>NC_140944.1:142090139-142690139 GCF_014529385.1 Adiantum capillus-veneris | reverse complement strand
GTCAAAAGTAAATTTTTTATAAAATTGAACCATAGCTTCCTTGGGACTCATAGTTAAGGAGCCGGCTCTGTTTTTTTGCAAAAAAGCATTGAAAAGCACAAAAAGCATGAAAAGCTAAAAATGCGGATTTTTTAAAAACTAAACCAAACTTTCATCTTACCAATTGGAACATGGAAATGACCTTGCTTTTCATTTTAAAACTTGACAACACTGCCAAGCAAGCATTTTGAACCAAAATTTCACGAAGCGATATCAAAATCTATCTGTATAATTTTTAAAAGAGACCCAAAAATTGAGAATCTTACAATTGGGGACTCCATGGATATGGAAAGACATAGTAATTTCCTCACTAGGAGACAAACTTCATTACAATGCAAAACTGAATGGACAAAAAATGCAATTGATCTCAAGGAATAATTATTGTGAGAATAGAAATCAAAGACACTAGAAAGATCAACAATAAGACAAAGAAAGGGAATGCACCAAACTAGGCATACATATGGACACCAAAAGCCCAACTTCAATAGAAACCTTAGCCTCAACAGCTAGCAGATTTGAAGAAAACCAAGATGGTGGGATTCTTCATGCCCCCATTTTCTATGAGGTGAATTGGATAACTTCCATTGATATGTAATTGGATGGTTCTACCATAGGTAGTGGCATATACCAACCTTCAACAACTAGCATGGAAGAGTTGTCCCTCTATAGGGCATGCTTTTACTTGCTCTTCTGGTTGCATCGATTTTATGGGAAGTGGATTCCCATTAGTTAAGGGGGGTTGTTATCCTAAAATAGCTTGCGGTTTTTCATACATACTCTTTTCTTTGACATTTAAGCAAATTTATTAGATACCTATATGTTGTTGCCCTTGCGGCTCCATGGCATGTACTGCACATTCCCATTTTAATTTGGTCTATAGTAATGCTCGTGTGTTTCATGGTTGGTCCACTTTTCTTCTATGGCACACCATTTTAGTTATTTCTATTGAGCCATAAGCTATTCTTGAGGAGACCCTTGTCTAAACATTTGTAGGGTCATTAATGAGATTTTACAATCGAATGGGAATTGTAATGTTTTCATTGATTTATAAGTTCAATTACTCCAATCTTCTAGGTGTTCTTGCATCCTTAGTCCAATCCACTTCTCTTGTTGTATCGCTTCTCTTCTTGTCTAAAAAATGTTACTACATATAAAGTTATCGCTGTAATCTGTAAGAGTCTGAATCATGATAGGGGAACTCTAGAGTTGCAGCCATTAGGAATACGATGGGGTCTAGGAGGGCCTCTGTATTTGCCATGAGATTATAGAGGTGATTAACATTTTGACAAATAGATGCACGTCATGTGTGCAAGAATGGTGGTGTGTAAGAGAGGTGTAAGAGTGGTCAAAGGATGCACTTTCCCCCAAAAAAGGGGCTAGATAACTTTATGATTCTTGGCCTTCCATAACTCCTACATATGATCTCCGATTTGAGCAGAGATTATAAATTTGTAGTCTATAGGCCAAGCTCTTTTTGTAGATATGTTGTATGATAAGGTTTTTCCCGCTAGATTTTAAATTTCATTTTGGGGGAGAAATTTGAATTCACAAATAACTAGCCATTTTGCCTGTTTGAACTCACAAGTTGTCCTTTGATTGATTTCTTAGTACGAGAGGATTGACTCCCTTAAACTGCCAAATAAAGAGGCCCTCGTAGACCCCATTCTCTTCCCAATGTATGATCGATCACTATTTGCAAGGGTACACAAGGCTTAAGCTGGGAGAAATGGCAAGGATGGAATGGACAATACTGAAGATTGTGAAGTAGAGCTTTCAAGTCATAAGACGAAGATTGTGCACAAAATGGATTGTAGTGGGTTGTTAAAGAGAGGGATTGTGAAGGGGTGGATTACCACCTCAGTGCCGCAGATCCTACATGGGACTATTTTCCCAAAAATGTCATGTCACCAACATTTTTTAAAGGGAAAGTAACCTTGAGAAAATTTGATAATTTCTTTTAAATTAGAGACATTAGATATTTTTTTGTCCTTTTATTTTTGCAAATCTCACAATATATGAGAGGTTATATTAATAAGAGAAAATCATTACATCAGCACCATGCTCAATTCGAGCCATAGTCACATACATCCCATAGGAAATCAATGATCAAGCTTTTCACCATGAGCCCCAACCTCGCATACATCATCATAGACATGACTGTGAAAGTTATCTTATTCCACTCGCCTGAGATCTTGCTTTTCCAAATCCCAATAATAGTTTCCCTGGTTTCTTGTTTAATCTCTAAGTAGCTGGCTACTGAGAGATCCTGGTCAGAATCTCAAACGTTCATGGCCTTCGAGATATGGATTGAAGAAACAGAACCTAACAGCCCCTAGCGGGAGCTACTCCCCTTCAATCTGGGTATCTTTGAGGTGCATCCACAACTTGGCTCTATCCTTAGCAAGGGCCATATATGTTGATTATTATGAGTGGTTATCCGCCCACTTGACTCTCACTCCTACGACTCTCCAAGAGGGGTGATTTATGATCACTTATGGCTCTAGGTACCTATCCACAACAGAGAGGATGCCACTGTACACATCCACTCCCTCTCTGTAGCATACCAACTTCTTCCCTAGAGCTTGCTTTCTTCTACTACACGAATCCAAATGATGCTCCTCGATAGCCCAACAGTTAACCTTCTTAACCCTCTTAACTTCCTCCCAGAAGAGGGTGCTCCTTTTTTGGGTTTTAACCATTCACGTTCCAAGATTGAAAGACAATATCTTCCATCATTGAGATAAGGGTACATATTCCTCTACCTCGAGGAATTCTTCTCTTTCTTGTGGTCCTCCTCCATAAGGATATTCCCAATCTATGAGCTGGTCATATTAGTTGTCATAAGATTCGTAGGGTTGGCATCCTGCAACACCTCGAACAAGTTGTCATAGAGGATGGGGGTTTTGAAAGGGTCTACAGGGTGGCTCTCAGAAGCCTAGCGACTCTAGCTTGGGATTTGAACCCCTTAAATGATATGTTGGATATCCGCTGCTAGCCATCTTCTTTCATACTTAATGAAGGTGCCAACACAATATTTTGAACCACTGGAGTTGAAGATTTTGTCTTGGTTTTGTGAACAAGAAACGATACCTTTGGGTGGCCTTTCCATTTATATTCTTGGCTTAGAAGGGCTTCACAATGTTCTCCTTGGTAGTTGGAGTCTCCTTCACTTGTTGTTCTTTCTCTATAGCTTCAACATCCTTCTGTGGTGGGGCCTCTGTCCCAGCCGCTACCTGCAAGTTTGAGGTTTCTCATTTTTCCCCTTTATTAAGATCTACAGCCACAGTCAAGGCCAAAGGACAAGCCTTCACAAAGCATCCAAATTTGTTGCACTTGAAGCACGCACCCGAAAAGGTGCCAAATTCAAAGGAACAACCTTTAGTTCGGCCCCTACATTCACCCACTAAGTTCTTGGGCTGGGGGTTTTTAAGATCCCATCAAATGCAAACCTTATTTGCTACAAACCCAGTGGCTCTTCCTGTTGGCACAAAAAGTGGGATACTGAAATATGCAGTCAATCCTCTCAACGTTTTCCTCAACCACATCGAAAGGTTTACAAACTCAACCCACACCAGGAACATATCAAAATGAAGGCATCCGTGGATTCAAAAGAGGGGTCCCATGGGAGCACACATACAGGCTCCCTGGTAAAGAAGAGTGCGATCTTGGCTAGGATTTGGGACACTGATGTCGCATCATTCAACTGCACAGAGAAGAATCCTTTGGCAGGTAATGCACCATCATCACTGATCCACTATGATAAAGGACATTGACGCTACGCAACCAGCTAATCAATTTGACTTTGGTAGGAACCCTGCCCATAATTCCAAAAACTAGTGTCAAGTTTGCTAGATCCATGAGTTGTCTCTTTGTCAAGATTGATGGGACTGCGACCGTGACTGCATCTTCAACCTCCACTCTTTGCGGGATCTTTTTTTTTAAGCTCTTGAAAGGCTTTCTCTCCTTTAGATTCAGTTGCAGCCTTGGAGGGTGTCTATGCTTTTTCTAGGGTTCTTTTTTTTTTATTGAGAGCAGGTTGAGAATCTAGACGAGTTCCTTCTCTATCATGCCTTGTATCCTTTCAGGTCTTCTTTGCTCAATCCGGCCAAGCCGCCTATGCCTTTGTCGCATGAATGACCTACGGTGTCATCCAGCCTGATAACCACCTGATCGGGCATGGGGTCCTTAGCCGACCATGGCAATGCCTCCACATACAAAGATTTAGTCAAAGACCCCATGGTCAAGCACCACTTTGGCAATGGGTGTGATAAGATCCCAACCCAAAGAGTTAGATAATAAGTGCTTGTAAAGTAAAAACGGTTTGAGCTCCCGAAGGTAAGCTAGGCAAAGCCTTGAGGTAAAGGGGGGAGGTGGCAATTGACCTTGGCGGTCGGGGGGACCACAACAAGGCACAGTAGGTGAGGTAAGGGGTGCACCTCACCCACACAAATCCGCCCTCTCTTGAACACAACAACTATTAGAAAAAAACTAACTTCCCAACCCTACACCCTACACTGTCCACCTGTCCCTCCTCTGAGCACGCTGAGAGAGATCAGCACAAAACCAATGCTGAGCTAACATACTTTGCCAAGTCTAAAGAACTCTTTGAGCTTCTATTTGGAATCTAAAAGTGGATTGAAATCAAATTACCAAGAGTTTTATTCTCTGCTAGCATATCTTTTTGTCCCCTTTTTTTGTTGTTCAAAGCTTCACTTCGACTAGTTTACAGGATTGCTCCCACCCACCCACACCCACATGTCTCAAGGGTTGAACTATATCTTTATGTCCTAAGCTACCATGCTTCCCCAAGTCCAGAGAACTCTTTGAGCTTCTATTTGGAATCTAAAAGTGGACTAAAATCAAATTACCAAGAGTTTCGTTTTATTGTTGAAGTCCTCTTGCAAGGGAAGGGAAAAGTGAGACCCACCAAGCCCCTCTATGAAATCTTGAATTATAGGTTAGTGCATCTCTTACATAGTACTTTGAGGAGTGGAAAAGGACCATGGGTGTCGCTTTGATGGACGGGCATGGGTAAAAGGGTGGGCTCATCCATTGTCGTGGGGTGACTCTCCTATTAGCCGATGTATCTATGATTCTTTGCAGATGTCATGGCTCTCCATGAGCATGGCAAGAACTTGTAATTTTTGGTTTTGTCAATATAATCTACTCACCATTGTGAGTTTTGCAAGTGCCCCCCACCCCAAACCCCCCCCCCCCCCCCCCCCCCCCAAAAAAAAAAAAAAACCCCAAACAGCAACAACAAAGAAGTATCTTCATGTCTCTTTTGGTGCACATGCCAAATCCAACGTTGTCAAAGACATTCTTTAAGCATTGCTTGTACAAATAATACCACTATGTCATATGACATTGTGAGAGAAGTTTAGTTGGGTACACACATTTTATGATGGGGAGAAAGTTATCAAGGGGTCTTAGGAAAAAAAACAGTGTGCTTGGCAATGACTTGGTTGACATAGACACTAGGGTAAGGGCCCAGACAAAGCCCCCCCCCCCCCCCCCCCCCCCCCACTCCCCACCCACCCCACCTCAGGACTATATACACATGCACATTTAAGAAGCTCGTTCATGGGATCGACGGCACGGAACTAGGGCGTGATCGGCGAGACGATCTGGATCGTCCGCATGGCGGGGCCGAGCTCGGGGTAGGAGGTAAACCCGGGCGATGAATGGCGGGACGACGTGACGCCGGGCGGGTGACGTGGCCTCGGGACGTGGGTGAGATGGCGACGGACGATCCACGTCGGCATTAATTATGACGGGGGGGGGGAAATCCGACGGGATCACCCGCCATGATTTTGAAGTGGGGTGTGTCACCTCACCTCAGGCAGTGAGGGGAGCCTGCAGGTCGTCCCGCCATGTCGCTCGGGTTGCTTTCACTTTGCACCTCGAAGTACAGCTTGCAAGATGGGCATTCAACATTGCCACCTCTGTTTTGGGGTTTGAGGGGGTGTTTCAGGGCATTGCGCAGGTCTGTCCAGGGGGTTTCAAGGGCATCGCGGGCAAGGGGGAGCTCTGTCCAGGATTGCGCAGAGATGGCGGGCAAGGCGAAGAAGGGAGGGAGGAAGGGAATGAGGGGCGCCTACTCTACACCTCCGCCAAAGAAGCCTGTTGGAAGGGCTGGGGGGGAGCCAAAAAGCCGCCTGCGATGAGAGCCACACGGTCAAGGGCGGGGCCAACGCAGGTTGAGGAGGTCAAAGAGGTGGGGGGGGAGCTCCTTCTTGCAGTGTCTCAGCCCGATGTTGTAATTCCGGAGCCTTCTCCAGAGACTGCTTCTGTGGGAGGGGAAAGGAAGAAGAAAGCGGGGAAAGGACCAAACAATGATGATGTTCCTCCATTGGAGGTTGTAGAACCGGAGCCATATAAGCCTACTGCTGCCGTGACCAAGGAAGGGAAGAAGGGGGCTTTAAAGGCCCAACAGCCAGAACAAGTAAGACAGTTCCCGGGTTTACCTGTGAATGTCCGGGTTTATCTGTGGACGTTTGGGTTTACTTGTTCCAACGTGTGCAAGGTTTGAAGATTGCAACGCCTCAGGGCCAAGATGCTCCTTTGTCGGCGGATGTACCTCAAGAGGCGTGCCAAGGTGCTGCTTCGAAGAAAGCTCCAAAGGCCCCAAAGGAGATCCAATGCACAAAACAGGTAGGACTCGTCCTGTAGATGACCGGGTTTATCTATCATTGCCCGAAGATTTGTGTAGTTTAAGGGAAATTTGTGCCTTGTTAAGTGTTCACATGTGCAGGGTTTGAAGAGGGCAACGCCTTTGAAGATTGATGCTCCTTTGTCGACGGATGAACCTCGAGAGCCATGCCAAGGTTTTGCTTCAAAGAAGGCTCCAAAGCCCCAAAGATTGCAACGCCTTTGAAGATTGCAATGACACCGGGCCAAGATGCTCCTTTGCCGGCGGATGTACCTCGAGAGAAAGGCCAAGGCTCTATTTTGAAGAAGGCCCCAAAGGCCCCAAAGGTCCCAAAGGAGGCCCAGCCAACAAAACATGTAAAATTTGTGCAGGGTCAAGATGCTCCTCTGTCATTGGATGTACCTCAGGAGCCATGCCAAGATGCTAGTATGAAGAAGGCCCTGGCCCCAAAGGCCCCAAAGAAGATCCAACCAACAAAATAGGTAGGAGAAATGCCTGGGTTTATCTGTCAGTGCCCGAGTTGCCTGGGTTAATCTGTCAGTGTCCGAGTATCGCTAGCTGTTAAGTGCTCCTAGGTGTTTAAGATATGGAGGGTTTGAATCTGGTTAAAGGATCAGGCGCGTTGAAGGCTCAAAAAAGCGGCCAGTCAAAGGAGGTAAGCGGCACAGCGGGCACCCGACCAAGGGCTCCAAAGGCTCCAAAGGAGGACCAACAAACTAAAATGGTAGGACTGTGTCCGGGTTTATCTGTCAGTGCCCAGGTTTATCTCTCAATGCCCAGGTATTGTGCAATTTTTTTGAAAATTGTGTCGGCTGTAAGGTGTTCACGGGTGGCAATGTGTGCAGGATATAATTGTGCTTGAAGGATCAAGTCCCTTGAAGGTTCAAAAGAGTGGTCAAGCAAAGAAGTTGAGTGGCACAGCAGGCTCCGAGCCACCCAAGACACAGGTATGCAACAAACAGCCCTAGGCAGACTATTGCAATGAGAGTGTGCCTTGCAAGTGTTTTTGGTCTTTGCACCCGGGTTTATGTCTGAGTGCATTGTCATAAGTGAACAAGAGAAAGGCCAAGGCCGATGTGAAAGAGAAAGAAGGTACGGCGGTCCCCGAGCAACAAAATGTGAAGAGGTTGAAGAGGATGAAAGAGGTCGAAGTCCGGGATCCCGTCGAGCGGAAACTTGCTGTTGATGAGGTTAGCCCCTCAAGTGTTGTGCAAGAAGCCAATGAATTGTTTTTTTTTATCTTATGGTTTTCCTCTTCTTTGATAAAATGGTTAGGTCAAGGTGAAAGGGCACACGGGCAAGGGGCAGTTGGAGAAGGTGCCGGAGGTTAAGATTTCTCTAAAGAGGGATGGTGGGAAGAATAAGGCTAAAAAGCATGTGGAGATGGGGCAAGAGGATGAAGGGCCGGTGGATAAGGCTCTTGCCCTTGTCGGCTCTTCAAAGCGGCCCAAGCTTCAAGTAAAGAGAGCAAAAAAATCAGGGGCAAGCTGTACTACCTCCACAACTGTGGTAAGAAGTCCTAAGAAGTCCCTAGGTTTATCTGTCACGGCATGGTGTGCATCTCTCTCTCTCTCTCTCTCTCTCTAGTATTCTTGTTGCCCGAGTTTATCTGTCATGGCATGGTGTGCAACTCACTCACTCTCTCTCTCTCTCTCTCTCTCTCTCTCTCTCTCTCTCTCTCTCTCTCTCTCTCTCTCTCTCTCTCTCTCTCTCTCTCTCTCTCTCTCTCTCTCTCTCTCTCTCTCTCTCTCTCTCTAGTATTCTTATTGCCCGGGTTTACCTGTCACGGCATGGTGTGCAACTCTCTCTATCTAGTATTCTTATTGCCCGGGTTTATTTGTCACGGCTTGGTGTGCAACTCTCTCTCTGTCGAGTATTTTTTATTGCCCGGGTTTATCTATCACTGACTTGCTTTGCCTTTTGTATTGTATTGGATGTAGACGCCTTATGTTGAGGTTATCAATGGGGGTAAGTTGGTGAGGATTTGTCGGGCTGAACCACCATGTGCGATTCGGAACACTCTCATGGAGAAGCGATCACGGATGATTCAACACTTAAAGAAAGTACATGGGTTGGATGTCTTCATCCCTCAAAGGCTTGGAGGGCGGCCTCGAGGGAGTGTCAACAACGACGTGCCCAAGTATACAAGATCAGGTACGGGCCCAACAGCGCTTTAAGGATGTGAGTTGAAAGTTTGCAGTAAATCGCAAGAGGATTGAGGAGAGAGCAAAGAATAGGGCAGCCCTCACTTGGGACGTTCTTCCGCGCAAGGCTCAAACGACCATGAAGAAAGATACTTTTATCATGCAGTTTGTGGCCAACCACATGAAAACGATCGATCAAAGGGAAGAGGCAATGAAAAAGGAGATCAAGAGTCACGTGGAGGAAGGCTACGAATCTAGGGTAAGTTCTATGGTCATAGAAGCCAACTTTACTATTTTAATGAGGTTTGTGTTTTTGTAAGTGCCCGGGTTTATTCTATGTCTGAGTTTAAAGTAATCTGTTTTATTGCAGCGCCGGATTAAAGTGGAGACCTTGATTGTTCGTAGTGACGAGGATAAAAGCAGCGGGGGGGAGTAGCGGAGGGAGTGATGACGAGTCTAACCAGGATGGGAGTGGGGATGATGATCCCGATTATGGTAGCGATGGGGATGCCGATGATGACGATGGTGGGAGTGACACAAGTGGTGGCGGTGATGACAAAAGTGGTGGGAGTGACATAAGTGGTGCCGATGATGAAGATGGTGGGGGTGACACAAGTGGTGGCAGTGATGACATAAGTGGTGGGAGTGACATAAGTGGTGGCGGTGATGACGATGGTGGGGGTGACATAAGTGGTGGCGGTGATGACGGTGAAGATGATGGGGCTGATGACGAGGATGACGGTGGTGTAAGTGGCAAAGGGGACAATGAGGATGGCGCCCAAGATGTTAGTAGTGACGAGGATGAGGCGCAAGAGATTTTATCTTCACCTGCTTGAGATTGTTTTGAGTGACTATGTCGTTTGTATGATTTTGTTTCACATACTTATCAGCTCTAACATGGAATGTGAACTTTTCATTCTCTCCTCGGCTTATGCTAGGTGGTTAAAACAATTTTGTGTTACAAATTTTTTGGGTTGACATGCTATCCACGTTTACATGTTCAGATGTTAAATTAATCCTGGATTTATGGATTGCCTGGGTTGATATGTGTATTGGGTTTACTTTATCGGTTATCAAATAAGTCTAGGTTTTACGGATTTCTTGGGTTGATATGTTGTCAGGCTTGACATGTTAGTGGTTTGCATTCATGGTTTATATGTTATTTGTATAGTGTGCTGCAAACTTAGAAAATGTTGTTTGTATGAACTTGCATCTGCAAAAGGGGGGGCCATCTGCAAAAGAGCCATGTGCAACAATGGGCTAAAAAGACCCTAAGGTTCATCCCATTAAGACTTCCAAAATGCTAAGGTTCCAAAATTCAAAGGTTGTGTCCAAAGGTCAACCCTAGGGAAATTGGATGCTTTGTGTGTGACCAAAAAAGTCTTTATACATCCCTACTTGGGAGGGGGCGAGCCTTTCTTCTAGGGGATGAGAGAGAAAGCCACACACACACACACAAGCCCCCTTTACACAAAGGGAATGAGGGACACATGTCAGCTCCCTAGGCCAGATGCCCACAAGGTATACCCAATTCCTATTGGATGGCCTTGGAGGTGGACCAATGAGAATTAGGCTAGAGTAAATTTAGCCTAATTAATTTTAAAACACTTAATAAAAAGAACCAATGAAAATTAAGTCTCCTGGATGATTATTGGACAGCCCATGGAGGGGTCCAATAGGAATTGAGCAGCCCAATGGGCTACTTAATTTCTATTGGTCAGAATGGGGAAAGGTCCAATGGGGATTTAATTCATTTAAATCAATTAAGTTTAATTGGTTAAGCTCTCACAAAAGGGGAAAGGGGGACACATGTCAAAAGGCTATCACTTATGCTGCTTAATAATCATTGGCTTGACTTGGGGAGACCCAATGAGGGTAGAGGAAGAGCAAATAGCAAGAGGGCTCGCCCAAGAGAGAGAGGGGGCTGATTTTTGCAAGGCATTATCACACACACACTCACACACAGTCTATGTGTGAAGCAAAGAAGACTATCTCTTCCCAAGCTTTAATGGAGAGCTCATCACCTACTCCAAGCTTATGAGATAGAAGCCTACATCGACACACTCTTGGCATGTGGATGCAAATCCAACCAAGAGCCAAGCTTCAATGCATGCTCATATCCTCTACCAACCTAATTACTAAGCTAAGCTATGCTAATATGAGTGATTATGTGAGGAGATGTACATCTTTCTCGTAAGATACTCCTTCCTCTCAATCTACTCTCATACCCTGCTAGCTCTCACCATCTTCGAAGGTGTGTGAGGTCTTGGGTCTGAGACCGGGGATAATTTAAGTTGTGTTTGCTAAGTGTTTTGCTTAGTGCATGAAGCTTTCATCTTCATTGCACTAGCTAGTCTTGAAGGAACACAAAAAATTGTATTGTACAATGTCTCTCTTGATGGGAGAAACCATAATACAAAGCCTTTTGGAGGGGGGACAGGCTTCATGCAAATTCGGTCCTCAACTATTGTCAATAGCTTAATTTCTCTCTCTTTTGAAAGTATTGTTCATGCTATCTAACTAGGTGTTATGCTTTTTGTTGCTCTCTCCACCCAAGCACTCTTGTAATTCTTATTAGGAATCTATTCTAATGAAATGCCCACTATGTTCATGCTAATTTCCACTACACACAAGTTTTTAGGCCATTAAATGTTACATTGGTATCAGAGCACAAGGTTTCTCTTTTCTTGCTCAATAAGGGAGGTCCTCAAGCTAGCTATAAATGGTTGGTATTATTAATTGCCTGTGAGTAAGTAGAATAGGGATTTTTCAGCCTTGCAGTGCGCCTGCCTTCGTGCAGTTAACGGGGCATCACCGTCGAGAGCTTTGGTCTTAATAGTGGAGTCCTACGGGGCTTGCCTATGGCTTAACCACTATTGAGCTATTAGAAGCTTGACAGGAGCCGGTGCTGTTTTGGTGTCGAAAGACCCTCTCTTCTAATCCTTGCAATTAATGGTATTCGAGCCGCGGGTATAGTAGCTTGAGTGCTTTTTCTAAAGGGGTAAAGAGTAGTAGCAACTAGGGCTTGAAGTGCCAAAGTACACCTAAAAGTTGTTAGAATGGATGACAATAGTAAAGAGAGTGAAATTAATGTTGATAACTTTGATTTTGCTCATGAGCAAGCTACTAATGATGCTTCAATGCTTGTTAACTATCTTGTTTCTAGGCTTCAACAAGACATGGGCAATCCATCTCTCCAAAGTGAAGTGCAACGGCAGCTCCGTGCTCACGGGATTCTCCAAGTTCATCACCATGACGAGAGAACACCTAGGAAGCCTCCTTGTGAGACTCCCAAAAGAGGTCTCTCTCCGATTCGGGAAGAAGAAGAGAATCCATACGAAGGGCTCAAGAATTTACTTCTTGATGATGCATCTCCTTCCCAAAGGAGAACTCAAGAGCCTCCACCGAAGGAACGAGAAAGAAGTGAGTCTCCCGCCACCTCGGCGGAGATGGCTCCACGAAGACGGCAGGCTAAACGCTCTCCATCACCCCCAAAGCGGAGAAGACCATCATACTCTTCTCCACGCAATAATTCAAAGAGGGATTATAAAAAGCAAGAGAAGAAAAAGGCGAGAAAGAGGACACCCTCTTCTCCATCTTCTTCATCCTCTTCCTCTTATGAAAGTGATGGTGAAGACCCTGAAGATCAAGACAAGAAAAAGGAGAGAAAGAGGTCACCCTCTTCTCCACCTTCTTCAAATTCTTCACCTTCTAAAGAAAGTGATGGTGCAACCTTTGAACCATCAAAAAGAAGAGGCCATAGGAAATCCTATGCTGCATGGAAGAGGTAGTCCAAGTTGAAGAAATTAAGAGGGAGGGAAGAGCATCTCTTTCCTTACCTATGATGGTACCTTTGGTGCTACGGACAAAGTATTGGCCTTTATCCAGCAATTTGATGTGGCGTTTGGAGATGAGGGCTTCACAGAGTCCTCTAAGCTACGCCATGTAGCTATGCACTTTTAAAAGTCCGCCAGGCAATGGTGGTCTAGCCTACAGGCCAACGATGAAGCTCCACGAACATGGAAAGCTTTAAGAGCCACCGATGCCAAAGACAAAGTACTCACCGAATGGCAAAGCTTAAAGCTCTCTCCCAATGAATCCATCCACAAATATGTAGACAATTTTTGGGACCTACAACTCAAAGCCACTGTCTTCAAAAAGTTGGATTTTGGAGAGCAAAAGCAACAATTTTGTGCGGGCTTAACCGAAGAAATGGTAGAGTATGTCAACTCTTAAAGGCCACGTACCATATCGGCGGTAATACACCATACTATGGTGTCCTCACGAATCAATTTCTAAACGGGGGCTAAAAGAAATAATAAGCCCCCGGAAAACAAGGGTTCCAATGAGCCTAAGGGGAAGGACAATTTCCAAAAGTCTCCTAAGGGCAACTCCAACAAAGCTAAAGAGAAGGGAGTTTACAAAGGTAAGAACAAACTCTCTCCTGAAGAGCTTGAGCGTTATCGCAAGGATAACCGGTGTTTCAAGTGCGGCGAACAAGGGCATGCGTACCGCGCTTGTCCCCAAAAGAACAACTGCCAAGATCCTCCTAGAGCTTCCTTGGTTGAAATCCAAGAGGAGGAGACTCACCAAACTCATCACAAAGGATCTCCTCTATGCCATGCTTGGGGAAAGGTAAGAGAACATGATGCTTTTATTCTCTTTGACCCTGGTTCTACTCACAATTTTATATCTATAGAGTTGGCCACCAAGCTAGGCATACAAGCTTATGAGATGGGAGATGTCCTACCCGCTGCCGCAGACAATGCCTTCAAGGGGCAAGAAGCTTCAGTCACTCCCTTAATCGGGAAATTGAGGCTTCATGTCCAAGGCTATGTGGACAAAGAGGACTTCTTTATCTCTCCTCTCAAGCATGAGGACGTAATCCTAGGGGCACCATGGTTTGACCGCCTGGCTGCCAATGTTAAATTTCCTGAAAGGAGAATCTCCTTTAAGTTCAGGGAAAAATACATGTATATAGATGCTAAGGAAATGGGTAACACTATCCTCATTGTACATACACCAACTTTCAACAAGTCAATAAAGAGCTCTATTTCCATGTACATGATTTTTGTTAAAGATTCTCAAAATGAACCTAATGCTTTAGCAAAAGAAAATAAAAGCAACCAAAAGGAATTAGAGTTATCCAATTTTCTCAAGGGGTTTCAAGATGTTTTTATTGACGACATCCCTTGTGAGCTACCTCCTAAACGAGGTAATGATGACCATGCAATTGAACTTCTTCCAGGAAGTTCACCGCCTAACAAACCTCCTTATAGAGTTTCTCAAGCTCAACAAGAGGAGATCATGCGGCAAGTGCATGAGTTAGTTGAGAAGGGCATGGTTAGGCCTAGCTCATCTCCATTTTGCTCACCTATGCTATTAGTGCAAAATAAAGACAGCACATATCGTATGTGTTTCGACTATAGAGCACTAAATAGGATCACTATCAAGAATAGGTTTCCCGTTCCACGGGTAGAAGACCTATTTGATAAGCTACAAGGATCGACCTACTTCAGTAGGATTGACCTAAAAAGTGGCTATCATCAAATAAGGATAGTTGATCAAGACATTGTAAAGACCGCATTTCGCACCACATTTGGTCTTTACAAATACATTGTCATGCCTTTTGGCTTGACCAATGCACCAGCCACATTCAACCGCTTGATGGAGAATCTGTTCATGCCTCATCGAACCTTCACTAGAGTGTTCTTTGATGATATTATCATCTACTCTAATTCATTAGACGAACACAAGCAACATCTCTAGGTAATATTTCAAGTTTTGAGAGAGAATAAACTTTATGTTAATCGAAAGAAAAGTGAATTTTTCTTGCAAGAGATTCAGTATTTAGGTCACATTATCTCTCAAGATGGCATCCAAATGGATCCATCCAAGTTAGAGGTAATAAAATGATGGCCTAAACCAAGGAATCTTCATGAACTAAGAAGCTTTATAGGTATGTGTGCATACTATAGACGCTTCATAGAAAAGTTCTCACAAATTGCATATAGGGTTTCACGCATCTCCTTAGGAGCTTGCAAAAAAAGTGGGCAGGCATATCAAGAAACATATACGAGATAATCTATAGTTCACCCATATCATCCCAGGTCCACACAGATAAGCTCTCACACATAGAAAAACCAAGGCACTGATAGATAAACACAGACACTGACAGAAAAACCCAGACACTGACAGATAAACCCAGGCACCATCAAATAAATCCAGGCATTGACAGATAAACCCAGGCACAAACAAATAAATCCAGGCATAGACAGATAAACCCAGGCACTGACAAATAAACCTAGGCACTAACAGATAAACCCAAGCACTAACAGATAAACCTCTGACACGCAGATAAACCCACGTACACATATACAAAACCATATTACAAACCTGTGGAAGCAAGTGCTCCACCCATGCTTTCTTGGTATGGAGCCAAGATAGCAAGACAGTACATGCAACTTGTTGAGTTGTCCCATCTTTGTCCACCTCCCAACAAGATTGATCAGCATGAACAACTTTATTGATGGCAAGTAATGAAGTCATACACTTGTCAATCACCAATGCTCAAGGGCGAATGTTGTTCATTTTGTGGAACACAAGCCTTAGTGTCACTTGCAAAGCAATGCTTTCTTGAGATGTTCCTACATCATGTGTGCACAACATAAACCACAAGGGTAAACCAATTCCATTTTGATTTGGCAATACGGCTGCATAGAGTGGCATCCCAAAAACATTTGTTTTGAATGTGGAGTCTATTGCCCAAGCATTGTTTGTTGAGAAACGCAAGCACATGCGGAGCATCCAATCATCCTGAATAATGAGTATGAATGGCCTTTCCATCTCATTGAAGGCATTCGGGTTGTAGGGTTGACAATAGAGAACTTTGTTTTTCTCTTTTAATTTTAGAGCCTCCTGGTACATTGAAGACCAGTCATCGCTTCCTAGCCTCCCTAAACAAAAGCAGTCAATTAAACTCAAGTCTTAAATGAATCTGACAGATAAACCCAGGCAAAATAATAAAGAAACCCAGGCACTAGCCCAAAATAAACCCAGGCACCATGACAGATAAGCCCATACAAACCTATGATTATCCCACCAAGGAGACATTCAGGGCTTTATTTACCTTAGGATCGGAGCTGATATTCCATCATTTGAATTTCCTTTGGTATCATGAAGAATCTATGTGACACTTGCTCTATCAGCAATGTCATATTGAAGTGAAATAGCTCCTTGGAGACACTCATCTTTGCGACATGGCGACACGTTCCAACGTCAAACAAATCGTCCATGCATCGTTTCCTCACAGTAGGATGCACCGGCAAGTGATAAAGATCCTCACGTGATCCCGGCACATGACCTTTGTGCCCAACATGAACCCTTATCCTTACACTTTCCTTTATATCATAGACGCGTTGAATGACGATAGTAAACGGGCATCCACACTTCTTTGATGTGCGCAGTCTTCGATGATCGTGGCCCTTTCTTCATGCCTCCCCATTGCGATGACACACAAGTTGAATGAAGCCCCTCAACAACGATGATTGCCGCTCTACCAATCTAGCCTTGTGCTTGATGGCAATAGCGTTGATCACATTTTGAATATCATCCATCAATGTTGTATGTTCCTCAACACCACCTTCATCCTTGCCGGGACTCTTTTGTTTGTCTTGTAAACCCAGGCAATTTTCTATGGAAGTGGTGTCATGGCTCTCCAATTCCCCCAACCCGGGCAACGATGCACAAGCACACAAGTCCAAAAACTCCTTCAAATAAGCAAGTGGGATTCCATGCTGTCTAATACTTGTGCACCATGTACATGCAATGGATGCCATCGTTGCCCGCAAGCATAAATGGTCGTTTGAGTGGCATGCGGAGACAATGCTTTCCCAATCTTCTATACATGCAATCAACTTTCCATTCCCAATAACAAGACGCGAAGATCCACCTTGGTCAACCATTACGTGGAGTGAATCCCTCATTCTTGCCCATTTTTTCAAGTCTAGCACACCTCGCTTGTCATGGGCTTTGAGAGCACTTATGGTAATCGTTTGGCCACTTTCGATAGAAGCTATCATAAGCCCGTATGTTTGCCTATCAAAAGCAAAGTACCTAGTTGATGCAAAAGCAAATGTATCCAAACACCCACTTTGATTCTCTTCAAAGAACTCTTCCATGTCATCCATATCCCACCCCCAAGGCCCCCCAACCGCTGCCCCTCCACTGGCGGAAACGTGCATCTTCGTCAACACAAAACACCCACGTGCGCCCCCTTTTCAGAAGCCCGGGTTTACCCCCACCCCTACACCTGCTCTGTTGCACGACCTTCCCCAATTCAAATATGAATTCTGCCCGCCACCCCACCTTGCATAAAGCAATCCCTTTCGGCGCCCTAACTGACAATCATTGTCCGCGCACGGAAAGCCACCCCGGCCATCCACCTGCCCCTTTATCCACGTGGCACCTCATAGCCTGAGGCCACGTCACCCGCCCTATGCCATGTCGTCCCGCCATTCGTTGCCCGGGTTTACCTCCTACCCCGAGCCCGGCCCCGCCACGCAGACGATCCAGATCGTCTCGCCGATCGCACCCCAGTTCCGCGCCGTCGATCCCATGAACTAGCTTCTTAAATGTGCATGTGTATATAGTCCTGAGGCCCACCCCACCCCACTTTAACATGTATTTGAACCAATTTTGGAACACCAATGCTTGAGAGATGTGTAGGACAATGTAGCTGAAAATAATTCTGGTTTGTCGGATCAAGGGTTCGATCCTTGTTGGCGTGATGGCTCGCTTTATCCCTTGCATTGGATCCCTACTCATGCCATTTTTTGATACACACAAAAAATGTTGTGGCGTCATTCGTGAGCCTTGTGTCGCTACTTGCGCTAAGATTTTAGCTACTGGTAGGGTTTAGCACGGGCTTCATTTTGTGCCCCTGCACACACAATTCTGTCCATTGTGTTGTTCGTAGCCTGCTTGCCCGCTTAGATGGCCTAAAATTGGCCCCTTTACGTTAGGTGTGGTGTGTTCACAAAAGCACCCCAAGTTCTTGATTATTTTCCGATTTATCTTTTGGGAAAATTACCAAAATACCCCTCTAATTTGTGGAAATTTTTGTCACAAATTACCTCTCGAAAAAGGGCACTTATGTCAAAAAATAATGAATCAATTATCTCGAAAGCCTATATAACCGACTCAAGTTCTAGTTTTAGCATCTTCTATTAATAGACAATCAGTCTTCTTATGAAAAGCTACATATTTTTTAATCTTTAGAGTTCAATTTAATCTCACGACCAGGGGTATTTTGAGAATTTTGGAAAAACTGAAGGGTATTTTGGGAATTTATGAAAACATATGGGGGGTGTTTTGGGAATTGTTGAAATTTGAGGGGTATTTTGGGAATTTCTACAAGTTAGAGGGGTATTTTGGTAATTTTCCCTTATCTTTTAATACCTTCTCTTTGCTCAATGTTGCTACAGGCAGCATTTGCTTCACTAAACAAGCGGTAGGTGTATCTTCTCATTTTCAATGATATTTACGGTCAATGATTACATTTGAATACATTCTAGGTGCCACTCTTTCCTCGAAGTTTGATACTATGGTGTACTCTTTGCATAGGCAGTGGGATGCAGTAGTTGACTCTTGTAGGGAAGTAGGAGAGCATCGAAGGTCTTTTCTCGGTTGCACTTCAATATTGTTTTGGTGAGCACATTACTTGGTACAATTTGCACCTCCATAGTTGTTTAAAGATTACATCTTCGTAGAGCCACCTTGATGCTCTTACACATTGGTTTTCCTCATAGCCATATACTTCCTCTTAGTGACAAGCTCACACAAGCATATGCCAAGACTACTTGTACTCATTTTACAACTCCTTTTGTTTGTGTGTGTGTGTGTGTGTGTGTGTGTGTGTGAGAGAGAGAGAGAGAGAGAGAGAGACGGAGAACCATGGAAGTTTTATGGGAAAATTACCAAAATACCCCTCTAATTTGAGGAAATTCCCAAAATACCCCTCAAATTTCAAAAATTCCCAAAATACCCTTTATCTATTTTGCTTGGATTGTTCAAGATTTTCTAATCTTCGTTCGTTTTTGACAATTGAGATCCGTTTTTGAGTGCTCAGCATGTAATTTGTCACCAATTACCATCGCCAAAAAGGCAATTATGTCAAAAAATAATGAAGCAATTCATCTCCAAAGCATACGTAACCAACTCAAATGTAGTTTTAGTATCTTGTACGATAGACAAGTGAAGTCCTTTAAAAAAATTATTTTTCGAGAAATTTACTGTCACAACCAGGGGTATTTTGGGAATTTTTGAAATTTGAGGGGTACTATAGGAATTTCCTCAAATTAGAGGGGTATTTTGGTAATTTTCCCAAGTTTTATTGATCAATGTACCTTACAAGGAATGGATCAAGTTTGAATGTGGATATACAAAAAGCCATTTGAAGATTGAGTTTTTTTTTTTAGGGATATTACAAGAATAGTTAGATGCTGTCTGGTCTCACAATTTTATAGTATGTAGAATTTAGCCACAAGGCCAACCCACTTTCCATGGTGACATCAAAGAGGGGGTTGGTTAGATAAATGGAAGCTAAGAAAATCACGAAAAAATCCTTGGCCTACGTGTAAACTGGGACACCCTATATGTGCACAAGGCTAACATAAAACTTACAAAAATGAAATCCCAACTTGTGTTTTTGTGGCTTAAATTAGAGATGCATGTTCGGCAAAAGCACGAGGACGAGAAAGCAAACAAAAAGAGGAGTGAGGGAAGGAGCAATAGGGGTAGGGCTGAAATTTGCGGAACCATCACTACCCGATGGCCCCAATGTTGAAGATGAAGATGAGGGTACCAAAGGGGTGGGTGTAGGTGCACCAGATGAAGGAGAAGGAGCCGGTGCCGGGGATGGCAATCCGAAAAGGTCCTCCGGTAGCAAAACCTGATTAATGCCAAAGATACTCACTGGCCTTTGGCTATAGAGTGTGCTTGTGAGGTTTGCCACTGTCCATGCACTCACAACTTGCACCATCCCAAAAATATTTGTAAGGTTAAGTTGGTACCTTTCAACAAGAAAAGAAAAGCATTGGTTAGCAATCTTGAAAGTTTATTCTTAGGCTTCAAAGCAATCTAAATGTTACACAAATACACTTTTAATTCAATTCAGTAATCTGTGTAGGGCAGGGCTTGATGTGGAGGCTGTCTTTCCCAGTGTTTTTCATACAATGAATAACACCATGAGCTTCTACTCGAGAGGCTCCGCATACCTAGCTAGGTGCGATTGGGGGCAAGGGACCCCGGCCCCCCCACCAGGCGTGCGGTCCCCTGCCCCCAATCGTACCTAGCTAGGTATGCGGTGTCTCTGTCACATAAGCTCATGATGTTGAGGTAAGTCACAACGTGGGAATTATTGTGAGAATTTGTCCAGAGGGTATACCCAAGGTCGATTATTAACAAAACAACGAAGGGGGAAAATAAAAGCGGAAGTAGGAAAAAAACATACTGGCCCCCTCCATTGTTGTAGGTTGCGAGAGTGGCAGTCTGGTTGTCGTCGGCCAATTGGAGAGAGCCAAGTGACACCCAGCTAGTGAGCGCGTGGTACTCCACGAGGCTCACCTTCTGCGAGTCGGTTAGATTGCTCAACAAGGAGGAGGCCAGCTTAGTTGTAAAGGCCCCATTGGACGGCGCAAAGATGGTGATGCCGATCTCTGTCTGATTGGCATTCCTCTGAAAAACCTCATCCACCTTCGTCTCTATCATCAAGCTCACAAACGTGCTGTAGTCCCCTGCCTGCGCCAGCACCTGGGTCACATTCACATAAGGAGGCGTTGGGGCCGGCGCCGGTGCGGTCGATGGGGGTGCTGGTACGGCTGTCGGCGCCGGCGCCTGCGCTTCCGCTCTCCTGCAAGCCACCATCACCACCACTAATTGCATGCACAGCCTCATGCAGTGTGAAGCTTTGCCTCTAAATTTGGCAGCATGTTGGAGCTCCATAGCTAGAACTGCAGCTAATCTTAGCTTGATGAATCCACTCTTCTTCCAATAATGAGCAAAGTAGATCTAGCTGATGGATCTCTGAGAGAGAGAGAGAGAGAGAGAGAGAGAGAGAGATCAGAGAGAGATCACAGACTCTCCCCGCTCTTGCAATGCAAGCTCTTATACACGCTTGCCTTCACATGCAAGAGATTGGCCACGCGCGGGACCCCTAAAGCTAACGTCTCAGCTGGACAGACAGCAAAAGCCTACAGACCGAGACAGCCCATGAGCCCAGCTCTTCTCATCACCTACAAAAACAAATGTACCTTTTGCTTCATACAGCTAGAATATCATTTCACTCATAAAGAAGAACCTCTTTTTTTTGTACTAATCTCCGATTATTCCTTTTTGCAATCTCTTCCCTTGATTAGTATAATGTGCTCCTTACAAGATTTTCATCTTTATCTTCACTAATGGATTAGTTTTTTATGGGCCAAATTCTTCTTCTCTGATAGCAATGCCACAAATTCTATTTTTTGGCGCCCACAACGTCTTTAGAAGCACCTTTTAGAAGGAAGAGCATTTACAATTCACAAGAAGGTTTAGAAGTTTTCTCACGTAGGAAAATGGAGTCTTTTTCATACAATGCATAACATCATGAGCTTCCGCTCGGGAGGCACCGCATACCTAGCTAGGTAAGATTGGGGGCAGGGGACCACCGGCCCGGCCACAATGTGAGAATTATTGTGAGAATCTACCCAAAACTTCTTGTGCAAGTAAGGCCGTTTATCGAAACTTTGCCACCGGCAATCCCTTCTCAGGGACAGAGTTGAATGCGAAGTTACATTCTTAGCAACGTACTTTAGTGTTAGAATCCATCGTTCTATGTATGCATTAAAGTATATAGATAACTAGATGGAGCAAATGAGAAGATTGCACATGTAGACATCGAGCAATGGGCGTTTGCCAATGTACACTAAGGTTGTAACTTGGTTATGGGATATTACTTTTATGCAATACTAAATTTGTTTTGGATGAATGCCCACTCGTAGTGTCCCTATGTACGACCATTTTCTAACATTGCCATGCCACAGACATCCTTGGTGCTTCCTTGCGTGTCAGGTGACATTTTCATGGCCCTTGGATTGGTGGATGGCCGTCAAATCCAAACACATCCTTGGTGCGTCCTTGCGTGTCAGGTGACATTTTCACGGCCCTTGGATTGGTGGATGGCTGTCAAATCCCGAACACTGCTATTATTACTTGAGGGTTAAATCTTCATATCTCATCTCTTAAATTTTAAAGAGAAGCAATTGCTTGTTATTTAAATCTTATGACGAAGATGCTTTCAACCCTTCAAAAATATTTATAGCACATGTGATGAGGTGAAACTGTGAAAGAACTCAGGTGATATCCTATCAGAAAGGGCAACCACTTGCTTATGCTAGAAGCCAAGCCAAGTGACGCCCCTCTCTTCATACAAGGTCCACCGTCGCCTTCCAATTTGGTGGTAAAAGTTGTCATTTAGGTGAGATGTAGCTTTTAAGGGAGGTTGTGTTGACATAAACACGTATCGACAATAAACAAGCGCACTTAACTTTTAGACCTTCTACATTTGCAAATGCACAAATTTTTTATAGCCTGCGTTGCATCAAATCTACAATGCGTATAATTTTTTTTTACCACCCTTCAAAGGAACAATTAAAGCTCGACGCATTGGTTAGGCTCCATGGCATAGGTTTATATAACCATCAATATTTACACCAAATTAGAATTGTTATTTTTAAATGTGCCATTGTTGTGCACATTGTAATAAATAGCAATGCGTTGTTTTGAATTTAACAAATAAGGCGCCCGTCCTCTAGGGCCGTTTGGTTTGTGGTTGGGGGAGAGAAGAAGAAGAAGGGACCCTTTGATGCTAGAGAGGACCTTGGTCGCTCCAATTCAATGTCCTTGAAGGAGTTTTCTTTAATTTTCCCCTACGGATTTCTTGTAGATGCCAAATGCGTTGTATTTATAATCTTCGTCAACAATTGCTACCTGTCTTTTTGTGCATTAATAGCTCCATGATTGCAAATGGTTCTAGTTAATGGGCTTCTACTCCATATTTTTTAGCTACACAAGTGAAACTCCCTCTATCTCCGATGGAGTGGCTACATGCGGGTGCAGAAAGAAATTAAAGATAGTCCACACCTCACAATACTCCGAGTCTATTATAAAATGAAAGAAAGCATCAAAAGTAAACATATCACTTCTCATTGCATACATCAATTGGTTTGAATCAAGTGGGTATATTTGCAACAATTATTTGTGATCGTTTTGGTACAATGGCACTGCCTCCAACGGTCCTATGCAGATTTTTTCCACAATAGCGAATCCACATATGGTGAGTTAAAGGTGCAAAAAAAGAAGACAAGCTATCCAAAAGCTATTAGTAAAATAAAAGCAAAGCAAAACCATATATCTCTCAAAAAGAAAAACCGTTACCCACCACTATACTTAAATTGCACAATAAATTCTTTTATATCCAATCGTAATTGCCATTTCAATTATAGTCCTTGAATAAGAGGCAACCAAAAAAATGAATGGCAAAGACCCAAACAAAACTCAACCTTACACGTGGAATACCCACATTCCAATGTTGCATTCATTTTGTTCAAATTGGTGAGGAACATCACCTGTATATAATCTTAGTAACCATTTGCCGCAACCAAACCCAAGTGAAGGCATTACATTTTAGGGTTTGTGTTGTCCCACCTCTCTCACATAACCATATCTTAGCCCTTTTTGCTCATCAATTGTGTAATAGGACTTATTTATGAAAATCTTAAAGTCGAAAAGAATGTAATAGGTCATATCTTTCGTTCAGTACGATTTAAACTAGTGTGTGACCAGCGCGTTGCTGCGGCCAAGGAAAACATGGCCATTGGCTCACACACATACACATATCTATAAAAGTGTGTGAGTGTGAGTGTGTATGTGTGTGTACGTGCAAAAGCAAGGAGGGTGTACCTTTATTCCTGTAATCACTCTACAGAGATAGAAATTCTCCCTCTCTTTCTTGTTAAATCTTGAGATCAAGACTGAGCGAGTGGGTTGTTCTTATGACAATAAAAACTCTCTTCTTCTCTCCGCCACTCCCCCGCCCCTCTCTCTCTCTCTCTCTCTCTCTCTCTCTCTCTCTCTCTCTCTCTCTCTCTCTCTCTCTCTCTCTCGCACACACACACACACACACACACACACACACACACAAAGTTTTGAGTTCAACACTTATCCGGTAGATCTTTGGGATCTCTGTTAGTGAATAGGATTTCCAAATGGCCATACCCTCCCTCCCTCGATTCCTCCTGTAAGCTACCTCTTTAATGGAATGTATATATACACACACAAACATAAATATGCATAGACAAAATTCTTATATGGTAATGATTACTTACCAAGGGATATGGAGATATATATATACACATATGAAGCTATATTTTTGGCATGTGGAAGGCCATAGGGTTCATTGTGCAAAGTTGTTGCAACACCGAGGTCGTCAGATTCTTTGGTTGGATGAGCGCCAGTTGGAAAGGGTCTTTGTAAAATAACTTTGTTGTCCCTTCAATTGTTTCTGTTGGAATTAGGGCTGCAGAGAGACATACACAGCTTGGATAAGACGAAGGAAGCTCAAGGCACACAATAGAGAGTGTGTTACTTAGTGTGCAATGGAAAGATAGATAGCCCTAGAGTGATGGGCGTATATACAATGCTCGGGGGAAAAAACCTCCTAAAGAGGGAAAAAATGCACCGGTGGTCCTAGTGTGTTCTCACACATCACTACCACATGTATATGGTAACAACTCCCCCCTGGAGTGATGCGGTGAACGAGAGCTGGCACATGAGTAAAGGGAAGTGCCATGCCCTGAGGACATGATCAGTCCACACAGGGGAGTAAGCCCAAAGCTTTGCGGAAACCTTCAAGCTTCTCACGAGACAATGCCTTTGTGAAAAGATCTGCAAGGTTGTCCTGTGTTGGCACATAAGCCAAGCTGATCTCTCCTCCTGAGAGCCTCTCCCTGACATAGTGGTAATGCACCTCAATGTGCTTTGTGAGAGCATGAAAAGCTGGGTTCCTCGCAACTGTGAATGCGCTCTGACTGTCAGTGTAGATAGTGTTGGCAGTGTCATGTCCAATACCTAAATCAGTCATAAGGCGTCTGAGGCATACACACTCAACTGTAGCTGTGAAGACAGCCCTGTACTCAGCCTCACAACTCGAAGTGGCCACAGTAGGTTGCTTCTTGCTCAACCATGATATACATGAGCTGCCAAGCATGAAACAAAAACCACTTGTGGACACTCACGTGTCAAAACAACCAGCCCAATCTGAGTCCGAAAAATCATGTAAGTCTGGCGGCAATGATCCCCCCTTGGGATAAAACAAGCCAAGATGTAAAGTGCCACTAAGGTAGCGAAAAATCCTCTTGACAACCTGCCAATGCTTAGACCTTGGGCTATGCATAAATCTGTTGACCTGTGAGACTGCAAACTGAATATCTGGCCTCGTGTTGCATACATAAATGAGGCAGCCAATAGCAGTTTGGTAAAGAGTGACATCAGTAGGATCGCCAGCATCATGTAGACTCAACTTCAAACCTGTTTCCATGGGAGTGGCAATAGGTTTGCAATCCTCAAGTCCAAACTTACATAGCAATGTCTCTATGTAACTTTTCTGATACAAGGCAATACCACCATCACACTACTTAAACTGTATACCCAAGTAATGATGCAACAACCCCAAATCTTTCATCTTGAAAGTAGCATTCAAATCAGCCTTAAATTGAGCAATATCTCTCTCATTTTGTCCAGTGATCAGCAAATCATCGACATAAATAACCACAATGAGAAGTACATCACCCTCACGCTTTACATACAATGTGCTTTCTGTTAATGGACTGTTATGAAAGCCTCGTTTAACCAAATGAGTGTCAGCTTTCTCATACCAAGCACGAGGAGATTGCTTCAACCCATACAAAGCCTTCTTACATCTTCACACTTTGTCCTCTTGTCCTTTTATGACAAAATTGTGAGGCTGTGTTACATAAACTTCCTCAAATATGTCACCATTCAAGAAAGCAGTAACAATGTCTGATTGATGTATATCCCAACCAAAATGGGTTGCCCATGGACATAGAAAATGCACAGTAGTTATACGACAAGTGGGAGCAAAAGTATCTTCATAATCTATGCCTTTTTGTTGTGCATAACCCTTTGCAACAAGTCGAGCCTTATGGCGATCGATCTCACCATCCGGCTTGCGTTTCAACTTGTAAACCCACTTCGTACCAATGGCCTTTTTGCCAGGAGGCAAATCACATAAAGTCCATGTGTCATTTTCTATAAGTGCATCATATTCTGATTGCATGGTAGCCATCCAATTTTCTGAATTATGTGCTTCATTAAAAGACAGAGGCTCCTCAACATCATGTAAGCTAGACACAGCCAAAGCATAAAAATCTGATGCATAAGATGCATGGCGAGAGCCTGAACGAGTATGACTAGACAAAGGTGCATCCAATTTACTGTCACGCAAAGTGTGCACTAGCCATTTTGGCATACCTCTAGCCTGCTCATTTTCAGCCCTTTCCTCATCAAGTACATCATGTACATCTGCATCAGTAATAGGTTGATCTGTAACTTTTTCAGAAACCCCCATAGGCTGTACATTTGCCTCATTGGAACTTACATTCATATTTTCACTACTGAAAAGAGGCAACAAAATGTTATAAATGTCCTATGAGCTTACATTACTATCTCTAGTACATGACAGCAATGGATGAACAGAATCTTCCACAAACACTACATCCCGTGAAACCAGAATACGTTTTGTTTGTGGATGATACAGCCTGAAACCTTTGCTTTCAGCACTATAACCGACAAAAATACATTTGACAGCCTTATCATCCAATTTTCTGCGCTGTGTTTGTGGCACCAAAGCATATGCCAAACAGCCAACAACACGCATGTGCTGAATAGAAGGCTTTCTATCATGCCATGCTTCATATGGAGTAATAGACTGCAAAGCATTTGTAGGACACTTGTTTAGTACATAAGTGGCACACATGATGGCCTCAAGCCAAAAAGAATGCGGCAAAGCTTGACTTTTGACCATACATCGTGCCATTTCCGTCAGTGACTTGTTTTTCCTCTTAGCAACACCATTTTGCTGAGGTGTATAAGGCACTGTACATTGTATAAATGAATTAAATTCATGAGACATATACTCCCCTCCACGATCAGAATGGAGGGTGCCCATAGTACATTCCGAGACATTTCAGCCATAGCCAGAAATTGTTTGAAGCACATAAAAACTTCGGACTTTGCTTTAAGCGAAAATATCCATGCATGCCTGGAGTAATCATCAATGAAAGTCACGAAGTAAAGGTAATTGCCCAAGGACGGAGTTTTCATGGGTCCACAAACATCAATATGCAGAAGCTGCAACCTGCATGTGGCCCGAACTGAACCATCCTTTGGAAACTTAGAACGTTGCATCTTACCCAAAATACAGCCTTCACAAACATGTTTGACAGGTGCTTCAAGAGGCGGCAAAGAAGCAACCATATCAGATTTCTGCAAACGCAGCAAACTGGAAAAATTTAGATGACCAAAACGTGCATGCCAAAGTTTTGCATCTGAAATAGCCCTTGAATCTGCAACAACATTTGCAAAATTTTGTCCACACTTGTCATACAAAGTGAGCTTATACAGCACAAAAGCCCAGATGCAACAATTTCATCACAAAACTGAGATCATGAACTGTACATCTGTCATCCACAAATTTGACTACAAGTCCAAGTCTAGCAAGTGCGGATACAGACAAGAGATTCTTCTTGATCCCAAGTACATCAACAAGTGTGAAGGAAAAAACGAAGGGGTTTTTTGCAATTCTACCCATGTTGTCTTGTAGACCAAACATGTTTACCTCATTTTGAGAACCTGGAAGTCTATGTTCGGAGTTTGTATGAAAAATTTATGACAAAAACAAATTGCCAATAGCAACAAGATAGCCTACAAGCAGCAACATCTTAGCTTACAAATAGGTATACACAGGTAATATCTCTTTTGTTTGAGCCAACCAAGAAGTGATTGTACTCTTTTATGATTGTACAAAATTATGTTTTCTAAGTTGATTATCATATCAATTGACCAGTTGGCAGGGGCCAAGGGGGTCCCCAGTAGAAAAGCTAGGTTTTTGGCAGATTCCAAAATTCCGATCTGACTCCACAGACAACTTGCCTACGAGGTTTATATACAATGTTGAATTGAATGCATGAGTATGTTGTTTTGGCTATTTTGTAAATGTTGAAGAAACCAATGTGATATCTACTTAACATAGTGAAACAGGATCTGTGTAAGGCATTAGGAGATTGAGATTGTGATTGTCTTGCTTTCCCAAATTGTGATCGCAGTTGTCATCCAAAGATTGAGATTGAGAGTGTGATTGAGATTGAGATTAAGATTGTGCACAAGATTGAGATTGAGATAGCTTGAGGGTGGTCGAGAGGTTATGAAACGAGCTATGCTCTTCCTGTAACCATTATCTTACATCCATACAAATTGTTTATTTAATCTATCTAATTTGCATTGTCATGATGTGGCATGTGTGTAATGCAATTGAGATTGAGATTGTGCACAAGATTGAGATTGAGATAGCTTGAGGGTGGTCGAGAGGTTATGAAACGAGCTATGCTCTTCCTGTAACCATTATCTTACATCCATACAAATTGTTTATTTAATCTATCTAATTTGCATTTTCATGATGTGGCATGTGTGTAATGTGAAACTAAAAATACCTAGCTCACTCTTAATTCTTTTGATACGTGGGACCAAATGCTACAATGTACATAGTGTGATATATGCGAAAATGGATGTCATGGTTGCAGGCGTGTACAAACCTTGTCGGGCAGGCGAGGCTAGTAACATGGCACTGTTGCATGTTTTATCACATTGAAGCTTGCCTAATTTTCTTTAGGAATGTACAAATGTCAAGTGTTTCTAAGTGGCACGCTTGTTTTGCCGAGAAAAACAAGCCGAGAAAGTTCAATGCGGACGATCTTGGCCAAAAATAGCAAGTTTCGTACGCGAGCGGAAAAGACGTGTCCAAAGTGCTTACCAAGTGGGAAAATGAGGTTCACCATTAAATTTGATCTAAAAGGGAATTTTCCACAAAAATAGGGATCTTTTCCAACTTGTTTGGGCATTTTACGAACAAAAAGGGGTTATTTTGGGCAAAAATTGGGCATGAAATGGTCAAAAATATCCTAAAACTAGCATAAAATGGCTCAAAATGACACATCAATGATGGTTCCATCATTGAACAATTTGAGAAGAAACTTATAGAGCCAAGAATGAGCTCATTTGGGCATATAAGCAAGGAGATACAACTATTTCAATCCAGATGCTAGTGCAGTCCTATGCTGCTATCACTACATTGTTCGAGGCTGTGAGGCCTCCAATTAGGGTTTCCCCTCCTCAAATAACTACTTGGGCTTCTCCAGTGAAGTTTTGAAGCTTCCATGATATGGTCATGAGGAAGAATCAAAGCGTCAATTTAGGGTTTTTAACAGATCGAAAGAGCACTACATCTGTGTAATTGGGAGCGAGGCTAGACCTAATCTTCACATACACAAGAGTTTTGAGTTAATCTTGGTTCTTTTTCAAAGTGGATCTTTCATGGCTGGAGTTTTGTTGTTTTTTAGTGTGTTTCTAGTTTCAAATCATCTACTCCTTGCTTGATTTTGCTACCTCAAAATCAGAGGCCCGACGCTTTCCTAGCCACACTGTGCACTTCTTGACAACGTACTCTATTCTCTCGTGTCGCGTCACAATGTGCGAGGAATTTATGGTAATGCCTAACCAATCCTTGATAGAAATTCCACTCGTAAAGACCCATCAATAGATAATTTGAGTAGTAGTGATTCTTGCACAATAGTCAACACAAATCAGTTTGAATTTGTTGTCAATATTATATAAAATACGCACTGTGCACTTCTTGACACATTTTTGGTGAACCCAACGCGAAGTAGGCTAGGGTGAGGATCCAAAGCTTCATTGAAGGTCTTAAAACAAAACTTTAAATCTATGGAGCAACAAGAGTGACAGGGGATGAGTTTTGATCATGTCACAATGCAAATATTTTAAGCCTTTGCGGTGTTTATGCAGTAGCAGCGAGCTGCTGAAAGGAGGGATATTTCCTCAACTAAAGTGCTCCAATCATTAATAGAGAAAATGGACCAATTCAATGGTAAATATGTAGCAAAGTATCTTTGTGGGTATGTAAAGGAGATGGAGCTGCATCGAGTGCCCGAAGCAGAGATGGTACAAAGTTTTGAGCTAGCTATGGTTGTGTGAAACGCGGTCTTTAAGATATCTTCATCCACTATCCTTATTTGATGATAGCCACTCTTAAGGTCAATCCTACTGAAGTAGGTAGAGCCTTGTAGCTTATCAAATAGATCTTCTACCCGAGGTACGGGAAATCTGTTTTTGATAGTGATATGGTTTAGTGCTCGATAGTCCACACACATACGGTATGTACCATCTTTCTTTTGCACTAAAAGGACTGGAGAACAAAAGGGAGAGGAACTAGGCCTCATCATCCCTTTGTCTACTAGCTCTTGTACTTGCCTCATGATCTCCTCTTGTTGAGCTTGTGAGACTCGATAAGGAGGCTTGTTAGGTGGTGATCTTCCAGGAAGGAGCTCATTGCGATGGTCATCATCCCCTCGTTTTGGAGGTAAGTCCATAGGGATATCATCGATGAACACATCTTGGAATCCTTTTAGAAAATTAGACAAGTCTAACTCTTCTTGATTCCTACCATTTACATTTGATGAAACATTAGTATCTTTTAGAGACTCTTTGACAAAAATCATGTACGCAGAAACTGAGCTCTTCATTGACTTATCAAAAGCAAGAAGATTTACAAGTGGAATAGTGCGACCACGCTCACTAGCATCTATATACATGTTCTTTCCCCTGTAGGTGAAGTAGATTCTCCTTTCAGGGAGCTTCATGTTGGCAGCCATGCGATCAAACCATGGTGCCCCTAGAATAACATCCTCATGTTGGAGACGAGAGATGAAGAAGTCTTCTTTGTTGACATAGCTTTGGACATGAAGCCTCAACTTCCCAATCAAAGGATTAACGGAGGCTTGTTGTCCCTTGAAAGCTGCATCAGCCACTACTATATCTCCCATCTCAAAAGCTTGAATGCCCAACTTGGTGGCCAACTCCATTGATATGAATTGGCCTATTTAACTTGAGAGTAGCGGAAATTAATGAGAGTACTTTTGAGAAATGACTTTGTGAACATAGCGGGTGAACATTATTGAAGATAGCAACATAATCATAGCAAATTAGCTAACTTGGCATGAACAATACTTTTGCAAGAGAGAGAATTTAGAGAACATGACAATAGTTGAGGACCGGATTTATGTGGAGCCGGTCCCCCCTCCAATAGGCATTTGTATTATGACTTCTCCCATTAAGAGAGACTTGTTACAATACAATCTTTGTGTTCCTTGTGACCTAGGTGATGCAATGAAGATGGAAAGCTTCATGCATCACAAACATAACATAAACTTGAAGAAAGCTTTAACTATCCCAAGACCTCAAACACCTTCGAAGGTGGAGAGAGCTAGCACGGAATGAGGGTAGGGAAGAGGAAGAAGAAACATTTCGTAGGAGAAAGAATTAGTTCCTCACTTATCATAACTCTTGTTGCCAGCATACATAATAGCATAGTAATGAAGAAGAAGGAGATGGCAAGCTTAAGCATTGAAGCATGGCTCTTGGTTGGATTTGCACTCCATATCCAAGAGTGTTGGTGTAGGCTCTCAACCTCTACTTGCTTGGAGAAGGAGAGGGAGCTCTTGCACTTTGCATAGCACACAATGAGAGTGTTTGTGAGTGTGTGTGGGTGAGTATACCCCCTAAGCAACCCCCTAGCTTGCTTGGGTCGACCCCCCCTTGTAGCTCATGCTTGAAGCTCATTGGACCCCTTCAGGCCTAGCCAATCACAAGCAGGAGGCATTACAAGCAGCAAGGGTAGCCTTGAGACAAGTTTCCCCCTTTCCCCTTTGAGAGAGAGGGCTAGATAAATGCTAAATCATTTAATTAAATCTCCTAAATTATTATTGGACCCCTTGGGTGTCCAACCAATAGGCTTCAGGCACACCACGAGGGCAACATGAGGAGGAACTTGACAAGTGTCCCTTTTGCTTTCTTTGTACCATGCATGCCTTGTGTGAGTGTGTGGGTGTTATCTCTCATCCCTCCTCATGTAGGACTCGCCCCCTCCTTGTAGGGATTCAATCTTTGACTTTTTGACACCTCAAGCCCCTCATGCATAGGCCCAGTTCCCACCACAAGCTTGGCTCATGAGCACTTTAAGCTTGGGTTGGGTTCTCACCTCAAGTGCAACCCTAGCATCTCAAGCATGTCAAGCACCTCAAGCATCTCAATAATTAAGCACCTCAAGCATCTCAAGCACCTCAATCATCAAGCACCTCAAGCATCTTAGTCATCAAGCATGACAAGCATGACAAGCACCTCGAGCTGGGTCGGGTTCCCGTGCCTCAAGCTCAGCCCTAGCTTACCTAACGTCAAAGGCCTTTTACACACATTATTGGAGGTCTTCAATGAAGCTAACCCTAAGGTCTTATGCTCCATTTGTTAGCTTTTCTCTTTGATAGACCATCTCTCATTTGGGCCCCTTTACCATTGGCCCCGTGTTGAGATAGATCTATAAGCACATGTCTATATCTTAACACTTATTCCCGTTTATTCTCCCACATTAAGTGATCAATTTAATATGAGAAAATCATTTGGGTTGGTTAGATATTAGATATTAGATTTTATGACAATCTATAGGGCAAAGACCTAAAAACAGAGAAGGCTTTGTAAATAAATGCATATGGTGTGATAGCATTGACCATGCAAGGAGAGATTGTGAAAGTTTCAAATAGGACTTGATGAAGGATCTTGTTTTCTTTAAAGATGGTAAGATTCACTTAGCTAAAACAAGTAAGCTCTTGGGGAAAAACTTTGGAAAAGGCAGGATGAAGAAGCTAGTTGAGGACATGGCTACTAGCCATGCCATCTCAATGGTTGAGGCAGCCTCCTATGGGTTTAAGGTGGAGCCTATTAAGAAAAAAGGATTAGTCAAGGTTTGAGAAGAGGAATCTAATGGTATTGGAGAGCTATGGACATGCGCTATATAACTTTCTATGAAGGGTAAAATGACTACATAGGTTTTACATGAAGCTGGAGATTGCATTTGGCTAGAAACAGTTGGAACGACCCTGTAGATTCTTTGTCAGTGCATGCATACATTGCCAAATATCAAGCCAACAAGGCTGTCGTTGAAGAGAAATGCAAGCGTAAGAATGCGGATGAAGGGCCTTTAAAAAGGTCCATGAGGATTGGAAGCAAAAATGACACAGTGCCTCCTAGATCAAGTCTTCACAACAAATGTCTACCCTTGAGGTGCCTATGCAGGAAGCCTTTAAAGAGAAGAAGAAGGAAGCAATGAAATCCAAAGCAAAGGGTCCGGCCTACAAAATCCAATCTGATATAGGGACAGAAACGAATCTCAAAAAGGTTTTGGAAGAGAGGATTTTGTGCGGTAAGGTGGAATTTACCTTGGGTGAGGTCCTTGGCATAGCAAAGCGAGAGTTCCACGAAGAAATAATTGATATTATAAAGAGAAAGCGAAAGTCTCTTACTGAATCTATACATGTATAAGGTGAAGGAGAGACTATAAATGCACAGGGTGTACAAGTTTATGGTGAGCAAGATGAAGAAACTAGTGTTGGATGCTACAAGTCTATGGGAGGATTAAAACATGTTCTCTTCTTGGATGATGAAGGAAGTCGAGACCACTCACAAGAGTTACTACTTGAACAATCATTGGGGAAGAGCAACTACTGAGACCCTAGTAAAAGTGGGAGACTTAGAAGAGCCATACATTGTGTTTATTGATCATTGGTTAGAAATTAACCTCATGTCAAAGAGTTATTATCAAAAAGGAAAATGGCCAATTGATATACATCATATATGGATGATTCGAGCAACAAACAACTCATCAGGGGAGTTGTATAGAGCTTGTCTAAATGTAAAGGTAGCTATAGGGGATGTGAAAGATGAACATAATTTATTCGTACAAGAGATGTCTACATATCCTCTTATCCTTGGGCAGCCATACATCACTGCTACTCGCATGGAAACCAAGGTAATGGACGATGAGTCAGCTTAGCTTGGATAAGGAGCAAGGATGGGAAGCATGCAGTACATCTCCTTACTATTTGTGGAGACCATGAAAGGAACCATGAAAGTCGTAGAGAGCAACCCATGCCAAAGACAAACAAAGAATTCAAGGACTATAGGGATATGAGGGGCTTTGGCCATGTAACACATTAGGAAAAATATGAACCCTCTAGGGACCCTTTGAGATTAAGATTAATTAGAGGTCAACCAATGAGAAGAGGGTGGTGGACACAGTCTATGCCCTCAAAAAAGTAGGGGGACAAAGTAGTGTTACACTTCTTAATGGCCTCTTACCTCGTGAGAAAGTGGGGAGGGGGGGGGGGGGGTGTGGGGTGTGGTGGGCCATATGGAACTTCCAACTTCCCTCCTTTTTGATCCGGTTTTGAAAAATTCTCAAAATTTTGAATTTTTTTTAAATTTCCAAAACTCAAATCTTATCTTCTTAAAACCTCCCTAAACCTAATTTATGGTCAAAAAAATATTTTTTGACCTCAAAAAGTCAAAACATGCACCAAAACCCCATAAAATTCCATTTTTTCCAAAAAAAAATTGAAACATCATTTTTTACTATCCAAAGCCCCCCCAAAACTAGTACTCAGGCAAAAAGTGATTTTCTCTCTCTAGAACCCCTTTTCCAACCCCTCTTTGGTTGCAACCATCACACACACCCTCTACTCCAACACTCTCTCTCTACACCATCTCCATTGTTGTAGCAAGAAATCTCCTCTCTCCTCCCCTACCACCTCCCATTGCCACACCAAGCAAGGGTTATACACCTTCTCCTTCCTTTGCCACACCAAGCAAGGGTTATCCACCTTCTCCTATCACTAACTCCCACCTACATTGTAGCAATAAGCAAGGTCTTGCTCCTCCTTGTTATTGTCTTTGTTCAACCATGGCCAGCTCTACTCTGCAAAGGCGGCCAAAGGATGAGGTCACAGCACTTGCATGCTACAACAGAAGAGGTATAGATGATGAGTGGGTTCCACAAGAGTTCACCAAAGGTGCTTGGGTATACATGCAGCCATTTGCTATTGGCCATCACCGTGTGCAAAATCGTGCAAACTTGGATCATTATTGGAAAGGAAAGCTCCTTGGATTCAAGAACCGCAAAGACAAGGGGACCGTAGCCATTGTGCAGCATGTTTTCTCAATGTCAAGCATGCTATTGCAACAACCACCTTGATTTCCAACACATTGTAAGTACATGTTTTGAGAATACAAAGCTCGGTGTGAAATCACAGTGTAATGTTTTTGTGGATTCATACTTAAGATTTTCATGCATTTATAGTCATATTTCCATCCACATTGGTGGAGAAGCAGCCACTACATAGTCTCTCCGGCACATTCAATGCTATACATGCGGATACTAGAGCAACAATTTTTGCACATCTTTGCCCAACCAAACTGGTTCAAAGATGGATTTTCTTTTATTCTCACTCTTATATTGTGCCTACTTCTACACAAGAGTTTGGAAAGCTTGAATCCATCAAAGTATCTTTCTTATTCAGTATGGAGTGGCCATATACAGATTTGTGGTCGGTAACATCTTTCAAAAGCAAAAGATGATAATAGATGTCCAAAACTCTTTGAAATACTCTAAAGCTTCTAGGTCTGTGGGCTTGAGTTGGTGTTTGCCTATTCATTGTTTCGTGCACAATTTTAAGGAGTTTGTATTTGTGGAGACTACCACAATGCTTGTATGTAAAGATGTGCATTATGAAGAATTAGGAAGACTTTTAGAAGAGGACTGGGGTTTTGTGAAGGGCATGCACAATGGGGATAGGTACCGTTGTAAGGTTGGAGCTTCAGGTATTAGGATGCACTACTTAAAATCCCATAACTCCTTATACATACAATTTCACTATGATCGTTGGATGTGCAAGCTTGGAGTGTTGACTCCCTTACAAAGTGTACACGGTGCTATTGTAAGCTTTGAAATTGCAGAGAGGATGCCCAACAATGTTTTGGAGGCTATCCAAGTGAACAAATATTAGACTCTCAGTAATGTGCGAGAACATTTGGCTATTATGGGTTTTGAGGCCCTTCAACAAGCGCAATTTTGTTTGCAAGGTCACAATGTGAGAATCCTTCCACCACATTTTCAATACATCATAGTTTGGCGATCATTGGCTACTTATTGTAATGAATGTCGGCAGATTGGGAAGAGAATGGAAGACAAATTGAAGGTCAAGGAGGACTGAGGCATGGATGGAACTATGTTATCGCTCTTATAGCTTTGTAACTCTTGCAGTTTTGGAAACAATCCCCGATGTAATCAACATGGTTTGCTTCGGAAAATTATGACTTTTAATATAATTTTCACATTGAGATGAAAGTTCATTTTTTGGTGAGAGTGCCTTTTTTTTTGGGAAAGTGCCTTCTTTAAAAAAGGGACCATTATAAAAGGGGGGCTACATAACTCATTCACACTTTTCACTTTTGCAACACTTGAGCTCCTCCACTCTCTGTTTACATCCCAGGCTAGACATGGATGCCTTCACAGCCTCTGCATAATATGCACCCACATCCACCCCTTTGTCACGCTTCATCCTCTTCCTCGAGGACACCAATTACAAAGGGAAGTTGGACCTCCACACCTTCTTTACTCGTCTCCCTGACCTTGACGCCACACTTTCCCTTCACACGGATGCATTCGTCGATATTTTAGCATTCATGGAGGAGCACATCATAAAATATTCTGTATCTATCTCCCCACATGCAGGGATCTGGGAGCCTTGCAATCTTTTGTCACATACACAAAGGTGATCGTCCATTCTCCAAGCGATTGAGACGGTACCAAGAAATTTCCGCCAAGACAAGCCATTTCTTGGACCAACAAGCCCGAGGGGTGTCAATGCTCAAGAAGCACAAGTTGGGGGTGGAGTACCTTTCTCAACTGGCAACATTCATCTTCTTTGTGAGCGAGGAACCTAATTTGGAGGAGCTCCGCCTACCACACCTTTAGGTTGGGTCCTTTATCGAGGACACCAAGGAGCAGGAGTTTGTCCCCATGAACCTTGCAGTGGAAGGACAGACACTTCGTCTCGAGTACCCCAAAGGGGGCTCGAGGAGGTGGTTGAGAAATCCATCGTTGTGGCTGACCCTAGTGACACTCGAGTGCCACCATCATTGACAGATGAGGCTATCCCAGAGGTAGAAATCAGCCGCTTCTCCTTAGTGGTAGTGGATGGGGAGGAGTATGTGTTTATGCACAACTTAGAGAAAGCATTTGGTCTATGCATGGATGAATGCTTGAGTGTGGTATGTGCCAGCACCAAATTTTTCTTAGACAGTGTGCCAGATGCCCTTGCAAGCAAGCTCATGCTACTTGGGGACTCTGTTACCAACACTATTGCACTTGTTTGTGCGGAGAACCTGGTAGTAGATTAGTTGCATGTGGATGAGGAAGAATTCTAGTCCAAGCAAGCCAAGGTTGAGGCCGCTAGGATGCCTACTCCACTACGTAACCCCCCCTCTGATGATCCAAAGCTCGTAGGTGCGGTGCAAAGGAGCATCGACTTGGGTGGAAAGGGCAACAGGGAGGAGGACGACAAGGAGCAGGAGGTAAACTCTATCCTAAATTTTATGTTATTTTTTTTACCCTTCATTGTCTGTTTTCTTAACCTTGACTGGTTTATGATAGGACGTCCTAGAGGTTGATGAGTTTGCATCAAGGATAGTGGCTGGGGGACGGGCTTTGGACCTCAGTCTTCCCTTGCGCATTACCTAGGACAACTCCCCCTGGCGATGGTGCCATTGTACATGATGAATTCACTCCCCAATGACATTTTATGACGTGGTCCTTGAAAGCTCTGAGCAAGGTTTTGTGTTTGTGCACCATTGCTCAGACTGCCCATCTTGTGTTCCTAGTGCGTAGATCCCTAAGACCAGAAAAAATGTGGAGAGAAGAGGAGGAACAGTCACAACTATGTTTTTGTTGTTTTTGGAGCCTGTTTTGGCCGTAAACTGCTCATCCAACGTCGGATTTGAGCACTTTGACATTGTAGATTGAGGTTTTGGGCCGTTCCGGACACAATGGCACTGTCCATTTTGCCAAATTCCTCACTATTTTTTTGCTATTTTGACTGTGTAAATTTCTCCTATGAGCGAAGCTTCTGCTCCAGTTTGTGATTGTATCTGTCATATTTTACCCATATTGTGTGAGCTATTTGCCCCATTGGTGTTGGCCCAAGCTCAATTGTATCTAAACATTATAAATTATCCTCTTCTGAGGTGAGGTTTTTGGGTGTGTGTGTGTGTGTCTCTGTGTGGAGTGTGTAAATAGATAGTCTCTCCTCTCACTCCATCGATGTGTTCCCTGTCTCGGCCAGGTGGGTTGTGTAATCCGAGTGGTGTCCCATCGTGTGTGTGTGTGTGTGTGTGTGTGTGTGTGTGTGTGTGTGTGTGTGTGTATCATCCCAAGAGTGTGTGTCAAGTCATTATAGAGGCGTTGTGTGTGTTTCCCTCTCACATTCTTTTGGTGCCCCCACTGAGGATCTTCTTCGAGTACCTTCTGCATCGAGCTTCAAGCTTCGAGATTCAGGATTACAGGTTGCAGATTACAGGTTACAGGGACAGGTAGAGGTACAGGTGATTCACACAGGTACAGGTAGCTGGAGTAGAGTGTTACACTGACAATGGGAGTCACTTGCAGTTGCCGTGGGTATGCATCATTTGGCGCCTGTTTGAGCGCATTGTCTGTTGGTATTGTATGTTACTTGTGGAAACTGCCATTGTACGCCTTTGTGGAGCCATACTTGATTTTATTTGGTAGTCCCAGCCATTTTTGAGACTTGGTCTGGAAGATAGTCATTTCTCAGACTTGACTATACGCGATTTGCATTAGCCTTCGTGAGAGGGTCGATAGCGTGAGGTTTTATTGAGCTGGGGGATTCTCAAATGTGGAGATACTTTTTGTAATACAGGTAGTTGGAGCACCCTTTTTGTGACCTCGCCATAGGCTATGTACTAGTGATTCCTAATTGATGCTCGGGTTCTATTGTTGGCAGTTTATGTATACATATACAGCCTATATTTTGGGTTCCTACTGCTCTACTTCTGGGGAAACTCTGTCAAAATTTTTCCAAGTTATGATGGCTGGTTTTTTTGTCTTTTGAGCCATTTATGTTGTTATGCTGCTGAGATTCTGGAGATGTGCCTTCTTGGGAGCTTCATGGTTGGCTTTAATGGATGATCAAAACGGACCTCAATTCACTTTTTTTCATTTAACTCAAAGAATCTAGATAAATGTTCATGTTTCCAGGAAGATTTTTTTCCAACAGCGCATAGTCTTTATGTCCGGGCCAAGAAGATTAAGAGAGATACTGGAATGCCCTTTTCCTGTTGTAATTCCGATGATTAACTATGAAAATTCATTTGATGTCATGTGTTTGTCCTTATCTAAAGTTGAGCTCCATTGAAGTTTCTAGGGATTGAGTCAGTCAAAAGTTTTGGGTTCTTACACGTGTGTTCGAAGGGGTTCTTAAAGCATCATAACTTGGGTAGCCATGGATTTCTCTTATCCGGAGTTTCATGGAAGAAGTGATGAAGATGTGGAAGACTTTCTGGAAAAGATGGAGGTTGCTTGCATTAGCAACCAGATTCATGACCCAGCACAGATGTTACGTCGTCTCCAGATTTGTTTGAAGAGTGATGCACGAGTTTGGTCCAAAGCATTTGAAGAGGAGTTGCGTGTGGCTGATCCACCTGTAAGATTGAGTTGGGACAATCTAAGGCATGGGTTGGAAGTGGATCTTGTGAAGTCAGAAGATCCCAACAAAGTGTGGCAAGAAGTACAAGGTTTGGTGCAAAAGGAAGGTGAGCCAATAGATGCATACATACGTAAGTTTTCATTGGCATGGGAGCGGATGTGCAAGGCCTTAGCACCACAGGTACCCCCACATGACATGATGAAGAAGGACAGATTCTTGGCTGGTCTTTGGGAGAATATATGTTGGAGAGTGGAGCTAAAGAAGCCTAGGACATATGAAGATGCATTGGAGGTGGCAATAAACAAAGAGTGGAAGCTGAGGAAAATGAGCCAGCTAGGGGTAGAGTCTTTGCCCATGAGGTCTGAATTTCAGCCTATGGATTCTTGGCAAGGTCGTATGCCAGTGGTTCATCACAAACCAGTGGTTCCTGTTACTCCTTAGGTTATGCCAACAGTGGTCACTATAGCAGTGCAAGATGATGAGCTAAGACAAGACATGAGGCAAGTGGTACATTTAATGAAGAATCTCAGCCTGAACGTGCTAGGTCAAGTGGGAAATAATTGAGGTCGAGGGAGATTTGCAAATCAGCCAGGAGGTGAAGAAAGACCTAGGAATGGTGTTGGACAAAGCAATGGTAGGTTCTAGAGGTAGACACCCACATGTTATAATTGCGGAGAGTTGGGCCACATCAGCCCGCAATGTGATAAGCCACCAAGGATGGAGGGATACATGTATCCATTACCAAGACAGGTGCTAACTAGGTCAAATGATTATGGCATCAAAATCAAAGAAGAAGAAGGAACCAATGGATTAACCCAAGAGGAAAAGGGAAAGACAAAAGTGATAAGTATAGTCACCTTGGAGAAGGCATCAAAGCTAGAAGATACATTAGTGATGCCTATTGGGAAGAGGACCATAGAGTACAAGGAAGGAAGAAGTGCCCCAGGTTCTAGTAAGAAGAAGGGAAAGAGCCATGAAGGCGAGGATGTCAAGGCCGAGAGGAAAAGCAGGGCTCGTTGCAAGTTTCATGTTTCAGATTTTCCACTAGGGGATGGGCAATTAAGCTATGACTTGAAGGAGGATCTGACGAGCAGGATGGCAGATGTTACTTTTGGGTAGCTTATAGAGATGGTGCCTAAGCTAAAGCGACAGTGGAAGAGGATGGTTAACCCTATGGAGAAAGAGCCAGAGAGAGGTTCACTGAAGGTGTTGGCGATGGATGAGCTACCAAACATTTGCCCAATAGTAGACGTGTGGCATAAAAGAAAAAATCTAGGACAAGGTTATGTTGATGGCGAACCCCAAATGTGTGTGATAACACACTCATGCGTTGAAAAGATGGGTCTTACAGTGACTGGGGTGTCAGGGTTTCGGATTAGATTGGCAAACCATCAAAAAATAAAATGTTTGGGTGTTGTAAATAGCTTAGAAGTGGAGGCATATGATGCAAAGGCGGTGGTTGATTTTCATGTTATGCCAGCGGGGTTGGGAGCATATCCTATTATATTGGGCAGACCATGGTTACGTGCAGTGGGAGCTGTTCAAGATTGGCGACGTGGTACGATTAGCCTCTATGGAAAGACAGGTGCCGAGAAGCTATATAATATGGACACAAGGAAACAATTGGAAGAGCTTTATGAAGATGAGGATGAGTCTAGTGATGAAGACTATTCCACAGTGATGACTGATGAGGACAGTGATAGTACTACCAGTAGTGATGAGGATGCTGATATTGCATTTCTTTTGATGGACAAAGAAATCCAAGAGTCTAGTTTAGTTGCATTTGCGAATGAGGTTGAAGATGAAAGTGAAGGGCCTTATGAAGTGATTGAAGGGCTGATGCAAACCAAGGTTGAATTGTCAAAGAAGCAGGAACTGATGACACAAATGATCAGTGGAGACCTCTCAACTATGGAGAAGGAGATATATTTGCACATGCTGGCTGGTTTTCCTGATTTTTTCATTACCTCATATGAAGAGATTAGAGGGTTCAAGGGCAAAGAGATGCATATAGAGCTGAAAGAAGGTGCTAAGCCAGTGCGACAAAGACTAAGAAGGATGGGTCAAGAGAAAATGGAAGCCTTGTGGGAAGAGGTGGACAAATTATTGAAGCCAGGGTTCATAGTCCCAGTGGAAACCACAGAATGGGTGAGTCCAGTAGTAGTCAGTCCAAAGAAGGATGGAAAGTGGAGGATTTGTGTAGATTTTAAACCCTTAAATGCAACCACTAAGAATAACCCATATCCTCTTCCGTTCATCGATCAGATCTTGGATTCGGTGGTAGGTTATGAGAGGTACAATGTGTGTGATGTTTTTTCAGGCTATTTTCAATTGAAGATTGCTCTTAAAGACCGAACAAATACATCTTTCATTACGCCATGGGGTTGTTATTGTTACACGGTATTGCCATTTGGGTTGACAAATGGACCATCCTTCTATCAAGAGAGAGAAAATTGGGTATTGGAACCATTATTTGGTAGTTGTGGAAAGCTTTTATGGATGACTTTTGTATCTACAGCAGTAGGGTTGAACACCATGAGAAGCTACAGATGGTATTGGCTCGATATGATGAATGTGGAGGACAACTAAACCCCAAGAAATGTCATTTAGCACAACCAAGGGTAAAGTTATTGGGCCGTATGGTGTTAGAGAATGGCATTGAGGCTGATCCATACAAGGTTAAGTCTATTATTCTTCTTCCATCACCTACGAGTACAAAGCAATTGGCAACCTTTATACACAAAGTGAAGTACATGGCAAGGTTTATTCCATTGTCTTCACAGCTCCTTTATCCATTACAAAAAGTGGCAAAGCATGATCCATTGCAATGGGATGACAAGTGTGAAGAAGTGTTTCAAGAGGTGAGAGAGGTGTTAGGGGGGTTGTCAGCCATGCAGGCTCCTGATTGGGAGAAAGTGTTTTATGTCAATCCATCAGTAGGGGATGATGCCATTGGAGCCATGTTATTGCAAAAGGGGAAGGGCAGCCATTATATGAGGCCGGTGTATTGTGCAAGCCGAGTGAAGCTGGTAGCAGAGAGAAAATTCTCGGAAGTAGAGCTAGTGATGGCCAGTGTAATATTTTCTTGTAGACGATTTCTTCATTACTTGCTTCCACGACCTTTTGTTTTCTTGACAAGTTACGCCTTTTTGCCACAGTTAATTAATGGCACTAACATGTCCAATGTGGTCAAGAAATGGGTAATTGAACTGCAAGAGTTTGAATTCTCTTTTCTAGTGGAAGATAGTACAAGAGCTACCCTAGCCGATTTGTTGACTTACAAGGAGAATCCCCTCCTTGTTAAGGAAGAGGTGGTGAGAAAGGTAGTTGAAGAAGTGACACAGGTCAGCAATGCACATGTATTGTTCTTTGATGGCTCATATAGAAAGAGCCATGATGCGGCTTCAGGGGGTATAGCACTTTATGATCCAGAGGGGAAGCTAGTATGCAAGAGAGGGTTCAAATTGGATGCGCATAGTAACAATGAGGCTGAATATGCTACGTTGGAAGCCGGAATACACATTTGTTTGAATCATGGGATTAAAAGGTTGAGCATAAAAGGGGCTGCCTTGTTAGTTTTGAAGCAAGTGCTGGGTGTGTGGAGGAGCAAGAACACCTCTTTGAAGGAAATGTGTTTCAGAATTAAAGGCCTATTAAAAAAGTTTGAAGCATGGAGCATCAGACACATTGAACGTGCTCTAAATGGAGAGGCACATGAAGCAGCTCAAAGTATAATTGGGGAGCTATTTGTGTTGAGGACCAATTTAGCTCTTTATCATGGCCGGGAAAGTTTGGCTCAAGAAGAGGAGTTTTTGCTAATAGGAATCATTCCGAAGGACATTCAGAAGTCTAAGAAGTATGGTTTTGTGCGTAGAGCATACAGGTACAAATTGATTGGTGATGTCTTGTACATGAAAAGGGATGATCTCATGTTGAGACGTGTACCCTTGCGGGAGGAGCTTTATAGAGTGTTGGAACAGAATCATGAAAGCACATGTGGCGGTCATTTTTCTCTAAAGATCACCTTGCATAAGATCTTGCAAGAGGGGTATGTATGGCCTAGTTTGCACAAGGATGTTCACCATTGGTGTAGGTCTTACAGTAGGTGTCAAGCATTTGGAAAGAGAGTGCTGAAGCCAAAGCTACGAAAAACCATTATGGCGTTTGATGTGTTTGAAAAGTGGGGGATTGATGCAATAGGTCCATTACCTATCACAAGCAGGAGCAAAAGCTATATTTTGACTGTAGTGGACTATCTCTCTAGATGGGCAAAGGCTATAGCAGTAAAACAGATCACTGCAAAGGATGTGTCAAAATTTGTGTATGATGAAATATGTTGCAAGTTTGGGGTGCCACTAGAGCTTCTTTCGGATAAGAAGCCAGGATTTAGAGCTAAACTGTTGGACTTTTTATGCGCGAAGATGAAGATTAGGCACCAGCATACCACTCCTTATTATCCGCAGTGTAATGGCTTAAATGAAAGATTCAATGGTGAGTTGGTACAAATTCTTTCAAAAGTGACAGAGCACCAAGGAAAGAATTGGGATTTGGAATTGCCTAGTGCATTATGGGCTTACCGTACTTTGGTGAAGACAGGTACAGGGTCTACTCCATTTCATTTGGTGTATGGAAAGGAAGCATTATTGCCTGTGGAGGTAGAGTTGCCTGCAGTGAAGATGCTAGAGAAGTTGCTTGGGCCGCCTAGTGATGCATTCAGGGAGAGGCTCTTACAGTTACAAGAGGTTCATCTGGATACAATGCGTGCATTGGAGCATTATGGACAGATGCAGGATAAGGCTTTAGCAAAGATAAATGAAAAGGCCAAGAGTAAGGGTATCAAGAAACATGACTTGGTTTTGCGCTACAACAATAAGCTGGACAACACCTTCCAAAACAAGTTTCAAGTTAAGTGGGAACACCCTTTCAAGGTAGTGGAGTGTTTTTCGAATGGTACTTATCAATTGGCTAACTTGGATGGGATTCTGCATAAGTCAAGGGTAAATGGATTGCGTCTTAAATTGTATCATGCTAGATTAATGATGGTGGGGAAAGATGAGCTGTCTGCAGAAAAAGTAATGCATGTGAGGAATGAGGAAACCTGTGACGTGGCGAGTCTCATATCTCTTTTTGCTGCTGCTAATCATGAATGATCTAGCAGGCTAGGGGATGGGCAAATTATGTCAGGAGTTTTTGGAGCAAGGGATTGCGCATATGTACATACACATGCATGGTGCATCAAATAAAGAATTGTCCATTTTCCAAAGCCAAGTGGTTACGTGGGGCCCAATGTGTACAGGTAGAACAGCGTGTACATAGTGCATCGATTTTCATCGTCACTAGTGCCAGTGTGTTTTTTCTACAATAATGAGGAGTTGGTAGCGCATAAAACTTCTCAAGGAAGCTATCCGCGGGCCGACGACATGACGTAAGCAGGTGCGTCAGATGGCATCTAGTGGCATCAGGAGGTCGAATGGGGTCAATACTTGCACGATGTGGATGAGTACGGACACAACGTGGGTGTTTTCTTGTGATAATTATGCAGAAAGGTGATCATGAGGATCCTAGTTTGGGGCCACTTCACGTGGTTGCGGTATGCATTATTGGAAAAAGTTGAGTGCCAGGTGTGCGGATGGATGCAGCAGGGTGACAACTATGCACTGTGATGCCACTTTTTGGCATGTTCGGGGTCCGTTTGAGGTCAACTAAAATGCAAAGGGTGCCCAAGTAATAAACCTAAGTGTGAGAACTGAAAAAAAGGAGAGAAGAGCAGGAAAAACATGGAGAGAAGAGGAGGAACAGCCGCAACTGTATTTTTGTTGTTTTTGGAGCCTGTTTTGGCCGTAAACTGCTCATCCGATGTCAGATTTGAGCACTTTGACATTGTAGACTGGGGTTTTGGGCCGTTCCGGACGCGATGGTGTTGTCCATTTTTCCAAATTACTCATTGTTTTTCTATTGTTTTGGCTGTGTAAGTTTCTCCTATGAGCGAAGCTTCTGCTCTAGTTTGTGATTATATCTAGCATATTTTACCCATATTGTGTGAGCTATTTGCCCCATTAGTGTTGGCCCAAGCTCAATTGTATGTAAACATTAGAAAGTCTCCTCTTTTGAGTTGAGTTTTTTGGGTGTGCGTGTGTGTGTGTGTCTCTCTCTCTGTGTGGAGTGTGTAAATGGATAGTCTCTCCTCTCACTCCATCGGTGTGTTCCCTGTCTCGGCCAGCTGGGTTGTATAAGCCGAGTGGTGCCCCATCGTGTGTGTGTGTGTGTGTGTGTATCATCCCAAGAGTGTGTGTCGGGTCATTATAGAGGCGTTGTGTGTGTTTCAATTCCGCTCACAGCGCAAGAGAGGCACCAAGAAATGGTCAAGAAAATTATGAGCTCCTCATATGTATGATGTAAAAATCAACCTTTTAGAAGTAATAAAATATACTTTGAACGGTTTCTCTATCTTGTACATTCTTTTCAATGTGATCTCTCAATCTTGTAAGTTGATGAAATTGGCGATGTGTTTCAATAATTTGTGTCTTATTTGTTTAAAGTAACAACACAGTAGAAGTGGGATGCACGTGATATCTGCTTTCAACTTACCTCAATTTTGGGGACAATACAAAAAACATATGAGTGAAAAGAAGTGGAATTTGTATTGTCATGCTGCATTAAGATTTTCTTTCACTTAATTTAAACTTTTCTGGTATCCTGGGGGGCAGATAAGGCCAGAAAATGCAAAAAAAAGGGTGGCCACAAGGGCGCGCAGATGGCTCATTCAGTTTTTTTGGATGGCTCACCTGCGCGCCCTTGTGGCCACCCTTTTTTTTGCATTTGTGGGCCTTGTCTACCCCTTAGGTTACCAAAACTATTAATATTTGATTTAAATTTACCTCTTCATGGCCAGAACACTTAATTTAAAACAGATGGATAGTCCGAAAAGCCAAATGACTATGGAGACAGTAGACAAAGACAATAGACAACTCATAATCATTTTGTCATTGCAAAATCAATGATTACAAAGAGAAGGGTGCTCCATACAAAAAAGGACGTGTAACTTTGGCTAATGCTTGAAGTCCCGTCGCAATCGGCATGCAAGCGGCATATCCTTTGGCTGTATTGTCACTCTCTTTGCAGGTATGGCACATAGGTTGGTATCTTCCAACACCGATATGATGTGGGCCTCTGCAGCTTCTTAAATAGCCTACAGCGCTTTTGTTTGCATCCTATACTGATTTCCATAGCTTTAAAGCACCTCCTTCCCCGTGCGAGCAGAGGGGGCGCGTCAAATTAAAAGCTCCGTAGCCTTTCTGCAAATGCCCTTGCTATTTTCCGACGTTGTTGAGGTTGTCTTGGGGGCACTTGCACATTTAATTGTTGGCGGCATTTAGGCTTCTTGAAAAACTTTGATTTGCATCTATTTACATGCTTTGGGGTTGAATCTGTAGCCTCTTTAGAGTCATCCTCTTCCCTTGCCTCCCGATCTTGTGTTGTGGGGAGAGCTCTCTGACCACGAGGCAATGTCTTCCCCCCAACAGGCACCCGGTGTGTGCGCGGTGTATCAGCTCGCTGCCATGGTGGCTCTTTCTCTGATTTGGTATATGTATGGACCCGAGCTCTGGATGGTCCTGCTTGCAAATTGTGGCATAACAGGTCCTCCCTATCAGACTCTGGTGTTTGTTGGGCCTGCTCTTCTCGCCAATGCTAGGCGTGTTGCTTCACTCTACGTCGAGACGTTCGTTGTTGAGCAGGTGAAGGCTCTTCTACCCTTGATGTCTCCTGGGCTCGACTACCATGCCCACTGCTAGAAGAGTGCGTGGAACGGCCAGGGGTTCATGGCCGTTTTCTTGTGCCTTTAAGCCATGCCGGATTCTCACATCCTTGGAGGGTGTTTCTATTGGCAAGCGGATGCTCTTTTACGGTTTGTTTGGTGCGTGCCATTGGGTATTGTAAGAGCTCACATGTGCTTAATAAATGAGTGATTTATGAGAGCATGCAATATTTATAAAGGCCCATTTTAAAAGGGCCCTGTTCACACTAATTTTGGAAAAAAACTATTTTTTAAATGGATGCACCAAATTTTTTTTTTAAACATGTCAAGAGTTCGACTTTGCATTCACGTGTAGTCACTTGTGCAAAATCCATTTAGACCCCTGTCGCACTCTGCATTGGCACCATGCAGCATGCTCGGTGGAGCCTTGCAACATTTGCCACTTGTTGTTGTGCTCTTGACGACTCCATTTTCGCACTTCCCTAGCAATCTTGGATTGTCGCGCACACTCCATTGTGAGCTTACAAGTAAATATTGTGCGAGAAAACTAGTTGAACATCTCCTCCAAATAATTGAATTGCACCATATTCCACCAACATGACGAGTATTTTTAAAGTACACCCCCCTTGCTCGATAAAGAGACTTCTCCATGCCTTCACTGCTAAAAATCTCAAGCGAACTATATTTGTGCATAAAAAATGCACCATGCACAAACAAGATATGTTGTTCACATGAGTAAGCAATCCACATTATTTAATGAAAACAATCCCTTGTAATAAGTTCACCACGTAACATGGATTACCATGTAATGTGTGATGTTATTTTCACCCCAAGAAAGGATGAAGAACTTGGTAAAATCCACAAGGCTTCTTGAAATGATTGGCGTTGTTCTTCTGTTGTGCTGTTAAGGCCCATAGCTTGACCATTTTATCAAAATGTGCACAAACTTGCTTGTGCTTGTTTGCAAGCTCGCCATTTGAATCATTGTCAGTAGTAGCTTTGCATAACTCCTTCCAAAGTTCCCAAAGGTTACCTATCTACTGGTTGGAGCTGTTTTGAGCATCATATCGACCTAGCTTTCCTTGGGTCACTCTCTTTAAAAAATGTTTGGCTTTTTTTTCACTCACTGACACTTGTTGGGCAATTTCATGGGCCTCCCTTGTATTCTTTGCAGCAACGATAGACACATTTCCACTATGACAGCCAATGGAACTCAAGAGTGCCTCCACCCTTTCAATCGCTTCTTGGGACTTTTCCAATGGCTTCATTGTGAAAGCATAGTCAATGTGGAGCTTCAATAGCCTATCAAAAATGTGCATGAATGCATGTAATGTACAAAAATATACATTCAATAAAGGAAATGGAAGGATTGGATTCCAAGCCTGGTCCTTTTATGCATGGTCTAGGACATTGAGCATGGGACATCTCAAAACAGACACTTCCCATTCTCTGCTTTCATCTCCGATATCATGACAATCCAACCCTTGTTCTCCACCCCCTTACCATGGAAGCATTGAACCGACCTTTGCAGAGCTCTTGTGTGATTTTTGTCCGCTAGGTTTGTACCCTCGACTGCAAAATGGACAAGGCATGAGAGAAGAAGCTCCTTGTTTGCAGCCAAGCAAACACTTTATGGTCTTCAAGTCCCCACCTAAGTGCCACTCCGCATCATGGCTACCAAAACCCTCAACCTCCAACTTCTCACCTGCAATTTGGGAGTGTATTACTTTTGTGATCCATGGAGTTCTCTCAAAAATCCATGAAAGTACTCCATTGGTCTCTTTGAGCACCTCAATAGCACCCATCCACCAAATGTCTTTCTCTAATTGCACACTCTAAAAGACGGGGTGGGAGATGGCTCAATTGAATCCATTTGCTTGGTTGGAAAAAGGGACTCATTCATTAGAGTGACACTTAGCCTCTCTAACCTTTGGCCTTTCACTATTTTACACTCATCGAGTTTTAGCACAAAAGCGACCTTTGTGCCAAGCACTACAAAATAAATAGTGGCAAGACCTTATACTTCAAAGTCTATGATAAGAACACGGCCAAAAGAAAGAAGTTTAGTGTGTCACCTTCTTAGGTAGCTCATAAAATCAAAGCATGGCTTGTTGAAGCCTTCTAAGGTCCACAAAAATATTATTCCACATTGTGTAAGGGAAGCCCTTCTTCGAATTTATTATGGAGTGTTTCTTACCTTTTTCGCTTGCCTTTGTTACACACAAAGCATAAAGCGAAGTTGGCATTGTGTCCTCAATGTGTAGGTATGCCCCAATGCGGGAGAGCACAGCTTCGTCTGTGGCCTTCTTTGCAAGGTTGACCTTGTGCAGAACGGAAAATAGGTTTTTCACAATTCCACGCTCTTTGAGGGCACCCTTTAGGAGTCGAGAAATAGCATGAAAGGCTTTGGTACTGATCCCTGCCTCGTCACAAGCTTGTTGCACGTCATCTTCACTAACCACATTTCTCAATTTACGCATAAGGTCCTTGGTGACTGCATCCTTAATGTGCTTACCTCCAGGTGATTGTAAGATAAAAATCATATCATGGATATTGAGACAATTAGTGAGAAGGTTGACTCGATCATCTTGGCTTGTTCCACTGCATGCCTCCTGGATGAAGTTTCTAGCAACCAATAAGATAAATGTTAGAAAATAGTGTGAATTAGGAATGTATCATTCAACTAAAGACCAAATCACCTTGTGACTGTCACTCATCATTTGCATGCTCCACCTGAATGTGCAAGGGTTTTAATGGATGAATACGTGCATTTGTGTTCCGTTGCACCAAGGGGTGTTTCTTTCAAATATGTGATGGTGTTGGCAAGCTTCATAATGTGGGAATCCGTTTCCTACATTTGTTGTTAAAGAGTTTCAACCTCCCTCTCTGAAGAGTCAATACTATCTTCTAATGCCGCCATCTTGAGCTAAAGAGCTTGACATTCATGCATCACATATGCAAAGAAGCGCGTGAACCCATACACAACCGCTTGCAATAGCCTAACAAGCCTGCTTCTCCCCTCCCAAGATATTGAAAAAATATCAAAAGGCTATTAAAGGATGGATGGAAGCGGCTTATAGGATTGTAAGGGTACAAAAGGCCGTCCACCCAAATGTCAACATTCGTCTCACCGACAGCGCCATATTCCTGTGATGACCTTTGATCACCCTCACATGCAGCCTTCGGTGCAAACATCGTGGGCAAGCAGATATGCATGCTTTTGGTGTGCGGAGTACGTGGTGGTGGAAGCAAATGATTTGTGATGTCCGTAAGCACCATGGAAGTTGTTGCGTGAGGAAGAAAAGGATGAAAAGATAGAGGGGGAGGGGGAGGGAGAGGTTGGGGAGGAGGAGGAAGCTAGGGGCAAGGAGGGAGAGAAGAGGGAGGAGGAGGAGACAGCAAAGTGTTTTTTACTTTTTGGGAAAAAAGATTTTTAAAAAATGGACTTTCAAAGGTTGTAGGTAAAAAAAAGGGTCAAAAGATGATTTTTGAATATATATATATATGTGTGTGTGTGTGTGTGTGTGTGTGTGTGTGTTAGGCGGGAGTTTTAAGTCAAAAATAAGTAAAAATGAGCTTTTTGAAAAAAAAATCAAATTTTGGCTCTTAGTGACCCACGTTTTTGCTGATGTGGCCACACCCCTATACTTCCTTCACTTTCAAAAATTTAGAGAGAGAAAGTAACCTCTTAGGTCCACATCCTACATTTGTCTAAAAAAAGGCTAGAAAAGCCTACTCAAAACTACCTTCTTCAATGCCCTTGTCCCCTTAACCCTACACAACATTAGCCTTAATCCCTAAAGATTAGGATTCCTTACAAGGCCCATGAAAAGTCCATATTTCTCCTAATGATTGTAGAGCAGGATTGCAGTGATACAAGCAGAGAAACGTTATTTCATGATGTATATGCAAAGGAAACGTTTTCTATAGGTTTTGTAGGATTAACAGACTATGGATCTATTGCTTTTACAAAGTGTGAGGTCTTAAAGCGCGGTGAGCGAAAACATGTAAATAGTGTACAAAGGGGTTTGAAGATGAATGGTTTTCTAGAAGATTGTGAATGCATTGCAGGTGTGTTTGATGAGTGTTCATTTGTGGATACTATGCAAGACTTGGAGGCTTTCGTGGATTGCAATTTGCGTATGGAAAGTGAGGTTATAATATTTTTCTCAATAGAAATGTACAAAGTCATTGAGGATTTCAAAAATGCTCAAGGTGTTGATGTACGAGTGGAGACCAAGTATAAGTCTGTGGCAAAGAAAGTGAAACCAGTGGCATTACCTGTACCAAAGGACTACATGGATAAGATGGAGCAAGCTGCTTCACAGCCTAGTCTTCGTGACCTAAGCAAGATTGGGCATAAGTTTACATAGGATTCTTTGAGGGAGCTAAATATTGGTTGCAAGGACAGTTTGAAAGAGGTTGAAAGAATATGGTTTGAAGAAATTCTTAACAAACATGGAAATGCTTTTGCATTCGAGACGCATAAGATAGGATGTTTTGATCCATCTGTTGTTACTCCTATGGTGATCTCACTATCCCTCATGTACCTTGGAACTTGAGGCCTATTTGAGTTCCAAAGACTCATTTTCCAAAACTCATTGAGTTGCTTAATAAAAAGATCAAAATGGGTATTTTGGAGCCTTCTTGTGCTCCATATTCAAAAAGGTGGTTCACAGTTCCGAAGAAAAATGGTTCTTGCTTGATTCACGATTTGCAACTTGTGAATAAGGTGACAATCAGAAATGTGGGTACATGGCTAGTTGTAGATGCGTTTGCAGAGGCATTTGCAGGAAGGGTGATATATTCCCTGGGGGATTTGTACTCAGGGTATGATCAACTCCAACTAGCTATGGAAAGCAAGGACTTGACTACATGAGGACACCTTTGGGTTTGGTAAAGATGTGCACATTAGCTCAGGGAGAAACTAATTCAGTTTTACATATGATGAATGGTATGAACAATGTCCTACGTGACTTCATACCGCAAACTACAATGCCCTTTCTTGATGACGTGTCAATTAAAGGATGTGATATAAGGGATATAGATGTGGCTTTGGACTTAAGGGGGTGCCACAAGTATGTGGCAAATTGTATCAATGATGGTGATGAGATCTTGTCAAGATTGGAAGAAGTGAACCTTACCTTGTATGTGCAATAGTCAGTGTTTGGTGTGCGGGCCATATGGTAGAAGGCCTTGTCCAGTAAACATTGATGTGGTTCAAATAATGAAAGAGACATGTATTAATGTAACTGAGGTTCGAAGGTTCTTTGGTGCATATGTGTTCTATGTTATCTGAATTTCACATTATGTGCATGTGCAAAACCTTTGTATCAACTTTTGAGAAAGAAACAAAGGTTTCAATGGGAAGAAATGCATACTCATGCCATGAGAAAATTAAAGAAGTTGCTACTTATGTCTCCATTTTTGAGGAAATTAAACTATGAATGTTAAAGATATGTAATTGTGACAGTGGATAGTAGCCCCACAGGAATTTGATGGGCGATTGGGAAAGGTGATGATGATGGCAAGCCATATGCGCTGAGATTTGGAGAAAAAGACTTAAGTTCTCATCCACGCAACTATCCACAGGTAAAAAGAGAGTTATGGGGAGTAGTCACAGCATTGAGATGTGACAAAGAGTATTTGATAGGAGAAAATGTAATATTGGAGACTGATTGTCTACCCCTTCTTGGAATGATCACAAGTTGCTAGCTCTTGACATTGTTATGTTGAGATGGATTTCCTACATAAATTTCTTGAATCCAAAATTTAAGAATATTGCAAGGAAAGATAATTCAGTTGCGAATATGCATTCAAGAGCAAGGTATGAAAATGAAGAAGACATGGTTGTCGAGGATGATGATGTAGGCACAAGGTACTATAGTATCTCTCATGTCAAGGGTGATCATGTTTTCCTGTCAAATGTACTTGATTCATTACAGATGACCTATATCAAGGTGATTGGTTTCTCATTGGATGCTATCTAAGCAGTTTGACAAGGCAAGAAGGGTGGACTGATCAAGAGATCAAAAGTATACGGAGAAAGGCCTATGGATACTTTTTGAAATATGGGTACTTATGGAAGCATCCAAAACAAAGAAATGGAATGCCGTTGAGAGTTTTGAATGATAAGGACGCTCAAAATGAGCTCATAAAAAAGTTTTATGAGAGTCTTTACGCTAGACATAGAGGTGTATGGGCCACCTTTACTAAAATGAAAGAGAGTTATTGGTGAAAAAGTATGTATAAAGATGTACCTCACTTTGTGGAGTCTTTTGAAACCTGTCAAATGTATGTCATAGTGATGGGTTGCACCCTACTTACCCATTGGCCATGCATTATAAGTAAGTAGTAGATCTGGTTACAATCACATTGGGCTTGTGGAAAATGAGATACATAGTTCTTGCACGAGAAGACTTAACCAACCAAGTTGAAGGTCGTGCTCTAAGAACTAAAATCACAAAAGGGATATGTAAGTTCCTCTCGGATGATGTAATTAGCTGTTATGGTTGTGTTGGGAAATAACAGCAGACAAGGGTGAGTTGGATGACTACAAAGCTAGGGAATTTTTCTCTAAGTTGGGCATTAAACTTGCTCTCAGTACTGCATATAATCCAGAGGGAAATGGTAAATCAGAGCGTGGGCATCCTCCTATCATTAAAGCTTTGGCTAAGGCCTGCAAAGGTAAAATGGGAGAGTGGACTAGGTTGTTGCCTTATGCTTTATGGGCTGATCGTACAACTGATAGCTCAGTTATACTGATTATATGCCTTTTGAGTTGATGTACGGTCAAAAACCTATATTGCCAATTGAGAATGTAATTCCTACATGGAATGTATTGCCTTGGGAAGATGGAATGAGTAGGGAAGACCTTCTTGCTTTGCACATACAACAGTTAGAAAGAATGCCTCAAGATATTGAGATTACAATAACACGATTGAAAGATGCAAGGTTAAAGAATAAGGACGGATTTGATAAGAGGCATAGGCTGAGACCTAAAGCTATTGAGGAAGATGATTGGGTGTTGGTGTATGACAATAGTCTTGACAACCATCATTCAACAATAAGAAAGCTTTCAAAGAGATGATTTGGACCTTATGTGGTTCGGCATGTACAAGGGAATGCAACTTATACCTTGCATGAGTTGGATGGGACAAAAATGAAGATTCCCATTGCAAGGAAAAGAATCAAATTGTTCAAAAAAAGAGGTGATATAGATCCCATTGATTCACAAGAAAGTCAAAATGCAGGCTCTAATGAAAATACTATGGGTGAGGGTGAAGAACAAGAGGACAATGCGTTAGATTTTGTTGGAAGTGATGATGAAATTGACATGTATGTTGACTTAAATGAATATTGAACATGCTGCAAAATGATATGTAAGGCACATGCCAGAGGATGTGTAGGTCTAGAGGGGGTGGATGTCGTGTTGTGGCACGTATGTAATGTGAAACTAAAAATATATACCTCACTCTTAACACTTTTGATGTGTGGGACCAAATGCTACAATGTACATAGTGTGATATATACGAAAACGGATGCCATGGTTGCAGGCGTGTATATACCTTGCCGAGCAGGCGATGCTGAGAACGTGGCATTGTTGCATCTTTTACCATATTGAAGCATGCCTACTTTTCTTTAGGAATGTACAAATGTCAAGTGTTTCGAAGTGGCACGCTCATTTTGCCTAAAAGTTCAATGTGGGCAATCTTGGCCAAAAATAGCAAGTTTCGTACACTGGTGTCAAAGACATGTCCAAAATGATTACCAAGTTCTACGCCGCAAGGTGCTTTCGTAGCCACACTGCACACTTCTTGACAGTGTACTCTATATTTTCCATTTATCAATGTACTTCTTTCTCTTGTGTCACGTCACAAATTGCAAGGGAAACATGGTAATACCTAGGCAATCCTTGATATAAATTCCACTCGTTTAAGGATCCATTGATAGATAATTTGAGTAGTAGTTATTCTTGCACAATAGTCAACACATTTCAGTTTGAATTTTTTGTCAACATTATATCAAATACAAAATCTAAGTGATTACCTGTATTCGATTATACCTTATCACCTCAAAATTTTCCATCAGATGTTTATGCTAATCGACATATATCCTCCGAATTGCATGAGATGCCGATACATAACGTGTCTCTAGATAGCTTTTAATTTCATCAAGAACACCTTCACTAGCTTGAAGCAAAAATGTGGCTCTATCATGGCCCTTATACACTTACTTGTAAAGATATTTCACGGTTGTGATAGTTGAACATATCTCAACATTGATGTGAACTCTATATCTCAATGAGAGAAGTGGACTATATGGCACAACCCATCGATTATCCAGCTTCATTTGTTTTGATAGCACATAATTTTCATCATCTCTCGGCATGTATGTTGGATATCCATCACCATCAATGCAAGTTTATGCACAAAACTTGTGTGGATATTTGAATCTACACTTCCCTTGAAGCCGCTGCATTTTGATTCAAAACACCACAAGGACCGTGAATGTTACAACGGGTAATAACATTGTGCAAATCAAGAAAATTTTCTTTCTCTGGTAGCTAAACACAAACCATTTTATCATAGTGTGAAACATCAGTTGTTGGCTTGTACTCAGATGCAAGTATTAACAAAATGTGAGCGTGAGAAAGTTCTCTTTTTGGAAGAGTCTATCACACTGGCAAGTCGAATGACATCTCCAAATATAGAACCCTATATAAGCAAATGCATCAAGTCTTTAAACTTATGATAAAAGACTCATGCTATCAAATTAGGACGATCAGGAGCAGTTTGCATGGCAATAAGGCAACATCGATCTCTTTCCAGCGTGGACTGCATGTGATAGTTATGAATAGGAATGGCTTCCCTCACTTGTGTACAGTTGCCATGGAATCTTGATAGAGCTGATACATACTCCAGGGCCCAACCACAAAATAAAAAGGTAAGATGACATTAATGCCTCTCACTCCTTCCACCCCATCCCTAGCTGTCACCATGTCTCCAAGGCCTTGATACTCTTCCACACAAAATTCCCTTTGGTGATTCCTCAACCATAGCAGCCTAGACTCCTCCATTGTTCTGTAAATATCAACAATGTATTGCTGCAATAATCTGCCCCCTCGTAAAAGACACTCTGTGGTGTCATGCCTTACTTGTAGCATAAAGATATAATATTGCTTTTGTTTCATAAAGCATGTCCTTCTTTCACTACTCCCATCGTTATCATCATCAGAGTTAGCATTGTTATTATTGATATTGAGGCGAGGTATGTACGGGTGCCGACCATCTTCTCCTCTTGGAAACAACAAAACATATGGTAAAGGCATATATGAGTGATGCAACGTTGAAATTCTTTTAGGGTCTCCTCCATGATATTGTAATAAAATATCATGATGCCCTATGTTTCTTTCATCTCCGTGCCCAGGTTTGATGTCAAAAACGTGGTACAAAAGACACCATTTGTTTAAAATAGAGGATAAATTATAGAACTAATTACGATATATATTTATATTGTACTACTAATCACATTTTGCACTATTGTGTGATCTTCTCCTCTCTCTCTAGGATCATGCGTTTTTACAAACGATAACCCAAATTTTTTTGTCTATGATGAAGCCCTACTTAGAAAATCACTTCCTTAAGTTGTAGATTATTCAAATCATAAAGTCTTTCTTTAGTGATCATATTTTGGCACATAGGTATGCAAACACACACACACACACACACACACACACACACACACACACACACACATATATATATATATATATATATATATATATATATATATATATATATATATATATATATATATATATATATATATATATATATATATATATATATATATATATATATATAGAGAGAGAGAGAGAGAGAGAGAGAGAGAGAGAGAGAGAGAGAAATTGATGCAAACTGTCAAAAATTATATTGATGACACATTTCTATTCTCATCCTTCATAGTATAGAAAGGGACTGATGTGAAGATAAGACATTTTAAACATTCTTAAGAAAATCAATCATTCTTGACATCATCATACATTCTTAAGAAAATCAATCATTCTTGACATCATCATCATCACCAAAACGTCATATAAGTATTATAGCTCGTCAATCAATAAGAGCTTACATATTGGGTGCATTACTTGGTGCACTTGGACCACTCGCCATATAACTATATGGCCAATCCTCTTCTCAATAGCATTCAAACGATTGACAACTATTTCAAGGACTGAACTTCATTCCTTAATTTGGTTACTTTCTCTCTCAAGGCTTCAACTTGCTCCTTTTTCTCTTTTAAGCACAAAGAGAGTTTCTTCATGACTTCATACCGAGCGGTTTTAGTAAACTTATAGAACTCATGTTGATTGACTTCCAAACGTCCCATTGTTGAGATCAACTCTTCCCATAAAGTCTCTTGGTCACTTCTACTCATAGGTGGTTGAGCTTCTTTCCAAATTTTGCATAAATATTTATTGGATTCATGTTGGCTAGCTTCATTACGTTCACAAAATCCTTCATTAATTTGCAAACACTTTGAAGAGCTGTCACCATCCCAATATCCTCTTGATCTAGCAAGTTGATTTGTAGCACGTAGACTATTACAACCTGGAGGTGTAGGAATAATAACTTCATGAACATCGTGTCCTCCTATAGCGACAATTTGAGAACCATTAGAAGGGGTATCCATCACTACAAGGAAATATGAACATGAGTTACTTGGAAAATATAATCTCTAATATCTACTCAAATATATTTTCTCTTATTCTAGTTTTTTAATTCTTATTTTTCATACATATTTTATTTTGTAATGTATTTCTTTTGTCCTTTCTTTTTTTTCACTCAAAATTTTGTTTTTGTTCCATTTTCTATTTCACTATTTTCCTCCCTTTTACTCTTTTTTTTCATGTGGGATGCAAGTCTTCCTTTTTTTTAAAGTATATAGATTATATTTATATACTTTTTTAAACTTAATATCTATCTACTTTTTCTATTTAAGATAATTGTTTAATATTTATCTAAATAATTGTCTACTTTGTAATGTCTTAATTTCTAATTACTATTTGTCATTTCACTTTATAAATACAATTTTTTCTTTAATACAAACTTTTTTTTTCTACTTTTCTAGTTACTCTTTTCTTTTGCTTTTTAATTAATTTTTATCATTTTACTTTATAAATAAAAAATTTCCTTTATTGCAAGCTATTTTTTGGCTTTACTTTTCTATTTATTTTTTTACCTTATGAATGTAATTTTTCATTGTTAATGTATTTATTTCATAGCTATTTTTTTGTTTTACTTTTTTCAAGTACTATGTAGTTTTCTATGGTTTTCTTTAATACTTATATCGTTCTCACTTTATAAATATTATTTTTTAATGTATTTATTTCACTCTTTCTTTATTACAAATTAATGTTTTTGCTCAAGTACTTTCGAATTTTACCTCTATTTATATTATTTTCTTGTTCTACCTTTTTGAATTAATATGCAATTTTTTAATCACAAAATTTTGAATTTTACCTCTATCTATATTCTTTTTTCTATCTCTTTGAAGTAATATGCAATTTGAAATTACAAAATATTTTCTTACTTTATAAATATAATTTTCAATTTCTTATATATTTATTTCACTTTCTTTATTACAAATTGATTTTTTTGTTCTATTTTTTTCAAGTACTTTATATTTTAATCACTTTTTTCATTTTTCATTTTATCTCTATCTATATTCTTTTTTTTGTTCTACCTTTTTGAAGTAATATGCGAATTTTACATTACAAATTTTTTTGTTCTACTTTTTTCAAGTAATATGCAATTTTTAAGTTTATCTACATTCTTTTTTTTAGCGAGAGAGATAATGCTTTTTCCATTGGACCCCTATCATCTCTATTCTGTTTTTCTTTTCCTAAGGTCGAGTCAGGAAGGCTACCAAGAGCAAGAGAGAGAGAGAGAGAGAGAGAGAGAGAGAGAGAGAGAGAGAGAGAGAGAGAGAGAGAGACTTTGGTATCATGTGCGTCGCGACTGAAGATGGAGAGTGTGGAGTAAAAAAACTGCCATGTGAGAGAGAAAGCGAGAGAGTTTACCCAACTTGACAGATTACAGGGATAGATAGAGTTGAAGAAAAAGGTTGACCTGAGATCAAAAACCTGCAAGGGAAAAAAAATAAAAACGTGCAAGTATCAAAAGCATGTAAGGGAAAAAAAACAAAAAAAAAAAACAAATGTTCAATCTATGTGTGTGTGTGTGTGTGCACGCGCGCACACGCACACGCATGTGCTTTTTTACGTCTGCTTGCAGACCTAGGCTCCCCTAGGTGACAGGTTCAAAAGCTCCGGTGGCCTTTTTCTTTGGAACAAAGCACCTTCGAGAGGAAGTGGCTATTTTTGAGAGGTGATTGTCACCCACTCTCTTTCTTGGGTGGCCAAGATACTCTTTGCTCACTTTAAGAGAGGGATTTTGCCATTGGCTTTTCAATTTTTAAAGTTTTTCTATTTATGTCCATGTGGCTAGTTATATATTGGTCTTTAGGTTTGCCTTTAACTCTACGATTTATTTTAGACATGTATTTGTCCACAAAAATCTCCACCATTTGGTTTTGAAGGGCCTTTTAAAGTAGCAAGAAATCAGCTCCTTTTTCTTGTACGTGCACATGTGTGTGTGTGTGTGTGCGCGCGCACACGTGCGCACACACACACACACAATAGTCATTGTTTAATGAAGCCTTCTTCATAGTTATACAATGCCGCACATAGGAATGGACACCACACACACACACCTCTACCCTTACCACCATTGGCCTTCATACTATGCCTAAACTTTGATGCATTATCAACTAACATGGTACATTATGTTGTGTCTTTTAATAATTTACAGGGATGTGAGGAGACACATGGTGCAACATAGCAGTGAAAGGGTTTGGCATACTTCCCAATGAATGGCTCGTAATCCTCAAAACCTTAGTTTCTGAAAGTTCTTAATGGCCCTCTCTAGTATATTGACACCCACTTATGGTCTATGCATGCCGAGTGTGTAGGAAATCTTTTGGAATTAATGCTTAATCTCTTTGTAGTCTCCATTTTTTAATATACACCCCATGTAGTTACAATTTTTTTATATACACCCCATGTACCCCCTTTGCTCCATAGCTCAGTAAATCACTCAATCACACTATTGATTCTCCAAGTAGTTGATGGTTTTTTATCTCTATCTTGCAACTGATTTACTTGCACCGAACACAATCTGTAGTAATCTGTAGTAATATGTTGGCTTTAACCATCCTTTATTATGCTAACTTATGTTTGTAAACAAAATAATAATATTTCAAAGGAAACCCTAACAAAGGTATATATACATACCTCAAGGTTAAGGTGTGAAATGGTGGATACCTGCATAAGAACACACCCTTATAAATTAAAATGTAATACTAGTGCAAGCTAATTACCCACGCCACTTCCTTGTCAGCTTCATATGCGCGGTGAGGTGAAATTGGTGGGTCTCCTAACCCTACCAAGCACAACCAAATAGGCTTCCTACTCCCCTTTAAAGCTTATACGATGACATAACACGCATGCTGAGAAGCATCTCTACTGCCGTTTACACACACATACACACACACACACACACAGTATGAATAGCAATATCGTTCTGCAGGCTTGCACTATTGAGGCTTTTTTCAACTTTTGAATTATCTCACACACACACACACACACACACACACACACACACACACCAACCCGTGCAACAATGACATCTCCCAACAACCATAGGTACAATAATAAAATGACCTTAGTCAAGAAGCCAAAGGGGGTAAAATATGTCAAGAGATAGAGGAGGAGAGAGCTTGAGCTCTTGCAAGTGCACACACACAAAGATGGAGGCAAAAGACTGTACTTCGTTTTCTTCACTAACTCAAAATAAGAGGTTTACAAAACATAATGGAAAATACAACATAAAAAGGAATTAGTACAATGGTCTAGTATGAACCACTAGTGAGTGAGGTGTGTAGGAAAGTGTGTCATCACTCCAGTAGGTAGACCAACTCAGTGTAGTCTAGCTATAGTATCATTGGCAAAGATATGTGTATGCACCAAGGCACACCCGTGATGATGATTATCGGTGATAGTCATCCTAGAGTCATACATGTTGAGCTTGACATCTCAACACTCCCCCTCAAGCTTAATGCCATCTCTTGTATGCCAAGCATTTCTCAACACACCGTCGTAGCTTTGCCGCTCCAAGGAACTTCGTGAAATCCATCGCCACGTATTATAGGTTGATGTGCCTGCTAAGACCCTCTCTCTGATGAAGTGGTAGTGCACCTCAGTGTGCTTTGTGCTGGCATGAAAAGCTGGGTTTTGTGCCAGTTGTATGCTGCTAAGGTTGTCACAATAGATGAAAAATGTCCTTTGTTCCTGTACTCCAAAGTCGTGAAGTAGCAATCCCAACCATTCTACCTCACATTCCGCCACTGCAGCACCCATGCACTCTGCCTTTGTACTTGCAAGAGCAACCATAGGTTGCTTCTTGCTGCTCCATGTGATAGCAGCATTCCTAAGTGAGAACATGAATCCGCTAGTAGACTTGCGATTGTATGTACTACCAGCCCAATCTGTATCTGTGTAGCCATAGAGCTGCAACTCCACATCAACCCTATAAAAGAGTGCATAAAAAGTTCATTTTAGTCAAGGAAAAAAGAGTGAGGCAAGTTAAGGCAATGCCCCTTATGCATGCGAAAAATGAGTTAATGCAAAATTTTCATCTCATATTGTAAATGCTTTTTTTTTTTTGCCAAACTCACAATTGTGACTATATGATTTGTCGGATGGTTCAAACATTGGACGTTGGTAGTCTCATATTGTAAATGTTAAACCAGACATCCTTTTAAACTATATTTTTAAATATGTCTCTCTTCCCCATATATGTGTGTGTGTGTGTGTATATGTATGTGTGCGTGTATATATATAGGATATATATATATACATACATACATATATATATATACATACATATACATACATACATATATATAAATAAATAAATATATATATATATATATATATATATATATATACATATAAATATAAATATACATATATACATATACATATACACACATATAAATATACATATATACATATACATATAAATATACATATATACATATACATATACATATACATATATACATATACATACATATATATATATATATATATATAGATATATGTATCTATATATATATATATATGTATATATATATATATGTATATATATATATATGTATATATATATATATATGTATATATATATATATATATATATATATATATATATATATATATATATGTATGTATGTATGTATGTATACATACATTGATTGCCGCTATCTCTAAAGCGCACTACTACTCCTCACATTTGTTCAAATAAATATGCAAAACAGACGGGATATTTTGGTTGGTCTTTATGCAAGTCGCAAAATGAGGCTAAAGCTACATTGAGGCGTAAAGAGCTGGAGTCAAAAAGGAAGATGAAATGGACACTTTCCTTGCTGGTATCAAAGATATTAATGAGCAACTTGATTCCGCAAGCAAAGTCATTCTCACAGTTCCCTCATTCAGACTGTTCTTGATGCTTTTCCAGATTCTTATCAAACTTTGGCTAGTACTTGGAGACTTATGACCCAAGGAAATCTTGAAGTTGTCAAGTTTGATTCATTATGCACATTGCTATTGTAAGAGTCACTTTCAAGAAAAAATAGGGCTAAACAAATTACAGTTGAACAAGCCTTTATTGTAGCTCAAAGAAAAAGCGGTAATAGTACTGTGGCCTCTTCTCATGGTTCTTCGACGAGTGGCAAATCACATGTTTCCAATGCTTCTGATGGCAACACCTCATATGGAAATTCTGTTGAAAATGGCAAAAAATTTATGTGTTGCCATTATTGTAAAGTCAATGATCACTTGATCAAACAGTTTTCAAAATTAAAGGCAAAAGAGGCTAAGAAGAAAGAGGTTGGCTCCACTACAAGTGCATCTATTGTAGAGTCTTTTGTGAAAGTATATTGTGATGCTAATATGAATGCAGAATGGGCTTTTATTGTAGAGTGCACTTATGATCCTTCTGTCCATGATGCATGTATATCAATTGCTACAAATTTTCATGTGTGTTACGTCTAAAGTGGTGCTACAAATCACATTACCTCTCATCGTGACTTGTTTACCTCTCTCGAGGATGTCCCTCGTGGGAATACTTGTGCCAGCAATGCCTCTTATCTGGTCAATAGAATTGGAAAGATTGTGTTGAATGTCAGCTCCTTCACACTTGTTGATGCACTTTATGTACCTATGATGAAGAGGAACTTTATGTCTGTATCTACACTTGCTAGACTTGGTCTTGTTGTCAAATTTATGGATGACAAATGTATATAGTTCATGATCTTAGTTTTGGTGATAAAATTGTTGCATTTGGCATTTTTTGTAGTGGGCTATATAAGCTCACTTTTTATGACAAGATTTGGGAGAATTTCGCAAATGTAGCTTTGGATTCAACGGTTGTTTTAAATGTAAAACTTTGGCATGCACATTTTGGGCATCTTAATTTTGCTAGCTTGCTGTGTTTACAAAAATCTAATATGTTTTCTTCTTTTCTGCCTCTTCAAGCACTTGTAAAGCATGTTTTTTGTAATGCGAATGGCCTATGAACTTTGAGAGTAGCGGAATTAGGAAAATAGGTGAAGCACTTTTATGAGACTACTTTGTGAGCATAGCGGGTGAATTTAATTGATAGAGGCAACGTAAATATGGTACTTAGTTAACTTGGCATGAACAATACTTTTGCAAGAGAGAGAGTTAAGAGAACATGATAATATTTGAGGACTGGAATCATACGGAGCCAGTCCACCCTCCAATAGGCATTTGTATTATAATTTCTCCCATCAAGAGAGACTTGGTATAATACAATCTTTGTGTTCCTTGTGACCTAGGTGATGCAATGAAGATGGAAAGCTTCATGCATCACAAACATAACATAAACTGTGTAGAAAGCATTAACTATCCCAAGACTCTGTCCCAAGGCCTCAAATGCCTTCGAAGGTGGAGAGAGCTAGCGGGGAATGAGGGTAGGGAAGAGGAAGAAGAAACATTCCATAGGAGAAATAAATAGTTACTCACTTATCATCACTCTTCTTGCTACCATACATAATAGCATAGTAATGAAGATGGAGAAGATGGTAAGCTTAAGCATTGAAGCATGGCTCTTAGTTGGATTTTCATCTCACAAGCTTGGAGAAGGAGGTGGAGTTCCTCAACTTTTATTAAGTTGTGAATGAATCCACAAATGAGTGTGTGTGTGTGTGTGTGTGTGTGTGTGTGTGTGTGTGTGTGTGTGTGTGTGTGTGTGTGTGTGTGTGTGTGTGTGTGTGTATCCCCCCAGCACCCCCCTTGCTTGCTTGGGGCGAGTTGTAGCTTTTACACATGTTTCAAGCTCATTGGACCCCTCTCCCCCCTCGCCAATCACATGCAGCATGCATTCAAGTACATGGGTAGTCTTTGCCTCCTTACCCCTTAGAGAGAGAGAGAGAGAGAGAGAGAGAGAGAGAGAGAGAGAGAGAGATTAAAAATATCTAGATATTTGTTGGATGGAGCTAGAAGCTCATTGGACCCCTCTTTAGCCCAACCAATAGCATTCAAGCACACCATGTGGTTAAGCATAGGGAGAGTCTGACATGTGTCGCATGTGCCCTTTGAAAAAGGGATGCCCTTTGGGTGAGTGGAAAGTTAAGTCAAAGATTCCCCTAACTTTGGGACTTTCATGCATAGGAAGCTTCTCAAGCACCTTCCTCATTATGTTTGTAGGGTCTCTTTTTGACTCAAGCACCTTACCCCCCATGTATGGGAAGCTGCTCAATCACCTTCCTCATTAAGTTTGTAGGGTCTCTTTTTGACTCAAGCACCTTATCCCCCATGTATAGGAAGCTTCTCAAGTACCTTCCGCATTAAGTTTGTAGGGTCTCTTTTTTACTCAAGCACCTTACCCCCCACTAAGTATGACAAACACCTCAAGTACCTTAGTCATCAAGCATGACAAGCACCTCAAGCACCTTAGTCATCAAGCACGACAAGCACCTAAAGATTAAGCCGGGCTCCCACCTCACGCTCAGCCCTAGCTTGCCTAAGGTCAATGACTTTTGACACTAACCATTGGAATTCTTTAATGAAGTCAACCCTAAGCTTTTAAGGTCCATTAGATGCACATTGCTCTTTGATAGACTATCTCCTTTTGGACCTTATTGAGATGTAGCCATCTCTCCTCTTGGTCCCCTGCTAAGGTAAGTTTAGAAGCACTTATTGCACATTGCTCTTTGATAGGCCATCTCCTTTTGGACCCCTATTGAGATGCAACCATCTCTTCTTTTGGTCCCGTGTTGAGATAGGTCTAGAAGCACATGTCTCTATTCTAGCTCTTATTCCCGTTTATTCTCCCACATTAAATGATCAATTTAATATGAGAAAATCATTTGGTAAAGTTAGATATTATATTTTATGACATTACCTCTCTCTTGACATCATAATCGTCCTTGACTATGAGGTAGAGAAGATAAATCCTAGTCATTAGTCCATGTTACTCAGCGAGTAGAGGATCCCTTTTTACCCTTCGACATCATTCCAAGATGGATGACTAATCCATTTGGTACTTGGGAGACGTAGCTGCCACAAGCATGTATGCTCTTTAGTCCATATCATACTTCCAAAGTAGAGTGACAAGTTCTACTTGGTGTTTGGGAGACGTCGTCACCACAAACATGATTTTAAGCATGCATACTTCTTAAATTTGTGCACAACAAAAAAGAGAACTAGTGTTATAAGACAAAACATTTTTCATTTAAAATGCATTTTCGTATGCTTACTCTAGTGCAACATTGTAAGCATTGACAAGGTTCATATTATCCTTAAGCTAGTTTTTTTTTGCATCCATCTAGCATCTTTAAAAGAATAATTCTTAAACTTAATAAGATATCGTCAGATAATCTTACCGTTTGTTAATACCTTGTCTTTATGTCATAGGATGGACTCAGGTTGAAGTACTTCTTCTTGATCTTTGATTTTTGGAGGGTCTATGACAAGTATTGCTTCTTTTGATGGTGCTCCTTTGTAAGGCTTGCGTATGCTCTGGAAAACATGGTTCATGAGCCAATGTTTGGGCAACTTTAATTAATAATCCATCTCATTGATTAGCTTAAGAATTTAAAAAGGACCATAATATCTCTTTGCTAGTTTAACATCATATTCTTGGTGGTCCATACGACTCTTGCCCGTAGTATGCCTCAGATGAGCCTTGAGAAACTTAGAAAGACCTAATCATTTTCCTTAAAGGCTAAGGCTCTTTTGTGCTTATCAGTAGCAACCCTTTTTGCCTTTCCTGTGAGATGGATATAACCCCCTAATCTTTGAAAAATATTCTTGTAGGTCTTAGCTATATTCGTCAATAGCAAAGATCTTCCCATGTACTTTAAGTAGTAAGGGACTTTTGGATCTTCCTTCTTTAACCTCAAAAGGTACTTTCCCCATAGAAGCATGTACAATATATCATTGTACGCATGCTCTATAAGAGGTACGTACTTCTATCATTCAGAACATTGATCTACTTCCATGACATAGACTTTTAGTATATCAAGAATTGTTAGATTAGTTATTTCACTTTGGTCATCCGTTTGTGGATGATAGGCCGAAAGAGAAATTTAATCTACTTCCTAGATTCTCAAAGAGACCCTTCTAGAACTTCCTAGTCATTCTAGGATCTTTGTCCGACAATATGGATGTTGGAAAGCCATGATGCTTGAAAATTTGAGATCTGAAGAGGGTTGCCATTTGATGTGCCTTAATAGTCCTTTTGACAGGCATAGAGTGTGTTTTCTTGTTAAGCCTGTTGAGACTCAAACAATCCAAGTTGCTTCCCTCCATCAAATTTCAACTTTTGGTATACCACGCATTTTGGAACATACTCTTGTATGTTTACTTTTCATGGTAGACCAACAGAAATACATTTCTACTCCTTGAAGAGTAGATTATGGATTCCATCTTTGCCCCACATAAGGAGAAGTATGGGATTCATACATGACTTTCTTGTTGTATGGGTGAGTAACACATAGCCTATTGCCGTTTGGAAGATAACCATCCTTCAAGGTGAATGGTTATTTTTTTTCCCCTAATGCAAAGGCTGTAGCTACATACTTAAAGTCTCGGTCAGTAGCATACTCATCTATCATAAAAGATAGATCATTGTGAGTTGCTATAGACACCACATTTACCCTTGGTCGTTGTGAAAGTGCATCAACCACTTGATTGTGCTTGCCAACAATGTGAGCAATATGAAATTTAAATTGCAAAAGAAAATTTTCCCACCTCATTTGTTTGTCGGAGAGCTTTGTTTGCGTCATGAAGTACTTGAGACTTTGATGGTCTGTTCGTAAAATGAATGGAATCCCCAATAGATAGTGCTTCCATGTGTCTAGGGCATGTAGAATAGCTAGTAGCTCTTTTTCGTATTTGCCTAATACTCACTTATTGAAGTTGAGTCTTTGACTCTTATATGATGTGGCATGCCCTTCTTGAAGAAAAATAGCTCCAACGCAATCACCACAAGCATCACATTGGACCTCAAATGTCGTTGAGAGATCTAGTAGTGTGAGTACACATTGAGAGATAAGATTCTCCTTAAGCTTCTTCAAAAGCTTCTTGTAATTTTGCAGTCCATGAATACTTAATGTTCTCTTTTGTTAAGTCATGTAATGGGCTTTAGCGAGAATCTTTTCAATGAAGCATCTACATTATGTACACATACCTATGAAGCTTTGTACCTCTTGTAGATTATTTGAATTAGGCCATCCTTTTATTATCTCTAACTTTGTTGTATCCATATGGGTGCCATATTTAGAGATAATGTGACCTAAATATTGAATCTCTTGTAGGAAAAATTCATTTTTCTTTTGATTAATGAAAAGCTTATTCTCTCTCACAACTTGAAAGATTACCTGGAGGTGTCGCTTGTATTTCTCAAGAGAATTTTAATGGCCCGATTTTTGTCCATCATGAGTTTGAATGCATCTGGAGCATTTGTCAAGCCAAAACTTGTAAATTATTAAATAGATCTTCTACCCATGGCACGGGAAAACTATTTTTGATAGTAATCATATTTAGTGCACTATAGTCAACACACATGTGATATGTGTCGTCTTTCTTTTGCACTAAAACTAATGGTGAACAAAATGGAGAGGAGCTAGACCTCACCATCCCTTTTTCGATCAATACATGCACTTGCCTCATGATCTCCTCTTGTTGAGCTTGTGAAACTCGATAAGGAGGCTTGTTAGGCAGTGAGCTTCTTGGTAGGAGCTCAATTGCACGGTCATCATCCCTAATTTTAAAGGTAGCTCACTAGGATGTCATCAATGAACGCATCTTGGAATCCTTTTAGAAAGTTAGACAAGTCTAACTCTTCTTGATTCCTAGCATTCACCTTTGATGAAACATTAGGACCTTTTAGGGACTCTTTGACAAAAATCATGTACGCAAAAATTGAGCTCTTCATTGATTTATCACGGTCAAGAGGATTTACAAGTGGTATAGTATGACTAGACTCATTAGCATCTATATACATATTCTTTCCCCTGTAGGTGAAGTAGATTATCCTTTCAGGGAACTTCATGTTGGCAGCCATGCGATTGAACCATGGTACCCCTAGGATAGCATCCTCATGTTGGAGAGGAGAGATAAAAAAGTATTCTTTGTTGATATAGCTTTGGACATGAAGCCTCAACTTCCCAATCAAGGGAGTAACGGAGGCTTGCTGTCCCTTGAAAGCGACATCAGCCAATTACAGCATCTCCCATCTCAAAAGCTTGAATGCCCAACTTGGTGGCCAATTCCATTGATATGAAGTTGTGAGTAGAACCAGGTTCAAGCAAGATGAAGGCATCATGATCCCTTACCTTTCCCCAAGCATAGGAAAGGAGAAATCCTTGGCAATGAGCATCCTCTTTTGGAGCTTCAAACATAGAGGCTCTAGGAGTCTCATTGGGGGAAATTCTCTTGGGACAAGAACCATAACCATGGCCTTGCTCCCCACACTTAAAACATTTTGTGGTCCTTTAGAAAAAAACTTCTAGCTATTTAGGAGAGAGTTTATATTTACCTTTGTAAACTCCCTTCTCCTTTGACTGATTGTTGTTGTTGTTGGAATAGCCTTGGTAAGTATTTTGGGCTTTGGTTTTCCTCTTGGCATCACTTTTGTCTTTATTTTCCATGGGCTTGACATTTCGTCTAACCCCTTGTTGGAAATTGATGCACAAAGCAACGATGGTGTGGTGGATTACTTCGGTGATAGAACTAGGCCATTGAGAGTTGACATACTTGGCCATCTCTTTGGGTAATCCCGCACAGAATTGTTTCTTTTGCACGGTAAAGTCTATCTTTTGAAAGACAGTAGCCTTGAGATGTAAATCCCAAAACTTGTCCACATATTTGTGGATAGACTCATGAGAGAGAAGCCTTAAACTTCACCATTTGGTAAGCACTTTTTCCTTTGTATCACTTGCAAGGAATTGCTTCATGATGGAGACTCGTAGAGTTTTTCATGTCTTTGGGGCTTCGTTGTTGCCACAAAGTATAGCCCACCATTGACGAGCCGATTTTTGGAAGTGCATAGCTACATGGTGTAGCTTGGAGGACTCCGTGAAGCCCTCATCTACAAAGGCCGCATCAAATTGTTGGATGAAGGCCAATACTTTGTCGGTAGCACCAAAGGTGTCATCATAGGTGAGAAAAGAAATATTCTTTCCTCCCTCTTTGAACTTCTTTAGATTTTGTGACCTTCACCATGCAGGGTAAGATTTGCGATGTCCTCCCCTCTTGTATTCTCTAGGAGAATAGCCATAGCTTTCATCATTAGAGGAGGAAGGTGAACAAGAAGGAGAGAGGGTGACCTCTTTCTTGCCCTTTTCTTCCTTGGTTTGCTCTCTCTCCTTTTGGAGTGATGAGGAGAAGGACTATGGGTTGACCGTTTCCTCTTGGGAGGAATTGATGATTGTTTAGTCCGTCGTCTTCGTGGAGACACATCTTTGGAGGAACTTAAAGATTCATTACTTTCTCGTTATTTGGATTCATCCTCTCTTATGGGAGAGAGTCTTCTTTTGGGAGTCTCTTCTAGAGGCCTCATAAGCTCGCTCTCCTCTTGAAGGGGAAAGGAAATCCCGTAAGCACAAAGTTGTTGAGTAACTTCAGCTTGCAAAGTGGGGTTGCCCATAGCTTGTTGAAACCTAGTGACAAGATAATTAACAAAAATTGGGCATCATCATTAGCACCTTCATGTGCAAAATCAAAGTTATCAATGTTCATTCTACTCTCTTGGTTATTGTTAGCCATGTTAATTAAACTTATGTGTTTACTTAGTGTATGCTTTGGCAAATCAAAACCTTAGTTGCTACTCCTCTTAGCCTTTGAAAATAGGCACTTAAGTATCTACACCCACCGCTCAAATTGGTTAATTGTAGAAAGTAGTGGAGTGAGTGTAACATAGCAAAGTTGCCAAGGGTTAGCTCCTTTTGGACTTCTTATGGCTGAATAATGGTAAAGCCGTAGACAAGTCTAAAAAGACTCCACTATTAAGACCAAACCTCCCGAGGTGTGCACCATATCCCACATAGTGGGCTCAAAAAAATTGATTGTAGATCCCAGTCCCACTTACCCTAATATAATTAACAAAATCAACCATTAATAGGCTACTTAAGGACCTCTCTTATTAAGCAAGAAAAGAGAAACTAAATGCTCTGATACCAATGTAATGCAAATGGCCTATGAACTTTGAGAGTAGCGGAATTAGGAAAATAGGTGAAGCACTTTTGTGAGACTACTTTGTGAGCATAGCGGGTGAACTTAATTGATGGTAGCAACATAATTATGGTACTTAGTTAACTTGGCATGAACAATACTTTTACAAGAGAGAGAGTTTAGAGAACATGACAATAGTTGAGCACCGGATTCATATGAAACCGGTCCCCCCTCCAATAGGCATTTGTATTATAGTTTCTCCCATCAAGAGAGACTTGGTACAATACAATCTTTGTGTTCCTTGTGACCTAGGTGATGCAATGAAGATGGAAAGCTTCATGCATCACAAAAATAACATAAACTTTATAGAAAGCATTAACTATCCAAAGCCTCAGTCCCAAGGCCTCAAACACCTTTGAAGGTGGAGAGAGCTAGCGGGGAATGAGGGTAGGGAAGAGGAAGAAGAAACATTCCATAGTAGAAAAAAATAGTTCCTCACTTATCAGAACTCTTCTTGCTAGCATACATATTAGCATAGTAATGAAGATGGAGAAGATGGTAAGCTTAAGCATTGAAGCATGGCTCTTAGTTGGATTTTCATTCCGTAGCCAAGAACGGTGTTGGTGTAGGCTCTCACTTCTCACAAGCTTGGAGAAGGAGGTGGAGTTCCTCAACTTTTATTAAGTTGTGAATGAATCCACAAATGAGTGTGTGTGTGTGTGTGTGTGTGTGTGTGTGTGTGTGTGTGTGTGTGTGTGTGTGTGTGTGTGTGTGTCCCCCTAGTACCCCCCTTGCTTGCTTGGGGTGAGTTGTAGCTTTTACACATGTTTCAAGATCATTGGACCCCTCTCCCCCGTAGCCAATCACATGCAGCATGCATGCAAGTACATGGGTAGTCTTTGGACAAGTGTACTCCTTAACCCTTAGAGTGGGAGATCTTGAAAATATCTAGATATTTGTTGGATGAAGCTAGAAGCTCATTGGACCCCTCTTTAGCCCAACCAATAGCATTCAAGCACACCATGTACTTAAGCATAGGGAGAGTTTGACATGTGTCGCATGTGTCCTTTGAAAAAGGGATGCCCTTTGGGTGAGTGGAAAGTTAATTCAAAGATTCCCCTAACTTTGGGACTTTCATGCATAGGAAGCTTCTCAAGCACCTTCCTCATTAAGTTTGTAGGGTCTCCTTTTTACTCAAGCACCTTACCCCCCATGTATGGGAATCTTCTCAATTACCTTCCTCGTTAAGTTGTAGGGTCTCTTTTTTACTCAAGCACCTTACCCCCCATGTATGGGAAGCTTCTCAAGCACCTTCCTCATTAAGTTTGTAGGGTCTCTTTTTTACTCAAGCACCCTACCCCCCATTAAGTATGACAAGCACCTCAAGTACCTTAGATATTAAGCATGACAAGCACCTCAAGCACCTTAGTCATCAAGCACGACAAGCACCTCAAGCTTAGGTTGGGTTCCCACCTCAAGCTCAGCCCTAGCTTGCCTAAGGTCAAGGGACTTTTGACATTAACCATTGGAGGTCTTTAATGAAGCTACCCCTAAGGTCTTTTAAGCTCCATTAGATGCACATTACTCTTTGATAGACTACCTCCTTTTGGACCCTTATTGAGATGTAGCCATATCTCCTCTTGGTCCCCTACTGAGGTAAGTCTAGAAGCACTTGTTGCACATTGCTCTTTGATAGTCCATCTCCTTTTGGACCCCTATTGAGATGCAACCATCTCTCCTTTTGGTCACGTGTTTAGATAGGTCTAGAAGCACATGTCTCTATTCTAACTTTTGTTCCCATTTATTCTCCCACATTAAATGATCAATTTAATATGAGAAAATCATTTGGTAAAGTTAGATATTATATTTTATGACATTTTTTAAGGTTTCATTTTGGGTAAGTTGTAGCGTTTGAAGTTTTGAAATGATGTTTCAATAAGGGCTACATGCAAATTGAAGCTTGTGCATAGTGATGTTTGTGGGCCTATACAAATTCTATCCATGGCGGACAATTCCCTTTACTTCATGACTTTCATTGATGATTACTTGAGGCATGCATGGGTGTATCCACTTAAAGCTAAGCCCAAAGTGTTTATGTGCTTCAGGAAATTTTTGGCTATGGCTGAAAATGTCTTCAAATGTACTATGGGCACCCTCCGTTCAGATCGAGGGGGAAGTACATGTCTCATGAGTTTAATGCATTTTTGGCTAGTCCTGGGATAAAACACCAATATACATTTCCATATAAACCTCAATAAAATGGTATTTCCAAAAGAAAACATAGGTCGCTTACAAAAATGGCATGATATATGGTCAAAATCCAAGCTTTGCCAGCTACATTTTGGCTTGAGGTTATCATGTGTGCCACCTATGTACATGATATACTTCATGTGGAGAGGGTTGAGAATGAGTAGGCTAGAGGTATGCCAAAATGGTTGGTACATACTTTGCGTCATAGTAAATTGGATGCACCTTTGTCTAGTCATACTCGTTCAGGTTCTCGCCATGCATCTTCTGCATGGTTGGTACATACTTTGCGTGATAGTAAATTGGATTCGTCTTTGTCTAGTCATACTCATTCAGGTTCTCACCATGCATCTTATGGATTAAATTGTTATGCTTTGGTTGTTTCTAGCTTATGTGATGTAGAGGATCCTGTGTCTTTTGATGAAGCACAAAATTATAAAAAATGGATGGCTACCATGCAATCAAAATATGATGCACTTATAGGAAATGACACATCCTGGCAAAAAGGATGCTGGTACAAAGTGATTTTACAAGTTGAAACTTAAGCCGGATGGTGAGATTGATTGCTATAAGGCTTGACTTGTTGCAAAAGTTTATGCACAGCAAAAAGGCATAGACTATGAAGAGAATTTTTCTCTCACTTGTCGTATGACTACTGTGTATTTTCTATGTGCATTGGCAACTCATATTTTGTTCACATACGGGCGCCCACACTCAATCGATCAAAGCACTAAATCCATATTTGATAAAATTTGTGGTGTTGCTCTCATCAATGATCACCCAATCAATGATCATGCACATATGGGACTGACAATCCTAGACCATGACTAAAAATACTATAAATAATAAGAATGATGTCATGGGTTAATAGTGATCAATAAAAACAGTCTAATAAAAACCTAAGCGAAAAGTTGAGAATTGTCATATTGAATTTTTGGGCCAAAACTAAAAGATTTGTGTAAAATTTGGATTTGATCAAATTCGAATCTTCCAATCGTCTTTGAAGGCCAAATCTAGAATCAAAGTATCAAAAACTCTAAAACCCCGCATTTTGGGCAAGCAAAAGAGATCCAAATTAAACCAAAATTGACCCAAGGGATTTAACTCATCATTATGAAACAAGTTTGTGTAGCTAGGTGTCATACATAGCTAAAAAAAAGTTTGAGTATCGTGATACTATACATTTCTTCCCATTTGGGGTTATTCGACTTGACAAACTTGTGAAATTACTTGAGTGCATCCTATATTGCAATTTTAGGCCAACAATACCCATTGGAGACCAAGTTTCGAGCATTGATTGCTTGGTTTAGAAACTATTTTTAGTGTTGTTTCGGTGCAGTTCCCCCAAATTGCTTTAAAGTATGATACATAACTCCAAAATTTTGAGTCATGGATAGCTAGAAAAGAATCTTGTGAGAAATGGGACACGTTTTTAGGGTGTTTAGAAAAGCTATCTTGAGACCCTAAGGACCATCATACCAAAAAATTGGAGAGCACCAAAGCTTGCTATCTAAAGACCATATACGGGGAAAACGGACTTTACTTGGACTTATCTTTGAGCTTCTATATTTGCAGATTTGAGTTTCAAAATGGTTTTTTTTTTAACATTTTGACCGTAGGAGAGTGTACCTAGACCTTAGTGCGACCTATCTGGATTGTGTGCTTGCAATTTTCAAGACTTGAACCACGATGTATCGAGATTTTGGTACCTTGTTGGATGACTTCCAAACTTTGTGGATTAATTCCATTAGGCCTAATACACCTTATCCTAAAGTTTCATTGCCATCTGAGTTCATTTGATCGACGGAATGGTGTGATGACCTAGAATGGCGAGATAGAATTTAGACTGATTTCCCAAATTAGAGAGTGATAGTTTATTGGTTTTGGCCTCGGCCTCCATTTTGCCCTTGCTTCTGCTTCACTCAGTTGTCCCTTGAAATGGCTTGTTTCCACCTCTTTATTGGGCGGCCCCTTTGGACCCTCTCTCCTTCTCTTCGTCGGGTCTATCCCCCGGACATTTGACCTCCCGATTGCCTTCGGGCTTTCTCTTCTCTTGCTCCCCTGCTCATTACCCGCGGGACACTTCCCTTAATAGACCTTAGGGAGGCATTACCGATATCGCTAATGCTCTCCCCCTCTCTATGATTTCAAAAAATGCCTCTTAAGGCCATGGGAACAAGCCCTCATTGGGCCTGCCACATCATCAGCGGACCGCCACCAATGCGTCACCTCTCTCCCCCACGAGCGTGCCACCTGCGTGCCCAGTGGGCCAAAACCGTCGAATGCGCCACTCTGCAGGGCCATCGCCCGCCGACACAGCGCCCATAAGGGCCCGGCCATAGCCAACGGGAGGGAGAGCTCCCCTCTCTCTCCTCTTTTGTGTTCTATTGAAGGCCCATAGCCTAGGTCATAGATGCCGCCTGTTTGCTCTTGACATCGCATGTGGGGCGACCCCCTTGCCATGTGGCAGCCACCAGTTCCTTAAGCTTCAAAGTCATGTGGAAAGCTTGAAAAAATACCCCCATGAAAACCCAACTTTAGGCCTCTTTTAACCTATAGCACCTCTTTGCTCACATGCTCAATGAGCAGCCTGTCAAGCCCAGGGGGAAGAACCCCCTGCCAACTCCAAACCACCTGAACCTCGTCCCACTTTGGCCTTGGTGTGCCTTCGAACAGTGCGTGCAAAAAACCAAAACATCATCTGCAAACCTTTCACTATCAAATGCTCCCAAGTCCATCTTGTCACTGTATCTCACCGACCGAGCATCCGATGGACGAACCATCGATTCATGCTAGCTTCACATGATGCACACTACCACCAAGAACCTTGGCAAGGCCGAAACGATGCCAGATGACGCATCCTCCCATGTGGTCAAGTGGGCTGAGACCCGGCCCCCTGGAAAATTTCAATCGACCATAACTTGCTAACCAGAGCTTCGATTTGCAATCCGAGAAGATAGGCATGCTCCTTAACTCGAGCTCTAAACATGCATCCAGTGACACCTGCCTGGGCCACCCGTCCCCAGCTGCCCTATCCGTCGGGGATCTGCTACACACTTTGCCTTTAAACTTCAGTATCTTGCACACCGGGGATCCGTTTGACGAGCCGCCTGGACCGGCTTCTAGAGCACACTGAACACTACACTCTAGAGCACTAACTTGGCATTTCGGACACCTTCATCTTCCATCCCATCTGGACCATCTTGCCGCACTTCAGACATACTTTTTCGCTATCCTCTGGCTACCCAGGTCCTTGGTACCTGCCCTAGCCTTCTGCACTGCACTTTCCTACTACCTCTGCCTGGCATAGACCATCTCCTAGCTTTGACCAACTTTGGCTGCACCATCATTGCCCATCCCCCTTGTCAAACATTTATGTTCAATCAAAAGCATATGTACAGAACTTTAAAACTGGCACACCAAACTGACGAGATTAAAAGCACTCACAAAACCATAACTGTATATACAAGCTATGTGCAAAAGCTTCATCTCCTTTCTCTTACACACCGCATGCTCTAGGTGGGTTGCCCACCTCCCTTGACTACAATTTTCTGCACTTCAGGCACTAAATCCCTCTCGAAATACATTTTGAGCTGCACACCATTTGCCATGTTCCTAAGAAGCTTTCCATTTGCCCTTACTAGCTGATAGGTCCCATTCGAAAGGCCTTTTTCACTTTATATGGACCTGTCCACTTCCTCTTGAACTTCTTCTGGAATGTGAAATCCAGGTAGCTTTCGTACTTCATGACTAGGTCTCCTTCCTCTATCTTCTTGTTTGGCAGGTTCTGATTGAACTTGGCAACCCGCTCCTCTCTCTACTTCACATAGTAGTCTACCACTGTCTCTCTGTCCATCTGCAAAGCCTCTAAACTGGCTATCTGATCCTTATTGAGTGGCATTGACACGCCACATACCCTTCAAAGCACCTAACTGGGCATACACCGGCAACACAACCTCTTTACCATAGACTAGCTCGAATGGAGTGAAGTTTGTAGCCACTTTTTAGGATGTTCTATACACCCACAACACTTCTCTAGATTTGCTTCCCACTCGGCTTCCTACTTATACACGTACTTCGTTAACATCTTGATGATTTTCCCATTAGCACTCTTGACTAGACCATTTCATTGGGGGTGATAGGGCGAGGAAAACCGATGCTGAATCTTTAACTTTTCCACTAATGCACTCATGAGCTTGCTTCTAAACCCCTGACCCCTATCAAAAACTAACACCCATGGAACACCAAAACGGCAACAGATGTTATCAAACACAAACTGAGCCACCACATTAGCATTTACTTCCTTCACTGCTTTGGCCTCGACCCACCTGGTAAGGTAGTCAATGGCTACTACCACATACTTCTTACCACTTGTAGACTTTGGGAGAGGGTCTATCGCATCCAGACCCCACTTTTTGAAAGCACTTTGTGCGATGATGGCACCCTGTGACTCCGCTACCAGTCATCTTTCACCTATAGTTTGACACTCGTGGCACGTCTTGCACCAGTAATGCACGTCCTTCACAATGGAAGGCCACTAAAAGCCTGCTCTAAGCACTCAAAACAGGACCTGGTCTTTGCCTTGGTGTCCACTTTCTTCATGGCATTGCTCCAACACCATTCCAATCTCTTCTTTGTATAGCACCCTTCTAAGCACTCCGTCACGCCCATAGTTCATGAGATCCTCACCCACCAGTGTGAATTTGCGGGCCTTTTGCACCACTCTTCTCTTTTGCAACTTGGACAAACCCTCTGAACATTGCCCTGTACCCAAAAAACCTTCAATCTCCTTTAGAGTCTCCCTACCTGCATAAGTGGTTGGGGCCACATATAGACCTGCAACATTCACCTGCACTTTGCTACTTGCTAAAACTGATCCGCCTCTTGGTTCTGCTCTCTTCTCACATGCTTGCATTGGACATCTTCAAAAGACTTTAGCATCTTCTTGATGGAAAAAAACCAATGCTTCAAAGAATCGCGCTTTACCTGCCATTGGCCTAGTAGTTGCTTGATGACTAGCAGTGCATCTCCTTTCACCACCAACCTTGAAATGCCAAACTCTATACACTATTTAAGACCCAAATGCAAAGTGAGATACTCCGCCTCATTATTGATGTGGACATCCTCCAGATCATATGCCTTCAAAAATATAACTTTGCCGTGTGGATCGTAAATCACCACACCTCCTCTTGCTTTCTATACTATCCTTTGATACGCTCCGTCAAACCACATTGTAAAAGTATCCTCCAAGTCAGGTTCCTCCTTAGCTTCATCTCATACCACTCTTGGATAGGTCGGAAAATCGACGGCCTTGCTGACAAGAATGTCTGCCAAGTGAGACCGACTCGTGTGATCTACCTTGAACTCGAACTCGAACTCTTGTAGCTCCAACACCCACTTCATAATCCTCCTTCTTGGCTTCAAATGTAGCACTACCTCTGGCAATAGATTATCAATCGTCAACACAAAAAACTTGTGCACAATCAAATGCACCTTGAACTTCCTACAAACGAAGACCAGAGCCATCACCCAATACTCTGCCTCAGTGTTGGTAGCCTCTCCTTGGCTAATCACCCGCTCTCAAAGTATATCGGTTTGTAGCTCCTCCCTACCTTTTGCAGTAGAACCGCTCCAATAGCAACTATACCCACTGTCATAGACACATAAAAGTCATCCTCTCAATTGGGAGGAGATACCGCTGGCACAACTGAAACAAAATCTCTTTGACCCTATCAAAAGCCTCTTGAGCTTCTCCATCCCATTCATAACCATGTACTTTTTGAGCCCTCTTTTGAAGAGGATTCACCTATTGCGACAACATCCAAAAGAAACATGATAGATACTTCAGCTTATGAACAAACAAAGTCAAACCTTGAGCATCTGATGGCGGTTCCATCAACACCAATGCCTTTACCTTTTCAGGATCGGCCTCTATACCGTTTTGCGACACCACATGACCTAACAGTTGCACTCGAGGCTGTGGTAGCTTATCTTGAATTGTAGCAGCCGATATCATCCATGAAGACCCTAATAAAATGGCCCAAGTGTGAACCAAATACCCTGTTCATCCAATCTTGAAAGGTGGCATAGGCATTCACCAATCCAAATGGCATCCTGCGGTAAGCGAAACAACCCCATGGAGATATGAATCTGGTCTTCAACTGGTCTTCAAGTGCAATCCCTATTTGAAAATACCTTGAAAAGCCATCCATAATCGAGTATCTTTCATGCCCAGCCACCTGGTTTAGGATTTCATCTTGAAATTGTAAGGGATAGTGATTCCTCTTGGTTGCGGCATTCAGTGACTTGTAGTCGACACACACTCTCCATTTCCCATTCTTCTTAGGGGTTATGGACACTAGCGAGACCCACTCTGACTCTTTCACAGGGAATATGATGCCAAAATCCAGTAGCTTATTGATCTCCTACCAAAGGGCCTCCTTTTGGATTTCCCCTAGTCTTCTCAACTTCTATGCTTTAGGCTAATGTCCCTCCTTAAGAACAATCTTGTGCTCCACCCCATTTGCACCTTGCAAATGCTTGTACTCCGTCACAAATAGATTTGGATAGGACTCACACAGTTGAACATAGCCTTCCTTTTCACCCTTGGTTAAATCTTCACTCAACATGTTTGAAACCTCCTCTATGCTTAAACCATGAGGTTGGGACTACATACCTTCTTCTTTAGGTGGGGAGTCATCTATGGTGACCCCGAATAAGTTTGCATCTATCTTCAGCATGTCATCCTCGCTCTCTTCTTCCTTTGTGCTAGTATAGCCTTCATCATAGCCTGTCTCTGTCTTGTACTCGTAGCTCGTCATGTTGCCCTCATCTTTAACTGCCATAGGACAAGAACTGCTCTCCTTGGTCTTCAAATCAAGCACAATTTGTCTTCCTCTCTCTTTGTCAGGCAAGGTAAACACTTTGCTCTCCTAATCCTGCTTTCCTCCTATCACCAAGAGCCATGGCCTACCCAAAATGATTGGATAAGCATTATCCCCTGCTTTCATCACAAAGAAGTCTATCAAGCACTCTATGCCCATCACTTTGACCTTCACATCCTGAGCCACACCCAGACATCTGGCAGTTAGTATGGTTAGCCATCCTCATGCGCACATTCGAATTAACTACTACCTTGACTCCTATTTCTTTCATGGCTTCTTCCGTCATGACACAAACCTGCACTCCACCGTCTATGTAGGCTTGTATCAGCATCCTCTTCTCTATTATCACATCCACAAGCGAAAGAACGTCAGTGGGGCTACCTACCCTCAAAGCCATGTTTTGCACCGCTTGCACATTCCCCTTAACTCTTGGCAGCCTGGTGCTAACACTTGTAGACCACTGCCTCCTTAACTTTGGATTTAAAGCTAACAGCAGCTGACCAAAAGTAATGTTTACCTTTTGATTTGAACATCACTTACTAGATTGTACTCGGGATAGCCATGCCCTAGCTGGAAATCCACTTGCTTGATTTTGCGATGCCTCCTTCTTTTGCTAGGCTCGAGCTGCTCTCTACCTTCATACACCTTCTCTTTGCCTTTGCGAGCTCTGGTTTCCCGCTCTGTCTCCATCTCCCTCTCAGCTCTTGCTCTCTTATTGGCCAAAACTTTGACATCCCGCTTATCCACCCCGATAATATTCACTTTTGGGACCTCACCTCCATGAATTGGCTGCACAGGATTCTCTACCACTTGCTCCCTTGGACCATTGAATTTTCCTTGACCTCGCCCTCTACCAAAAAGCAGGTAAATGCCTCCTCTTTCTCTCTGTGGTTGAGGACAATCAGGTGCATAGCACCCTTCTTCTCCGCAATTGTAACACCTACCTGGCAGTGGCCTTGCCTTACCCCTTGCTCCTCTTGGTTGTCCTCTATCCATGACACTAATCCGCAACTCCTGCATTTTTTCGGACAAATCTTGCACCGTGTGCACCCAATTTTGTGGCACAACAGCTACAACTTTTATTTTTGTGATTATCTTCGTGTACAACCTCCCTCGGACTCTGCGGTTGAACATGGGCCACGGTCTCGTAGCCTGACACACCTGCTCTATCTTCTTCTTTATCTTTCTGCTCTTCGATCGGGCAATCACTACTGCACCATTGTAATTCTCTGGACTCTCGAAATCAACTTTTTCTCTCACTTTGGGGTACATGCCATGAACTTGTCTAGCTTGAAATAGTCTCCATTAGCCAACTGCATGGCTGTCGCTAGCTTTGCCCAACACTCTTCAAAATGACCCAAAAACAGATTGAACTCTTCACTTACATATTGCTTAAGCGACTTCAACTTTGCATCCATCTCGACTGGGGACGCCTCCTTGCGAAAGTCGTGAAGAAACCTCGCCCGTAGAGCCAGCCATGCTTGCTTCGGCTCGCCTTCTAACGCTTCGTACCATGCTTTAGCTCTACTACCCATCACTAAAGGAAAAATTTGCATTTTTCTATCCTCTTTCGGCATACGCAACGATAGCATATACAGCTCGAAATCTGACATCCACTCGTCAGGGCTCTCTTCGCCTGTGAAAATCGGTCCATCGCTTCTAGGTGCCATGACTTCCAACGCAAAAAACTGCTTCTTTTTGTTTAACTGGGAGCAATCAGCGTGCTCCTCCGTGGGGGTATCGGAAGATGGAGAGGTGAATGGGGGAACACGCCCGACATAAACACAAGGGCCTCTCTATAGCTCATGGTATTCACAGCACCCCTATCCTCTCAAAAAACACCTTCAAATAAACATTTTACACTAGCAGACCACTGCCTGCTCAATTTCCATTGTTTACACCACCACATAGCGCACACCTACAGCCACGACCTCTCTCCACCCTTACACACACTCACGGCCACTCAATCTCTCTCTCACACACAAAACACCGTCGGTCCGGGGGGGCACACACATCCACACAGTCGACACCGAGGGGAAACATAAAAGCAGGAGAAAGAGAAGGGGGGAAGGGGAAACAACAGCAAGAGGGGGCAACAGTGACTTGATTTCACTTCAAAAAACATGTACACTTGCTTGCACTACCATCACCATGGCCATTTTCAAGAAAAAGTTACAAAGGGGCTAGCTTGTCAGAGAACTCCACTTTGCAGGCTTCAAACGGCACCAAAAAAGCCAAGAAAAAAGCCCCTAATTTAATCCAATTTTGACTTTTATAGGGGGGGCCTTTAATTTGGGAATTTGCATTCATTGGTCCATCTGGAATCTTGATTTGGCAGTTTTTGGGAAGGGGGCACTGCCTTGCTCTATCTGCTCTCTTCTTCTCTCCTTTGTACTTGGGGGGGTGCATTAGCGACGTCGCTATTGCCCCTTGGCTTTCTACTAGTTTCTTATTATTTTTCTCTCATTATTTTTACCCCCTTTGGGATCTAGCTTTGCACTGCTCTATTGTCTTGACTTAGACTCTTTTCCTCTCTCTATCCGACTCCTCCTTTCCTCCCTTCTGGCCTCGGCCTCCATTTTGCCCTTGCTTTTGCTTCGCCCGGTCGGCCCTTGAAAAGGCTTGTTTCCACCTCTTTACTAGGCGGCCCCTTTGAACCCTCTCTCCTTCTCTCCGTCGGGTCTATCCCCCGGATATTTGACCTCTCGGTTGCCTTCGGGCTTCCTCTTCTCTTGCTCCCGTACTCATTACCCGCGGGACACTTCCCTTGATAGACCCCGGGGAGGCATTAGCGATATCGCTAATGCTCTCCCCCTCTCTATGCTTTCAAAAAATGCCTCTTAAAGCCACGGGAACAAGCCCTCATTGGGCCTGCCACATCATCAGCAGACCGCCACTAGTGCGTCACCTCTCTCTCTTGCGCCACCTGTGCCGCCAGCACCCGCCAAAACCGCCGAATGCGCCACCCTGCAGGGCCACCGCCCGTCGACACAGCGCCCGTAAGGGCCAAGCCATAGCCAACGAGAGGGAGAGCTCCCCTCTCTCTCCCCTTCTGTGTTCTATTGAAGGCCCACGGCCTAGGTCATATATGCTGCCTGGTTTGCTCTTGACATCGCATGTGGGGCGACCCCCTTGCCACATGGCAGCCACCAGTTCCTTAAGCTTCAAAGTCATGTGGAAAGCTTGAAAAAATACCCCTATGAAAACCCAACTTTAGGCCTCTTTTAACCTGTAGCACCCCCGGGGGATTCACTCTATATACAAATTGGAACGCCACCTACGAGCGGACAACTTTGATAAAACCCCTATATACGACTCATATTAGGGAACATGACCCCCCTTTCTACGCTTATATGATAATCAATGAAGAAAATTATCATACCCCTATCTTACAAATAAAATCTAGGTCTCACATGATCTAACTAAGTAAAACTAGTCAAAGAGTATGTAGCATAGTGACTGGCAATGTACTAAGGAACCACTTTTGTTGATAACTAGATGAAACCCTCAATGTGTCTCAGTTTTGACTTTCAAACTGTGTGCTCGATCAACCTACACTCTGGCTACTTGTCCAATTCAAACCCATCTAAATTACTCAAAAAACATGGTTATAAAGTTGTGTTAGGTTCTTTGTATAGATTTGCATCTATTCAAACTCTTTATAGTTTTCATCCCTCAACAAATGAACTATAATCACAAAAAGAGCAATTGATATAAATCAATGTTAGTTCTTGCATGTATCTTTGTAGCTATTGACTCACAAGTTCGAGGGCAGACTCTTTTGGGAAGCCATGATTTTGAAACACAAAAACTTCCTCTCATTTTTACCTTTTTTCACTTCTTTCCCCTCCCCTCCCTCCCCATCCCAAATAAATATGATACCCTCTCGCTTACTTTTAATCTTGGGAGATAAATTATTGACGGCCTGCCCCTAACTTATACACTTATGTAACTTGTTAAAAAAAACCCCTCCCCTGCACTTACGTGGTGTGGTAAGTTTTCCATGGTGAATCCCCCGGGGTAGCACCTCTTTGCTCACATGCTTAATGAGCAGCTTGTCAAGCCCAGGGGGAAGAACCCCTTGCCATCCCCGAATCACCTGAACCTCGTCCCACTTTGTCCTTGGTGTGCCTTCAAACAGTGCGTGCAAAAAACCAAAACATCATCTGCAAACCTTTCACTGTCAAATGCTCCCAACTCCATCTTGTTGTATCTCACCGACCGAGCATCCGATGGACGAACCGTCGATTCATGCTAGCTTCACATGATGCACACTACCACTGAGAACCTTGGCAAGGCCAAAATGATGCCAAATGGCGCATCCTCCCACGCGGTCAAGTGGGCTCAAACCCGGCCCCCTTGAAAATTTCAATCGACCATAACTTGCTAACCAGAGCTTCGATTTGCAATCCGAGAAGATAGGCATGCTCCTTAACTCAAGCTCTAAACATGCATCCAGTGACACTTGCCTGGGCCACCCGTCCCCAGCTGCCCTATCCGTCGAGGATCTGCTACACACTTTGCCTTTAAACTTCAGTATTTTGCACACCGGGGCTCTGTTTGATGAGCCATCTGGACCAGCTTCTAGAGCACACTGAACACTACACTCTAGAGCACTAACTTGGCATTTTGGACACCTTCATATGCCATCCCATCTAAACCATCCCACCGCACTTTTGGCCTAAAAAACGGCTTCAGACATACTTTTCCGCTATCCTCTGGCTGCCTAGGTCCTTGGCACCTGCCCTAGCCTTGTGCACTACACATGCCTGTTGCCTCTACCTTGCATAGACCATCTCCTAGCTTCGACCAAATTTGGCTGCACCAACATGTGCAGTGTTGTCGGCTTTGATAACAATGGTAGCACATGTGTATGATCTTGCATAAGTCTTTTTTGAGTAAGCTATAAATCAAATTTTGTTCATCTAAGCCATTGACCAACCTTGTAGGTATGTAGAATTCATGAAATGCAAACCAGTTCTATATGTAAGATGAAAGAAGAAGACGCGTAGGCACATTTCATGTTTTGGTAAATGAGGAATTCCGTGGTGCTCGACAACGGACACCGTCCAGCTAATTTTAGAGGATTCATGGTCAATGAGGCAAGAGTAAACTAGAGAGCAATCCGCACGATATTTGACGATGGACCCCATCAATGTTATGGAGGGTAGAGAGAGTTTTTGTTGGTTTCACTAGGAGCAAAGCCTGCAAATTCACATTACTCAATATGTGCAGAAAAATTTTTAACATGAGCACAAGCGTTTGTTTGAATTATGGCATTGTGCATGAAGCGACTAGCTTGTATAGAAATGTACAAGCCTGGTGGGCCTCTAGCAAAATGGCAAATTCTAATTTGTCACAAATGGATTGTTGGTTAAGTTGGTGGCATGTACGATATCCTCGTTGGAGGAAACACTTTGTTGGGGTAGACATGATCGGCCATATTTTGAATAAGCTTCATGGAACGTCTTATAATGTCACTAATATAATACTATTGTATCTATAGGAAGCAAACCAAAATGGGGCATGTCAATTGTGAGGAAGAAAATGCTTCACATCGGCAAGAGTACTTGACACAAAATGTTGCGCACAATCGAATAGGTATGCAAGCAGCTCCAGAAAGAGTGGCCACGCAAGCATGCAATGAACATGATGAGGGACTGGTGGTAGAGGAGACTAATATACATAAGACAATGTGGGAAATTTGTCGTGTACCAAAGGGTAGTAGATTTCAATGCCAAGGATGGTTAGGGGCTCAAGTCGAGAAGTGAAAAACGATCATAAAGAATACTAGTATAGGCACCGCACTACCATGATTTTCGGGGATCAGAACCTCGAATAACAAAATAGACAATGATTATGGAAGAGACTCAAAGGTCCATTTCATGTGGTTCTACAATGACAGTGTGGATCACACATGGCAGATTTTTAATACAATCACATGGTGTCTAGCTAGAGTATCAAGCATATTGCTCATAGAAAAGGGGAAAAACTTGACTACTAGTGAATTTATGAATTTGAAGACTACAAGATACACAATGAAGAAGAGTGCAATTACATAAACATGCAAAGTGCATTATCAACAACCAGTTATCTCAATTCAAGCCTCCAAGAAAATTGACTCGATAGCTACAATGGAAGCTCAAATTGTATGATATATTGTTGTTTAAGACAAACATACATGGAAAATTCGTGGTTGAAACAACCAGTTCATAGGTCCAAGGTGAGATGTATGAAGTTCACATTGCAAATAGTCCAATTTGTACTTGTGGAGACATTACGGATCGAGTGGCATAGAGGAAATCTTACATCGGTGCAATCATATTTACTTTCTCTTCCTTTGCTACTTTGGCTTGGATGTGAACCATAACATGTTTATCCATTAAAGCAAGCTCACCGATGAGGATCTACTTTGAGTGTTCAGTTGTCATTGTACTATGTAGTCAAAGCTAATGAGTTCCTAATAAGTACTTTATCCCAAGAACACCTAGGCCATGTGGTCCAATATAACCTTGTAATTTGTACTTGACACATTTTGAAATAATTTTGTGTAATACGTTGTTGACTACTTGTATGTGCATAATTGTAAAGTGAATGGTGTTCCCTAAACAAAGTCAAATTTGGTTTCAATAGAGAGATAAAGTATATGGGAGAGAGAGGGGGGAAGAGAGTGGGATATAGAGAGATCTCAAAGAGAGAGGAAGAGAGGAACATCTTGCGAGTATAGTGAGAAAGGTGCCGGAGAGATAGAGAGAAAGAGAAGGAGAGATAGTTAATAGTAAATAGGTTGAAAGAAGTATTAAGAGAGAGGGAGAGATACTCCGTCAACTACAAAGAGAGTGGGAAGAGAGAGAGAGAGAGAGAGTGAGAGAGAGAGAGAGATCAAAGTGAGATAGAGAGATCACCTCTCTATGCACCTCTCTCTGTGTGCATAATTGACTTAAAGTTGAGAATGCATGCGCGAGAGAGAGAGAGAGGGGGGGGGGGGGGGGGGGGGGTATATGTTCATAATTGACTTAAAGTTGATAGAGATAAGAAGGGTGGTAAAGGGAGTGAGAGGGAGGGATAGTGGAGCTACAAAGTGAAAGAAGCCCTTTTTACACACTTTGTTCTATATCCCTTCTCCATGAGGCACATTTGAAACACCCTTCTGTATTTAGTTTGACAAGATTAACCATCTATCAGGTTGTTTGAGTCTCTCTCTTAAAAGACAAAGATGGATAAGATAAAAAAAAAGATCCCTCCCAAAAGCTCGCTCCAATCACCTCTCGACCAAGCATTTTTTTATAAATTATAGAATATAAAGAAAAGAGAAAAAAAGCTCGCTCCCAAAAACTCACTCCAATCACCTCTCAAGCGAACAATTTTTATAAAATATAGAATATAAAGAAAAAGAGAAAAAAAACTCACTCCAAAGCTTGCTCAAATAGCTCGCTCCTTTTTATTCAACCATGATGGTAATTTGGTTTTGGCTAATGTTTTTGAATAGAACTCTTTGATAGGTAACTTTAGGACATCCTTATGAGAGGGATCTTTCAAGTTTACCCTTGTAAATGATCCTTCTTGTTTTAGATAAAGGTAATCATTTCCCCAATCTTGGATCAATTGTATTTGTCTCATAAAAGGTCGTCCTCCAAAAATGATTTCATAGTTGAGTTTCTTTCCAAAGTCTACGACGGCAAATGTGTGTTGGTAGTCAATTCCACATGAGCTATCACATTTTCTAGTAATCCCATTGATCATTCAACGTGACTATCTGCCGATAGCAATTTCATTCTTGTTTGCTTGATTATTGGTCTACCCCAAGCTTTCCAAACTACTTCTATGGCTATGGCAATGCTAGCCCCACTGTTTAGTATAGCCAAAAGAATAGTTGTGTTTACCTTGTTTCCCTTGTAATAATCTCCTACTTTGTTCATAGGAATGGATTTGACAAGTTTACTATGAGATTCCTTTAGTTGCAACTCTTTGACATTTTTCTTTGTTAATTTTGTGATTCCCATTTTCTTTGAAGTTCTTTGTAGAACTTTCCATAGATGTGGTTTGATCTTTAACAGTTCTCCCAATGTTATAGTGCATTGAATATGTGTTGACATGATTGATTGAAAGTTTTCCACATCTAAAATCTCCTTTTCTTGGTTTAGTTTTGTGGCCTTACATACCAATGATGTTTCTTTATTATCTCCCAAGTATGAGGGTAAGATCTTGAGTGTCAATTGCTTGTAATGCAATCCTTGCACAGCATATGACCCTCTGTCTTACATTTCTTTGTTCATCAATGTACCCCTTCTCCACATTCTCCTTTGCTGCAACACACTTGACGAGGTAGAAATCCACATCCTCGGCATTTCTTGAAGCATATGGATTTACAGCAAAAGTATCGCCAACACATAGAGCACTACTCAACCCATCATAGTGACCTTTTTATGTGAAGCCATCATAGCCAACGACTTCCACTGTTGCAACTTCATGTGTTGTCTCAAAATCTTCCAAAACCTCGTCAAGGAATGGCAACAAAATATGATAATACCAAGCTTGCATGTGAGCTTTATTGATGTAGTGATTCCACCTTCTGTGCATGCATGCATCACAGAAGCATGCCAAGATTCTTGTTGCAAGGGTAGTTGGATCATCAAGGATGTGGCCACAAAAAGCATGCAACGAGCAAGATTTTTCCATAGTGGCACAATTCCACTTGAGTTCCCTATTCACATCCCCTTCTTTAACCTCCCAGATGACACGTGCACATTCCCTTTCTTTTGAAGGATATGATGCAGGTGCTCCCTATGACAAGTTGGCTTGGCAATATGCAACCTGTGAGGTCCCCACCCCACCGTATCAAACGGCGGATCTGATGGTGAACCTGGTGGACACTAGATCTATAATGGAAGCAAACAAAGTGGTTCAGGGTTCAACTATCGGACGATCTCTCATCACAAAGTGAGTCGAGTTCGAGCCTGCTAGCAAAGAGATCTAGCTCCACCTCGCAGGGGAAGCGTACTTATCCTATCTAGCAATCCTAAGACCCACCTTCCAAGAGGAGAGAAACCTCGAGTGCCTTTTTCCCCATGTTTCAGAGGCACGTACACTTGAGACTTTCGCGCTCTAGGGGCAATGAGTATTACTAGTATCGATTTAAACACTATGGGGACAGAGAGTTCCCGACAAATCGGGACCACCCTTCTCTTAGGCATTGGCAACCTGATCCAAGCCCCCACTTTCCACCCCCACACTCACACTTCCTTGTGTGTCCTAATTACTAACACAATGATTGTTCAACATAAACATTCCTTGATTAAATTCTGAATCACAATGTTCATTAAGACAGCCCTTCAATCAGTATTGCAAAGCGGCACCAAGACAGTATTCTAGTAAAAATTCTACTCAAACTTATTCATTAAAATTCCAATGTTCTTGAGGTACAACATCCCCCCTCCAGCGAGAGTTTACTCCTCCCGTTGTCGCCTAGCTGCCCATACAACTAGGTATGTCCGTCGCATAGAAAGCACGACATGGACACTCCCACCGCATAGAAAGCAAGACGTGGGTTCCCACCGCATAGAAAGCAAGTTGTGGGTATCCACCGCATAGAAAGCAAGACGTGGGTTCCCACCGCATAGAAAGCAAGTCGTGGGTATCCACCGCATAGAAAGCAAGTCGTGGATTCAAGAGCCCTTAACCAGGAACTCTGCCCCCTGTGATCAGTAGAGGGGGATCAGGACTAGTTCAACATTGGAAATAGAATAAACATGTCGAGCTAAATTTTCCCTAGCAGACATTCTTTCCTATTGCAAACAGCATACCCATCAATCATTTCTTTCCTACTTTAGACTTTAATGTACAAATGAATTCAATGTTGAGGTTTCTGTCGGATTTCTCCAACATGTTCGGGGATATGTTCTTTCCTAGCTAAACATATGCAATGTTAATTAAACAACTGAATAAAATCGTGACCTACCTCTTCCATATCTTCGTCAATGGCTCGTGAGATGGCCGGTGCTTGTTCGTCCATGGGAGCTTTTCCCTTTCCATTCACATTGCTCGTTCCCGCCTCGCGGTCGTGGGCACCACCGAAGCGAGTTCTCTTAACCGGGGCCATTTTATACTCACTACTTTAAATGATAAACTTGAAGAAAAAGAGCTAAGGTCTGAGATCATCATAACAAACCAAATGGCAGATTAGAATCATTGAAGGGTCCTCCTTATGTAAGGGTTTAGATTTAATTTCCTGCGAGACCTAGCAATTTTATGGGTAATACTTTACTTATCCTATGGGAACCGGCTCTAAAGTTAATTACTTGGCTCATATGATTAAGGAATTTCAGAATTTTGCTAATTAATTTACAAGAGAGATGGATTAAACAAGCTCAATCACTTTACTAGTGTAATAAGAAAGATGTAGAGTTACCGCATGCATAGGTGTTAGGAAATTTTCTTCTTAGTGGCCTAATGAAGGATTAATTTTTCCTTAATCACATCTTAATGTGTGAGAAAAATGAATCTAATTTAATTACAACACTATTGAGTGGTAAAAGAATGAATTTCATCAAATCTACATTATTATCGGCGGGGGTTGATAATTGATTAACTATGCTGCCTAGAGAGAGAACTCTCTCCTAATCATGTATTAATCATTGATTAAGAGTGATGAATGGCTGCATAAATTAGCTAATTGAATGATGATTATGTAATGGAGTATAGCTATGTAAAATTAGAGAGCAGCTATTGGGAATTATAGCTAGGATTAAGCATAGTAGACGAGGAATTTGGAGAATAATGAAGAGAATTAAGAAGAGCAGGAATCAAACCATGATTACCGTGATTAGGGGCTGAGAATCCTCTTGATTTTCTGATCCAAATGAATCCTCAAGATGAGAATTTTGGCAGCACCTCCCTCCTTGCTTCTCCTTCAAAAACTGTGGGTGTGCCGGCAGCACCTCCGCAAGGTGTGTGTAGGTGTGTGTGTGTGTGTGTGTGTGTGTGTGTGTGTGTGTGTGTGTGTGTGTGTGTGTGTGTGTGTGTGTGTGTGTGTGTGTGTGTGTGTGTGTGTGTGTGTGTGTGTTTGTGTGTGTGTGTGTATTGGGTGTCTGTGTGAGCATGTGTGTGTGTGTGTGTGTGTGTGTGTGTGTGTGTGTGTGAGAGAGAGAGAGAGAGAGAGAGCGAGAGATCACACCTTTAAATAGGCTCCACGAGGCTGAAAATCGATCTGGGTTGCTATAAGCATCTGAGTGAGCACTCAGTTAATGCATTGGCAAGTCTAGTTGCCTACCCACCAAGTGTCCAGTTGGTCAGTTTAACTGGCTCTCACACCCACTCTCTAGCATGGAAACTCTCCTTCAACTCCCACAAGGCAAGAGGGTGCCCCCTAGCTGCTAAAGCTGGCTCAGAGTGGCCTGGAACCTGCTCCCACACAGCCTCGAGTCCCGTTGCCTCCACGGATAATTTTTGGAAAATTTGGTTTTAGGCTAAAACGGGTCATACGAGTCGGAATTTGATGCCGAAAATTGCTATACCAGGCCCTAACTAAGGCGTACTGGTCCGAGTACCTGCCATATTTAGCAGCCCCCGGGGTCCGAAAATGGATTTTTTCAAATTTGGGGTATGAGTACAGTTTTTCAAGACGGTCAAGACTGGACGGGTCGGGTGACCAAAAACTTTCTATTTTTGGAATTTTTTTACAAAAATTATTCTAATTCGCATTTTGAAGCTTTAAAACATTCTAAACATCATGGCACTGACAGAATTCGGAAAACTGCTAAAAATAGTAACTTTTTCCATTATGTTCATTTCATGGTACAATGGTGCTCTTTTTGGGTCGGGTCAGAGACCTTACACAACCACATCTATTGCACACCGTAAAATAGCTCCATGTGGTTGTAGTTTCTCATGGGTTAAGGTTCTTTTCACAACTTCTCCTGCACCATCATGCTTGCCCTTGGCGTTTCTTGATCCACAAAAGAACCAACTCATCCCAATACCAATGAGTCCACCATATCTTGCAACAAAATAGAAAGGTGTGGCTCCCTTGAACTGCAAAACTACACCATCGGACCACACCCAATGTTGCGTAGGAGTGACACCCTCTTGTTGTAACCAGTAATGGTGTAGGATAAAGCAATGTTACACAAAAAATGTGTCATACACCTTGTCATCTGATATGAAGAAGTGGATTGCTTTTACTACCTCCCTTGCCTTGTGGTAGTACATTGGAGAGGGGGAATGGGGGAACACGCCCGGCACAAACACAAGGGCCTCTCTATAGCTCAGGGCATTCACAGCACCCCAATCCACTTAGTGAGCACCTTCGACTCACAGAATTCACACTATCGCACACACGATCAAACACAACTTGACGCACCGCAACGCACACGCACTCAAATAGACCACCAATCAACCCGCACCCACAAAACGGCTGCAATCATCGCCTACCCTTGCACACATACCACTCTCTCTCTCTCTCTCTCTCTCTCTCTCTCTCTCTCTCTCTCTCTCTCTCTCTCTCTCTCTCTCTCTCTCTCTCTCTCTCTCTCTCTCTCTCTCTCTCTCTCTCTCTCTCTATTTGACATACATACCCTGGCAAGTAGAATCTCCTATAGACATTTCGCTCCAGATCCCATATCATAACTCTATGGCGTTTGCATCTAGCATCCCTTGTCCTATTTCCAACCTTGTGATATAAGCATTTGATCCTGTCACCTGTGATAGCAAGAAACACTTGCACTTTTGACTAGAGAGTGCTCCATCTGGGTATACCTATCTCCTGACTGCATCAAATACCTGTTCAATGCCCCCATCATTTGCCTGCAAACTGCCATGCCTCGGCTTCTTGCACTTCCATATGTCGACCATCCTCAGCTATACCAACATCATGCTTGTTTTTGTATTGTGAGTAAAAGAAATTTCCATACAAGGCCATGCCCGTGTTCCATACCTCCTGCAAAATCAAACGTGCTCAGATGAAGTTGTGAAACTACACCTCCTACAGTTTCAAATTCTTGTTTTGTCCAATCATCCTCCTCCAACAGATCAAACTAGGTGTCCTCTTATGCCAACTCAATGGCTTTTGCTAGCAATGGTTGCCCTTTCTTCGTTACAGAGACAGGCAATGAACAAACAATTTTGTTTTGCTTCTTGAAAATTGGTGTTGTGCAAACCACTATATTTGCATGGTCCTCGTTCCATCTAGCAGCACCAAAGATGTCTCAAACCATTGCATGAAAAAAAATGTACTCACCCTTATATGCTTGATGAGCCTATCCCATTGTCAACGATATGCACTATTGCAGCCCATCGTCTTAGATCCCACTTTCTTCAATGCAATATAGGGAGATGGGGCAATGGAGAAGAGTCAAATCAATTATGCACATTATGCTCACTGCAAGTTCAAGAGTCTGAGTACCACACACTTCTAGAGTGCTTAGGCTTTGGTCACATCTGAACTCTCATATTTTTAGGCATGACTTAAACCTTCACACTTTCCTCTCCTAGACACATTGTGGGCTCTCCATTGCAACTCTCATCACCACAATCTTGGAGCATTGAGAATCACTCATCAGCCGCGCACACATACTACATCACATGTAACTTTTGTCCCATAGGTCATATTTGACCTCCAACGATGATAATAAAACCTATCTATCTATCTCACTCTCTCCTTCCGTCTATCTTTCTCTCTATCTATCTCTCTCCCTCTCTATCTTTCCCTGTCTCTATCTCTAAGCACCAAGTGAACACAAGGGGGGAGAGAGAGATAGAGTGTGAGAGATAGAAGTGCTCAATGAAAACAAGGGGGGGAGGGGGGGGGAGAGAGAGAGATGGAGACAGATGGATAGATAGATAGATTTTATTATCATCCACGGAGGTCAAATATGACCTATAAGACCAAAGTTACATGTGATGTAGTACGTGTAAAACTGATGAGTGATTCTAGATGCTTTAAAATTGTGGTGATGAGAGTCACAATGGAGAGCCCACACTGTGGCTGGGAGAGGAAAGTGTGTAGGTCTAAGTCATGGCTAAAAATGTGAGGGAAGCAACTTTGGATGTGACCAAAGTCTGAGCACTCTAGTAGTGTGTGGTACTCAAACTCTCCAACTTGAAGTGAGCATAATGTACACTCAATGTGCACAATCAATTTCACTCTTCTCCATTGCCCCAACACCCTATCTTGCATTGGAGGGAGCGACACCTAAGCCAAATAGCTGCAATAGTGCATATTGGTGACAAGGGGATAGGCTCAAGCATATATATAAGGGTGAGTACGGTTTTCTCTTTTAGTGAAGAACATAGTTTTGTATTTGGGGGCAATATGGGTGGTGTAATGTATGAAGCATGACCCAACAGATTCCTCCCAAGCCATAATACATTGGTGTTGTAGAAAACTTCATTCACTTAGGAGTTGATTGAGGCATCAATATGTAGGAAGTGTAATGCAACCCATTTCCCAAACCACTTTTTAATGTCTTGCATCCATCCCATGCTCAAGATCTTTCCTTTATGCATCTTTTTAACTTTTTGCTTGCTTTCCATGCAATTACAAAAAGTTGATGTGAGGGGTTTTGATGCATCTTTATCATGTACTCCACAACCCTTTCAATGTCCATAACCTCAGTTGGAAGAGATCCCGACTCAAGATAGGAGCATGCATGGTGTGTGTCTTACCTTGGAGGAGGTTTGTAAGAAAACGCTTTTGGACATTCTCAAACTCTTTCCAAGTAGACTTTCAAATGCTTCCGTCCCACACTTCAACTCCATAAAGAAGAACCGGTGTCCCCAATGTGTTAAAAAGGTTCTTCTTGAGAACCCAACGTTTGATGTTTCCCACATTACACATGTTCTCAAATGCATAGTACTCTCTCTTCTTGGCTTTCCAAATGAGGCATAGCACATTCACGCCACTTGTGATTGGCCAAAACCTCAAGGCCAAGGTACTTAAAACTCTCAACAACTTCAAGTGTCTCATTTTTGTACACAATGCATGGCTTCTCCTTATGGTTAGTTTTCACAAGCATAACCTTTGTTTTGGATTCATTCATAATCAGCCCACTATGCAAGCAAAAGTTATCAAGGAAAACCATAAGCTTTTGTGCATCCTCTAAAGTGTGTGCTAGAAGCACTACATCATTTACATACAACAAAAGCATGATTATCGCATTGTAAATGATGACCTCTTCAATCCCTTCTTCTTGCATTAAGTCAAGTACCATTTGTTCCAATCAATTGATGCATAGACCAAAGAGAGTTGGTGACAATGGACATCCTTGTTTAACTCCAATACTGGCTGAATTTTTTTTTTTAATTCCCCTTCCCATGCACAATTGACACATTACCTTCTCATAGGTTTGAGAAACTGCAAGCATAGACTCACTTGGTACTTGACATTTTTCCATCCTTCTCCTCAAATTGTTACATGGAATCATATCAAAGGATTTCTTGAAGTCCACAAAGCAATAATACAATCGCTTACCTTTCAATCAACTTTCCTCCATGAGAACATGAAGAGTCACACAAAATGATCAATAGTGCTATATCATCGATGAAAATCCGCTTGTTCTTTTGTGTGCTTACCATTCTCTTTAGCCCAATCACTCATATTTATCTCCATTATGTATCCAAACCACTTTTCCATAAGAGACCCGATCATCATAGTTCGATGTTATTTACATTCTTTACATCCACTCCTTTATGCAAAGGCTTGACCCAATTAGTGCTCCAATCACAAGGCATACCATGTTGAAGTGCAAGGTTGAAATATCACACATCCAATCATGTGTAAAATCTCACGTCGATTATCATTACCGGCTTGATACCTTGAAGATCTTCCACTTTGCGAGTGGCCAACTTTTTGAGCCTACCACATACATCCTCAATAGTAAAAAATGAGGGAATACATTGGATTGAACCATAAAAAGGCATCTTTCTAGTATCTGGTTTCTCATACAGTTGCCTACAATGTCACTACAAGAGGTTGTGTGCTCTTGTGACGCTGTTAGCGACGGAAATACACTGGGTTTTTATAACCCCCGGCGTCGCTAAAACCGTCGCTACGAGCTTCGCTACGAGAGCGTCGCTATATAGAGACGCTCATAGCGACGGTTATAGCGACGTTTACACTGAAGACTATAGCGACGCTCATAGCGACGCTACAGAGCCATAAATAGCGACGGTTATAGCGACGCCTGAGAGAATTTTTTTTTGGTGGCAGGGCATTGAATGCCCTGCCACCCGTCAACCATATTGTACTTGATTCACTTTTTAAAAAAAGTGCAAGGGTAGATAATAGACCCAAAATAGTCACCCACAAGACGCATTGTTTGCAAAATTGACAATTGTACACATCATAGGCAAAATGAATTTATTGGAAAATGTAATAATGACAATTGTACAACATCATAGGCATAAAGAATTGATTGGCAAAAGGAACTGCGGTGACAAATGTAATAATATACATGGTTCAAAAAGACGTATAAAATCTGTCTCATGATACATAAGCTATGAGAAACCCTAAACTAATGCTATCTAGCTACAGCTAAACTGACGTCGTTTAGTCAGACGTCTCATCGCGTCCAAGCGGCGTATCTGTCGGATTCTACAAAAAAAGACAATAAGACAACTTTCAGTAAGTATAAACATATAACGACATTTATAAAACAATACAAAAAATAAAAAAGAGTAAACCCTAATACTAACCATGCCGCCGCGAGAACTGAGAATGTCCATCAGGGCGTTTAAGCCCTTCCTGCCTGCGTACTCGCTCTCGTACGGTGTGGGATCACGTCCTGTCATCGACGACTGTCAAAACATACAAAGATTTCATTATGTTAGAATTAAAAAACTCATAAACCCTAAACTATCGAACATAAAGAGCAATGTGAAAACACTTACAAAATCGGCCTCAAATGATGCCCATCCACCGCTCCCCAAGTGGTGCGAGCTCCCTGCCTCTACTCGCGCTCTGGCTGCATCCTTTGTTGCTTCCACTTGTCGGGATTCTCGTGCGCTGGTTTCTTCGCATTCTTCCAATCTTCTTTGGCCAGCCAATCTGGCCTGTTCCACCCATTCTTGATTGCTTTTTGCACTTCGGAACGCTTGTGTTTGCAGTATTCGCGCATTCGAATCTTCATCAGGTCTTCATTGAAGCGCTGATCCCGTGTTGGAACGGGAAACTCATCATGAAGTATGCTGATGACTCTGTTTTTTAAATCACTTGGTACTTCACTCCATTTGTTTAGTATGTAGTGTCTAAACAGCTGAGAGCAAAGACCACGCATGCACGAGATCACCTTCTTGCCGTCATCATCCATGATGATGGCGCCGCTGAAGTCGATGGAGTAAGACAAGCCCTCTGGCCGGTGACGCGTGAACCTGGGTGTCTCGGCAGGGGTCTCTAGCGGCGTGTCGATGGGGGTATGGACGTCAGGTGTCTCCACCGGTGTCTGGGCCCCAAAGCGAGGAGTGTCGAGTGGAGTGGCTCCTGGCGGAGTAGGTAGAGGTGTGTAGCTTCTAGGAACAGTCAGCCGTGCAAAACCTGGCGTAGATGGCGATGTTGTGGCTGGTGTGGGGGCGGGCAAAGAAGGGGAGGGTAAAGAGCCTCGTCGAACACGAGGCGGTGTGGAGGCATTGGTGGCGGAATCCCCACAACAACCGCCACCGCCACCACTAGAGCGCCGGTGTCTAGACGAGTGTGAAGCTCGTCTCGTCGACGCCGAAGCTTCGGAGCGCGCCGAATGCTCCGAAAGAGAGGGAGATGCGGATGGAGTAGGAACGCGCGATGATGCGCCAGAGCGATGACGCTCCACGTACCACTGTCTCTGCTGCGGTGACAAAGAAGAAAGAAACTCCTCATCATCCATACCTGCATTAAACACACGAATATTTAAACTTAATATTGAATGAATAGAGTAGACAATGGCGCAAAGACCAGTAAATACAATGACGTAATGACGCATATAAATACAATGACGCAATGAATTGAGTGATAGAAGAGGCAAGTCGAAAACTCAGAATTTTCAATCAAAAGATGTGAGCGCGAGTAGAAAAGAGCGTTATACACCATGGAAGGTACTTAGAGAGCCAGAGCTTTTACAACACGGAGCAAAATTGTTCAAATACAATATTTGTGGCTTTAAGATATCTCTCTCTCATCCTCGCATAACTCAGCATAACTTCCTATATCTATATAGAGCTCTCCGTTTAAACACATATCCTCTGTTTCATTTTGTAGCTCCTCTGCATGCACCCCATATAGAGTAGTAGCATCTTGATGCTCGTCTGGCACCACCGCAGCAGCTTCTAATTGAGCAGCTTCTCTGATCTCCTCCATTGATGCCGTTGTGCTTGGCACATGGTAGCCTTCATACGTCCTTGCACTACGAGGGGCTACCTCTATGACGTACCACCAGTCTGATGTAGACTTTGTAGGATGAAATATTACCTGCCAGAGCCACATAACTTACATGAGAGCTTTCAAGCACATAACTTGTAAAAGGGGGATGTTAACTATTTACATACTTACTTGTTCACAATGCTCGGGTAGTACGAAAGTGTCTCTTAGGTCAGTCCATTTCTTAGTAGAATCCACCTCAAGAAAACCAGACTCTCCTCTACGCACAGTAGCATTGCGACCCTCCATGATTATCTTGAACCATTGCACGTCGAACAAGTCGACAAAAAATCCTCTGTAATCGATCCTCAAAATCTCTTGCAACGTGCCGAAGTAAGTGAGTTCCGCCACCACAGGATCTGCATCAGAGGAACGTCGTCGACTAGACTGTTCAAATTTTGCCATGATTCCACAATCTTGAGTAAAACGCTTTTTGTCGATTCGTTGCACCCTAAAATGTCGACCTTTACACCATGCTGCTATGTGTGACTTATACTACAAAGAACAAAGATTATGAGTGGCCGTTCAAACGTTTATAAATAAAGTCACTTGCTAGTCGTACATTGCAAACTTACCTTGGTCGCGCAACCCCGAGAGTACTCCCACTCTTCCTCAGTCACTTCGTCACCGCATTGTTGTGCGGTTTTCAATTGGTTGTGCAACCATCTTAAGCTCATGAAGGTTGGTAGGCTCTCCAGAACCATTGGATAGTGCATCGGTGGTCGTCTTCCCCGTCTCCACTCGATTCGTGCCCTTTGTCGCTCTTGCTTTGCATCCTCATATTGTGAAATCCACTTTTGCATCACTGGATTGTGAAGCATGCAAAATCGGTTGATTTTAGCCTCTAGATCTTCTGTCATCTTCTTCTCAACACCGAGATTGCACATGACAATCCCAGATATGCGCTCATCATCTATGGTTCGTCATAGCGTGTCCCGGGCTTTATCAAATCCGTCTAGCCACTCTCCAATGTACACTAGGGACTCTGATACCAACCAACCTTCTGCCATGCTACCCTCCGGACGTGCCTTTTGACGCACATATCCCTTAAGCGTTTTCATAAAACGTTCTAAGAAGAACATCCATCTGGAATGAACTGTGCCAGCTATTTCCACCTCATCAACTATGTGAACAAGAAGATGCACCTGAATGGTTAGCATTGTAGTAGGAAAATGTTTCTCAAACATGCACACAAGCTCCACAGCATTTAGTTTGGCGAATGGTATGGAGTCTACGTTGATCTCCTTTTGTGAGATCCATTGCACCAGCTTTGCAAGTTTGTAGATTGTGTTACGGATGTCGAGAGACAAACATCCCTCAATGGCAACCGGTAAAATAAACTGTAAAGTATGTGCAGCAATGATATTAAAGTCCACATTTTATGCAATGATATTAAAGTCCACTATGAACGTACCTGACACATTTTATGCCAATCGTGTGACTTCAAACCGGTAAGCTTTCCTTCTTTAGTAAAACACGTTCGGAGCGAGTGCATTACGCCAGTGGGGGTCCGCAAAGATCGAATGGTCTCTTTTACTTTGCGTTCTTGGGCTCCTGTGAAAATCCATGGTGCTTTAGGGAGTTTTATCGATCCATCAGACGCTGTTTGCGGCCAATATTGCTCCATACGATCCACATTTCTAAGGTCAACTCTGGCTCCCAAAGTATCTTTCTTGCCGGTCAGATGGTCCCATAGTAGATTACCCACATTCTTGAATATGTGCATTGGATCGAGCAAGTGATTGATCAAGAGTCGGGGCCAGTATGGTAACTCGTACCATAGAGATAGTCTCTTCATCCTTGGAGGCAATCCGTCATCGCACATCTCCTTCTGCTCTAACCATGCTTGTGCAGACATCCTTGGTGGCTCTCTTCCCAAAAAGCCGTCGCGTAACACATGATTCTCTGGAAGATACGCTTGATGACCTTCGTAGATTTGCTTCTTCAGTGAGGGTGCCCTACGTGCATTCAGTCTAGGTCCACATGTGACACATGATCTGTATCCGCTTGTTTGAAGCCCTGAATGTATACACATGATAATAGATCAACTATGGGAAAAAACAAGATTTACAGTGTCTGAGTGAAGAGTGTCAATAGATCACCTGAGCATTCTGTTAGCCCGGGATAGTCATGCATGGTCCACATTAGAATGCCTCTGATCAAAGCATTCCGTCGTCCTGTGTGTCGGCTCATATCCACCACCTCTATGCCAAATTCCACAATTGTTGTAGCTCTTCCAATAGTGGATGAAGATACACATCCATATTCCCCACTTTATATCGCCCTGGCACAATCAAGCTTAGCCATAGGTGCCCCTTCTTCGTAGTCAACCACGGGGGAATGTTGTAGTTGACGATGACAACAGGTCATACACTGTAAGATGTTGATCTTTGACCAAATGGATTTACGCCATCCATAGCCAGGCCTAAGCGCAAATTTCGAGCTTCCTTGGCAAAATCCGACCATGTTCCATCTATATGTTTTCAGGCTGCACAATCTGCAGGAATTCGTAGCAACAACTCGATCTATAATAGATGGATCGAGCTCGCCAAATTCGCGAACGTGCTGCAAAGAAACACGTCTTGTCCGTCGCACACCATGCTTGCATTGATTACAAGGACATAAGACCCTCGTTGAGAGATAGGTGTTTCGGTTGGACGGTCCCACATCCTCGTCACTACTCATAATGAGGATATATAAAAAACTTATAACCTAGACAACAAATTTAATATTCTATTGGCACACTTCGTCTTATCTCTCTCTCTCTCTCTCTCTCTCTCTCTCTCTCTCTCTCTCTCTCTCTCTCTCTCTCTCTCTTTACCTCACATTCTCTAGTCATGTCCAATCCCCGCACACCTCGGTCTAGAGGTGCACGGAGATCAGAACCACCGGGTTATAATCTCGTCTTTATTGGTCAATACCTATATTTGTGGGTACAAGAAATCTACACACCCACGTCTACATGCTACTGCATGTAGTGGACAAAACCCCTTTGCCTCTTCTCTAGCTGTAGCACTTCACAGCATCTTAACATCTTTTCACAGTAGATCTTTTCACTGTTCGTCTAACTCTAAACCCTAAACCGTAAGTAATTCTTGCGTGGACTCGATCTAACGTAAATAAGCGTAAATCTAAATAAACGTAAATCTAACTAAAAATAAACCTAAATCTAATTTAACGTAAGTCTACATCTAACCTAATCTTTAACGTCTTTTGGGATAGTTTCCTACGACGTTAAAACTCTCTTCTTCTTGTGTGTGTGTGTGTGTGTGTGTGTGGGTAAACCTAAATAAACCTAAGTCTAATCTAATATAACATAAATCTAAATCTAACGTAAATTATGTTATATTCAAAACAAAGAACTAAACTAGCAGGGATTATAAGAACCTTAAAACTGATTTAACACATAATTTTTCACATAACTCGGCAAGAGTTGGCATTCTCATCACTAAAGATGTGAGAGTTAACTTCCGGCGGTGACACTGCCTCATCTCCATCCACATCTGACGACAGCAATTGGCCCTTTAGACCGTTCTTGCTCTTGTTACTAACTTTGAAGTTGCTGTTGAATGACTAGAGGTTGTCTAGATGGTCATTGTGTCGGGGATGTAGTGACTCTTGCCGCCCTGAAGATCCACCTTCTTCCCTATCTTCTGAAGACATTTCACCAGTACTTTTGGATCGACGGAGCCCACCATGAGTGAAGGCAGCAATACCCTATATTCCATTGAGAGCTTTCTTCACCCGCTTCATGCAGGCATCGTAGTCTATGGAGACCTAAATCTAATCTAATATAACGTAAATCTAAATCTAGCGTAAATAAACGTAAATCTAGTTAAAAATAAACCTAAATCTAATTTAATGTAAGTCTACATATAACCTAATCTTTAACGTCTTTTAAGATAGTTTCCTATGACGTTATAACTCTCTTCTTCTTGTGTGTGTGCGCGTGTGTGGATGTGTGTGCCAATAAAAAGAGATAAATGGTATAACCTTTCTATCACCCATGCCAAGTATGATAGATTGATTATGCCATTTCCCTCTTGAATAATAGGTCTTGAGTTGAACTCCTCGTCGGTTAGATCTTTAGGTCTTTTAATTTTAATTAGTTTCCTACGACGTTAAATTAGTTTCTCTCTCTTTCTCTCTCAATGTGTGTGCGTTTTTTTGGATCGTATGCATGTTTTCTCTCTCTTTTCCTCTCTCAATGTGTGCGTTTTTTGTTTATGCATGTTCTCTCTCTCTTTTCCTCTCTCAATGCGTGCGTTTTTTGTTTATGCATGCTCTCTCTCTCTTTTCCCCTCTCAATGTGTGTGTGCATTCTTTGTTTATGTATGTGTGTGTGCGTTTTTGTTTTTGTTTGTACTCTCTCTCTCTCTCTCTCTCTCTCTCTCTCTCTCTCTCTCAAAAACACTATGTGTGTGTGTATGTGTGTGTGTGAGAGAGAGAGAGAGGGAGAGAGAAAGAGGGGAAGGGAACATGAAAATGAGCAGAGGGAAGAAGCATACCTGGCTCTCCTTCCTCTCCTCGTGTGTGTGTGTGTGTGGAGAAGAAAAAGAGATAGAGAGAGAGAGAGAGAGAGAGGGAGAGCGTTACCTGCTCCTTGCTTGAGGGCATCGAAAAACTCAGATCTGAGATCTGAGTTTTTGGGCGCGCTCGGTTATTTTTTTAGCCCAGCCGGCGTCGCTATGAGCGTCGCAAATTTACAAAGAAATTTGCGACGCTCATAGCGACGCCGGGATTTTTTTTTTTGAGCGTCGCTATGTGAGCGTCGCTAATATGAATAGCCTCTTGTAGTGTGTGTGTGTACATATCCATAAGAATCAAGTTACTAAAACTATCAACCCGTCCTTCGAGTTTCTCCAAAATCTTCCACATGTGCATGCCTTTTCTTGGACTTCAAAAATGCTTGACTTTCCCTCTTCTTCTCTTCTTTTGAATCAGTGCCTTGTATGTATGCAAATGACTTTGATAGTTTTCTTTGTCCATATTCTCATGTATATTTATTAAAGACTTTTGAGCATCTTGATATTCTTTATCAAACTACCTTTTGCGTGATCTACCTTTGTTGAAACCATGGACATGCTTTATGACAAAGAATTATACGGCACAATAATAAATAACTTTCTCGAAAGCTTTCCATTTAGTTTCCAATGGTGTGTCATATTGAAGCTTTGTCATCCATAACTTTTGCTCACCCATTTCAATATACATTGGTGCCCATTTGAAATCCATACAAAGAGATAACTTCTCTTCCCTTTGGCTGAGATTATCATACTCATTTATTTCTCCACATGTAAGGTCAATACATAAGGTATGATGGTCTGATTTGGGGGTCCTTTAGCCAAGTGTAAAACTCTTTATGTGATACATGATGGCTTTGAAGAGTAGCATATAGTCAATCACAGTATCCCCATTGTGTTTTCTACATGGAAATCCATTGGTTTCACTCCATAAACATACACCATTAGCAATGAGCATACCCATGCTATTGCACATGTATAAAAGTAACTTTCTAGAGTGATCCAGCTCTTTCTCATCCATTGAAGTATGATCATCTTTAAAAGGGGGAATCGTGATGAGCAATGTAGCAATCGGCTGGAAAAATGGATTCTCTTTTTGGTGTCATAATTTTCAACTATACATATATTTGTGCTTGTCATCTTTCACAATTGATACAAAGTCTTCCAATCCTTTCTTAATCATACATGCTACCTTCATTGCTTGAGATTCTTTGACCACATCAATGAATGTACATTGTAATCCTCCAACCCATTAATCCTTTGTGTATCATGCAAGCTCCCAAGTTTCAATAAGAAGTACAACATTGTCTTTTCTTGTTAGTTCATATATGGCCATGCAGTTGGCTAATGACGACTACTTTAAATTGGACAAATTTATGGCGTGCCTACATTCTAAAGTGAGGGAAAAGGTAGATTTTGAAAGTCTAGAGAGCTATAATAGTGCAATGGCAATTGTGAATGCAAAGAGCTAGAAAATCAAGAAGAATATTGAGCAAGGATTTTCAAGCTATGAATCTATGGTTCCTACTCAGCCATAGGGTCTCAGGGATGCTGCTCATGAGGAGAATCATGGGAATTGAGGTGTAGCAGTTGTGCCACACATAATTGGGTGCAGAATGTATAGGATTTGTCCGAGCAAATGCAAGAGTTGCGTTTGAGTGTGATGGATAGAGGACAGCCAAGAGGAGCAAGGGCAAGGTAAGGCCGTTGCCTAGCAGGTGCTATAATTGTGGTGAAGAGGGGCATTATGCACTGGACTGTCCTCATCCATCGAGAGAAAGAGGTGGTATCTACCCGCTGTTTGGTAGAGGAAGAGGTCAAGCACATTGTAATGGCTCGAGAGAGTAGGTGGTCAAAGAATCCAGTGCAACTAGATCCTTTGGATGGCAGTGAAGTCCCTAGGGTGAATATCATTGGTGTGGATATAAGCAAAATGTAAAAAATTTTGCCAACAAAAGGGCAAAAGATGAGAGGGAAATGGAGACCAAGTGGGATACGAGAGCCTGCAAAGGTAAAGAGAAGGTGTATGAGGGTAGAGATTAGCCATAAACTAGCAAGAAGAGAAGGTGTCGTAAGATCAAGCAAGCAGACTTCCAACTTGGGCGCGACTACCCCAAATATGATTTGGTAAGTGGTATGCATGACCATAAGGGTAACATAAATTTTGGTCAGCCGTTTGCTTTGAATCCTAAATTGAGGAGATTATGGTCTACGAGTGTGAGCACGAGGATACTGAAAGCTAAAGGCAATGTGCATGCACTGCAAAACATGGCATAAGGGTGGGTAGCCCAACTGATATTCGTCCTTTGATGGATGTTGTCATTGAAAAGAGGACGCAAGTTCAAGCCTATATAGATGGTGGACCACATGTTTGCATCATGATGGAAACTACAATGAGGGAAAAAGTCATAAGGTGGTAGCCAAGTCAAACATGCACATGAGGATGGCTAACCATGCTGAAGCTAGGTTTTTGGGAGTGGCTCAATATGTAAAAGTAAAGGTAATGGGCATTGAGTGGCTGATCGATTTCTTTGTGATGAAAGCATGTGATAATGCATACCCTATCATCGTGGATATGCCTTGGCTATTGGCAATAGGTACTAAATAGGATTGGGAAAGCAGGGTGTTCACCTTGCCTAACAAAGAGAGAGGAAGACAGGTGGTGCTAGACCTAAAGACCAAAGAGATCCATTTCCACCCTATGGAGGCAAGAGGCAAGGATGGCACAACTAGCTATGAGTACGAGACTGAAACCGCCTATGATGAAGGCTATACAGATATAGAGGAGGAGGAAAGTGAGGATGATATGCTTAAGATTAATGCTAATTTGTTTGGCGTCATTGTGGAAGACTCTCATGCAAAAGAGGAGGTGCAACTATAGGTTCATAGCATAAGTGCGAAAGAATTGGTCAATATAATGAGCGAGGATTTGACCAAGCAAGAGGAAGAGAGCTATGTTCAATTGTGTGCCTCCTTTATAAATCTGTTTGCAATAGAGTACAAGGATTTGGGAGGAGCCAAGGGTGTTTAGCACAAGATAATCCTCAAGGAAGGGACAAGCCTAAAGCGCAAAAATTAAGGAGGTTGGGTGAAATTCAGGAGGAAGCTCTTTGACAAGAGATCAACCAGATATTATATGCATGTATTAAATACCCTGTGAAGGAATCTGAGTGGGTTTTCCCGATGGTTATTGAAGGGGATCGGGGAGCACCAAAGACGGAGAGTGAGAGAGAGAGAAGGAGACACACACACGATGTGGGTGGGGAGACTGTGAAGTGGCAGCTCCCCCTATACAGTATACTCACTATAAGTATAGGGTAACAGTGGGGGGGCGCCCATGACCTGGGCGATCGGTCAAGGCACATAGGCCTTAACCCCAACAACCTCCCACTTAAAGGCCAATGTGCCTTTAAGCAAGATCTACTAGTGTACAACTAATAGAAGGTGAGATATTATGTCAACCTATGCCCACTGACTCTCGATGAGCTAGTGCATCCGGCTCTACTGATAGACAAACATCCCGCTGCGGAAGCCACACAGAGCTAGCTCCAAGCTCTGCAAAGAGTCTACAAGAGCTCATGCACTCCTGCAAGTATCGGTCCAATACCTGCAAACCTCCCCTATGCTCTATGCCGAGATCAGTCATCGAACAACTAATCAACCCTGCTGCAAATGCTCCCACTACAGCTGCTATGTCGGGCCTCGAGATCAGCATCTCGTACATGAGGACACCGAACGTTGATGCAACCCTGGCAATCTCTGCCACCTCCAACTTAGAACTCAACTCATGGCAATCCTGTCCCCTATCATAGAGACCATGGCACTCTGACTCCGAGCTCTGGAGTGACTCCTCGTGCCCACCACATATCACATGTGTACCAAGAGTATCCATCTGTCCTGAATCTGCATCAAGCTCTGGCATAAGCATATCAAAAAATGACTCCACAATAGCCGACCTCTCAGCATCCATGTGAGTCATCTCTATCATCACCTCTGATGACTCATCCTGCTGTGACACACTAGAGCTGTCCCGCTCTACCTGTGCATCCGTAGACGCAACCTGCACAACAAGGTCACTGCTCTACACTCCATGCAAAGCATCCTGCAACCCACAAGCAAAAGAGACTCGCCTGCTCTCTCGCTCTCTACCTGGCTGCATGATCACAGAGACAACACCGTCTCTCCCGTGATCCACATGCAATGGGTAACCTGTACCACTCCTGGCACCTCTCGCAATCACTAGCGAACCCAAATACATCACAAAATCTCGCTCTCGTAGCGAAATCTAACATCCACAATCTCTAAGTTGACCAATCGAGATCAAACTCACTGTCAAATCTGGTACATAGCGCACATGTCGTAACAAGTAAGATGCACCACTCGATAATGACAGTCTCACATCTCCTGCACCTGCTATCGCATGCACCGATCCATCGGTCAAATGTACATTTCCAAGCATCCTGCTAGAATAGCTACAAAACCATTCACGATGCAACGTGACATGAAACATAGCATCTGCGTCTAGCAACCACTGCGAAGGGAGTGCACTGTCCACATGTATAGCATCTCGTGCATAGCTCAAGGTAAAATTGACATCCTCGTCACTAGTATACTCCGACACTACATCTTCCTCAACTGTCAAAGCAACTGAGTCCATGGCATCACTACATACATCTCTGAGACTGCCATGTCTCCTACAATGTCGCATACGACGAAAACAACACCGTTTAACGTGTCCAAAATGACCACAATACCAACATGTCACTTGTCGGCGTGCTCGTGAATGTACATGTCTCACACGAGTCCGTGATGACTCAGATCTATCATACATATCATGTAATCTGCGCCAAAGTACTCTCGAAGTAGTCTCATACATAACAAGAGCATATACAGATTCCACAAGGTGCAAAGAGAGTGTAGATAGTGCCATCTCCTCTAGCTCCTGCCACTGATCGTCAGACATGTTTGAAGGTCTACCTGCATCACCACTCAATGGTCGATGCAACCCTCGCTGTGTCAATGCATCAAGCATACACTCTCTCCATGCTGCAAAGTCTGACCCATCAAACATGCACATTTCGGAGAGATCATAATCTGAGCGATCACATGTCTCTGCCATGAGCACAATGTAGCAAACTATAAAGCAAAACCACCTCACCAACAACACCTGGAAACTGTCTACAAATATGGCCAGAAACACAATGTAAAACCTGTGAGACATACTCCAAAATAGAGCTCCCGCAATGTCAATACAAGCCTCGCCTGCTCTAGTATCACACTGCAATCTGTGAGCTAATCACCAAGCCCACACTGTGCGGTATTGATGCATACACACGTACAAATCTCCCACATGCAGAGAACATCGCACGCAAATGGTGAGTGCAACCCACAATCTCTACCTAGATCGCATAAATGATACGCATAAAACTCCTGGGAAAATTTCGCCAGAGTTTCGACACACAATGGCTATCAACACAAAATAACCATTGTCCTGCAAGCTCAATACAATGAGAAATCAATGCGCATCAAACTACACTCAACATACATGCATAAGCTCTGCAAAACTATGGCAAACAATGCTCGAGATCACAAGACTCTCACGCGAGAGCAAACCACTGTCTCAAGCAAAGAAAGATACAGAACTCCTCACTCTTGCGAGAGTGGATACAAAAAACACAAAACTGTGTCCAAATTGACAAAACGTGTCAAAGTGAGAGTAAACACTCGATCACAAACTATGGCGAGAATCTGTGAAAAATCCGACAGAATTTCCCCTGAAAACTGAGCAAAAAACTCAAGTACAATCTCTACCATAAACCATTACACTACTCAATGCCAATGAGTAGAAATGTCAAAATGGCTCCACATTTTCACATACAATGGCAATCCACACTCAACGTACATCAACGGAGTGACTGCGCATAAGCAAGCGCCAAAAGAGTTGCAATCCGGAAACTTGATCAATGCGAAAACAATGCTCTCAAGAGAGCTCACCGGCACTTGAAAGTGCTCGCCAAAATGCATATATAATGGGTATCAACCATGCACCATAACCATATGCAAACCATCCGCAAAGACCATGAGTCCAAGCACAAAATCACTGCCAAAGTATCCTGTGAAAACCAATGAAAGAAGCTCCACCTGTGTGCTCCAAAAAACTGTGTCTCGCAAGAGACCGCCTCGGTGGTGTGTAAACGCCTCCGTACTTCGTTGCCCAAGTCTACCAAAAAACCCTCAAACCACAAGCTTAACACAAGTTGTAATTGCATCTTCAACTCAAAATTTATGCACTCAACTTCAAGCATCTCCCGTGCTTCCAAAAGTGCATCAAACTCGCACACAATGCGACAACAGAATATCTGGAATTTCTGTATACAGTCAGTCTGAGCTGAATATCAGCAAAACGGTGAGGAATTTGCAAAAAGTTTCTTTTGCAAAGTTGTAGACTACGTTAAAACGGATGGGCTAGGCGGACAGAACTCTCAGATCTGCATTCTACAAGGAGAAAAACGAATCTGAAAACAGTGCTGCTGCGCACACAGTTTTAGGGCAGCACCTTCACTTACACACAATCTTCCACACTCCTTTTTGAGCTTCCACAAGAGCATACATCACTCTCAACTGAGCTCACAAGCTCCCATTGTATTCTCACAAAGCTTCCAAGCTTTCTTAATCTCTCCACCACCGAGAGCAAGCGTGCCTTGAAGCTCTCAAAGCCGTCGTTCTCTCCGCGGTCACCATAGCTCTGATACCAATTGAAGGGGATCGGGGAGCACCACAGACGGAGAGTGAGAGAGAGAGAAGGAGGCACACACATGATGTGGGTGGGGAGACTGTGAAGTGGCAGCTCCCCCTATACAGTATACTCACTATAAGTATAGGGTAACAGTGGGCGGGCGTCCATGACCTGGGCGATCGGTCAAGGCACATAGGCCTTAACCCCAACAGTTATCACACCTATGAAGAATGGGAAGTGGCGGGTGTGCATCGACTATAAGCCATTGAATGCGGCGACCATGAGAAACCACTTCCCGTTCCCATTTCAGGATGAGATGCTAAATCAGGTAGCTGGCCATGAGAGGTAATCTATCATGGATGAGTTTTTTGGGTACTTTCAGATAGGGATTGCATTTGAAGACCAACTAAAGACAACATTTATCTCTCCATGGGGATGTTTTGCCTACTACAGGATTCCATTTGGATTGATGAATGGCTATGCAACCTTTCACGATTGGATGAAGAGGGTATTTGGCCCCTACTTGGGTAGTTTCATTAGAGTTTTCTTGGATGACATCGGGTGCTATAGCTCAAGGGCGGATCATTTGTTGAAGCTGCGACTATGTTCTCAAAGGCTTGATGAATTAGGGGGTCAATTGAACCCCAAGAGGTGTAAGTTAGCACAACTTCAATCATCATTACTAGGCCACGTGGTGTCACATAATGGAATTGAGGCAGATCCAAAGAAGGTTAAGGCTCTCATCTTGATTGAGCCTCCTTCTAGTTCTCAGGCTTTGGCATCATTTTGTGCATAAACTGAAGTATATGTCAAGGTTTTTTTGGATGTTTTCGCAACGTGTATACTCCCTTCAAAAGAGGGCACAACAGGTTCACGGGTTTGAATGGGACAAGGAGGCTCAAGAAGCTTTTGACAAGGTGAAGGAAATCTTGTGCCAGCTATCGATGGTGTGCCCTCCCAATCAAGAACACAAGTTTTATGTTGCCATGATGGTAGGTACGGTGGCTATTGGAGCGGTATTGCTGCAAAAGGTGGGAAAAAGCTAAAAGCCTATTTACTTTGAAATCAGGGTAATAAGTCTTGTAGAGGCAACCTACACAGAATCAAAGTAATGGGTCATGGCCTTGGTTTTTGCTTGTAGAAATTCAAAGTGTATCTCATTGTGCGAAAGTTTTATGTATTGACATCTAACAATTTGTTGCCTGAAGTGATTTTACACTTAAAGCCACGAAAGCAGATTATGAAATGGGCCCAATGGGTGAATTTTAAAACCCAAGTGGATCTCCCCACCATTGAATCCGTCTTATACAAGCACCATCGCCTTTTGAATCCATCGAGCACTTCAACCGAGCGTCCCAAAACGAGAAAATCACTTGGCGACTCCACGCCGTCTTTAGCCACCAACTTTGACTGCAATATCGTGGTCCTCATGATCTAGTTTGACAAGCCGTCAATTTTGGCTAATCCCATATAGTTCATATGACATTCTAGAACCTGGTTGCGGCCCAAAATCTCTCAGCAGGTGTTGGGGGTTCCATCGTTGCATAGCTCCAATGACCAACAAAATTATCAATCACGAGGGATGAGCTACCCGGCTAGGGTATGGAAACACTCACACGATTAGTGAGATAATCATGGAAACACGAATGGTTGACTCTACGAGGTGAGCTTCTCGGACTATGGAGGAGCTAAGCCGCAATGAAGGGCAATCTCCATATCCACTTCTCTTCAGCTCCAATCAACCCGCAACAAACTAATCCTATCATGCAACAAACTAATTGAAGCACACACACATAGATCTATCGAGCACCACATTCCAATCAAACCTACATGCATACACAAGCAAGAGAGGGCAATCATACAAGATTAAAGAGGGATTAACCACTAATTAGTTAAGATCTAGCTAATCTAAGCATCATAGGGAATCATAAGAAGCATGAGAGAGGCATAGGGAAAGAGAATTAAGCATTGATTAGTGTTAACCAAGTCACATGAGCAAGGAAAAGCTCAAGGACTCTATAGCCACACACCTCAAGAGCTCTCACCAAAGAGTGCTTTCAACAAATGAGCTTAAGAATCCTAATTTCTTTTACACACTGCCTTATATACCTAGGATAAAAATATGCAATGTACGGGCGCCCAAGGCCTTCAGGGCTCCACCACTTACTAAATCTGCTACCTATGCACACTAACTGACGTGTTCTTTATAGCTTGGAACTCCTATTGAGCCCATAACACATTCAAATATTACAATGGCTTGAAATAAATCGGGAATTTACAATACGTGACCATTTTGGGAAAACGTGAAAAATGTGTAACTCCAATCTTTACTACTTCTTTGTAGTCATCCTCGATGTGCATCTGTACCTCTTTGGTATTTAATAGCTTCTATTAACTGACATTGACTCAGTTAACATTACCCCCTTCTGATTTTAGTGTCCGTCCTTAGGCATTATTGATAAGTGTCCGTGGAGGTTGTGCAAGGTTTTTGATTGGTTGTTGATGGGTTGATCGTCTTCATTTGTCATTGAATTTTTTGATGAGGTTTAATTTTTTGCAGCATCTTCATTGGTCCAATTATGTCTGATGTGAGAGATGATGTTGCATTTGTCTGTTGTAATAGCATAATGATGAGGTTGTTGTTTATTTATGAAAAGTATTGATGGGGGCTTTTCACAAGCCAAGCTCCCATACCCCTCTTCTCTCGTCCCCACCCCATGAAAACCCCCTCTTAGGGAGGGAGTGATAAAAGACATTGGAAAAAGTAAGAAAAAATAAAGTATGATTATGTAAATATATGAGAAAGGTAAAATAGGCCACCTCATGCCTGCGGGGCAGCCCATCCCCACCTTGCCTCCTTTTTCTTCACTGTTGCCCCGCCGTGTGTCCCTTTTCCTCTCCTCCACTCAAAAGGTCAACCCCCTCTCTCTTCCCCTTGTCCTTTCTCCTTTCTCTCTCCCCTCAAGCTACCCCACCTCTCACCAATAATGCATTCTAACTCACCAATAATGCCCCCTAACTCACATGCAACTTACCCTATCTTCCAAAATAGTATACCCCACCCCTCCTTTCTCTCTCCTATCATATCCCATGACCCAAATACCCCCTCCTCTCTCTAAAGGGCGCCATGTCTCTTGTCTTGTAGCTAAATAACCTCCCCCACACTCACACACACTCAGTTTCACTAAAAAAGGTGCCCACAGACCCATCCCCACCCAGTGGTTACCTGATTTTTCTTGTGTTCACACACATCTGCACACAGATTCACCTCTGAACACACTCCTCTCTCTCCCCTCTTGTAATTACTTTATTCTCCATGTCACCTCTCACTTTTTTTCATTAACCCATCTCTCTCTCCTAGTCTCTCTCTCATGAGACTGCTGTTCTGGCACATATACACACAGCCAGACAAGTGGGGCCCACAGTCACATGGCCTATGTAGATAATGATTTCTTCATTTCTAAATTCTAGAATTTCTCCCCCCCCTCCTCCCCTATATAAAGAGGGGTCACCATCACACAAAAACAGACAACATCACCAAAGAACACACTATGCACTGTGTGTGCCCTAGTGCACACACACACACCCACACCATCACCATCACCGCAATCACCATGCTTGTCTTGAGCATGACCTCTACACCCTTGTCTATGGAAGATGAAGGGCAACTAAATGAAGGATGATGGCCATAATCCTCGTGCGAGTCTTCGCCATCAACTCCCACCTATCCGCCATGTGCTCTACCACTCTCTCCCTTCTCATTCCCCTACCCTATGCTCCCCATTTCATCGCCTAATTCTCTAAATAAAGCTTGAGGTTTTGTGAGTATGTTTTCTTGCAATGTTTTGCCCATGTGAGGTGTGCGGAATCGCCACCTAGCCTTGTGTTTTGGAGTGAGCTTGTGTATGTGTGAAGGGTGTGTGGATTCGCCATCCTTTTGTGGTGCCTAAGTACTAAGCCGCTATACCCTCTCTCTCTCTCTCTCTCTCTCTCTCTCTCTCTCTCTCTCTCTCTCTCTCACTTGATCTCATGAAGGGTATGTGTGAAGGGTGAAGGGTGTGTGGATTCGCCATCCTTTTGTGGTGCCTAAGTACTAAGCCGCTATACCCTCTCCCTCTCTCTCTCTCTCTCTCTCTCTCTCTCTCTCTCTCTCTCTCTCACTTGATCTCATTCCCTTTCCTCTTCATCATTACTCCCAAGCATCCATTTCTCTTGGATGAAAACTTTGTTATGGTGGTGTGTTTTTTGCGTCCTAGCCGCTGAAGCTAGGTGGTGCCCCCTGTTTGCTTTACCATGACATGCTCGAGGCGCGCCATTCGGTCCCCGATGTTTTAGAGGCCGTCGGGGTTCGGGATTCGCTTTGCTCCCGTCAGTATGTATAAGGGAAGTAGAATGATGAGGTTCTAAATCAGGGTCTAATACCCTGGATGACCAAAGGAAAAAAACCAAGTGGAAAAAAAGTGCCTTTGGGATACGTGCACTATTGGAGTACTTATTAGCATGGAAATATCAATAAGGTACTCAAGGGATTATTTGCTGATAGATATGGAATTAAAAAAGGTAGCAAATATGAAAGGGTAGCATGATGAAACATTGGTTTGCCTGTTGTAGTCCACTCAAGGTGCATAGATGGAAGCAAAAAAGAGTGTCTAATGCATATGTCCAATGATGGGACATCCTATTTATGCATACACAAAAATGCATGGGAAACAATATGCTGTTCAAGAAATATTTTGAGGGGTTCTTCAGAAAGATGGTGTAGCTATAAAAGCATATGACATGGCTTTGCAAGATGGCACCCATTTAAGAATGGTTTTTGATTTGACGAGGATATGTGCTCTCATCTTACTGTGCACTATGCGTGGGTGTTGGACTCTACGACACTCCACCAATTGTAAGTTAATAGACTTTGACTCTTATGCTCATCTCATCCAGCATGAGCAACATGACTTAGATATGCTCAACTCTTTCAGCTTGAGCGTAAGCCTAATAACTACGACTCTTAGCACAGAGTTTAATATGATTTGAGGCTAAAAGCACACTTTGGTGGTACAAAAAGGATTGTCCTTGACAACACCTTTGACAAATCTTTGAGCTACAATGTCTACATGTCACATGAAAAACTACCAATCATACTATATATCAGTGGATAGATCTTCAAAAGGAGAATCTAAAAACACAAGGTTCGAAAAGTTTTGACCTAAACTACAAAACTTTTACCAGTCCCCACTTTTTCATTGGTAGAAGTAAAATAGGTCCTTTTTTGTACCACCAAACCACGCTTTCACCCTTGAAGCTTTGGGACTAATGCTTTGCTCATTTTATGGCTCAACAGCCCGACTCTGACTATGCCAAAGAGTGTTTTTTGCACCCTGGTGACTTGAATTTTTACATTCTTGTGCTTACTACAAACATTTCTTCAGGTAAAAGTAAACTTGAATCCTCAAAAAGAGGATTAGTGAAGGACCAAGTTGGCATTGAAGGTTCTTTTTGCCATACCCGTTTTATTATCTTTGAATCTACATTTGCGTTGGTTGGGTTGTCCTTCTTTGACTTTGAAGACTCCATTATCTATTTGATTCTCCAATTAGGCATGTTGATAGGATTATTTGATGTTGTTGTAGGCCTCTGTTGGCTATCGACATCTGGCTTTTGACTCGGTTTATTGGAAGACTTAGGAATCAAAATCTCTTGATGACCTTTGTATCTCCTTTGTTGACTTTGCTTTGCTCTAGGTCTTGTTGAGTTCTTGAGATCTTCATGCAAGTTTGGTGTAGTTGTAGTTGGCTTATGGTTGACTGGTAGCCAAATTTTTGTATATCCTATGTAAAATCCTTGTCCAAGAGGAACATTCTTTGAGATCCGTCTTCGTTCTGTATCCCCTTGAGAGTTGTGGTAGACTTTAGTATATTTCAATGTTGTTCTGTTGTATACATGCTTCTTCATTATCCTAGAATATTGTCGATGTTGATACCTTGTTGGCCTTCTTTCTTGGGAGGGACTTCAAGTTTTTCATATGCCCTAACCTGTGATTTTGGCACCCATATCTGTCTGTTACCTTTATAGTACTCCTATTATTTTAAGCTTCATTGTGATGCTATCCATCCCATGTGTTTGCCTTTCTGTGTTGATTTCTTGTCTTTAATCCAAACTAGATCATTGACTTTGACTAAATTGCTCGGAACAAACACTTGCTTGACTTCCCTTTGCTTTCTTGAGTACTTTGGTTGAAATATCTTTGCTTTTCTGGGTGTCTCCTTAGAGGGTTCACTTGGGTCAGCACTTGACTTAAAGTTTTGAAAGCCTGACTTGCTTGAAGAAGCTGATCCATGAGGGTTCTTTGATGTAGAGACATATGCTATCACACCTTCTTTCATAATCGGTGGAAGGTCACTTTGGCTTTACCTTTGTCTACAAGATTTGTCTTTGATTCCAGTGACTTTTGCAACTTTGATTCCAGCATTAATGGCACCTGTAACTGTTGCCTTTTACCTTCTGGGCCATTGGCATTCCCATTATGATGTTGTCTGGCATATCCTTTGCTATGATCACATGGAATTGAGCTATGATGATCTGTGCACTTACTTCAAGGGTGGCGGAGACGATTCCCCAGCATTCTGCTCATTTGTCTCCTAATATGCTCACAATTGAGGAGCATCTTCTAGCTGTGGTTGGCCATATCTTTTCCAGGTGCAAAAAGACATGAGGTTCTTGTCTAACTAAAAATCTAGCTTTACTTCACTTGACAGCTTTTCTTCATTTTCACCATCAATGTTGCACTTGATCGTCTCAGGATTTGTGTTTGAATTGACTGTTTTTGCTGTGGTAGTGTCCTTTGGTTGAACTTTATCTGCATTTTCTTTGCTTTGACCACCTGCTTCAATCAATGTTGACTCTATGATTGTGATACTGCACTTTTTGTTTGCAATTGATGAGCATTATCCACCTGCATCTGAGTAATCTTTGATCTTAAAAGATCATTGTACTATCTGACAGAATCTGTCTCTTCGGAGGAGATTTTGGTGGTGACCTTTGTGTAGCTTTCTGGACTTTAGCTTTCATTGATCTTGACTTTTTTGTCTCCTGTTTTGTCAGCTTGAGGCTTTGCATCATCTTCAAATAGTCTTTGACTTCAGTCGTGCCATCCATAGGGGTTTGTAAAGGTCATGATCTTATTGATATTCGTTACCATGTGCATCTTGATATGCATATGTGAGCTTGGTCACATGTAATCGTCTGAACACTATTGGATTTGTCGGCTTTTGACTTTAATTTGTGGAGATCAGCTGAAACTTTTGTCCCTGATGATCTTCATAAAGGCATTTATCAGTAGATTTTGATGGAATCTGGGTCAATTGGAAACTTTCAATAACCATATGATCTTTCAATGGTTTTTGCTTTGAAGGAGTTTGTGACTAGAGGCTCTAGGGCTTTTAACTGGCATAGCACTTCCTGGTACATAAGCTGAGCTTGATGTATTTACAGCTCCCCCTTCCTTGGGTGATCACTATAGCCTGTTTCATTGTAAGAGTTCAAAATTGTTAGGCTCTGGTTTAGTCTCACCTTTTGGGACTGTGAAGTCACACTCTGGGTAGCACTATTGATGTTTGGCATCTTTGAATTTTTTGCATAGTTTCCTATGTATCTTCGTGAAACATGACAAATTATTCCCCAAGCCAAGCTATAGATAGCATTATCTTTGCCATGATATTGTCTATCCCATGGGTCTTCTATGATATGAGCCTCCGTGGTTTCAGGACCCAAGGCATCATAGATGCTAGAATCTCACCTATATCTACGACTTTTTTGGTCAAAGTATATGCTTGTTTGGTCACAATATCGAAGCTTAATTTTTGATGGAGGAGAGTTTGCCTCTGAACAGATTTTTAGGTTCACTTGGGTAATATCCTTTAGCTCCAGAGAGGATGGGCTATAATAGATTCCTTCCTCATCCTTTATGATCTATCACTCGATGCACTTCTATGAGTTGGTATGTGGGCCATTCAAACACTGGTTGATCCTTTTTGTACAATTGTCCTTTTTGGTCTACACAGTGTGCATATGAATTATGTGTACCATACAATGCTAACATCATTCTATTTGATGTGTCCCTTAGACTCGTGAATGATTGCACACTTGTGGCAGTGGATGCTGAATCATTTGCAAACCTAACAATCTTTTCAACATCCAGTGATATCTCGACACCTTGACCGAATTCATGCAGGAGTTTGTTGTTCAAAGAATCAATTTTAAGATTTTTAGGTGTCTGTACATCTTTATGTTGATTTTGAACTTGCAGTGCTTTTACTGGTGCTTCTAATGGTAATGTAGAATCATCTAATTGCATTAAAAATGACAAGTTAAATGAACTTACATCAAGATTCACATTTTCAATTTGCTTTGTGCCTTGCTTGGTAGTTGATGTATCCTTGTTGTTTGGATTTCTTGAACAATCTTCATAAGAATGTCCACCTTTTCGTCCACAATCTGAGCAATGCGCCATGACTGGTGGTATTTCATTTGATTATGTCATGTCAAGCCCTAGCTGAGGAGCTTTTGTTTTTGTGCTTGCCAAGTTGTCAGCATCTTCTTTTAGAACACTGAGCATCAAGTTGTAGACTGCTCCATCTTTACCGTTGTACCGTCTTTGGCTTGGTTCTCCAATTAGACTAGCTCCTATTGGTTAATCTGTTGCATCTCACAATTCTGGCTCTTGGTTATAGATCTGACCACTGTAATCCATGTACAATGACCCTGATTACATATGCACCAACTATATGTTTTGCTGGTTTGTGCACATTTCTGGATAAAAACTTGGGTTGATTTTTTGCACCTCTATCTACACTTCATCTTTGAGCTTGCAATACTTGGTTCCACTGAAGTCTGTGAACATCTAGGAGTTATGTGAATCTGGCTTTACTTTGATCAATAGGATCTTTTCTCCTATGTTGTGTTTGCTGCTCATAAGATACCTATGACCTTCTGTATATGTACAGTACAAAAAATTATCCCCATTGTAGCCATATATCTATAAAATCTGCTCTGTTGCAGTTGTACTTGTGTTGTTACAGCTACTAGCTTGCTCTTCTATACTTGAACTCTCGGCTCGATTTGAGTCTACGTTGACTGGTTCTGTAAAAACTGTCTCCTAGCAGATTTTCGTGTTGATTAGCAGAATTTTCTCCTACTTGGTTTTGATTGAACTGCTTTAGCCAAAGCACTTTTGCAGTTGACTGCTCTTCAGACTCACAAGAGTTGATTAACTCTAGCTTGAAAGTTTCAAAATTGATTGCAGCCTTTGAAATGATGAAAATATGGGCCTTGAACAACCTAATATGCAATTATATGTGAGCTGTGCGTATTTGTGGAAGCTCAATTGCAATGCAATTGCTTGCACTTGCCAATTTCTAACATGCAAATTTTTTGAATTTTGATTGACGCTCCACTGCTTCGAGTTGACTGTTTTCTCGCTTTTTTGACTGATCTGATTTGTTCTTGCACATGTTGCTTGGTTTGCTGCTCCTCTGGCTTTTTCGCGGTTTGTTCGGTGTGAGGTACACTTCTCCGGCTTTGCTTTTGCTATTTTTGACTTTTGCTGTTTGGTCGATTTTTCGTGGCTGTTGCTCTCGATTTTCGCTCGCTTTTGCTCGGTGTAATTTCTCGATAATGTGTTTTTTCTCGAAGTTGTTTTTCGCTTTTTGGTCTCGTTATGGCCTTTTTTGACTCTTTCTGGCTTTTTCTGGCACTTTCAACGAGTTTGTTTTTGTTTTTAATATTATTTTTGTGAAATTTTGAATTTTCTAAAATTTTTAAGTATTTTTAGGATTTGTTATGATTTTTTGGAAAGGTTTTGATTTTTAAGAATTTTATTGTGAAGTTTTTAATTTTTATGTGATTTTTAGATTTTTTTTGTGATTTATTGTGTTGTTTCCAGACAGTTTATGAAAATTTTGTGAGTTTTTTTACTATTTTTGTGATTTCTTTTTGTGAATTTTTTATTTTTGAAGAGTTTTTTGTGAATTTTGAAAATTATCAAAATTTTTAAATTTTTTAATGAATTTTTTGTGAGGTTTTCTATTTTTGTGAATTTTCTATGCTTTTTTATTTTCTAAACTCATTTTTTAAACTTTAATGAGGTTTTTTTCTTTTTTGTAAATTCTTTTGTGATTTTCTAGATTTTTAATTCTTTTTTATTGTTTTAATATATTTTCTTTTTGTTTTTTTTGTTTTTTTTTTTAATTTTTCTATTAATGGATTTTTAAATTGAAATTGACAAAAATAACAACAAACAAAAAAATACTTACCTGTCACTTACTCGGGGCGTGAGTCAGCGCAGTGTACGGTGGACCGTGGAGAGTGTGTGTGTGTTTGCGTGCGCGTGTGGCTCAAAGCTGCAGACAGCGGAAGAGAAAGAGTAAATATTTACGCTGACATGTGAGAGAGAGAGAGAGAGAGAGAGAGAGAGAGAGAGAGAGAGAGAGAGAGAGAGAGAGAGAGAGACGCGCGTATGTGTGTGTATGGGCGCGCGCTGGTGGGATGCAGGCGGGACCTGGGGGGGTACACGACAAAAGTTTGAGAGAGAGAGAGTGAGGGGGTTAATAATCTTGATTAGGAGGGGTGGGAAGGAGAGAGATAGCTAGAGAGAGAGTGAGGGTGGGTTGGATTTACGCGGAGAGAGAGTGAGGGTGGGGGTGGATTTACGCGGAGATGTAAGAAAGAAGAAGAGTTTTACTGTCGGCGAAAACTATCGCAAGAGACCGTAAAGATCTAGTCGATGAAGAATTTTTATGCGCCGCAAGGCACACGGTCGAGCTCAAAACCTGTCTTTCTATTATTATTTTATTATTATCTTTATTTTCCAACGTCCAAAAATGCCAAAAATAGACCGAAAATTAGCCGAAAATGCTAAAATTCACTCAAAAATCCCAAAAATTGCCAAAAAATTTCTACAAACCTTAGAAAATTGTTTTCATGCACAACCAAACATTTTTGACATGGCAAATGCACACCAAAAATAGCAAATTTTATCGAAAATATAATTTACAACACAATCGTAAACTGGGCTCTCGAAAATAGAAAAAAGCTCAAATTTTAGCGAATGAAGGCCCAATTGCGCTCAAAATGATGCTGAAAACACACATTCAAAACAGCTTGTAAAGATCGCAAGATATCAATTTTTAATGGAATTAACCAAAAATTAGCAAAGTATTACAAAAAATTTGCAAAAATTATCCAAAAAATACTTTTTTTTTAAAAAAAAACTCTCCACACATAGGGGATTAGTGCAACAAAATAAAATCACCAAAAACACATCAATTCAACTGCCAAATAGTTTCATCAATAAAATCAAAACTAGGCAATTAAACCGGCAAGATTACCAATAAAATTAGGTCAAAATTTGACGCAATTGAAGTGTGTAAATCCCTATTTTGAGCTCAAATACGCAACAATTAACCATTACACACATCAAATATGCAATCAAAAATTGAATCAATTATGTAAATTAAGTACTTTTTAGGCACACACACTACTAAATTGACCATTTTTACCAATCTTTAGGTGCGCACAGAAAAGGGTAAATTTTGTCGAAATTGCAATGTGATTTCACAAATTATTAGTTGGGCATGACCACAACACAAATCAATCATCACAATTAAAAAATCATTAAGCACACATTGATTTTTAGGTGCACAAACATGTGCAAAATAGTGCGCACACACCTAAAATTAGGCATACACACACTCAATTAGAATGCACACACACTTGATTTTAGTGCACACAGACTTGAAATTCACCATCCAAGCATGCAATTGACTCAATTAGGCACCCAATTAGCAACGTACAATCACCAATCAACAATTGAAATTTGTCAAATTCATACGCCACCAGTTCTTAAAACTTTCGGCATTATGACGGCATGAAAACGAACAATCGAAAAATTTTCAATCCAACATACGATCAACATTGCATTGCATCAACATAGCAGAGCAGTACATTGCATCATGGTGGGATTTCTACACAATTTTACACATCTTTAGATTCTAGGGAGGTTACTTTAATTACCTTTCCACTGAAGATCGATTGAGCGGATGAAAGCTCCAATTTGTAGAAGCAAATTAGTGTGTAGGTTAGAAAAATTAGTGAAATTAGCAAGGGGTTAGTGTGAAATTAGAGTAGACAATTGGCAAGATATGGTGACAAATTAGGGAATAATGAACACATTGCTTCTGATGGCCGGCTTGTGAAACCATGCCCGTGAGAACCACACCCTAAGGAAGGGAGGGGTTTTGTTACCAAGAAAAAAAATACAAAGAAGAGGCCCTTGCCATTTACCATACCCCTTTCCCAAAGTTAACTACCAGTGGGCGCCGCCAATTTGGCCACACCCCTCCAATATCACCACAAGATGATCTCCCTTTCTCACTGCCCGGCCCCGCCTATATTCCCTCTCCTACACACGTGTTGCATCATCTGGCCAGTAGGCACCGTTGGTATCTCTGCCGCACTTCAGCCCGACGGGCCGCCAATGATAGTATCCTCCCTCTCTCTCCCAAATATTCTTTCTCTCTCTCTCTCTCTCTCTCTCTCTCTCTCTCTCTCTCTCTCTCTCTCTCTCTCTCTCTCTCTCTCTCTCTCTCTCTCTCTCTCTCTCTCTCTCTCTCTGTGTGTGTGTGTGTCCACCCTCCAACCATGGCGGGCCGTACCCCCACCTCCGCTCGTCCTCACACCCCCCCCCCCCCCCCCCCCCCCCCTTCTCTACACCTAGCCCCCCTCTTTCCTCCCCTCTCTCTTGGAAATAACCACGGAGGGCCTTAGGGAAACCATCACCTCACCCTCCCTCAATCTCTCACCCTCTCTTCTCTCTCCCCTCTAACCCATCATATCCTCTCTCTCTACCCTATCTCCTCCCAACCCCCTCATTCTCTCTCCCTTCCCTCCCTTGGTGGGAACCCCCCCCCCCCCCATCTACTCTCTCTCTCTCCTCCTCTCGTTGACTAAGACCCCCCCCCCCTCTTCCCTCCTTGTCGCGCCCGCTGTTTGCTACCCCGAGCCTTGCGCTCCTCCCCTCCTGCTGCGCACGGATCTGCAACACACCCAACCCTATCCTCATTCCCTCCCCCCCCCCCCCCCCCCCCTCACCATCTTCCCCCCCTCTCGCCCACTCTCACCCGCTCTCGCGCCCTGTCTCGTCTGCGCCTTGTCCAGCTCCACAGCACCGCCAGCTACGTACCCGCCACTACCACTCACGCACACACACACACACACATACACACACACACACACACACACACACACACACACACACACACACACAGAGCACCGCAAGCTATGCACCCACCCACACACACACCCACATGCGCATACCACACACACACACACACACACACACACACACACACACACACACTCACACACACCTTTTTCACCCTCCTCCTCCCCCCCCATTTTCCTGCGTCGTCTGCATTGCCCAAAACCGAAAAAATAAAAATAATAAGATAATATATATATTGCATATAAGCCCCCGTTCCCACCGCACGCTCGCACACACATACAAATACACACATGCACTCACGCACACACACCCATATACATATATATATATATACACATCCGCCCACATGCACATACGTACACACACACGTATACGCACCACGAATTCAGAAAAAAAACGAAGGACTTCACAACTACGACAACCACAAAAAGAAGAAGGATCCAAAGCAAGCACCGCCAACAACAAAAAGAGGAAGTGCGCCGAAGGCATGCTTCGTCCGACCCCGAAAAGAAGTACGCTCGACACCGACGCACCGGCAACACACCATTCGCTGGCAACACGCAACCACGATGCCATCCCAGTAATTTATAGGTTATTTTCATCATTTTCTTCAGTTTTCACCCGAGCCATTGTAAATTCCCATTTTTTTGTAAATATCCTCTCTCTAGGTGATGGTCACAAAGGCCCACCTAAAGATTCCCATCTTTTAATAAACCTCCTTAACAAAGCAAGGGTCAACCACACCGGGCCCACCACTTGCTTTGTCTCCCCGATTAAGCTTACCCTAACCACACTGGGATTACCATAATCCAAGGAGCCAACACCTATAAATTGGCACTGAGAGGTCATTATCGGGGGGGGGGGGGCAGTTCATGAGAAGCCAAGCATTTGGTAGAGGGTAGTGGGAAGGATTGACACTATCACCATCACAGGGAGGGAGCTTGTGTGTTGGGTTTGCCTTGGGAATTGCATCATGCGAAGGGAACCACATCCATCTCTTGACTCCAACGGTCGATGCACACACGTATACACGATTGATTCGTCTTAGAGAACGCACCAGGTAGGTTGCACCACCTCCTCCCCCCTACCTCTCTACCTCCACGGCATGCCATTTTGTAAATACAGCATAAATAATTCCCCCTCACACCCCCGATGGTTTTCATCATTTGCAAATCTCTCTCTCTCTCTCTCTCTCTCTCTCTCTCTCTCTCTCTCTCTCTCTCTCTCTCTCTCTCTGTGTGTGTGTGTGTGTGTGTGTGTGTGTGTGTGTGTGTGTGTGTGTGTGTGTGTGTGTGTGTAAGTTTGCGGTGTTCATATCATCGTGGTTTGCGTCCTAGCCGCTCAAAGCTAGGTGGTGCCCTCTGTTCGCTTTACTGTGGCAGGCTCGAGGCGCGCCATCCGGCCCCCGACGTTTTAGAGGCCGTCGGGGTTCGGGGTCCGCTTTGTGTCCGTCATTTGGTGCCCCCATTGAGGAGGGCTTTCTAAGACCCTTCAGTTTACAATGCTGAAAGTGACGCCCACTATCAATGATGGATGAATGGCTGAAGGAATTTTCTAACTGGAGTACGGAAGAAGAGGAGACAAAGGAGGCACTAGCCGCCTTCATTGAGGTGCTACTGCCAGGCTGCAGTGTCGTCAGCATTCAAGAGGTAAATTCTCCATCTCGTGTCGCTCGTTCTAACTATAAATTGAGAGCATCAGGTGGGAGGTCGGTGAAGTGCCATCACTGTTGTCAACCAAGGCACACTATCAATGAGTGCCAGCAACGAAGGCAGCAAAAGGGCTGAAGTCATCTACATCGACAATCATCACGAAGAAGTCATTCACGTCAAGGAAGGGAAGCAAACAGTGAGACCTCTTTTCCCTAAAGAAACCGCATTCAAAGTTATAACTCCAAAGTGGCCTAAAGGGGCTACTCGAGCCAAAGGCAAGGGGAAGATAAGCTAGTCTGGAAACACATGACCCCGAAGGGAGAAGCATCAGGCCAAGCAAATGCTTCAAGCTTAGAAAGCCGGGTTGTACCCACTTTGCCAAAGAAGAAGTCATCCGAAGCTAAGCGGCAGAAGGTCGCCTGCCGATTTGCACGACTCATGCGAGTGCTACCAATCCACTTCAACAATCCGGAAGAAGAAGTGGTAAGAAGATTCCCATGTCCTAAAGAAGAGTGGTTCGGCTACTGCTCTCGCTATTTTGAAAAGCGAGTGGAGGATCTTCCTCCTCTCCCTGTACAACTTATCCTGAAGAAACTCTCTACCACGGGAGAAACCCAGTGGGCTGGGGACGAGTTGCAACTGAATGGAGTAGAATTCATGTAACATGCCGACTACGGAAATTACCTGCAGTTGCTGCTAGCCAAGAGACTGGGAGTGGTCAGACACGTCGCCATCACCCCGTACGTGCTGAGCAACGAAGGAAAGGTAGAGCCCATGAAAGGCGACAACCTCTTGTGGATGTGCCGACTCATCAACACTGGCACGGTAAGAGTTTAAGTAAGTATTCCATCCTCTGTGCATGATGGAAAACGGGCCGACGGCATTCCCGTTCAGATTCCTGCAGCATATGCATGTGAATATTTATTTAGATAGGAAAGTATTCTACCAACAGAAGATCGTACACCTATTCGGTGAGGTGGTACTAGGAGAAATCCTCAATTCCCCGAACCTTATCATTCTCCCCATATTAGATTACCATCATTCCTTTAATGTCTCTATCTTTATCCTGTTTTAACCTATCCACCCACCCCTATAAAAAGCCGCTATGAGCCGCTGCTGTTAATGTAATGGTAAAAAAAAAAAAAAGAGGAAAAAGAAAAAGAGGTTTTTAATTTCCAGAGTCACTACCATAGCAAGTGTTTCTTTCCCCACGTTCAGTGGAAAGAAGGGAGAGGATCTCACCACCGACTTTTTGGATGATTTCGACATTGCTTGTGTCGTCTCCAACAAAGATGACGACGTTTCACGACTTAGAATTTTTTCTCTACTTATGAAAATAGAGGCCAAGTCCTGGTATAATGCATTGCCCCAGGCTACCAAGAATGCATGGGATGTGTTAAGGGCTGCTTTTGTAAAGAGGTTTGGTGGAGGCACAACCTCGGAGAAGCTATGTCAGCTACTGACAGAATTAAAGCAGGGAGACCTGCTGGAGTATGCCACCTATGAGTCGAAATTTGTGGACTTATGGGAGAGATGGATTGCCTCACTGGAGGAAGGTAAAGGAGCGCCTAATTTCCTAAAGAAGGACCGTTTCATTGCTAGTCTATGGTCGCCACTTATAGAGAAGGTGAAGGGAAGGTTTCCTGCAACATATGAGTTGGCAGTCGAAGTAGCCCGCCTTAAAGACAAGAAGCTGCGCATGCAAGCAAGAGTAAACGAGTTAGAGGAAACAAGCTCGGCCCGACCAACCCTAGTGGCCGCAACAGCCAATCATAGAGTCCAACCGCAAGAGGCATTAGAAGAGCAGCAAGACCTGCTGAGTCGCATCACCACCCAACTAGAGAGTTTATCTGTGCATCTGGTGCAACAAGGGCATGCATCTGGCAGGAACCCAGAACAAGGAGGAGGACAACGAAGGCAGAACCCAGAGTACCACTGTTATAACTGCGGGGAAGATGGCCATGGAATGTACTACTGCCCACACCCGAGGAGGTAGAATTTCAATAGAGGGGGGAGACAGAATCAGATCTCTCCGCCAAGAGCAAGACCACCACCACCTAGGCAACCAGGACCAATCCCACCAGTCCAAATCCTTCGACCACGTGTAGAACAACAACAACCACCCCAACCTCTCATTCCGCCACTACCCCCACCACCTGCTGTGAACCAAGCGGTGAGTGTTATTAGCTTGGAGGCTAAAAGGAAGGCGAAGGTAGAAGAATCAGCTCGAAAGAAGCACAAAGGAAAAGCGAAGGAAGAAGAAGTGGATGCTATGGGAGTGAAGTGTGCGAGGCACGAGGAGGCATCTCAAAGAGAAGAGAAGATGAAAGGAAAGGCCGAGTCTAGCAAGCAAGCAGCTAAACCGCGGCGGAAGATAGACATCGTGGACTTCTCACTAGGTGAGTATGCAAAACCCTATGACTTAGTTCACGATGTGTTAATGCAGGGCCCGAAGATAACTTGGCCCCAATTACTCCACCTTGCACCCAGAATGAGGAGGCAATGGACAAAAATGGTAACGGTACCAAGAAATCAAGGCCCAGGATAGCTGGGGCTATCTCTGGGAGGGATCTCGATGAAATCCTGCCAACCATGGACACGCACATCAAGGGGCAACGAACTTCAAACGTCTACATAGATGGTGGCGTGCAAATATGTGTCATGAGTGAAAAGATGATGCATCATCTAGGTCTAGAGGTAAGTAGGCCGGCACCCTGCCGAGCCAAGATGGCAAACAATGTAAGAAAAAAATGCGTAAGCATTTTCAATGCGGTCAAAGTAAAAGCATTCAATAGAGAAGTGGAGGTAGACATCTTTGTCATGCCACACAAAAGGGAGGGCTACCCCATCATTCTTGGGAGGCCTTGGCTTATGGCTATGGAAGCTAAACAAGAATGGAGCACCGGGATGATCCAGATGAAGGATGCTAAAGGGAAGTCCATATTCTATGACATGAGGACTGAAAAGCAGCGCAAGATGATCTTGGAGGCTTCAGAAGATGAGTCCACCAACGACTACTCGTCTACCACAGGAGAAGAGACGACCACCACCGACGGAAGTGACAGTAGCATCGAAGTAATGGGGGTCATTCTTAAAGACCCGAACAAATTAACACAATTTGAAACAACCTCGACAAGCCAAGAGGGATCATCAGGTATGCAGTCCTTGGAGGATGCAGGTAAGCTACAAAAAATGCTCTCAAATGAGTTAACCAATGAAGAAAGGAAGGAGTACGTCTCCATGCTAGGTAACTTCACTACTTTGTTCATTGATGGCTATGATAAGATCACAGGAATTACAGTAGTACAACACCACATAAAGTTCAAGGAAGGCAGTGAACCCGTAGTACAAAAGCTCAGAAGACTTGGAGTAATCCAACAAGAGGCTTTGCTTAAAGAAGTGAGAAGTTTGCTACAAGCAGGTTTCATCTACCCTGTCAAAGACTCAGAATGGGTCTCCCTAGTAGTAGTCACACCAAAAAAAAATGGTAAGTGGAGAGTTTGTGTGGATTATAAACCTCTCAAGGCAGCCACGAAGAGGGACCACTTTCCCCTCCCATTCCAGGATGAAATACTCAATGAAGTGGCAGGTCACGAGCGATACACAATATGTGATGGCTACTTAGGATACTTCCAAATTAGCATTGCGGAGGAGGATCAGAAGAAGACAACCTTCATCACACCTTGGGGATGTTTTTCCTACAGAGTGATGCCGTTTGGCCTCACTAACGCCCCGGCCACGTTTCAACCCTATGTGACTTTTTTTTTCCAGCCCTACTTTGGAACATCAATATGGGTTTTCATAGATGATTTTTGCATTTATAGCTCACTAGCCCTTCATTTAAGCAAGTCTATAATGGCTTAACCAGGCTGCAAACCTTGGGTGGACAACTCAACGTGGACATGTGTCACATTGGTGAAAGCAAAGTCACTCTCCTTGGTCATGTAATTTCAGCAAAAGGAATCGAGGCTGACCCTAGCAAGAATCAGGCCCTGGTATCTTTATCGTCACCCACCACCGCCAAGCAGCTGGTTTCTTTCCTTCAGAAGTTAAGATACTTAAGCAGGTTCATTCATCTGCTATCTCAAGTGGTCCTTCCCCTACAACAACTCACCTAGAGGGATGTCTTCTCATGGAGTGAAGAGAATGAGCAGCAGTTTACTGAGGTAAAGCAAATCCCAGCTAAGCTTCCCACTATTTCACCTCCTAAGTGGGACGAGCCATTTTATGTGAACCCTAGTGTGGGAAGTGATACACTCAGAGCAGTGCTAATGCAAAAGGAACCCAAAACTTCTTTCATGCGCCTTATTTACTTCTCTAGTCATGTCATGACCCCGTCAGAAAAAGGATTTACCGAAGTAGAACACATGGTTCTGGCACTAATGTTTGCTACCACAAAGTTCCACTCCTAGCTCTTGCCTAGACCCTTTGTAATCCTGACAATGGAGGAGGTTTTCCCATATGTAATGCGACACATGGATGTCTCATCTAGGATCTCAAAGTGGTTAAGTAGACTACAAGAGTTTGACTACACCATGCAAGTAGAAAACTCTACCAGGGCTAGTTTAGCGGGAATTCTCACTCATCGTCATTATGAGAAGGAGCTGAAGGTCAACACGAAAGCAAAGGAAGAAACACCAATGGTAGAAAGTCCTAGGCTAGAAAGAGCTCACTCTCTTTTCTTTGATGGAGCATACAAGAGAACAATGGATCAGTCTGCAGCAGCAGGCATGGTCATTTTCAATGAACGGCAAGAAAGACTATTCTCCATTGGGCAGTTATTACTCCAACAATGAAGCAGAATATGCAGCCCTAATTCTTGGGTTGGAACAATGTATTTCACAAAGAATTCAACGCCTAAATGTGTTCGGCGACGCTTTGCTTTTGATAAGACAGATAAATGGCACCTGGGATTGTAAAAGTCAGGTTTTACTTGGTCAACTTCGCCAAGTTAAGGACCTTCTAAAGAAGTTTGAAGCAGTGAAACTATTCCATATCCCCAGAGCATAAAATCAAGAGGCAGATGCTCTAGCTAAAGAAAGAATACAAGACGTTCCCGCCTAGTTTGAGCAGAGATGTACACCATTGGTGTAAAACATGCAAGGCTTGCCAAGTGGCCAGTGATCGCACGTTAACCTACGAGCCACAAATCCCTATCATCTCATATGGTCCTTTTGAGAAATGGGGAATAGATGCAATCGGTCCTTTACCAAGGGCCCAATCAGGTAAACTATACATCATGGGTGTAAACTACATGACTCGATGGGCAGAAGCAACGGCCACCACCTGCATTACAGCCCAAGAAGTGGCAAAGTTCATTTTTGAGCATATCATTTATCATTTTGGCGCTCCTCTTGAGATAATATCAGATAGAGGACCAGGATTCAGAGGTGATTTGGTGGGAGAACTGATGAAGAAGTTAGGCATCACACGTCAGCATTCCACACCATACTATCCACAATGTAATGGTCTGGTAGAGAAGGTAAATGGAATGATTTGCAAAATCATCACAAAGCAAGTGAACAATCACACAGGGGACTGGGATAAACATCTCATGGCAGCTCTTTGGACCTACAGAACAACATTCCGAACATCACTAGGTTTCACCCCTTTCCATCTAGTCTATGGGAAGGAGGCAATTCTACCCATTGAGGTACAGATAGCCAGCTTACAAGTTTTGGCTAGCCAGACACATCGTCCAATTGTAAACCTCCAAAACCACATCTTGGATCTGGAGAGACTCCAACTGGATAGGGAGGAAGCAATCAATCACTATGCAGCACAGGTAGAACAACGCCGGCTCACTTTCAATCAAGGGCTTAAAGAAAAGGGACTGGAAAAAGGCATGTTAGTACTGCGATACGACAACACATTTGACACTAGGAAGGATAAAAAATTTCAACCCAGATGGGAAGGGCCATTCATCATCAAGAAGCGCTATGACAATGACAGCTTTAAGCTGATGGAAGCAGATGGGAGAATTCACAAGACTAGGGTCAATGGATAGAGACTCAAAAGGTATTTTCTTAGGTTTGACCCAGAATTCATGCTAGACATTCCAGAGGAGGGAGAACCCTCTAAATCTACAGCTGAAGAAGTAGAAGAAGGGCTAGAAGCATGAATGCCTCTAGCCATATGGGAGGGCTAATGATGGCCGGCTTTCGAAACCATGCCCGTGAGAACCACACCCTAAGGAAGGGAGGGGTTTTGTTACCGAGGAAAAAAAAACAAAGAAGAGGCCCTTGCCACTTACCATACCCCTTTCCCAAAGTTAACTACCAGTGGGGCGCCGCCAAGTTGGCCACAACCCTCCAATATCACCACAAGACGATCTCCCTCTCCAATATCACCACACCCCTCCAATATCACCACAAGACGATCTCCCTCTCTCACTCCCGGCCCCGCCTATATTCCCTCTCCTACACACGTGCTGCATCATCCGGCCGGTAGGCACCGTTGGTATCTCTGCCACACTTCAGCTCGGCGGGCCACCAATGATAGTATCCTCCCTCTCTCTCCGAAATATTCTTTCTCTCTCTCTCTCTCTCTCTCTCTCTCTCTCTCTCTCTCTCTCTCTCTCTCTCTCTCTTTGTCCACCCTCCAACCACGGCGGCCCGTACCCCCACCTCCGCTCGTCCTCCCCCCCCCCCCCTTATCTACACCTAGCTCCCCTCTTTCCTCCCCTCTCTCTTGGAAATAACCACGACGGGCCTTAGGGCAACCATCACCTCACCCTCCCTCAATCTCTCACCCTCTCTTCTATCTCCCCTCTAACCCATCATATCCTCTCTCTCTACCCTATCTCCTCTCAACCCCCTCATTCTCTCTCCCTTCCCTCCCTTGGTGGGAACCCCCCCCTATCTACTCTCTCTCTCCTCCTCACGTTGACTAAGACCCCCCCCCCCTCTTCCCTCCTTGTCGCGCCCGCTGTCTGCTACCCTGCCCCCCGGGCCTTGCGCTCCTCCCCTCTTGCTGCGCACGGTTCTGCAACACCCCAACCCTATCCTCATTCCCCCCCCCCCCCCCCCCTCCCCACTCTCACCCGCTCTTGTGCCCTGTCTAGTCCACGCCCTGTCCGGCTCCATAGCACCGCCAGCTACGCACCAGCCACTGTCGCTCACGCACGCACCAACACACACACACACACACACACACACACACACACACACACACACACACACACACACACACACACACACACACACACAGAGCACCGCAAGCTATGCACCCACACACACCCACACCCATGCGCGCATACCACACACACACACACACACCTTTTTCACTCTCCTCCTTCCCCCCTATTTTCCTGCGTCGTCTGCACTGCCCAAAACCGAAAAAAAATTTAAAAAATAAAAATAAATAAATATATATATTGCATATAAGCCCCCGTTCCCACCGCACGCTCGCGCACACATACAAATACACACATGCACTCACGCACACACACCCATATGCATATATATATATATATATACACACACACACACATCCACCCACATGCACATACGTACACACACACACATATACGCACCACGAATTCAGAAAAAAACGAAGGACTTCACAACTACGACAACCACAAAAAGAAGAAGGATCCAAAGCACGCGCCGCCAACAACAAAAAGAGGAAGTGCATCGAAGGCATGCCTTGTTCGACCCCGAAAAGAAGTACGCTGGACACCGACGCACCGGCAACACACCATTTGCCGGCAACACGCAACCACGACGCCATCCCAGTAATTTATAGGTTATTTTCATCATTTTCTTCAGTTTTCACCCGAGCCATTGTAAATTCCCATTTTTTTGTAAAGATCCTCTCTCTAGGTGATGGTCACAAAGGCCCACCTAGAGATTCCCATCTTTTAATAAACCTCCCAAAACAAAGCAAGGGTCAACCACATCGGTCCCACCACTTGCTTTGTCTCCCCGATTAAGCTTACCCTAACCGCACTGGGATTACCATAATCCAAGCAGCCAACACCTATAAATTGGCATTGAGAGGTCACTATGGGGGGGGGGGGTAGTTCATGATAAGCCAAGCATTTGGTAGAGGGTAGTGGGAAGGATTGACACTATCACCATCACGGGGAGGGGGCTTGTGTGTTCGGTTTGCCTTGGGAATTGCACCATGCGAAGGGAACCACATAAAAAAAATGGGACATAGGATGAGAAATTATGTGTACTTAGAAAAAGAAGACCCAAAATTAAAAAGATTCTTCCAATGTGCTAAGATAGGCTCTAGGAACATGTCCCCAAAGTTTCAACTCCAAATGTGACCAAAGATGGATCATGATCCATATCCTTTTTTTCACATTTTGAGACCAAAATCAAGCCATCAACTCTCAAATGTCCAAAAAAAGCCTCCCTAAAGTTTGAAGTCCTTTGGACATCAAAACGGTTGTAAACTTGCCAAAATTCTTTCAGTCTGTTGAAAATTTCTAAATTTTGGCTTAGATCCGAAACCAGTGATCCAAATCACAAAAGTTTTCAACCATAGCATCCTAATAACATGCTAAATCGGATAGTGAAAATACATCTTCAATATGTGTTCCAACATGGCAATTGACTTTTTGGTAGCATGATGCCTCGCCGAAAGGCTCAAAAGGAATGGGAAATAGCCCCATACGAGCTTGTTGACATCTCCTCAAATCAAAAGGAGAAGGAGTTGGCAAAGATACTAGCTAACATATTCATCAGAAAATTTCAAGCGAGGGATGGAACGAAGGTGAAATCAACCATCTTTCTAGAAGAGCTATGGACAATGCACCAAAAGCGAGAGGTCTTGGAGGGTGCAAGGTGCCTACAGTTAGGTTGGAATCCGACAAGCAAATTCCAAAAAGATTCTTTCTCTCTCTGTAGGGAGGCGTTGTAGCACGACCTAATCGCAACCCACACAAAATTATCAAATCTGTGGATCGAGCAACCCGGCTAGGGCATGGAAGCATGAGCCTAAGATGAATGGAATAGAGGATTCAAGAGATCATCTCTCCATTGCAAGTAGAGATTAGCCATGGCAAGACTAACTCTAAACCTACTCTAATCACTAATCAATTAAGCTCCTATACACGTCAAGCCCACCAAAGTCTGACTTGCCATAGACTAGAAACTCCAAACACACTAATGATAAGCACACACTAATTACCACACGTCAATTAAGGCACTTCATCAATAGCTTACACACACGAGGTGAATGGTGCTAAAGCTCCATAAAACCTATCTACACACACAAGCAAAGAATAGGGCACACACACACATTAGAAGATTAAGACCCAACTTAATAACCCTAATTTATGATGCTAAATATAGCAAATCAATTGCTTGTAGAGAGATAAGAGTGGTTACTAGCAAGAAGTACTGAGGCGGTCCGGGGCGGGTAACAAGAAGAGTGGCCTCTAAGCACCCTTGTAGGCTCCCGTGCTGCTCAATTGGGTTGGGGTTGGAAAAAACAACAAACCCGCAACCTAACCCTACACAAATTTGGGGCACCACCTAGTTTTGGATGCGAACTAGGACGCGTAAGTAGAGAGAGAGAGAGAGAGAGAGAGAGAGAGAGAGAGAGAGATAGTGCTCGGGCTGCTTTGAAATGTATCGGCAATGATCAAGCAAACACAATTATATATGTAAGAAAGAGAGAGAAGAGGGAGGAGTGTGTGTGAAAGAGGAAAATGATAAAGTGGAAGAGGAAGTGTGGCTGCATAGCATGGGCAAACTGGGGTCCACCAATCAAATCATAGCTCACAACTCGTAGCTCAAAAAAATATGAAAAAATTTGAGGTGAAAGTTCAGCTTACTAGCTACAACTTTTGTTTGTATCACCTTTTCAAATCGGGGAGCATGTGATCTTTAAAAATTCAGCAAAACCTACTGTTTTTTCCACTGCACAAGGTCCTTGTGAGGTCCTTCTTTGGATGATTCTTTTGAATACCTCCAAGAGTGAGCTCCCCATGGTGCATGCATGCATTCCACATATCCTTGACCTTATTTGGTAGGTCTATAATTGAAGATATTGTTGAGATCATGATATAAATGAATAGTACAACTAAGAAAATCAAATATTGAGGGGTCTAAAAAATATATACATGTCAAATATAAATAATATAGGTGGAAAAAATATAAAGGGGTCAAAATAAATCTCTCTCATTATAAATCTACCATAAAAAGATGAATATTTTTGGTGTTCTAATTTATGAGAGTAAAAGAGAATAGATGTAGGAAGGAAAAATCACAATAGTGAAAAAATATACACATAAATAGAACTAGTTTTTTTGGATTTTTGTTGGGATGGAGTTACACCAAAAATAAGAGAGGCTTGCATGAAATTATTTTTATATGAAATAAAGAGTATGCAAAATGGTAAGAAAAAATATGGTAATGGTCAGTCAATGTACATAGCATAAATAACACACCATAGGTAGAAATATTTAAATAAATACCAAAATAATTATGAAAAATCTTTTTATTTAGGCCCTATATACAATGAAATATTTACACACAAATGGGCCATAATATACTTATATTTTTTATTTTTTTGGCTCAACTATCCCAGTGACTAGCTAGTTGAGGGTTTTTAAGAAGATATGGGAAAAGTCCCCTAACTCACACACACCTATATACAAAGAAATGGTAGGGATAGCCACAGTGTTTGGATGATTTTGGTAGGGTGGGTTAACTCACTATGGCAATTACGGAGAGCCGAAAAACGGCTATCATTAGCCCTCCCCCAGGATGATGGTATATTCAAGTACCATCATAGAGCATCTTTTCAAAAGAGAGTGCTTCAGAGTCCTTCACGAGGTCTTCATTGTTTGGCCCCTCAGAATTTTGGTTTGAGTTACACTCATGCTTCACGAAACAATACCTACATGAGATAGCTGCCTTTTGACAGATCTTTGGTAGATCCTTTGGTAGAAGGCGACTCAAATAAGGCTTCAAGCGATACCCGTTTACCTTCCTGGAGTCCATAAGTTGATAGTAACTTGAATTGAAAGCCTTCTTAACTATGTATGGCCCTTGCCATCTAGTTTCAAATTTGGCATCAAAACAATTGTCGAGTCGATTGTCATACCGTAGCACAAGATCTCCTTCATTGATGCCTTTGTCCTTTAGTTTCTTGTCAAGCTTCTCCTTCGCCTGCGTAGCTTTCCTCTTGTAGCACTCATATGCTGCTTCTCTTTTCCACTCAAGCTCAGCTAAGGTAAGAAGTCGATCCATCCATGCTTCTTGATCATCTTGTGCTGCTTTGCCATGAAGTCGTATTGTTGGTATGTTGAGCTCAATTGGTTGTAAAGCCTCTTGACCATAGACCAAGTGAAATGGTGTAAACTCCGTGGCTTCCCTATATGTGGTTAGATACGCCCATAAGGCACCATCTAAGAAGTCATCCCACAACTTTGTCTTGTTTCTCACCATCTTTCTAATGATGCCTGCAATGACACCATTAGCTTTTTCTACCAGACCATTGGATTGGGGATAGTAGGGTGTACTATGACGATGTATAATGTGAAGTTCTTCACGAACTATGTGAGCAAGACCTTTCTAAAACCTGGACCATTATCAGAAAAAATCTCCAAAGGTGGGCCAAATCTACAACAAATGTGAGTGTAGAAAAATTTGCTCACTGTCCTCTCAATTACCTTTGCCACACTTTGTGCTTCTACCCATCTCGTCATGTAGTCTATGGCCACCAAGATATACGATTTCCCATTTTTAGTCCTAGGCAATAGACCCATAGCATCAATGCCCCATTTTTCAAATGGACCATTTGCAAGGACTAACTGACGTGGACCATGTACCAGATGCTTGTTTCCATTAATCTGACAATTGTGATAGCTTTTACACCAATGTTGAACATCAATGTGCAAGCTTGGCCAAACATATCCGGCAAGAAAAATATTTTTTGCAGTGAGTTCCTGTGCAAAATGACCACCACACGCTTCCTCATGCAAACCTTTTAGAATGGCTAGGATTTCCTCAATAGTTGGTACTCTTCTGCACACTTGATCCTTCCCTCTTTGGTAGAGGGATCCTTCTAGGAAGAGATACGTGCTTGCCTTCTTCATGAGTCTCCTCTTCTGAGCCTTCGTGAAGTCTTGTGGAAACTCACCCTCCAAAATGTAGCTAATAATGGGAGTCAATGACTCCAATCCCTGGTATCTTGGTTGCTTGACAGTTGCTGCCACCATGATGACCTGCACTTCTTTCTCAACACATGGAATTGCTTGTTGTGCAAGTAAATCGGCATCTTCATTTTGTTTCCTAGGAATATGATATAGTTGCACTTCTTCAAATTGATTAAACAATCTACGAATGGCATGAAATTTTGTCCTTAGGCTTTCATTCTTGCATGCCCAAATGCCTAAAATTTGCTTCACAATGAGAAGTGCATCCCCTTTTACCATGAGATGTTGTATACCTTGGCCAATGCATATCTTTAAACCATGAAGTAGTGTGTCGTATTCTGCTTCATTGTTGCTAGTCGAACCTGGTAGATTGACCTTCTCTTTCATGACCACCTCTCCACTTGGGTTGAGCAATACTAGCCCTCCCCCTGCTTTTTCTGTGACTCGTCGAAAAGCTCCATCAAAGAACAAGGTAAAAGCATTAGGAATACTTTTAGGTGGTGGCAATGGTAGGGTATTTACTTCAGGCACCTTAATCTCCTTCTCATGTACCCTATAAGTAAGGATCCCTGCCAATTGTGCACGCACACTATCTTCTACCTTGAAAGAGTATTGGAACTCTTGCAATTCCATAATCCACTTTGAGATCCTGGTGCTAAGATTCATTTGAGATGACACGCAAGGAAATAAATTTTCTGCAGTGAGAATTACAAAAGGTTTTGGTAGCAAGTAGCATCTAAACTTTCTCACCGCAAACATGAGAGAAAGCATCATGAGTTCTGTCTCCATGTAGCCTCTCTCCAAAGCATTCATGACCCTACTAGCAAAGTAGATGGGTCGCATCCTGGTACTGTGGGGATCTTGTTGTAATAAAACTGCACCAATTGTTTCCTTCCCAACACTAGAGCTAACAAAGAATGTGTACTCCCAACAAGGAGGCATGAGTGTTGGTAGGAGGCTCATCAGACCATGCAAATTCTACTTGTTGTGTCAACTTTTGCAAAGGGTGAAGTAACTCCGAGGCTAGGTGAATGAAGCGTGACATATACTTCACCTTTTGAATGAATGAGATGACCTCTTTGAGATTCTTGGGTGATGGGAGCTCAATAAGAGCCTTTGCCTTTGAAGGATCCACCTCAATGCCTTTATAGGAAACCTTGTGACCAAGCAAGATCACTTCATCCTCACCTATGTGACACTTGTCGGGGTTGAGTTGACCTCCCATGTCGTAGAGCTTCTTTAAACCTTCTTCTACCCTTTGTAGATGCAATGATTTTGAGCTATAAATGCAAAAATCATCAATAAAAACCCTAATGGACTTTCCAAAGAATGCTTGAAATACCATGTTCATGAAACGTTGGAATGTTGCAGGAGCATTTGTCAAACCAAATGGCATGACTCTAAAAGCATAACAACCCCAAGGAGTGATGAAGGTTGTTTTCAATTTACCTTCTAATGTGATACCTATTTGAAAGTAACCCGAGTAGCCATCACACATAATGTACTTCTCATGACCAACTACCTCATTTAGTATCTAATCCTGAAATGGGAGGGGAAAGTGATCTCTTTTTGTTGCCTCATTAAGTGGACGGTAATCCACACACACCCTTCACTTGCCGTTTTTCTTAGGAGTGACAACAACGGGAGAGACCCACTCTGAATTCTCCACTGGATAAATGAAACCTGCTGCTAGAAGCTTTCTTTTCTCCTTGAATAAAGCCTGCTCCTTGATGCTTCTCTGGCTTCAACTCAATTTTGTGTTGAACAGCATCTACTCCACGCACATCGGTGTAGTATTTAGCGAAAAGCCTAGGAAATTTCCCTAACACACCTTTGAGCTCCTCTCTTTCATCCTTTGTAAGTGTTGTAGTTAACATACCTTCTAGCATTCTTTCATCTTCCTCTTTTTGGTTTTCTTGGAAACCTACCTCTTCCAAACCTGGGCAAGAGGTCTCTTGGTTGTTTGGCTTAAACCTTACCCCCATGACTTCGATGGAAGACTCCTCTTCAGTAATGCTGCCGCTACTTTCTCCTTCTGAAGTGCTATCGGTCCAGCCTTCCTCCATCTCACTTTGAGATGATTCTTCATGGAGCTCCTCTTGGCGTTGCTCCTTCATGTCAAAGACAACCTTCTTATGATTGTCATTCCTGCAAATTAGCTTTCCACTCTCCCAATCCTCCAAAGCTCGCATTTTCATTAGCCATGGTCTCCCTAGGATAAATGGGTAACCATTTCCCTTGGTCGACAAAACATAAAAATCCACCGCCTTCTTAATGCCAAAGGCCTCTACAAAAACATTTTTACAAATGCCTACACACCTAGCTTTGCTATTGTTTGCCATCTTGACTTTAATTTCAAGTGTCTCATGGATGTGCATGCCTAGTTTTTGCATGAGTCCCTCTGTCATGATGCAAATTTGTGCACCCCCATCCACTAGACCTTTCCTAACCAATCTTCCTTTGATGTAACAATCTAGCACAGATGTAATATCCTCATTCATTTCAGCATGTGCAATTTTTACAACAGACACACTCTCTTTTACCTTTCTCCTAGTGCTAACTGCCTTTGTTAAATCCCTCCTAACTTGTGGGCATAATGCAAGAAACTAAGGCCATGAGATATCAGGACCCTTACCTCTCATGTCTTCCAATAGGTTGTATGGAGCCATACCATGTCCAAGAGGGAAGTCTCGGAGATTGATACGACGTCGAGTCCTCTTAGCTTCCTTGGTCTCCTTTGCCTTCTTGCCTCGTCCATGGTCACTCTGTGATGTGACGCCTTCTTTTTCTTTACCTTTTCCTCGGCCACGCTTAATGCCATTTGCTTCCATGTCAACCTCTCTTGAATTTGTCACCTCTACCACATGCACATTTGGGTCTGGCAAAGGTGGAACTCCTTCCACTCCTTGTGGAGGTGGTCTTGCTCCATTTGGACTTTGTAGAAGCCTTGGTTGTTGACCAGTTCCTTCACCTGCATTCATCACTGGGTAATTCAAGTTAGGTCTCCCTGGCTCCCCACGGGGCCAAGGACAATTATACATCCCATGTCCAGACTCTCCGCAATTCCAAAATTGTAAGACTCTCCTAGGTCGTGGATCTCGCTCTTCAGACTTCCTTGCTTGTCCTTTCGGACCTACAGCTTTTGCAAGGTGAATTGACAAGCTGCTTAAAGATTCATTTAACTTTTCAATCACTTCTGCCGTTACCTCAGGAATCTCCCTAGATGTTGATGCTTGTGACTTACCTTTGGGTCTAAGACCTTCTATTGGAACCTCCCCCTTTAAGCACTTGAGTTTCCTATATTTCTCAGCAGCCCTAGTTTCAGCTGCTTCAAAGGTAGCAGGTGTACCGGCCTCAACTTTTATCTTAAGGTCAAGAAAGAGTCCGGCTATGAACCTCTCCTTCTTTAGGAACTCTGCACCATCACCAGGGTTAGCAACATTTCTCACCCATACAGCCCAAAGACGTAGAAACTCTTGCTTGTACAAGTAGTAGTCATCTAAGTCTTTTTGCTTATGAGAAACAATGTCTTGCCATAGCTTTTGAGTGTTTTGGGGATCAAAGAAGTATCTCTTGAAATGATTCACAACTTCCGTGTAATTCTCTTTAACTTCCTCAGGCAAAGAGTCAAACCAAGTGCTAGCATCTTTCCTAAGGACCACCTCAAACATCTCTACACGTTCTTGATCAATTACTATCCTCTTGATACGACAAGACATCTTGAAATTTGCTAAAATTAATTCTGCATCCTCTCCAGGCTCTCCAAAGAAAAGAGGATATCCGGACATTTGGCGTTGGGCCTCCATTGAATCGGTTTCAAAGTGACAACACGTTTTTTTTTCTTTCTTAAAAAATTTACACAATAATGTTTTCTAAATTGCAATGTATTCTACAACAAAATAAAAATATTCACATCAAATGACCTATGATAATCAATAAGAGGCAGGATGACAGGGTTTGGTGATGCGAGAATTTCTCCTACTCTTTGGGCACCAAACATGAACACCATATGTTGTTGAAAATGGATTTTTCTACTAATTGCAATGTTTATTCTAATGTGTGGAGTGAAATAAAAGGGGAAAACCTCTATTCTTGGGCCATTATCCATGGTCTATGCATGACCTAATTCTTAAAACAAAACAAAAATATAGACGTCCAAACTAAGGTCGTACCTAATGAGAGGCAAAATAAAAGGATTTACTGATGCGTTTATCTCTGCCAACCTAAGAGGACCTAAAATTCTACGAATTACACGTTGAAATTGCAACTTAGTACTAACAATTATGTGTACCTTTTGCCTTGCAATGGGAATGAAGGGATCATACAAATTCTCGTGATTCATGCAAGCTACTTGATTATGCTAAAGGTTGAGCCTTCACAAAAATACACAAGCCGTTCCTCAGTGGGGGCACCAATTTGAGGCGGTCCGGGGCGGGCAACAAGAAGAGTGGCCTCTAAGCACCCTTGTAGGCTCCCGTGCTGCTCAATTGGGTTGGGGTTGGAAAAAACAACAAACACACACACACAAACCTGCAACCTGACCCTACACAAATTTGGGGCACCACCTAGTTTTGGATGCGAACTAGGACGCGTAGAGAGAGAGAGAGAGAGTGCTCGGGCTGCTTTGAAATGTATCGGCAATGATCAAGTAAACACAATTATATATGTAAGAAAGAGAGAGAAGAGGGAGGAGTGTGTGTGAAAGAGGAAAATGATAAAGTGGAAGAGGGAGTGTGGCTGCATAGCATGGGCAAACTGGGGTCCACCAATCAAATCATAGCTCACAACTCCTAGCTCAAAAAAATATGAAAAAATTTGAGGTGAAAGTTCAGCTCACTAGCTACAACTTTTGTTTGTATCACCTTTTCAAATTCGGTGAGTATGTGATCTTTAAAAATTCAGCAAAACCGACTGTTTTTTCCACTGCACAAGGTCCTTGTGAGGTCCTTCTTTGGATGATTCTTTTGAATACCTCCAAGAGTGAGCTCCCCATGGTGCATGCATGCATTCCACATACCCTTGACTTTATTTGGTAGGTCTATAATTGAAGATATTGTTGAGATCATGATATAAATGAATAGTACAACTAAGAAAATCAAATATTGAGGGGTCTAAAAAATATATACATGTCAAATATAAATAATATAGGTGGAAAAAATATAAAGGGATCAAAATAAATCTCTCTCATTATAAATCTACCATAAAAAGATGAATATTTTTGGTGTTCTAATTTATGAGAGTAAAAGAGAATAGATGTAGGAAGGAAAAATCACAATAGTGAAAAAAGATACACATAAATAGAACTAGTTTTTTTGGATTTTTGTTGGGATGGAGTTACACCAAAAATAAGAGAGGCTTGCATGAAATTATTTTTATATGAAATAAAGAGTATGCAAAATGGTAAGAAAAAATATGGTAATGGTGAGTCAATGTACATAGCATAAATAACACACCATAGGTAGAAATATTTAAATAAATACCAAAATAATTATGAAAAATCCTTTTATTTAGGCCCTATATACAATGAAATATTTACACACAAATGGGCCATAATATTTTTTTTTTTATTGTTTTTTTGGCTCAACTATCCCAGTGACTAGCTAGTTGAGGGTTTTTAAGAAGATACGGGAAAAGTCCCCTAACTCACACACACCTATATACAGTGAAATGGTAGGGATAGCCACAGTGTTTGGATGATTTTGGTAGGGTGGGTTAACTCACTATGGCAATTACGGAGAGCCGAAAAACGGCTATCAGTACAGACATCTGAAATCTAGAATAATGAAAGTGTAATACTACTTCATAACAAGATGAAATGTAGAGAAGAAGAGACTAATGAGAAAATAAGAGTTAGATTAATTAAGAAGAGCTTACACTAATTACAATGGTTAGAACTAGCCTCTCAAGCATAGACATTAAGCTCAAGGCTAGGCCAAAGAGTGAACACTCTAGAGAGAGGGAGCTCTCAAAAGTGGATCCTCAAGAGTGGATACTCAAGAATGAAGCCTCCTTACACAAAGGCTTCCTTTTAAGGGCTTTCACCACTTTCCCTTCTACTATGGGTTTAAGCTTGAGCCTCAAACTACCACATAAAACTTTGGCACTCCAAGTGAGCCCAAGACTTATACAAAGTGAGTGGAAATATTGTGACATCCATAGATATCTCCCGCTTGATGCATATTCGATGTAGCTTGTGTTAGTCGCTGCTAACATTCTCTCTCTCATTTGTTTGTGTGCTTTGTTGGTGGTTGTATGTGTGTTAACAAAACAAGGAAAAATGTTTCAATCATTCTACCGCCCAAGATTGGTAGATGGGTTTAAGGTATATCCATCTTGAATAACCTGTCTTGAGTTCAACTCTCTTCATCGAGGATAGATCTCCAAGGTACTTCATCATCATCATCTGCATCTCTCTCTCTCTCACTCACACACACACACACACACACACTTATCTACATGGGCAGAAGATAATGTCCCATTCTCTCATACTTACAGAATTGCTGCACTATTCTGTGCAACCTTGGACTTGGCGTTTACCTAGCTTGCTCTGGCTCACAATATCCTTAACACACATAGAGAGTATCATAATGTTCTATGGAAAGGTCTTGGTTTGACCACTAGCAATTATCTGAAGGAGATTCTCTTTCATTAATAGGGTTAGCTGAGTCCCCACTGGTTGACTCGAAGTTACATTAATGCCCTCACATAGAAGCATGCATCCCAATTGGCATACATAGACCCTAACCTTGCCACTTGTTCGACTGGACAGATATTGGAGTTTGTGACTGGACGGTTATTAGAGTTTGGTTCATTCAATAAATCTATGCGGATTCCTATTTACAAATTTATGCCTACCTTGTATATACACAAGGCTTTATACTAATCAATAACGTATTTAGTAACCTTGTTCTAGTTTGACTGATCCCTACTTGGATTACAACCTGTCTAATGGGACCGATGCAAGGTGGCCAACTTTATGTACAAAGGGATTCTCCCACCTAATTTTGGACTCCTTTGTTATGGATTACCAAACTTTTTGTGGTGGCGAGTAAGTCAAATGCCAGCTGTGCACCTTACATAATCTCACGAGCCTTGAATACATCTCCTACTACTATTTATACATACATTGGAGTTTCTGCAGTAGTGCGTTCCTCAGTACCTTCATCATCCTGTCTAGGAGGGTTTTCCCTCGCTGGTTGTACGTATGTGGTGTCTCCTTTCCCTGATCGCCATCCCTAATCTAGAACAAGTGATGATCCTCTCTCTCTTTCTCTCTCTCTCTCTCTCTCTCTCTCTCTCTCTCTCTCTCTCTCTCTCTCTCTCTCTCCCCTCGAGCAACAAGGGCCTGGTATGAAGGGTTGCTATCATATGCAGCTTTGAGTTTCTTAACCTTCTCAGTACCTCAGAGTATGGGATGTGGGTTTCTATGCCTGGCTTGCCACAAATCTCAGATTTCATACATGATACATGGAGATCGGATTTCATACAGGATATAGAAATTGCAACCCTGTGTATCCGCCAAATACCATCCTCTATGGTCAAATCCACATGCGTCATCGTATACAAATGGAAGGGAATCATCATCATAAATGTAGGTGCATCTACACCTACTCAGGAGTTTTGGGAAGTATAAATTCTTGCAAAATTCTCTTAAATACATTTTTTTCTTGCAGTTTTCTATATGTAAGTTTAGATGAATATAGTAATAGAGACAAAAATACACAGAAACATAAATTTGTTTGGTACCCAATTGCCGGGATTTCTCCTTATAATATCAGTTATCTCAGGTGAAGATCTCATAAAAGATAACTATGAAACCTTAGATAAAGTTCTGTATGGAAAAAATAGTAAATGGAGTTGTGGAAAATCGGATCGAAATCCAAAAGAATACGGTTATTTTTTGAAATTTTGTTGTACAAATATAAACTCACTCTATGGTGAAAATTTTTTTGTCCGTTAGATGTAAATCCTTTTGATAACATGGGTTTAAAGCCTAAAATCCTCATGTGAGGTGCTCCAGTGAGTTGACATGCTTTGGAATACTGAAATATAACTGGAAAAGCTGGGGAAATGATGTCAAAGTTTTGCAAAAATAAAGATTTTTAAAACTAAAATATTGCCATTGTTATGTGGGTCTTTCTACTTGGCATAATATCAACTTGCTGGATTTCTGGCTGCTGCTGGTGTTTTAACAATTCAACTTACTAGCATTTCAGGTTATAAAGTGTTATTACTTTGTTTTTGGAACATAACTTTCTTGGCGTTTGAAGGATTTGATTAATCCGTATGTCATAACTAGGGATGCTAATCATAATAGTAATTTCAGGAAGAAAAATCTTGAGCATTATAGTATAGCTTCCTCACAACATGGTTTTGGTAAATTGGATTTGGGGATCCATTGGTACTCGTATCTGCCTATTTGATAACTAAAGTAGTCATTTGGTTAAATCTTGAGCAAGATGTTCAAACTTCGTATTACTACATGGTTTTTTGCAGGTGATACTGGCCTTTTTCACATTTATGGTGATATGTGTTTGACTATAGTTGACTATAGTTGTATGGATGGAGCTGACTATAGTCACTTTAGTAAATTCAGTAATGGGAACTGCTTTTCAACACTTTTCTCTTTGATGAATATTTGCATAGTTTTTGAAAGTAGTGCTAAGATTTTACTTTTAACATACTCCAAAGGTTTTTTTTAAAAATAGAGCCTTAATCCTCACGCGAGGGTCTCGAATGAGATGGCACTGGATTGGACAAAATTGATTCAAATTACAAAGGAGATGCTGTCCAATTTTTTTGGAATTAAATGATCATAAATAAATAGCGCATTACTTAAACTTAATAGTTGATCTATGTTATGGTGTTAGTTTTTGTTGTAATTTTTGACACCAATAACAAGGGGAGGGAGTGGTTGACACCTGTCTTCCCAAGTAATGCTAGTTCTGATAGGCTTGTGTTTCTTGGATGGTGACAGGTAAGATATTCTTTCCTTGGGATTACAACAAAAACTGCAGCAGTAACAGAAGACTGTCCAATGTACCAGCTGGATCCTTCTCCATGTAGATGTAGTGGAAGCTCATTCCAAAGGATGGGCACATAGAGATACAACACTAAGATATTATATTGTAGTGAGCAAAGATTAAATTTTTTGATCTAAATGATTGTATTATCCATTAGATACAGAATATTTTATTGGTGCATATGAAATGAAAATTGAGGTTTATGATATCCTGTTTTAAAATATTGTTATGTAATATATAATTTAATACAATTGTCTACGTATGGTTCAATTATGAGGGGATTTTCATACTTAAACACACACTGCTTCTTCTTACTAGTCTTTGGTCGGACTAGGGCCATACTTAGCAATTGGAATTAGATAACATATTAGATAATAATATAGCTACTCAAATTTATCCTGAATTCAATCAAACAGTTTTTGTCAGGATATGGGTATTTATACCCTACGAATTGGATTGCCTACTCTCTAATACAAGTTACATTATTACTCGCTTGATCCACCCAATCCAAAGGGATGGGTCGGGGCTCTCAGCTCCTAAATTGTTCAAGCATCTACATGTTTACATATAATCCATATACTGTAATAATTGACCACCCTCAAGTAGGTGTGGATTTTCAACTTATCTTTATCTTGCAGGATTGGAGTATTGTATAGTAACCAACATGACGACATAATCCACAAATTTGGAGTGACATCAACCAAAATCATGAGATATCAGGTATATAGTTTTCATGGTACCTTACTCTCCTCCCTGGAGGACCCCTTTATCATACAACAATTGGGTGTTCTTACATCTAAGTTCTATTCAACACATTACAGATGAGTAATCTCGCATCTAAACCTTCTTAACACCATACAAGTGATTGACCTATAAAACATGGAAATTTTTAGGAAGCATTTACTACAATTGGCGGGGGATTGGTCCACTTGATGAACCACCCTCCACCAAGTGGATAATCCTCTAGGATGGGGGAGGGCCACACACACACACACACACACTTATCTACATGGGTAGAAGATAATGTCCCATTCTCTCATACTTACTAACTTGCTGCACTATTCTGTGTAACCTTGGACTTGGCGTTTACCTAGATTGCTCTGGCTCACAATATCCTTAACACACATAGAGAGTATCATAATGTTCTATGGCAAGGTCTTGGTTTGACCACTAGCAAATATTCAAAGGAGATTCTCTTTCATTAATAGGGTTAGCTGAGTCCCCACTGGCTGATTCAAAGTTACATTAGTGCCCTCACATACAAGCATGCATCCCAATTGGCATACAAAGACCCTAACCTTGCCACATTGTTCGACTGGATGGATATTGGAGTTTGTGACTGGACAGTTATTGGAGTTTGGTTCATTCAATAAATCTATGCAGATTCCTATTTACAAAGTTATGCCTACCTTGTATATACACAAGGCTTTATACTAATCAATAACGTATTTAGTAACCTTGTTCTAGTTTGACTGATCCCTACTTGGTTTACAACCTGTCTAATGGGACCGATGCAAGGTGGCCAACTTTATGTACAAAGGGATTCTCCAACCTAATTTTGGACTCCTTTGTTATGGCTTACCAAACTTGTTGTGGTGGCGAGTAAGTCAAATGCCCAGCTGTGCACCTTTCATAATCTCGCGAGCCTTGAATACATCTCCTACTACTATATATACATACATCAAATTTTTTGCAGTAACGCGTTCCTCACTACCTTCATCATCCTGTCTAGGAGGGTTTTTCCTTGCTGGTTGTACGTATGTGGTGTCTCCTTTCCCTGCTTGCCATCCTAATCTAGAACAAGTGATGATCCTCTCTCTCTTTCTCTCTCTATCTCTCTCTCTCTCTCTCTCTCTCTCTCTCTCTCTCTTGCCCCCTTAAGCAATGAGGGCCTGGTATGAAGGGTAGCTATCATATGCAGTTTTGAGTTTCTTAACCTTCTCAGTAGATCAAAGTATGGGACGTGGGTTTCTATGCCTGGCTTGCCACAAATCTCGGATTTCATACATGATACATGGAGCTCGGATTTCATACAGGATACAGAAATCACAACCCTCTGTATCCGCCAAATACCATCCGCTGCCGGTCAAATCCACATACATCATTGTATACAAACGGAAGGGAATCATCATCATACAGGTAGGTGCATTTGCACCTACTCACGAGTTTTGGGAAGTATAAATACTTGAAAAATTCTCTTAAATACATCTTTTGTGGCGTTGAGGTCGTTAACCCGGCTGTACAAACGTCATATAACTTGTATATGCATGTGCAATTCATTTTTTTAAGTATTAAGTATATGAAATACTTGGTCGGTAACACGGCCGTGAAGAGTATTTCATATACAAATGTTTGAATTGTTCAATATTGTTGTTCTTAAGTGTTCTTATGAAAATATTTACTAGCTAATCATATTCTAAAGAATGCTTTATTCATCAATCATCATTGCTATTTTAAATGCTACATTTACATAAATTCTATGTAAAAAAGTATATGCATACAATTTGCATGTTAAATATTCATTTTTATCTTTTTAAAGAGCAAGATATTGTTTGCAATTTATCATTGATTTGTATACTTTCAATGTTTTAAAACGAGCTAAAATAAAATTGACAGTATGTACGTCACAATGCATGTATCTTCTAAGAGGCATTTAAAAAAAAAAAGAATCGTGATAACGTGCAAAATATAAACTCAGGTCTTCTTTTCTATCAAAAAAATTTGAATTGATTTGGGTTTTTAACATGTTCTGTTACGTTTGGATAAGTTTATTAGGAGTTACTTATTGTTATTGCATTTTACACAAGTAAACATACCATTTTAAAGTGAAAATGACTATCAACCTGAAGTGATATAATCTTGCATACTTTTTTGAAGTCTTTAAGTCAGCGTATGCTTTGTTTGAACTAGTGTGAGAGTGCACAATGAAAAATATAAGTAATAAATTCAAAATTTACTAAAATGTTTCAGGTTTTTAACCTGTATTGTTTGATCTGGATGAAGCTCTTAAAAACCACTTGTTTGCTCTCCATTTTACATGAGTGAACATTGCATTTTACAATGATTTTTTTTTTCAATGTGCATCGATATAATCGTGTACATTTTTTTAAGTCTTCAAGTCATGGTTATGGTTTGTCCGAACTAGTGTGAGAGTGTTAGTGCAATGCGCATCCATGAAATTGTATTTGATATGCTGTGTTTTATTGTCCAGTGCTAAAATGATGCGAGATCAAAAGGAAATTATTATGCCCACATTAAAAAAGAATGTATTTTGGCAATATCATCATGTGCACATGGTCGCATACAACAGATTAGCGAAAGCGACATCTTCATTAAAGACCTCACTAGCACTATTTGGGAGAACGCAAAGCGTAGGCTGCGAGGTGAAGGGTAATACGAGTTGCTGATTCCAACAGGGATTCGAGAATTTGACCCCACCACAAGGTTAGGAGAGTGTTGGGCAATATGAAAGTCTGTTTGCAGAGACTTAAAGGAAGATATCCCTCCCACCTGCGATATGGAAAAATTAGAGCTCTGGGACAAATTATGGGAGGAAACGAAGGTCAAGATGAAGCAGGTGAAAGCTCAAGACCAAGCTTCCTTACCGAAGATATTGAAGATGGACCAAGATGCGCAAGCGACTATGGGTGGCTGATAAAATACTAATGACACCGACACAGTCATGCACACGGCATTGAATGCCAAGTGCGCTCAACTGATTGTCATTCCCCACAAGGCCTTGGTAGAAGCTACAAGGGTTGGAGTAGGATCCTTTGGTGTGTGCACATTATACACCATTAAAGGAATCTCTTTCTTTCCAGAGCACATTACATATGTGGAAAAATGCTACAAGGGAGGGAGTGAGACAAAATTTGATACCTTTCAGACATAGCAAGGAATGCAAACACTTCACCCCTCCACTGTAAGATGCATTGGCTTTACCAATGAAGCTCCCTAGATCACAATATTTCCATATGGGGGCACTTTGGGGGACATGATGTGCCGCTTGTCATTCGGCCACGGAGCATTCAAACGCCACATGCACAGTCCACAACACGGCTGGAGGTCATTGCCACTAGAAAATCAGCACTTACCAAAGATAGAGACTACATGGATCAAAGCAGTTCTTGAGCAGATACCATCAATTTGTCACTCTTTAATTGATGGCGTTGCGGTTGCTCACTCAGTTGGTATAGTGCACAGGGACTTGCACCATTTCAACATAATGTTGGACTCTACTCGTGCAAATAAACATCGCATCTGCATCATTGATTGGGGCATCATACTTAGAAATCCAGGCAAGAGTGTGTCAAATAATTATTTATATCCGAGAACTCAATCAGACTTTGCAGTTTTGGAGGCATAATCAGTAGGGGAAGGAGAGATTGCAAAGCGATCGTGGATTACTCCAAAAATATATGATCCATGGTGTGCAGATACATATGCAAACTCAAGCAACATTTATGCATTAGGTTATCTATTTGACATGTTGATAGACTTCTGGAGTGCAGCTAGAAAAGTTTATTTCCCAGAAGAAGTATTTTACCACCCCAATCAAAATGTTATGAAGGCCATTCAAACAAAAGTAGACTGTTGGATGAAGTTAAGAGAGCGGGAAACTAGGAGAAACGCATCAGATGTTTTGATCTTTTTTAAAGATCATTTAAAGATAGACCGTAATCCTGTCCAACGACCGCTTGTTGAACTTGCGCCATCTTTTTACGCGGCCTAAACATTTTTGTGCTATACACTTGTCTTGTTGTCTGGGTATTTCATTTGTATTGAAGTCTATTATCACCGTTTGGGGTGGTTCACCTCATTGAGTAATGTCTTGTATTTCAATCGGATCATTTGTTTCATATTTCAATCGGATCAATTATCTTTAGTCATTTCAATCGGATCATTTGTTTCATATTTCAATTGGATCAATTATCTTTAGTCATTTGTCTTGTGCTTCAACTGTGTCAGTCAGTTGTGATTTTGTTTTTTGCATTAATTGTGATATGATTTAAGGGGCCTACGACGTGTTATGTAGTGGACGAGACCAAAACCTTTGTGTATCTGTGCGACTATTAAATCGCGAAAATATATTTTTGTCTAAGATATTGAATATTTATCTATTTGTCCATTGCAACTCTAAGATACTATGGCCGATGAAGAGAAAGTTTGTGGTACGCAATCAACACGTGATGATCAACAACAAGTGGTTGTTAATGCATTTTAGCGCATGAAATCTCTAGTGCATGATAAGTTGGCACAGTAAGCGACGCGCACTACTCGACGACTATCAAAATGGGCAAATCAAAACCACATGCAATGGAAGAAGTGACCAAGGACATGATCAAAACATTATGGCCATGTGAGGATGCTGAGATAAATAAAGGACGGTGGAAGGTATCAAAGTGCCTCCAGGAAGCGATCAAAGAAAACGCTGAGAGGATCTACTTGGCAGTTTATGGACATCCATTGCACAATGAAGATTGTGCGTTATATTTTGCAAAAATGTTATATGTTCATTTTGTGCAACAACGACCAGTAGATTTTCGTCAAAGGAGACAATTGTTGCCACCCATGATATGAGGGAGAGTTGTGTCACTTTCACCCTAGATGAGTTGGCATTGATAGTTGAAGGTTGTTGACCGCTGGGTCAACAACACAACATAACTCAAGTTTCGTACCAAAGTCTTATCTTTTGCGAGTTATGAAATGCTGCAGATTATGGCTATAAATGTCATTTGTAATGAGTAGTTATTCTAGTTTCAGAAGCCGGGGTGCAATGGCACTTCCAGATTGTAAATACAAAGCCATTTGACCCTTTCAACCCCATTTTTGGTTAAACCTAAGGTAGCCTTAGTATATAAGGTACCTAGGTCATTTTGTAAAAAAAGACTTTTATCATAATCAAAACAGAGCGCTGCTGTCTACTGTGTGTGAGAGAGAAAGAGAGTCAGCGTGAGCTTCATCCTCTCGCTACGCCCGGCTCGCTCAACACATTGGAGATCCGACTGCACCATTGCTATAGGCTCGAGGAGAGCTACGCGACAACGCCAAGCATTCCACGCGAGACAAACAGCACACGCCGATGCATGTACGAGCTATTTGTGGCCGTAAGTGTATCAAACGATGTATGTTTTCTACGTGCTATTAGTCTATAGAATCGTGGCAACATAAGCTACGCATAGGTACTCATAAATTTCAGTTTCGGGCACTTTCAAAATTCAGATCTGTCATCCTATGCGTTTTTTGCAAATGGGTTTTGAGTGATGGTTTGAGTGATGGTTTGAGTGTAGAAGCTTAGGGACAGGTGTATCCTAGTGAGGGGATGGTGTTCCTTAAGTTTCGTATGAATTTGGCATGATTAGGTGAGTTACCTTCCGCATGTGTGTATGTGGCTAGGTGGTGTAGTTAAGAGTAGTGAGGTTCTTGATTGTGGTATAGTTGGCCTTCCAGAGTGTTGTATGTGTAGGATGGTCTCAGCCTGATAAGCTAAAGAGATTTCCTCCGTGTGCCTATCGTGTCATCTGTGTCCTCAATTGACATTATGTTGATCTAGGTAGTGTTTGCATGCACTTCATGGGTGTGTGAGTCTCCCGTCCAACATTGGCGCCGTTGCTGGGGACACAAGGACCTAAGTAGGTTTCCTACTAACACTCGTGTGATGATTGCTTGATTTAGTTTCGGCTAAAGAAAGCGTTTTTCTTAAGTGGATCCGGAAGAGGATATTCCACGATCAAGTGGATAGCCAGGAAGCGTGTGTCTTGCTGAGGGTCTGCGACTAGATAGGTTTAGTTAGGATCTGTGGATTAGAGTAGTTGTTGGTGGTCGAGTGATTTGTGAGGTGATAAAAGCGTTTACTAGTCCATATGTGGCAGTGAAGCGTACTCATAGATGCAAAACCCCATATGATTTGTAGGAGTAGCTTTAGGTAAGTGATCCGATTCTGATATAGAGCTATTCAGCATTGAATTATTTGCTAAAGTGCTTGATTGCATTTGAAATCACGGAAAAGTGTGCTTTTGAGGGTAAAAATGCATTAAACAAGCTTTTGTGGACATTTTTGTATGACTAACTGATGCTGTGCATATAAAAGAGCATTTGCAACGGTTCTGTGAAGAAAACCTGTAATTCTGTAAACATAGACATCCTACGCGTAGGATGTCTCAAGGGGGTTCTGGAGACCAAATTTGAAAATTTTGACTGCACCAGTGTGTTCAGAAGGGGGGGTTTACCCTCAGTGTACATTGAAACTAAAGTTTTGACCAACTCTTGACACCCAAAAGACCAAAGACGGAGTGTCAAAAACGCGAAAACAAGAAACTTAAGATTCTGAGCACAATTTTGCATAAAAACTGATAGGAATGGTTGAAAAGTAGTGCTCAAGACTTGGGAATGCCTGTGTATGAATTCTGCCACAAATTTCATCAGTAGACATCCTACGCGTAGGATGTCTAGAGAGTGATTCTGGAAGCAAAAATCAAGTTTTGACATCATACCCATATTCTGCATGTTGTGTTGGACACACACACCAAAGCTCATGTCATTTGGACATATAGATTGAGAGTTAAGGGGATGTTACTCTTTCAGAGAAATATTTTCCCAAAAGTGGTGATTCTGAGCAATTTTGACATCCAAAATTTGCTGTGATCACATATTCTTGTTATATGCATCAAGAAGCACCTTGGGTAGAAACAGAAGTCCATTCTGAGAAAAAAAGACATCCTACATGTAGGATGTCTACAGGGCGATCTAGTGGAAATTTTGCAATTCTTAGTTGACCAGTGTGTTCAGAAGGTAGGTTTTACCCTATTTTCACCTGGAAAGGGGAACTTGACCATATCTTGACAGGATAAGGCCAGATAGACTGAAATTGCCAAACATCCTACCCAAATTGTGCCAAGGCATTATTCCAAGACCAAAACCATAGGATGGCTGCAGGAGCATGATATATTGAGTGACTGAGAGAGTTTTCATCTCATTTGGGGGAGAAACGGGGGTCCTAAGCAGACTTTAGCACTTTTGACAGAAAAAGACTAGAACAGCTAAAATTGGGGTCTTTTGACATCCAAATTAAAATCTGAGCATACCATTGGGTTGCTGATATCAAGGGGAAGCTTTGGGTCAAGTCTGGGGTCAAACAGGCCAAAAAGACATCCTACGCGTAGGATGTCATATGTGTGATTTTGCACTCCAAACTTAATTTTGAGCATACCACTGTGATCAGCACCTAAAGGAGAGTCTGTGGTTCAAATTTGGGGCAATTCTGAGTAGTTAGACATCCTACGCGTAGGATATCTAAGGCATGATTTAGAGGCCAAATTCAAACTGTGGACATAGCAGGGTGTTGTATAGCCTTAGGCAAGCCTCCTAGGCAAATTTGGTCCAATTTGGAGTTGATTTGACTTGGGAATTCATCGGAACAGACATCAGGCTTTTGGAACAGATTCTTGATCATTTGACCAACCTATAGGAGTCAGAATCAAAAAGTAAAAATAGCTGTGAGTTAAGCACATCAAGGGGAAGCTACAATGCAAGTTTGAGCTGAAACAGAGCAAAAAGACATCCTACGCGTAGGATGTCTCCATCTTGATTTAGGACTCCAAACCAACCTATGAGCACACCACTGTGTTCAGCACATCAAGGAGAAGCTGGGGTGAAAATTTCAAGTCATTCTGAGCAAAAAGACATCCTACGCGTAGGATGTCTCAAGGCCATTTTTAGGTCCAAATTAAAATCTGAGCATACCATTGTGTTGCTGGACTTAAGGGGAGTCTCTGGACCAAATTTTGTTCAATTCTGAGCATATAGACATCCTACGCGTAGGATGTCTCTAGGCCATTTTTAGGGTCCAACTGGACTTTTGACCATACAGGAGTGTTCATAGTGTCACAGAGATCCCAAATCTTTTTTCAAAATTGAATTTGGACTCATTTTGACCAGTCTAAACTGCATTTCACTGTTTTGGCCATAACTTTCACAAACGGTATCGGATCGGAAAAGTTTTTATATCAAAATGTAGCCTGAGAAAACATCGTTTGAGGCCTCAAAATTCATCCGCAAGTTAGGGGTGTTTGAAAGCGACAATTTGCGAGAATTGTGACAAGACGGTTGCGGTTTTGGACATAGTTTCGACTTTTTCCTAACCAAAGCACTTGAACACAGTGGACTAAGTCTACTTGAACCAAGCAAAAGATCTTAAGCCCAGAAATCATGTCTACCCTAGATTCAAACGCAGCTTACACAAGCTTGGAGATCCCGACGATAGAGGAATATCCTCCCACAATGGATCTTCCAAACTTGCAATTGATAAAGACCCATCTTGTTGAGAGAGTTTGGATGATTGGTCATGAGAGTGAAGGACTATATAGATACATTGACGACAATGAGTTCAATCTTTATAGGTGCTCAGATCCATACCTAAAAGAGATAACGGATTACAAGCTCTTATATGTCTACACATATGGAGTCGACTGTCAATGGAGATCTATAGTTGTCGACAAGTATGGACGAGAATACAGAGTTGTAGAAAGCACAAATCCACAGACTGTACTAGAAAGAGGTGGATATTTGGTCAATGAAGGACCAAAAATTCATCCACCAAACACGAGAATTCCTATAGGAATTCCAAGAAGAGAGCCACCAGGATTCCCTTCAAGAGCGATAGGCGAGAGAAGGATTGGGAGAGTCTCTGGTTAGACTTGTAGACAATCGACGAGTTAGACCATCCCAAGTCCAGAAATGGGTAAACAGAAAATACTCCGGAGATAAAGATCCGAGAGATCACGTAACGGATTTTAGAAGAGTGATTAGAGCAGAGGAAGTTTCAGATTTTGCGACACAGTTTGCGGGATTTGGATTGACTCTAGAAGATGATGCGGCTACATGGTTCGACTCAGCTACATGGTTCGACTCGGTGGAAAAATGGGATTTTGAGACCCTAGATGAGCTGTTTGAGGAGTTTATTGAAGAATTCTTGCCAAAAGGCATTGCTCACAACACGATCTCGCAAATCCATAGATTCAAACAGAAAGAGAATGAATCAGTACACAAAGCATCATTACGGCTCAAGAGATATGTTAAGCTATGTTCGAGAGCGGAATTACCTATGCAAGCACGACTGATGCTGATCTTTATCCAGGGAATGAGACATACGGGTCTTCAGAAGGATCTGCATATGATAAGGAGGATGACGCTAAACGAGTTGATCAAAGAAGCTCTTTATCTAGTGGATAACTGTGAGGCATACAAAGAAAAGGACTTAAAGAGTCAAGGAGATGACACATCCTCTCAGCACAGTGTTTCATAGATAAGTGAGTCCATTGCCAAGCCAACTGCACCTATTGGTCAAGAAAAGCTTATCGACGACTTGGTCAAGAGGTCGATTCCTCTTGTAAGGTCTGATTCGGGAGAGCCGAAGTGGTGTGAAATTGAGAGAAGGGAAGAGTGCTATTATAGCATGGAAAATGCTAGGGAGAGGTATGTACAACCTGTTCCAGAAGAACCTTCTCCACCTAGATACATTACGGGGAATGCGCCAAGACCAGTAGGATTTTTAAGGCCACAGCTTGTCTTAGGACAACAACCTCCGCTGCCAGGTGCTAGAATGCAGGTAGACATGAGATACATGCCTATGATGGAAGCATCAAATAAACCAACGCCAGTACCAGCTACAATGTGGTATAGCAACCAAAGTGAGTACTACCCTTCGGAGCAACAAAATGTAAGAGAAACACATGGAGTGGTGAGGCCAATACAACCTCCACCTCCTGGGTTTCAGTCGAAAGAAAGAAGGTATGAAATAGACGAAAGGACATTGCAATTCATTGCAAATAGCGGCTTATCTAGGTCAAAGCTTTCTTATAGCCAAGAGGAAATGCTAAAAGAATCTCCTCAACTAGAGACAGATTGTCACAAAAGTCGTGACAACCACTTGGTCAAACAATGTCCTCATACAGAGATCACTGAAGTAAATGCCTATTGTCTTGAGTGTGGCATCACTCACTTGATCCCCGATTGCCCGAAAAAACCAAACCAAGTCAGGAAAATCACGACAAATGTATCAGGGATTGTTCAGCTACTAGTAGCTCAGAAAATGAAAATGTCGTACCAGTTCAAGTGGTTACGAGAGCACAAGCTCAAAAGAAAGCTGATGAGAATCCAGAGACAAAGAACACAGAAAGTGACACGAGTCCAAAGACAGATGATGGACCAAAGACAGACGCACCTAGTCAAAAAACCAAGAGGAAACGAAATAGTTGGAAAGCTAGAAAGACTAGGATGAAAGCACACAGGGAATGAGAGCAAAAATCCCTAGCTGAGAAGCTTAACGAAGATGAGGAGAAGATAAAAAGACATGAGGAAAAGGAGGCACCTTCTCTTACACAGATGCTTAAACCTCTAGAAGAACCATCCACGGAGGAGAAACCGAGAAGTGCTAGTTCAGGAGGATCTGTGTTGGCAGAGAAGATTAATGAGACATTAGATGCCCTCTTGAAAGCCTGTGATGTGAGGCTCAAAAACAACCAAACCCAAGAACACAGGTGGATGACATATCCCTATGTGGAACTAGAAAAGAAAAGGTTTGAAATGTGCCAGAAAATGGTTCAAACAGCCCAAGCTTTACTAGAACCACCAGTTGCAAAACCTGAGGATGTGATCCATTTCATGCCTACACAAGTAATCCCACCAAACCAAGAACTAAAAGAGCCAGATTCTAGTCATGAGCATAGACCAAACCTCAAAGACCCAGCATTAGAACCAAGGATAGTACTGAATACCACGGATAACTCTTCCGAGGGATTTCACCAAGCTATACCTGAGGATTGTAAAGAGATAGATGGTCTTGACGAATTGTGGAAAAAAGTCAGAGAGGCGAATGAAGCCGATGACCTAAGAAGACGAGTAGACAAGACTGATGATGAACGAGGAGTGTTTCTACCACCAATAGAGGAATTTGAGACTGGATCTCAAATGAATCTAGACATGCAATCGTGTTGGGGCGACAAAGGATCTGTACAATCTATGGATAGTCAACCCCATTCGCTAAGAACACTACCATCCTACATGGGACAGTACGAGACCAAGTCAGAAGTGGTTGCAGTCCCATCACAGAGACTGTCTCCCAACAAGGCCATCGATTCAAAGGGGCTAGAAGATATTCTATCTACCCCAGTCACCTGTACAATAATGTTAGCCGAGTTGCTCAGAATTAGACCAAACATGTGGGCTAATGTGGGTAAATGTCTAGAGAAATTTAGTGTAAAAAGCCCAATGACTCAAATCGAGGAAGGCATCAAAGAGCTTGAAATGCCTCAACTAAATACTAGGCCAGTGCCATTAAACAAGGTAGGCGAGTATTACGAGGGAGAAGATGGAAACACCACCCTTCCTGTGGAATTCAATAATGTAAGAACCATGGAAATCCTTGACAGTGGAGCTGGTGTGGCCATTGCAACCAAAGAGGTTTGAAAAAAATGGGGAAAACCTGCCTTGATGTCCACACGAATGACCCTGCAGCTTGCAGACGGACACAAGGAAAAGCCCCTAGGACTGCTAGAAAAAGTACTTATTACTTCTTGTGGCATTGAATATGAACACACTTTTGCTGTTGTTGACTTTGGCAAGAAGAACAACTATGACATCATTCTGGGAGGACCATTCATGCGACAATTGAAAATGGTCCAAGATTGGGGTTATGACCATATATACCTGAGACATATGGAAACCATAACAAAGGTAAACTTGAAGGACCATAGCTATAGGGATGTGACGAGAACACCGGTTGAGGAGTTTGATTCCGCCACAGTAGCAGGATCAGAACTTCCAGCTTGGTTAGGTAAGCCTAAAGAATTGTGGATGTGTGGAGCTTCACAATGTGGTAGCTTGAAACGTGAGGAATGTATCCTAGAGCGGGTTATAGAGGATATGGACTATATCCCAGAACCATTTCTTGAAGAAGAGTTAGAGCCTTTTGGATGGGAACACATCTTGGCTACTCTGGACGTGTGCGCCGTGAAGGATGCTCCCACAACAAAGTTTTGTGATGAAAATGGCTATGATGTCGTTCCTTATTTTGCAGTGAGTGTAATCCAGGGAAACTAAGAGATCCAGAAATCAACAAGCTCTCGACATAAGGAGCAAACAAAGAAATGTGGAGAATCAAAAGATGAAGAAGACGACGAGTTCTATGACTCTGTAGAACACTTCGAGCTTCAAGAAGATCAACGATCTGGGAATCAATGTCATCGCTACACGAATAAAGTGCATCAAAAGTGGATTCCAAAGTCCTCGGTGAAGACACAGCCACCACAAGCATCCTCATACATGGCTCCTAATAAGGATGCAAAGACTCAGCTAGGAGGAATACGACCAGAGCAACGAGCTAACAATGCTCTAATCAATGGGCTAGAAAAGTCCTCCAAGAAACTACCACCCACGAAAGCAAACAGACAGTAACTTTCCACTACCAGCCAAAAAATCAAGGGAAAGTACAAGAAGTCAACCTTGCTAAGGATAGTAGCGATAGTGATGAATCTTACAACATCCCCTATCATCAACTCAGGCCATCACTATCACCAACCCCTTCAGAAACAGCCATGACAGGTCAAAAGAATAGGACAACAAGTCAAAGCCAAAAAGCTCGGCAAATCTGGATACCAGAAAGCCAGATCGGCCAAAAACAGATATGGATCAAGAAGACAAAGATCTCTAATGACAAATCACAAGATCCAACACCAAAACAAAAACAAGGAAAGCGTGCACGAACGGGTAAGAATAGCACAAAGTCACAAGCTTTCACAACTCAGGTTTGGGCTCCAAAGAAGTTGATTCAAGCACAAAAAAATCAGGAATTCATTTGGATTCCAAAACAACCACAGTATCAACTTTCAAAGCCTAAATCCCGTCCCCAACCAAGCGTACAAGGGCTGAAGCAAAGACCACTATCGACTCACACAACAAAAAGGTGGATCCCAAAGAAGTCTCTTCAAACACAAACAAAGCACAGGCAAGTATGGGTTTCCAAACGAGGGTCAGCAACAAAACAACCAATAATCGCAAATAAATGGGTCCCAAAGAAGAACAACAAAACTGCTGTCAGTGCATCGCCGCTTGAATTCTTACAATTCTTCCTACGATTACAATACAATTAGAAGAGAGCAAGTACCTTCAATCAAGCAACGATACCGGAGCTTCAAAGACCATTCCATTGCTTAGAATAGGAAGCCTTGCCAACAAATGCCAATAAGCAAATTGCTTATACCCACATCTTGCACAACATAAATCTTTTCCATGCATTGACTGTGTATGCATAATAGGGCTACATTACAAGGCCTGCATAGGCACAACTTTTAATTGCCCAAGCACAACACACACCCTTTGCGATACCGTGTCGTAAAGGATGACTCCAAATAGGAAGGGGGGAGGCATTCTGAATGCGGACCTAACATTATGACTATTAGAGGGCAATGTTTTGTGAGATGCATTGAATTTTTGTGTTTTATTGTGATAATTTTTTTGACGAAATTTAGAGTATATGCCCTCATAATAGTGTTACAGAGGAGTATGGGGACAAAATCCATATATGAGCCCCTAGGGACATGTGTATAGTGGACATAGCATTTAGATTTCTATTTGAATGATTTTTCTTTTGTTAAGTTGTTTTAAGATTTTCTTTGTTTATTATTAAGAAAAAAATATAAAAAATCCATAATCCACATGAAGAAAAGACTGACGAGAGGCCTGAGCACTACAAAGAGAAGAAGGTACAGGGAAACAATGAAACTTCACGAAGTATGTCTCAACAGCCACTACAACAGCCAAAGAACTTGCCACAAAGCAGTGTCAACATGCAACCAACAAGTCATACAAGTCAGAGTCGAGTAGCTACGCCACAATATGAGTATTGCATGCTTTTGTTGACAAATTTCTCATATGCATATAGAGTGTCCCATAATTGGCACTTGCATCAGGCACTCTTTTCGTGTTTCACCCAAGCACTCACCTTTCATGAACATGTACTTCACGTTCAACTGCTCAACTCCAATAAGAGCGTATACCAAAGGCATTTTTTTCCCACCGGGTTTTTTCCCTTTGGTCATCCAGGTTTTAGACCCTAATCTAAAGACACCTATCACCATCCTCTTGTACATATTCCTTCTACATCAACAATAAGGAAACGCTACTCAAATCAATTGACAAATGAATTGGAGCACCAATTTCAGATCATAGCATACTTCTCCTCAATGGCGAGTCGAAGAATGGCCTACAATGACAAAGCTGCAGACAACACTAACAACATGATTGCACAGGAACAAAGAAGTCCCCAATGAAGAAGCGTAGACATAAAAGTAATCAGAGGATCTCAAAAGCTTGTCCTTGATAATGCGCATCGAATGCTCGGTAGGGTTTTGAACCTCAAATTAGCATAATTAAGTCCTGGATTCGGCTTGACAGACAGACTTTGCATTGGAGTGCAACTTGGACTAAAGAAGTTAAGGGTTTAGCCATACAATTTCTACAAAATCCTTACAAAGTTGTCATTGGCTCACAAGATCAGAAAGTCAATCACTCAATTCTATAGATTGTAGAAGTTGTTTCTGAGAATCACAAATACTCCGAATTGACAGATTTGTTGGAGCAAGTGATGGATGGAGCTTTCTCTATCCATGATGATAAGAGTCAAGTTAAACGACATTGGGTTCTTTTTGCATTTAGATCTCGTAGTAGACCTATAATGACAGAAATAGATGCTGCAGCTTGGAGCGTGGATGTGAAAGACATAAAGTTCGTCATGAATTATGATTTTCTTGAATCATGCAAAGACTATGTACATTGGATTGGACGAACAAGACAAGCTACTACAAAGGCTATAGTCTATACTTTCTTTCCAACAACAAAACGACAGCAAAGACCACATCGCCATTGACAATCAGGTCATGTTGGGGACGACATGAACGCGGAAGGGGGGAATGTTGACCACTGGGTCAACAACACAACATAACTCAAGTTTCGTACCAAAGTCTTATCTTTTGCGAGTTATGAAATGCTACAGATTATGGCTATAAATGTCATTTGTAATGAGTAGTTATTCTAGTTTCAGAAGCCGGGGTGCAATGGCACTTCCAAATTGTAAATACAAAGCCATTTGACCCTTTCAACCCCATTTTTGGTTAAACCTAAGGTAGCCTTAGTATATAAGGTACCTAGGTCATTTTGTAAAAAAAGACTTTTATCATAATCAAAACAGAGCGTTGCCGTCTACTGTGTGTGAGAGAGAAAGAGAGTGAGCGTGAGCTTCATCCTCTCGCTACGCCCGGCTCGCTCAACACATTGGAGATCCAACTGCACCATTGTTGTAGGCTCGAGGAGAGCTACGCGACAACGCCAAGCATTCCACGCGAGACGAAGCGCACACGCCGACGCATGTAGGAGCTATTTGTGGCCGTAAGTGTATCAAACGATGTCTGTTTTCTGCGTGCTAGTAGTCTATAGAACCGTGGCAACATAAGCTACGCATAGGTACTCATAAATTTCAGTTTTAGGTACTTTAAAAATTCAGCTCTATCATCCTACGCGTTTTTCGCAGATGGGTTTTGAGTGATGGTTTGAGTGTAGAAGCTTAGGGACAGGTGTATCCTAGTGAGGGGATGGCGTTCCTTAAGTTTTGTATGAATCTGGCATTATTAGGTGAGTTACCTTCCGCATGTGTGTATGTGGCTAGGTGGTGTAGTTAAGAGCAGTGAGGTTCTTGATTGTGGTATAGTTGGCCTTCCAGAGTGTTGTATGTGTAGGATGGTCTCAGCCTGACAAGCTAAAGAGATTTCCTCCGTGTGCCTATCGTGTCATCTGTGTCCTCGATTGACATTATGTTGATCTAGGTAGTGTTTGCATGCACTTCATGGGTGTGTGAGTCTCCCGTCCAACAAAGGCACTAACCTACAGTTAAAGAGAGAAAAATATATTTACACGACACAACTGATAGAAAAAGATGCAAAAATAACACGGCTTTCTATAGCCACCCAAACACCCCAACCATCACAGTTTCGGATGGAGAAAAGTATTCACCACTTAAGCCAAGATATTCAGAATCTGACACAGTGAGTGAATCCTCCACCTGTACAAGGGACACACATTAGTCACCTTGTACTACATCTAGACTTGGTCCCCTCATCTACTTTGGATGCATCTTCATCTTCCCAATGTCTAGTTTGCTACAAAAATTTTGATGGATGGAGTGGATACTATACATTGACATGTGGTGATTATTATCACTTCGTCTATTTAATTTGTCTAATGCAAAATAATAGCCGATGTGCAATATGTTCACAAGATATTCCACAAGGAATATATTATATGTTTGGCATGGAAAATGAGTATAAATTCAAGCAAGCCAACCAAGATACCCCTAGCACGATTAGAAATCTGTTTGGTGACCAAGATGCTGGTTCTGAGCATAACAAACTATGTATAATCGCTACTATGAATCATTGTATATGATCAAAACACATTGAATACAAGCTCTTTCAAAATGGCTTTTACTGAATCTGTGAAGTTGTTATTTGGCTCCAAGTCTGAGTATTATGGGTCTTCTTCTAATTCAACTTCCACATCTATTATCAGATTCTCTTCTATTTTGTCTATAGTGCATTGAGATACACCGACATTGAATTCTTCTTTGTCTTTGTTTTGACAATCATACAACCACGGTTGGCATTTTCTCCTCGTAGCCAAAACTGAATATGGGAGCGGAAAAGCGAGGTGATAGCACCGGGTTTGATGTGATGCAATATCGTTTTGTTGCAAAACATATACACTAATTTTTCAGCTATGTCTGCTAATAATCTGTTGCGAATAATACTATGAACATACTTGTACATACTCCAGTTTCTCTCTGAACTTGAGTTTGTTGCATATTGTGCCAATATTTTCATTGCAAGGGGATATAAGGTCGAGTAATTCTCTCCACCATTCATCATCCACCACTTCCATGCAGGTTGCTCTTTTGCCGTTGGTTGTACAAAATCATTTGCAACAAGACCTTTTAATCTAAATGCACTCATATCTTTGATACAATCAATTTGGTCTTGAACGTTGGAGTAGAATGTGTTGACCACATGATAGAAATCACTGACCACCTCTGTATTGGATATTAGATCTAACTTTCAATACTCTCGATCGAGCATGTAAGCCACACTTTGGAGTGGACTATGAGCACTCTTTCATCTTGCATGAAAATACTTGGCCAAAATTCTTCGTTGATTTCCAGAGAGTGGTAGTCGCCACTCCTTCTCTACTATAGACTCTTTTAACTCCTTGGAATTTTTAAGACTCTGTTGGATTGACCACCATGTCATCCACACTTTACCCATATTTGGTGCCTTCTGATCAAGGTTGCAAATTGCGAACATGGACATCATTCCATGGTATGCATCCATTACACTCCTCCACCAAGCAGCCTTGTTTATAGAGCCACGTAGACATGTAATCTTCTCTTTCACTTTTATTTTATGCTCAAGTTGCCATTCATCAAAGGCTGTGCAATTAAAAGTGTCAATCACAGTGCACTTATTGCAGAGAAGTATCCAATGTATAAAAATGTGTGCAAAATCAAGTTTCAGCAGGAAGTTTCAACATCACTGACATGCGCGTTTTGTACAAATTGAGCACTCTTTGTTGTTTCAAGATAAATTTCACAACTTGACATGCTGTGTCAATTGTTTTGGTGAACCACGTGGTTTCTTCACTAGTGTACCAATCCTTCAGTATCAAGTTTAAGCTGTGCGTATTACAATCGTTGAAAAAAATGTGTGGAAAGTACTACTTTATTAATTTGCTAGCATTTTTACAATCTTGTGCGTTATCCATGACTGCTTAAACGACATGTTTAGCTTTGATTTCTTTAATTACATTAATCAAGATCTTAAAAATATATTTGCCACTTTTACCAGAACTGTCAATCACCTTTATGAATGTTTCTCCCCTTGGACAAACCAAGATTACATTGATCAATGGTCTTCTTTGAATATTTGACTAACCATCACTCACAATTGTGCATCTTGAAAGCAAAATATTCCCAAGTATTATTTTAGCAACACGCTCTTTGACTTTGATGTAACATTTGTCCAAGAGAACATTTCTTTATCGTGTGATAAGGAGCTGAAAATCCTGAGCCAACTCACTGATTTTCTTCCAAGCGGCCTTACAATGATGGATGTCTACTATGATTAGAGCACTTCCAGTAAAAAAATTGCTTTGGCGAGTGCAGTTTGTGCTTCTTCTAGAGATTGCATCCGAAAACTTTGATCCGATGATTTTTGACGCATTTGGCCAAGTCCACCTTCATTATGACGCTTACAAGGAATGCTGCTTGACATTTCCTCTCCCTCCGCAGGCTGTTCTCCAAGGTTAGTTCGTGTCACCATAGGATCAACAGAGTTAATATTTGGCTCTAGTTGCTCTTGACTTGCATCCATAACAAAGCTTCGGATGCAATGATTTTTGACGCATTTGACCAAGTTCACCTTCATTATGACGCTTAAAGAAACGATGCTTGACATTTCCTCAGCCTGCACAGGCTGTTCTCCAAGGTTAGTTGGTGTCACCACAGGATCAACAGAGTTAATATTTGGCTCTAGCTGCTCTTGACTTGCATCCATAAGAAAGCTATATATTTGTTGTCTCTTGCCACCCTTTTTGGCAAGCTCTTCTCTCAAATGCTTTGCAATTGCAGGTGCTTGAGGATGTTCACATTTCTTACAACTCTTTTTAATGCTACTTTAAAAATGATCCCTAATACGTGGTGCACCACCTGATTTTTTTGTGAAGAAAAATTTACATTGCCACTCCATATATCGATCGCATATGTTGTGAGCATAATCCTACTCTTTGCTAGAAGCTTTTTAATTCTTTGGCTTCTTCGTACCACTTGTGCTGACATTTGCTCCATTGCTTTTAATTTAAAATTGAAGACATAAGAACTAAATGTTCAGTTTTTAAAACATTTTCTTCTTTTCAATATATAATAAAAAACCAATCAATAAGAAAGTAATCAATTCTGCACAATATGAGATTTGCAATGCACTCTAGTCAATCCACATATCGATCACCTATGTTGTGAGCAAACATACACATTGCAATGCACTCTCTGCACGAAATTATAAATACAACAACGCTATGAATTTCTTAATGCAATTATTATTATGATGATTATATTTTATACATCCTCTTTGATTTGCAAACAATACGACACATCTAATTTCAAATGCTACAAAGAATAATCAACTTCAACACTGAAACGATGTCAATGATTTGCAAAAACACACGAAAGCAATAATATGTATGAGTGGTTATGTCTTGCACTAACAATATTTCATAATACATAATGCACTCTCTATATAAACCAATGTATGGAATAACGCAAAGAAATCTTTAATACAATCACATAATCGAGGACTACTTGTATCTAGTTAAGGATTGTAGCCCCCTTATGCATCCAATTCAATATATAAAAGCTATTTTCACTCAATTAAGGATTATAGCTCTTATATTGTGCAGTGACAATATATATAAACTCAAATCAATGATGGTGAAAAATGTAAAACTTCAAGGATCTTTATATGCCTAGTACACTAGTCCAGGACATCCGACCCTTGATTATCGACTCGTTATTTGCATATGCTCATCTTCTAAAACCAATTGCAGCCCTCATATTGACCAATGGTTTTGTCACAATGAGCATGACTCTACAAATTCTCAATTGTTTTGGTTTTGTACCTTTATGTTCGGTGAAGGATTTAAATATTTTTAGAAGTGGTTACCGAATTGAGAATTACGTTGGACCCAAAAAAAGGGACTGTGACTCTGTAACCTTAGGTCAATTCACAAGGAGATGAATGTACCTGCACTCAAATACACTCCCCAGGGATTTGCCTAGTCAAAGCACCACGGTAAGCACGAGGTTTACTTTATATAATTACGTATGTCGAGATTTTTTATTTTCCCGACGGGGCCCGTCGAGGCTATGTCTTTTTCTCAGAGGACCCGTCAGGAAAATAAAAAGTACCGACGGGCCTTGAGGGAATATGTTTTTACCTGACGGGCTAACCGGCTCTATGGGTTTTTGCAGGTCATCATCAAAATCACGTTAACAATTAACGTGATCACGTCTTTTTCTTGTGTAATTACTAGAGGTATTAATGTAATCACACGATGGTGATTATGTCAGTGAAATCCCTGGTAGTGGTCCTTTAACTTCCTCTAGGATCACCTAGAGTTAAACTTTCTCTTTAAAATTGCATAGCTTAAGAGTGTCGTCTTTTGTTGTGTAGAGTTAGCTTGGGAGAAAATTGTACTTGCTAAGTACCTTGTAGGATTGTAGGATTAGTTTGAGATTTTGAGAATGATTGATGGACAAGAAAAGTCTTAAGATCAATGCTCAGGAAACCATAAAACAAGAAAACAAGTATTGTGGACCTTCCACAACCCAATTGCAGCAGAACCTAAGAGTAGGGTAAGTAAAATTCAAGGTGGGATCTCAAATCATTGCTCACTCCAAAAGAATCATCTGTGAGTTGTTTATATGAAGTTACACAATTTCAACTCTACAGCTTGAAACAACATCAAAAGACTGTCAACCACTGAATTCGGCTGGAGATTATGCTCATATAAGTTATATGAACCAGTGGGTAAGCATAAGCATGCATTTGAGGTAAGTTTTTAAGGGTTGGTAAAAACTCAGATTATTTACATTTTCTTGAAAACTAAGGCCAAACTAAGTTTTGACTTGACTTAAAGGCTTAAAACATGTCACAAAAAGACTGACTATTGAAAAATTGTAAAAATTGTTCATTTTAGGCCAAAAGTAAATAATTGTGATTATTTACATTTGGCTCAAATTGATCAAGATTGATACCAGAGACTCTAAGCATGATTACAAACATCTTTTGTGAAAGCTCATAGAGTTTAGACCACAAAACAGACCAAAAACTTGATAAAAATAGAAGTCTGTACTGTTTATCAAGAAATTGAGGTTGACTTAATGAATCTTGTTCAAATTCTATGAAACTTGACTCAGAGGCTTAGTTTAAAGTGTTTAATATGTGTGTATACTCAAATGATAAAAAATATGATAACATTTGACAATTATAAATAATCATGATTATTTACTTTTGTCCAATTTTGAAGTATTTTTGGCCAACCAAGCACATCACAGCTTTTATCATGTTGTATTGAACACTCACATCAAATTTGGATCTTTAAAGTGAAAATTGTGGCCAATATAATAAAGATAGTTTGCAGACACAGAATTGTTGACAAATTGTGTAGGGTTTATCAAAACTTTGTGAAACTGTGCTAGGGAGCTTAAGTTGAGTTTCTTTACCTGTTTGTATCATCATCTTGGCAAAAAATGCTAAAAAGTCCCAAAAGTAAATAATCACGATTATTTACATTTGCACTAGATTTGAGATTTTTTGCACAACTGAGTATACCAGAGGGTTAAGCACATCAAGTAGACTACTCATATCAAGTTTGCTGAAATTTGGATCACAAAGGTGAGACCTAAGTCAGATTCTTGAAAACTAAGTCTACGAACACTCAATAGTTGGTAACTTGGACAAATCTTGTTCAAACTCAGTGAAACTTGTCCAGAGACTACAACAAGGTGTCTATATGGCAAAACAAGTCTAAAAAGTCACTGGTAAGATTTGGGTCCCATCGGATCAAAATTAATACATGATAACTCAGTTTCTAGGTTGTAGATTAGTCCTTTAGCTCTTTGCAAGGGTAGAATCTGGAAATCTCATTTGTTGACTCACTTAGCTCAGATTGAAGTGATATACACATACCAATCACAATAGTTAGCAAAAATTGTACAGTCTTTGAGAGAAAACAACTAACCTGGTTAAAACTGTCACATGAACTATGCTGCAGGCAAAGAATTGGGAGCTTGACAGGAGCTAAATTCAAGTCAAGTGGAAAACCGGATAACAATCCAATCCGCCGGTAAGTACTCTATCCAGGGATTAACAAGTGTATATGAACCTTAGATCTGGTCGTACACTAGCAAATCAAGGCATACTTGGAGAGACCGCTAGTAGGGTATCCATCGAAGAGAGTGTGAATCAAGGTGATCAATTGGGCACTATCTTTGAAGAAGCCCCAGACACTTATTCCAACTCAACATCTGTAATGTCTTCCTATTAGAATCAGTAAAAAACCGGAACAACGGTGTAGTATGAGCACATACTCACCTTTTATAAGACTAATGCCTATGGAGCTCAGGTTTTCCTGAATCCTAATGAAGAGTATGCCATTCACATTGATGACCATGACATAGAGTTTAAAGAGGAAATAAGGGCAAACAAACAAGAAAAAATGTATATGAATAAAAATGGGACTCAGTATGTCAAAGTTGAAAATCTTGATGTGATAAACAAATGGGGGTTAGAAGTGAATACAATAATTTCGAATATGGCAACAAAAGAAGGTCCACCGACTTTAGAATTTGAGGGATACAATCAAGTTGATCTAAAACCTTTGAAATGACTTAGCATTGATAATCGTAGGATTGGAGTCTATTGTGGGAGGGTAGGAATGTCAAGGATCTTTTATGGACCTCTCATGCCAAACCAGGGCAATTAACACCCATGAAGATCATCTATATCTTCAAGATCAAGGACAAGGGTCGAACAAATCTACCATCTTACCTATTTAGGAATTTTTTAAACAATAACTTTGTTATGATGAGTCCTGAGGAGGTAGAACAAACCAAATACCAAGGATACTCTATAAGGGATTAGATATTGGGACAGGGACCTGATCCTATTCCAAGAGAGGAACTCCGCAAGAAATCTTTTGGGAGAAATGTTAAAAAACCCAAACCTATCTCATCACGAAAAAAATCGAGTGACATGAGAGCCAGTGCAGGGCTATACGAGTCACTATTTCCAATAGATTGTTTTGAAGGACTCGAAACATGACCAAATGCCAGAAGAGTTGGAGCTGAGCCAAACAACCGTGTCGGACCAGCTGATTTTTTTTAAAAATGGATCAAAAAATACAATGGATGTGGGGATCTATATGATTTCTTAGCTAGCTTCAAGCAAGTGCTAAGAGCAGAACTCATATTTGATTTCCACATTCAATTTGAGGGATTTGGAATGACTTTAGAAGGAAAAGCTTTGACCTGGCTCCAAAACATTCCACCAAGGGCAATCATGGATTTAAATACATTAGCTACTAAGGGATTTGTAGTTGCATGTTCCAAAACTGGAATCAAACATAACACGGTAGCTCAAATCTATAACTTCAAACAGAAACAAGGTGAGTCAGTTAGGGATTGTGCAACTATGATGAAGCAATACATTGCAAGATGCCCAGAATTAGAAATACAAGCAGAAGAAAGATTAGTGTCATTGTTTCTAGAAGGATTGCTCAATAAAGAGCTTCATTCTATACTGTATATCAAGAAGCATACGACCCTAGAAGAGTGTGTATTAGATGCTATTGACTTGGGAGACAATTGTGATATTTTCAATGAAGGAGACGTCCCTAAGGATACTTAGAGTGAGAAATAGCATCCACAAAACCAACAATAGTGGGAATCGCTGCTACAACACCACTTACAGCCACATGCTCAAAAGGATGAACAAAATGATGAATAACATGCAGAATGCTCCTATGAGAGGACCTGGGAAAGGGATACCTTAACAGGGACAACAAATTAGGCTGCAAAAATGGTGTGCTATTGAGGATAAATGGACAAACCATGAGACCAATGAGTGCTATTACCAACCAAAGTATTTTTCAGTGGATTTTCTTAATTGTTGATCCTTCAATTTTCTTTTTTCAGTACATTTTATTATTTTCTTTGATATTTCAATAAGCATGTCAAAAATTAATAATAAATAACAAATGAGCTCAGATGGAGAAACTGAAAATACGCTGATGATCAAAAGGACAAGATGCACATGCATGAAATTTTTTGATCAAACCGACGAACGGAAGCGGGAGGCCTAAATTAGATCGCCAGGGCCTGTTTTTGCAAAATTCTCGCAAATGAGCTTACAGAATCCGATTGAGAATTTTTTGAGTGTAACATAGATTTCACGGCCTATTAGTACTAATAGGGGAATCAGGGGAAAAGTAGTTTGGGAAGTCCGAGTATAGATATCTTAGGTAGCCCAAAATCACCTCATTTCTACTAGTCACTCTTGGAGAAGAGAGCTCTTGGCCTACTTCGTGCACGATTTTTGCAGTCCACAGTCACCCATTTTAGTGTTGTTTCACACGAGACATGAGGGATAAGTTCTAAACTCATCAAATAACATTTGTATGCAGTCGGGTAGCAGGTATACGTACCAAGAAAAAACCTAGAATCCTAGCTGTGTACAGTCTCTCAAGACACAAAAACAATCATAGTGGCCTATCAGCTCAACCGAATTGGACAAGGTTTGAACTGTAGCATGCCCCTAGATAGTAGAACGCTTGTATATCATTAGATGACCATTTGGAAGGGTCAAGGGAGTCCCCAAGTAGATAATCTAGGTTTTTGTCAGATGTCAGAATTGAATTCTGACTTCATGGGTAGCATATAGACAAGGTCTATAAACAATGTACCTAAATGGTTTCAAGAAAACATCCAAGGAAAGCACTCTAACAGCAAGAAACAACTCTCGCAGACTACAAACTGTCAATTTTGACATATGGAGTCAAACTGACTCCGAATGAGCCCAAAATGGATGAGCAACATTAGGACTACGTAACGGACAAGTCCATGGCTTCAACAGTGACCAAAAATCTCTACACACCGGGTGGTAACAAAAACCAGCATTTTTAGAGTCGACAAGAGCACAAAGTGATGCCAACATGACCAAATCTTACCAGCTCCTTTTAGGACATGTTTTAGGTGTAATAAAGATGTGTAGATCATAAAAATGTCACTTCAAGCATAAATTTCAGCTCATGTAAATAATTGTGATTATTTACTATTTTTGCAAATTTGACTTGAAAATCATCATCATGCTTCACTTATCTCTTGTACACATTTATTTCATGTCACATGTCAAATATGAGCCCAAAATGTCCAGTAATTTTCAGATCTTGTCAAAAAATGCACTAAAAGTTTTTCAGTCCAAATTTTGAGTTATTTGTCACATTTTTTGATCCAAACCTCCCATATCTCACCTAGAGGTTCTATAGCATGTCCATAACCAATTTGAAAGGAAAAAAGTTCAAGCTGATGAAAATGTAAATAATTGCGATTATTTACATTTTTTCCAAAATAAGTCCAATGCTCATTTTTGACATCATGGGACCAAAGCAGATGATGTGACAAGTCTACCACAATCAAGTTTGATCACATTTGGATTTCAAAAATCCAAATCCCTTCATATCTACTATTTCACAGTTTGAAGACCAAATCTGGCACCATTTCCACCATGTACACTCAAATGAGCTCACACTTCATTGAGAATATCTAAATCACATGTTCTTCAAGCCTATGAAGTCAAAACTGCAAAAATATGGAAAAAATCCCCTGTTGTAAATAATCACGATAATTTACTTAGCTTGCAATTTTTACCCGGAGTGTATGATTTTGATTTTTATATTTTTTTTAATGCATCTATGCATGCTCCAAAATTGGTATGAAGCAAAACGGACATTGTTTGCCAGCAATTCAGAAAAAGAGCATGTCAGAGCGGAAAACTCTAGAATTTCCTAACTTTGAAACTTTATTTTTCCTCATAGGCGCAATGCAAGCTACTGAGACAGCCAAGAGGAGAAAGACACAAAAAGAAAAGTTGCAGGAGGTGCCACCATATCAGTTGGAGCCCAGTTCTGTGAAAACGGCCAAAGTAACCTACCCGTCGAAAGAACAGCTTGAGGAACACAACACCAGAGTCTTCACCGACGAGTTCAAAAGTGAAGATGGAAGTTAGGTGGAGTTACAAATGCTACCAAAGGAAGTCTATGACGTAGCAGTTGAGCCAGCTACAAAAGAAGAAAACAGGAGGTTGGGACTCCTAAACCGGCTTACGAATTATCGACCATTAAAGAGGATGGATCTGCCCAGATCACATATCACGAAGGACAGAAAGTTGAGGTAGTCATCAACAAAGATATAGTGGCTGAAGGACTAAAGCTACCAACAGAAGATATGACGATGAGAGCAAGAGATAGGAAAACAGATGGAACATTCACAAAGAGTACAGTTGCCGCCACCCTTTCTGATCTTACGCTAAAGCTAGAAGAGGATCCCACCCACCTATACCACCAACACTTCCACTTCCTCGCCAAGAAACCATCAAGGCACACTACCCCAAATCATACTGTGGCAACCACATTCACGCAAGCATTGAAATCATCAGGTAGACAGACCATAGATCATGCTTAGTATGTGCTTACAACACTCAAGAGTGCAAAGAAGGAAGAGAAAGTCACATACATAGGAGGTCCAAAAGTCTTAATCTGAATTGCATACCATGCCATTGGGATGGCCAATTACTTGCCACCAGACCCAAATCAGAACACATGGATAATCACAAAGAAAGCTTAGCCTTCTCCACGAGCCACAAGATCAAAAAAGAAAGGGAATTATAAGCCAGATGAAGGGTCAGCTGAAAGCTCACCTGAAGCCCATAACAATGAAGAAAGTTTTGATATTGAAGAAAAAAGGTCAAGGCGGGAAGAGATGATGAGAAAGGCAGTGGCCACTCATCAGGAAGAACCTCCACAAAAGAAGGTGATGTTCAAAAGGGAAAAGGAAGCTTATGAATGAAGTCGACAAGCTGTAGGATAGACTTTATCTATGGAATCCAAGGGAAGTCAAGGGTCCTAGGACCAAAATCTCTGAGAAGAAGCTCCAAGAAGATCCTATAGAAATGCTAGAGAGGATGTATGTGGAAGCTGAAGCCCTGAAAATACAAGATGCATTGGCAGAAGCTCAAAGAAAAGCTAGAGAAGAATCAACTGCTCAACAACCACAACAAGCAAAAGTTGAGAAACCAACTGAAACACGGCATGAAAGGGAGGAAATGTCTCCAAGACTACCCTCACCCAATATTGAATAGGGGGATCAACCTCTTCCTAGTCCAAGGTCTTCATTAGCTAACCAATCAGATGAAATCATGGAGATAAAAGGAGATGGGTTAAAGAAAGAGAAGGAAGCCATTCAACAGTAGATCCCAGAAACAACCAAAGATGAGGCTGGACCTTTCAAAGAGCCTCAAGCAAAATCCAAAGAGTGGGGCATGATTGATGAAGTTATCACTCAAGTCAATGAATATGCAAAGCAGATGCCGCTGATGACTGAGAAAATGCAAACAACAACTCTTAGCCACAATGTTAAAGCTTGAGAACTTGAACAGGTAATTGATGCGCTCCAAGGCGAGCTTGAAGACAAAATGAATATCATTGAAAATATTCAAAGCCAAATCAAAGAGCTTAAGAACAAAGCAAAGTGACATCAACACGTCAAGGAAAAGCAAGAAAAGGAGATGGAAGAGTTAGGGGAACTCCTCACAAAGTTATTGGATGCCTGTAAAGCAAAGAGCAGTAGCTAACTAAAGTGACAAATGAACTCAGTGAGTACAAAAGCTCTAGATACAGTTGAATGTAGCGAATGATTCTTGCAATACTCAAAGTAGAGAATCAATGACCAAGCAATATTTCTAAAGCAAAAATGGGAAAACCCATCAGTTGCTTCACTCAAGGGGACTGATGAAGTTTACAAAACTTTAGAAAGAAAAAACAAAGAATTGGAGCTTGAGTTGAAGCTAGAACAAGAACAAAGAACGGACCTCACCCTAATGCGCATGCAAAGGGAAGAGCAGTTTCTTAAGGACATAGAAGAATTTAAGAAGGCCAATCAATTGCTAAGAGAAGGGAATGTGGAAACTCTCGAGGAGGCAGGTACATCTGAATAGCCGGCTCTAGAGATACCATCAATCTCCTTTGCTGACATAGAAACACAACCACCTAAAGAGCAGGCAGAAACTTTTCAATTTGAGGTACCAATTACTGATGAGGAACAAGTGCCAATGGTCCAACTCTCTAAAGATGAAGAAGATGCACTTAAAGAGAAGATTGTTCAAGAAGTGGATGCTGAATGGTAAGCGACTATCAATTGGGAGTTGAGAGTACTTCACTCTGTCAATGTAACTCATCTCACTCCCAATCAAATCACTTCTCAGTAGCATCAGCAATCGCTTTCATATCCTTTGATAAAGGTGGAGCTATTGCAAGTAAAAGAAAGACTCTACAAGGATATGCAAAAACAGGGGCCAGGTGCTATCCACTCCACATGGAGGGGAATTTGGCTCAACAAAAACTCAAGGTATCTCATATTGTTTACAAGGGCACCAACATCAATTCAAAAGGACCCAACATTCTGTCCTATACCAAGGGTAAGGACATGGCAGGCACATGAAGCACTAAAAAAGAAAAGGCCAACTTGGCTTAACTACGCAAAACTGCCAATACCACAGCAAGGACAGGTTACTGAAGAATACATGGTGAAAACCCTAACGGGTGCCATGAACTTCTTCAAGAGCCTCCCCGACTTTTTGTGTGCAATGCCTTTTAAAATCTACAAAATGCTGCTCACATGTATCCAAGTTTTTCACGAGCCTGAACAAGCAGGAGCCCCGTGGATGTCCTTTTTAGAAGGTAACCAGGGCTTATGCTATGATTTAAATGGGCAGTCTTCAGAACAAGTGGGCAACCTTAAGCGGGCATTATGTTGGCATTCAAAGAAGCCTTTTAAAATGGGTTCTTCACATGGCGTACAATTTTTTTTGGCTTGGTGATCAGCAATTTAATTACAAGGTTCATCGGATATTCAACAATAGAACTAAAGAATAGAGTTACCATTCAATTTTTGCAAGTCCCTGAGAAATAACGGTGCATCCGATATCAAAAATCTCTTCAAGCACTTAAAGACCGCCTTGCCAACCAGTCAACCCGAAGACTACTTCAGTCCATGAAACTGTGTCAAGGGAGGACACAGTCAAGGAGGGGGGGAATGTTAGCAACAAGCTAACCCATGTAACATTTTTTTGGAGCTTCATTGTAAAAACACTTATTCTATCGATAAATCGGGAATATTGTAACTCCTATTTGATGAGTGGATATTGTAATCTATGAGCCGGAGCTATAAGCTTCTAGATTGTATCAGTTACTAGTTTTTGACCTAAGAAACCTTGGCTAAGGTATAAAAGCTAAATTTGTAAAGTTTTTATTAAGTTTTGGATAATGAAATACACAGCGTGAGCTTACAACGCTCTCCTCTCTCCTTCTCCTACTTTTATCTCCCTTGTCGGTTGTCACATTGCAGTGCCGTCTGTTGCTTTGCAACCACAGGTAAGAGCTCTACGCATTGACATAAGCATATCATGATAAATTGTAGCATTTGACATCATAGGAATTTATTTTAGGAAACCACAAAGTAAGTATAGGTTGGGTCTATTGGGTCATCATTGCTAAGCATTTAGATGCATTCGAGGTAAAAAACGACTAGTTAATAATTTCATTTTTTGCCACTCTTTGAAAGTGATATTTGAGACCATAAGCATATATACTTCGGTCTTACTTGTCCTAGAAGTTTTATAGCATTCGAATGTCATTTGTTGACGCTGTAACGATCATTGTTTGCTTGCGGTTAGCGACTAGCTTTTGATGACTTAGGTCATTTGAGTGTAGCTTGAGTTAGATGCGAGTTGTCTGTTGTTTTTCTAGAGATTGACACCCTCTTGTAGCCTCCATGCACTAGCGAGTCAGCTTCATCCCATGGATTGACAATTGTGTTCGTGGTTCTTGCTATATCTGCAATAAGATAAGAGTGAGGTTAGAAAACCCCACCCACAGTTATCGTTCCTATTATGCAAACTAGCATACTGAGTATGTTGTTTGGCATAATGAGTATGCTAGCTACCTTTCCTAGTATGCTAGCTAGTATGATAGGCATAATGGGTATGCTGGTTAGCACATTCTATGCTTGTTATCATACCTAGTATGCTAATTACAATGCTAAGTATGATCATCTACATAATTAGTATGCTAATCAATACACATATTATTCTTGTTAGCATTCAGGGTATGTTGGTCAAAACCTAGTCCATGCTAGTTATCATACTTAGCACACATTCTATGTAGTTTAGCATACACACATTCTATGTTGTTTTGCATATGAGGTATGCTAAACTACATAGAATGTGTGCTTGTTAGTATAGCATACTAGCTATACTAAAAAGCATAATCATTGTGTTGTTTTGCATATGAGCACACATTATATTATGCTAGCACACATTCTATGTAGTTTAGCATACCTCATATGCAAAACAACACACTGATTATGCTTATTAGTATAGCTAGTATGCTAGTTAGCATACTGGATATGCTGATCAAAAAATTATCCATGCTAGTTAGCATACATGCTATGCTTGTTAGCATACCTTGTATGCTAGTTAGCACACCATGTATGCTCGTTAGCACACATGCTATTCTATTTACATGTGCTTGTTGACACACTAAGTACGCTAGTTAGCATACTAGTATTATGCCAATGAAAACACTATATATGGTAGTCAACACACCCTGTTACATGCATGTTAGTATGTTGAATGTGTTATTTCACACTTTGATTTGTTTTCATGAACATGCCGCATGTCCTAGGTAGCAATCTGTATATTCTTGTTTGGATTCATTTATGCTAAGTAAACATATTGATCAAATATGGATATTGTAGGCTAAGCTCTTTCATAGATTCAAAGAAAACATCCAAATTGCAAGATTGACATGAGAATGTTTGAGATGCTGAAGCCATTCTTTTGTAGCCGGCTGAAGGATAGATACACATGATGTTGCAAATAACATGTGCAAATGTCTTTTTTAAAAGAACTCATTGAACCACATGCGCTCTCGTGCCTTTGGGCTGCATGATACGGGTTGCGACTTTCCATGCAGTATTTGTGCCACATGCGAGAACATTAGCGGCTTTGAACAGAGAATTGACCCCCACATTTGTGTGACACCTTTGAATGTGTGATGTGAATCCATAAAAGCCAACAGATGCAATTTTCCCAGCAGAGAATGCATGATGGGAGATTGTATGATATGTGGAATCCAGAGGTTAGAATTATGTTGCTTGGAGAAAGCAAAGCTAGGTAAGAGTGTTACTATGAAAGTATTTGCATATGTAGAAGCAAAATACAAGCATGGAAAAATAAAAAAAGAAAAGATCTTTTGCATCAAGAAATGTAGTGCTGGGAGTTTCTGCGACTCTTGAAGACCAAGTTGAAGCTCTTCATCACTCAAAACTATGTAGCTTGATGGCAAGGATAACAATTCAAGAATTGTCTACTTTGGTATCTAGATGATATTGTTGTCTCAGTTGTTGATTTTCCTGAGAATTACGCCTTCAAGGAGCAATATGAGATTCAATCAGTGCATTGGCACCCTAGTCAGGTAACCATTTTTGTACACATGACGTTGGTGCAGCTAAAGTTGGTCCAAGCTAGGAGATGGTCAGTGCCCGACAGAGGCAGCATGTGAGTGCAGTGCAAAAGGCTAGGGCAGGTACCAAAGCCCTAGGCAGCCCAAGGATAGCGGAGGTGTATGCTCGAAGTGGTTTTTCAGGCCAAAGGTGTGCTGCAAAGAGCCAAGAAGGTTGGTGGCCTACTGTGCCCGAGATGTGGGTTTTATGTCCTAGAATGTAGTGATCAGTGTGCTTCCCAAGCGGTCCAGAAGGCTTGTCAAACGGAGCCCCGGTGCTCAAGATATTGCAGTTTAAAGCTAAAGTGTGTAGCAGATCCCCGACGGACAGGGCAGCTGGGGACAGGTGGCCCGGGTTGATGTCAGTGTATACATGTGTAGGGCTCGAGTTATGGAGCATGCCTGTCTTTTCAGATTGCGAATCGAAGCTCTGGTTAGCAAGTTATGGTCAGTTGAAAATTTTCCAGTGGCCGGCGGGTCTGAGCCCACTTGGCCGCATTGGAGGGTGTGCCATTTGGCAGTTTTTTGAGCCTCGCCAAGGTTCTCGGTGCGAGCGTTCACCATGTGGAGTTAGTCGGAATCAACTGCACGCCAATCGGATTCTCGGTCGGTCAGATACAACGAAATGAAGTTGGGAGCATTAGGGTGGTGAACAATTGCAGATGGTTTTTTTCCGTTTTGGAGGCTTTGGTTCGAGGATGCCGAGAAGTTGAAGTGCAAATACAGAAGGTGTGGTTGTAGCCGGGAAAGTGGAGTCTCACACAAGCTTTACAGTTTGGCAATAGGATATGGGAGCAAAATATGGGAGCTTGGTAAAGGCAGGACCAAAAGAAAGTGGGGGTTAAAAAAAATAAAAGGGTGGTTTTGCTTATCTTCAAGATTTTAAGGCTGTGGCCTCTCGGGCTGTCAAACCCCACATGCGCTAAGGCAGGCCGGAAGTGAAGTATATATGAGTAGGGCCGTGAGGCCCATTTGGTGTGTAGCAAGAGAGCTTGGAGCGTGGGCTACGGCGTGAGCGCCTATGGCGCTCCGCAGGCGAAAATTCGGGCTGTTTTGGTGAGTGTGGTGGCAATGCGGTGGCGTGCGCCCGGAGCGGCGACGGAGTCCGATAGTTGGACATGATGATGTGGCGCCCCAGTGGGGAGATGGTCCCGCGGCCAAAATTTGAGGAGGGGGAGGAGGGCAATAGCGACATCGCTATTGTCTTCCCCCCTCATGTGAAGGGAAAGTCCCACAGCAACAGAGCAGAGCAAAGCGAGTGAGAGTGAGAGAGTGAGATAAAAGAGCTCGCCACGTGTCGGAAAGAGGCCAAACATGCTAAAAATGGGTACTCCCCCTCTATAAAGGAGTCTTTTTTATCATTTTGAGAGCTTTTTGTCGCCTCGTGAGGCTTGGGAGCCACAGGGAAAAGAGCCAAGAGTGGTTTTTTGTCTGTAGAGGGCCGAGAGGGCGCTCCCCCTATGTATTTTGTGAAGCCGAGTGTGGCTATAGTGTTTTTTTTGAGCCGGGAGTGAGTTCCCCCATTGAAAACGGGCGTTTCTTGTCGTGCTATTTTCTTTCCCCCCCTTCTCCTGCTCTGTTCTGTTGCATGTGATGCCGGGTGTGTGATGGCATGTGCGCACCCCTGATGAGTGTGCAAAGAGAGAGAGAGAGAGAGAGAGAGAGAGAGAGAGAGAGAGAGAGAGAGAGAGTAGCAGACCAAAGGTGTTTTTCAAGCTCAATTGGTCGGGATGTCTAGAAGTGCTAGAGATTGGTGGACTTCATCACATACAATGATATCATGCAATATGTATAGACTGGTTGCTCTAGTTTGTCAAGTTTAAAGCATTTTATGTGCTTGAAGATTGATACTCAACAGCTCCTTGCTCGGAACGTTGTGGCAGCACAAGAGTTTTGATAGTCATAGCGGTCGTCATATCTGTCAATGGATATTTCATCATCGGAGAAACATTATTGTCAAAGCATGGCAGTCCCACGGGGTCATCCACACCAAAGCTTATTTTCCTACTAGAGTACTTTACAAGGCATGCCATAAAGAAGTTTTTCTCACTGGCCAACCGAAAGTGGTGGTGGAGGTGGGAATGAAGACCAAACACAAGTCTTTTAAACGAAGGTGGCTTAGATCAGCTAACCACTGAAAATTAAAAATGAAGATGAGTGACCAATGCTGCAATATAGAGGTGCTGCTGGTGTGGGCTACAAGCATGAGAGGATGGGTGGTCGACAGAGAACTGGGAGCGCACTATAGTTGCTTGGAAAGACTGTCAGTTGCATGGGAGGTGGCACAAGTTGATAAAATGGGGCATGGCATGGCAGAGAGAGGGGTGGAGCGCCATCTGTATGGATGCATGGCAAGGGCAGGGTGGCTGACGAATGCATGAGAGCGTGAAGGAAGGGCAGGTGGCTAGGAGAAGTCGGGATTGCCAAATGGGAGAGCTCGCCTGTTGGGAGGATAGCAGACGCTATCTGCATGCCAAGTGACAGGCTATTAACGAACTGCAGATAGAAAGAGATGAAGGCTCAAATGGCTGAAGCCATGGCCGAGGGGGGTGCCTGCTGTGAGGAGTGCATATTGCAAAAGAGCTCAAGAGGGCAGTGCCACAAGAGGTGAAGAGGGGGCGCGTCCAGAGCAGATAAAGGACGGGCCGTCCACTGAGGGACTCATGGGCAATGCAAAGAAAGAGCCGCTAGAGATGGCGGGCTAGTGGACGTCACAGAGGAGCGCCAAAGGCTGACCAATAGTGAGGCACACTCAAGGAGGTAGAGAAAGGGTTCTCTAAGCCAGGGCTCGCCAGCAAACAAGCAAGGGCACGCTGCAGAAGCTTTAAGGGGCAGCCACCTTGGCGTGAGCAGGAGGATAAGGCCGAGAAGCCACTTAGAGAGGAGGAGCTTTGGAACAGCATGAAGGAGGCGAGCATGGCGGGGCGTCATATGCAGTAGCTGAAAAAGAAGGCCAAGGTGAAGAGAAAGGCCGAGATCTGTGCAGCTACAAGTTGGGGTAAGCATGACGAGTGGGAGAGTTCGGCCGTGAGTAGAAGAGAAGTACCGCCAGTATACCTGCTTTGAGAAAGTTTGGAAAGAGATCGCCAGTGCGGAGAGGATCAAACTCCATGAAGCATTACGCTATGAAGTCGGCAACTATCGAATTCGCCATCATTGTATTTGATTGGGTTTATGTGATACATAGTTGGGTTGTGGTTTTTTGTCGAGTTTGCCGTCAATATTATCTACCTCGTGTTTTTTGCTGTATGCCCGTGGTAGCCGTGGCTCCGGGATTGTGTGTATGTGAGCAAAGAGGGAGGTAGAGAGATTCTGTGGGCAACTTGTATGTGTGGTTGAGGCGTGCTCGCCTCCCTGTGTGAGTGCATTTACCGATTGGGGAGTTGTATGCATCGATTGATGTTGGGATATGATGGTGTTTTTGATGGGCTTGTTGTGCTGAGGTGTTTATGTGTGAGTTTGTGTGGTCGATGATGCTCAAAGGAGAGCCTGGTAGTAGAGTTTTACAAAAAAGTGTGTGTGCATATGAGTTTCTGTGTGGTTAGTGGTGCCAGATATTTCATGGGCTATAGAGAGACAGTTTGGCGTGTGCTGGGTTTGATCCCCCTTCTCCCTTTCCATCAGTGGTGCCCCCATTGAGGAGTTACTGAATGCTTCTCGGTGAAGTCAAAGACGGTGTCGCGGTTTGAAGAGCAGGATCTAACAAGAATGGCATGGTCGGGTTTTTTGACTTTTACAGGTGTTGAAGATGGAGAAGTGTGGCTGCAAGACTACGGCCTTTTTTTGCTAGACAGCGGCTTGTCAAGAGAAGAGGGAGTGGCCCAAGCTTTCCCGCTCCTGGTTCGTGGAAAAGCAAAGGTATGGTACGAGGGATTGCAGGATGAAGAAAAACAGGATTGGAGCACATTGGAAACGGCATTCTGAAGCCGATATGTGGCCAACACGCAATGGAGTGAAGTGAAGCAGATGATGGACAACCTAAAGCAAAGCCTTGACGGTGATTTTCGAGCCTTCGTGTGGGAGTTCGAGGCCATATGGAGCAAGTTGGTTAAGGTAACTGCTGTAGAAAATGCAAAGTTTTTGAAGATGATCAAGTTTGTGGACTGCTTGCATGTAAAAGTACGAGATAAAGTCGAGATAGATGGACCGTGCACATACGAGGAGGCAGTAGCCTATGCGGAGAGCAGGACGAAGAAGGTTTTAAAGTCGAAGCAACAGGCAAAGCAGGTTCTGGCAAGTCCATTGGTGCCAAGGCCAATTGCTAGGGAAGAGCTTCAGGTAATCCGACCCTTTGTTGATGCACATGTGGTAGCAGCGGATAGGCATGATGACAGATCGAGTAGAGAGGATATCGTGTGGACCTATGAGGCCTCAGCAGCTACAGAGAGGATTCTACCGAGTACCGCCTGATGTGCATGACCAAGTGACTTTCGAAAAACAAGCAGTGGAGAAGATAGCTGAAGTGCCAAAGCCGGTGAGTTTTGTGGAGAAAGCCGAGGTGTATTCGAGCTATAGCAGTGCCTTGGATACGGACAGCACATGGGAAACGGAGTCTGCTTTCTCAAGGTATGAGACATATGATGTTATGCATGTCGATAAAGTGGTCAAAGAGCAACAGATTGCAGGTGAAGAGGCATTTTTTGTGGACCAGGGGGTTGGGCAACCCTCTCTCTTGCCTTGTGATGGAAAGGCTATGTTGACTCAAGAGGAGTGCTTCGATGAAGCTGGCTGGGGGTTCGTTGATCCAGTGGTCGATGTAGATGACGAGGCGCAGGTTTTGGTTGCTAAAGCTATGGCAAGAATACAAGGTACGCAAGGCTTTCCGCCTTTTCCAGTGCTCTTTGAAGGGACTACAGGTGAAGGTATGCCGGTGTTTGCTTTAGAGGATCAACTACCGCAGGTGGATGCCATGTTGTTGACGGATATGTTGTTGAAGGTTGCTATGCAAGCGCCTCTATGCCGATTGCTACAAGTTATCTTGTTTGAAGACAATCATGCTATGGCGATCTCTCTAGCCGATGGCGAGTTGGTTTCATAGGATGTCGCTGCTACAGACATTGGTATAGTACATTCTTGTCCAGTGTACAAAGCAAGTTTATGGAGTTCGAGTTTTGGTCAGAGATACCCACACGCTCCTGAAGGTCATCCTTCTGCCTCGGGTGAGTGGGGGTTGGTTTAGACAGAGTGTGGAGTACTCGGGTCTCCCGAACCAGTGCTTCATTTGTAGACAGATGGGCCACCTAGCGAAGGCCTGTCCACGGAGAAGGCCACGACCTGCACCTCAGTCTCAGCCACAGCCTGCCAAGGCTGGCCGCAGCCACAGCCAGCGGCACAGTGCACAAATTCAGAGCCACCCTCTGAGCCTGGGGCTCCAGCGGAGGAGGGGTGGCAGCAAGCCTGTGGTTGTCGACGCCAGGGGCCACAGCGACAACCTGGCACTCAGAGTGGCCCTCAGGTGCCTACTCAGCAGCAGTGGGTTTCCACGAGTAACCTCTTTGGTCCTCTTAAGCAGGAGGAGCCCCTTACACCAGCCTCCACCTCCGCTTCACCCTCACCAGCCGCCCCACCTTCAGAGTTCCCTTCCTCCTCCTCATCCCCCCCCCCCCCCCCCGCCCTCTACTCCTGTCCACTCCCCACCTCACCCCCCTGTCTCTGTCGCCCCACCCCGCTTTTCTTCTCCTCCGCCCCCCCCCCCCCCCCCCCCCCCCCCAGCTCCTTCTCCCCCTCCTCTTGCTTCAGTACCACAGTCGACTCAGTAGACTGGTCCCTCGCCGGCGGCTAGGAGATCTCTTGACAGCGCCTTTGCCACGAGTCGCCTAGTGAGAGAGGGTCAGCCCTTCTTGCAGCCCCCTCTGCAGATTCAGACATCTCCCCTTGCAGCTATCCCTCGGGGTCTGACGAGCATTGACCTCCGACGCCGCTAGGATTTCTTTGATTACGGGTTCACTCACTTTCTCGGCGATTCCACAGCAGACCACGAGGCAGCCTGCTTCAGGGTCCATGCTTTGTTCCTCGCCGCTAGGGGGACAGAGGCCTTGGACTCAGCATTTGGTTTCTCCTTCCCCCTCTGTGGTAGGACCGAGACAGAGTGGTCCCTCGACTCAGTGGTGGGATGGTTGCATACACAGATTCTCGAGTTCTCTCACATCATGGGAGAACTTGGAGTTACAGATTTGCTGCAGACTTTGTGGCCACTGGCCAAGTTTGCGGTGACACCCCCAGACTCAGCAGTATGTAGGCACATTGTGGTGTACTTTTTTGCTGATACGCAGTGTTTGCCTTGCTATGTATACATTCATGAGGACTCCTGGACAGAGGAGGTTGCTTTACGCACGGCTTGCTCTGCTTGGGCTTGGGCCAGGCACTCACTGCAGTCTCGCCTATCTAGAGGACGCTCGGATGTGGATTACTCCCCATCCAAGCCAGCCTCGAAGATAGCCTGTCTTGCTGCTGCGGCAACATCTGTTCTCTCTCGCTCTCCATGAGGATCGTATCGTGGAACGTGCAGGGACTAGGTGGGCCCCAGTTTTAGCGACAACGGGGCTGATTGCGTCAGGAGCTTCAACGTTGCCTTGTGGGAGGAGAGATTGATCTCCTTATGCTTCAGGAGCACCATTTGTCTGACAGCCACATTCGGCGATGTGGTCAGATTTTGCGTGGACGTTATGATACCTTTTGGTCAGCTGCTTTTGGACCTGGAGGCATCCAGGGAGGGGTATGTATGACTATTGCGGACTCATTGCAGCAGGCCATTGTGGGCAGAGGGATTATTGTGCCAGGCAGGTCTCAGCGGATTACTATGCAGGTTCAAGGTGGCCTTGTGGGCTTCTTAAACATCTATGCGCCCAATGTGGCGAGTGCTCATGCAGAGTTTTGGTCACAGATTGTTGAGTCTCAGGTTGGCAGTGCTCCTGTGCCAGATTGGATGCCAAGAGAGGGTTTTAGGTGGATTCCTCCAGGGACTACAGTTCGGTACTTGGGTTGTCAGGTTGGTCTGGACTTGTCCCCCGAGCAGCAGATTGCTCCTCTTCTCCTGTCCATCAGGAGAAAGCTGTTACATTGGAGCTCACCACGACTTTCGATGGCTGGTAGAGTAGTAGTTGCCAACCAGGTGTTGTTGGCGACTATGTGTACATCACTTCTTGCTGGATTTTCTCGAGTTCTTGTATCAACCAGGTAGAGAGGCTGATCAGGAACTTCCTTTGGTCAGGTCACGACACTCAGATTGCCCAAGCCAAGGTGGCTTGGTCGGTCATCACACTTCCTTGTTCTCAGAGAGGGCTTGGGATCATTGATCCTGCACAGCAGAGTAGAGCCCTTCTTGGGAAGTTTGTCGTCAGAGGACTTCTTCCAGGCGAGGAGCCCTGGAAGGAGTTCTTGCTACAGAGGCTTTGTGCCAAGGTGCCTCAGTCATGAGGCCCTTGGCAACCTTCGATCAGATGGATCTTTACAGAGTTGCACCGAGTTGGTTTGAGCAGGAGACTGGAGGACCGATTCGCTGTGAGTTTGCTTCAATCTTGGGAGCTCTTACGGCGTGGCCTAGAGCAGAGACAGCCAACGTGCACGGAGGAGCGCCTACGGCAGCCCCTCGTCTGGAATCCCATAGTTAGCACTCAGATAGGCCACTTGATTGGGAGTCGGCCTCATGTTTCATGGGGTCCCATGGCAGCAGGTCCAGCACGCTCTCTAGGTGACTGGCTAGAGTTCACAGGTTTGTCAGAGGAGGTGCAGGTTGTTCAGCTACAGGGCATGAGAGGGGTGCAGAGCATGTGTCAGGACATCTCAGAGTCAGTTCTAGCTAGTGGCTCACGCCTCTCGAGCCAGTAGCACCCCGGTGGATGGGAGCCTTCACACGATTGGAGGTTCTCATCTCAGTCAGGGCTTGCTCAGAGACTGTCCCAGCCCTGTTCTTCGAGCTTCAGGGTGGGGGACGATTACAGCGAGTTGCAGTAGAGGCCCCATAGGTAACAAAGTGCTGTTTCCAAAGGATCCGAGTTGTGGGCATCTGTGGGAGGACTTGCGTCATAGACCCTGACCCAGCAGCTCTTGAGACTGGCCATTGGAGGCTATGGGCTTGGGAGTGTTGTCCACTGGCACGAGTACAGTGGGATCCTGGTGAGTGGCTATGGAGGGACCCCTTCTCTTCTGCAGACTGCCCAGGAGTCCCCTTCTTTCAGTACACTATTCGGCTTGGACGTCATATACTTGCAGCACATAGAGAGGCCCGCCCCGCTGCAGCACGTCATTGGCAGGAGGAGGGCCTCACATTCGAGTTCTTGGCAGCTTTTTGGTAGAGGCTGTGGGACTCCAGATAGCCGAGACGCGTCACTTTGTTCCAGTGGCTGGTTGCACACAGAGCCACAGCAGTAGGGAGCTGGCTTGTGCATAGTGGTCTCTCAGCCGCATGTGCAGCCTGTGACCAGTTGGTGGAGAGTCAGCGTCACTATCTTTGGGGCTGTCCCTCGGCCCAGCAGGTGTGGCTACGAGTTCTTCCGCTGATGCCTGCCCTCTCCACGGCTCGATAGTACACTTGGGGGGCAGCGGCTTGGTCCACCCTCACGGGCCCGGCACTTCAGTTTGAGCTATGTTCCACCAGCAGGATGATAGTGATGTAGAGGGGGTGACCTACACTCCAGCCTGCTACAGAGCTTACTCCACAGGAGTGGTGCAGTGAGAGAGAGGAGTGTTGGGAGCTCATCAGCGGCCTAGCTCTCTGGTTCATCTGGCGGGCCCGCTGTTTCCGCATCTTTGAGGCTCGCCCTGTGCCACCAGCAGAGACTGTTCGCGACTTTTGGCTAGAGTTGATCCATACTCTCAGAGAACAGCTTGAGGGACTACAGGGCAGCTCCGACCACATGCGGGAGCGCCGCGAGGCTTTCCTTCGACTCTGGCGCCTAGTGCCTTTCTACACTATTCTCTAGGGGGTGCTCAGATGGCACTACTGTCCACCTGTGTGGCTCTTCCCTCCTCCCATCTCTTGATTTAGCCTCATTGGATATATGCTGTTTTTTCATTGGGAGAGTCTCCCCATCATGCTTGTTGTAGCCCTCTCTCGCAGAGGTGGATGTAGCCCTATTGGCAGTTTTCATTAACTAATAGAAGGATCTTTTTCTCGGAAAAAAAAAAGTTTATGGATACAAGTTGAAGCAAGACCAGGCTATGCCAAGCAAGAGTGGTCGGCTTACAGGTTTTCTGGTACAAAGCAAGGATGGTTTGTATATGTTTTACAGATGGGTGGTAATGCTCAAAACCATCAGTTTGACCCAGGAGGGGCTTACACTATGCTTGAGAAAGCTCAAGGCTTTCCATTTGATCTGGGTGGATGCTACACCTAGTGAATCTCTCTATATCTATCTACTGCTATTTATCTATCTCTTGTGCATAGTATCTATCAATTTTCTTTTTATTCACTGATATATTATATAAATAATGCTATGGTTGAGCATGAATGCTCAATGAGGGGTTGGGCAATGATGGTATAGCTAAGGATGGTCGACCTATGAAAGTGCAAGAAGCCGAGGCATGGCAGTTTGCAGGCAAATGATGGGGGCATTGAACAGGTATTTGATGCAGTCAGGTGATAGGTATACCCAGATGGAGCACTCTCTAGTCGAAAGTGCAAGTGTTTCTTCTATCACAGGTGACAGGATCAAATGCTTATATCACAAGGTTGGAAATAGGACAAGGGATGCTAGATGCAAACGCCATAGAGTTATGATATGGGATCTGGAGCGAAATGTCTGTAGGAGACTCTACTTGCCAGGGTATGTATGTCAAATATGGATTTTAGCAGACCAAAGGTGTTTTTCAAGCTCAACTGGTCGGGATGTCTAGAAGTGCTAGAGATTGGTGGACTTCATCGCATACAATGATATCATGCAATATGTATAGACTGGTTGCTCTAGTTTGTCAAGTTTAAAGCATTTTATGTGCTTGAAGATTGATACTCAACAGCTCCTTGCTCGGAACGTTGTGGCAGCACAAGAGTTTTGAATATAGTCATAGCGGTCGCCATATCTGTCGATGGATATTTCATCATCCGAGAAACATTATTGTCAAAGCATGGCAGTCCCACGGGGTCATCCACACCAAAGTTTATTTTCCTACTAGAGTACTTTACAAGGCATGCCATAAAGAAGTTTTTCTCACTGGCCAACCGAAAGTGGTGGTGGAGGTGGGAATGAAGACCAAACACAAGTCTTTTAAACGAAGGTGGCTTAGATCAGCTAACCACTGAAAATTAAAAATGAAGATGAGTGACCAATGCTGCAATATAGAGGTGCTGCTGGTGTGGGCTACAAGCATGAGAGGATGGGTGGTCGACAGAGAACTGGGAGCGCACTATAGTTGCTTGGAAAGACTGTCAGTTGCATGGGAGGTGGCACAAGTTGATAAAATGGGGCATGGCATGGCAGAGAGAGGGGTGGAGCGCCATCTGTATGGATGCATGGCAAGGGCAGCGTGGTCGACAAATGCATGAGAGTGTGAAGGAAGGGTAGGTGGCTAGGAGAAGCCAAGATTGCCAAATGGGAGAGCTCGCCAGTTGGGAGGATAGCAGACGTTGTCTGCATGCCAAGTGATAGGCTGTTAACGAGCTGCAGATAGTAAGAGATGAAGGCTCAGAGGACTGAAGCCATGGCCGAGGGGGGTGCCTGCTGTGAGGAGTGCGTATTGCAGAAGAGCTCAAGAGGGCAGCGCCACAGGAGGTGAAGAGGGGGCGGGCCTAGAGCAGAGAAAGGACGGGCCGTCCACTGAGGGACTCACGGGCCATGCAGAGAAAGAGCCGCCAGAGATGGCAGGCTGGTGGACGTCACAGAGGAGCGCCAAAGGCTGGCCAGTAGCGAGGCACACTCGAGGAGGTAGAGAAAGGGTTCTCTAAGCCAGGGCTCGCCAGCAAGCAACCAAGGGCACGCTGCTAGAAGCTTTAAGGGGTAGCCACCTTGGCGTGAGCAGGAGGATAAGGCCGAGAAGCCACTTAGAGAGGAGGAGCTTTGGAACAGCACGAAGGAGGCGAGCATGGCGGGGCGTCATATGCAGTAGCCGGAAAAGAAGGCCAAGGTGAAGAGAAAGGTCGAGATCTGTGCAGCTACAAGTTGGGGGAAGCGTGACGAGCGGGAGAGTTTGGTCGTGAGTAGAAGAGAAGTACCGCCAGTAGAACTGCTTTGAGAAAGCTTGGAAAGAGATCGCCGGTGCGGAGAGGATCAAACTGCATGAAGCATTACGCTATGAAGTCGGCAACTATCGAATTCGCCGTCATTGTATTTGATTGGGTTTATGTGATACATAGTTGGGTTGTGGTTTTTTGTCGAGTTTGCCGTCAATATTATCTGCTTCGTGTTTTTTGCTGTATGTCCGTGGTAGCGGTGGCTCCGGGATTGTGTGTATGTGAGCAGAGAGGGAGGTAGAGATATTGTGCGGGCAACTTGTATGTGTGGTCGAGGCGTGCTCGCCTCCCTGTGTGAGCGCATTTAGCAATTGGGGAGTTGTATGCATCGATTGATGTTGGGATATGATGGTGTTTTTGATGAGCTTGTGGTGCTGAGGTGTTTATGTGTGAGTGTATGTGGTAGATGATGCTCAAAGGAGAGCCTGGTAGTAGATTTTTACACAAAAGTGTGTGTGCATATGAGTTTCTGTGTGGTTAGGGGTGCCGGATATTTCCTAGGCTATAGAGAGGTAGTTTGGCGTGTGTTGGGTTTGATCCCCCTTTCCAACGTTGTGATGTAGTACGGAGGAGACTTTCGGGCAGTATCATTGCTAGGGAGACAAATGGGTTGAATGGTTACAATTTTTGAAGATAATGAAGAGTATGCTCACGAGCTTCATCCCATCTTGGATCAGCAAGCTATTCGTTTCAAAGAGATGCACGAGCGTGGAAAGAGGCACGTGATTGAGTTGGATTATGCAATATGGGAAGAATCATTGGCAGGACCGAAGCCAAGTATCGTGGAGTTAGAATTTCCAACCCATGCGTAGAGTAGGAATGTCTAATTAAGCCCACCCAGATTGAACCGATGAACTCTTTGTAAGTCGATGTGCGCAATTGCATCTTTGTTGTAATTGAATGGAAATATTCTTGCAAGAGTCTAAGAGCTTACAATTGTTTGGATTTATCGTCTTTAGATGAATTGTTTCACTACAAGAGGTTGTGTGCTCTTGTGACGCTGTTAGCGACGGAAATACACTGGGTTTTTATAACCCCCGGCGTCGCTAAAACCGTCGCTACGAGAGCGTCGCTATATGCGTCGCTATATAGCGATGCTCATAGCGACGATTATAGCGACGTTTACACAGAAGACTATAGCGACGCTACAGAGCCATAAATAGCGACGCTTATAGCGACGTCCGAAAGAATTTTTTTTTTGGTGGCAGGGCATTGAATGCCCTGCCACCCATCAACCATATTGTACTTGATTCACTTTTTTAAAAAAGTGCAAGGGTAGATAATAGACCCAAAATAGTCACCCACAAGACGCATTGTTTGCAAAATTGACAATTGTACACATCATAGGCAAAATAAATTGATTGGCAAATGTAATAATGACAATTGTACAACATCATAAGCATAAAGAATTGATTGGCAAAAGGAACTGCGGTGACAAATGTAATAATATACATGGTTCAAAAAGACGTATAAAATCCGTCTCATGATACATAAGCTATCAGAAACCCTAAACTAATGCTATCTAGCTACGGCTAAACTGACGTCGTCTAGTCAGACGTCTCATCGCGTCCAAGCGGCGTATCTGTCGGATTCTGCAAAAAAAGACAATAAGACAACTTTCAGTAAGTATAAACATATAACAACATTTATAAAACAATACAAAAAATAAAAAAGAGTAAACCCTAATACTAACCATGCCGCCGCGAGAACTGAGAATGTCCATCAGGGCGTTTAAGCCCTTCCTGCCTGCGTACTCGCGCTCGTACGGTGTGGGATCACGTTCTGTCATCGACCACTGTCAAAACATACAAAGATTTCATTATGTTAGAATTAAAAAACTCATAAACCCTAAACTATCAAACATAAAGAGCAATGTGAAAACACTTACAAAATCGGCCTCAAATGATGCCCATCCACCACTCCCCAAGTGGTGCGAGCTCCCTACCTCTACTCGCGCTCTGGCTGCATCCTTTTGTTGCTTCCACTTGTCGGGATTCTCGCGCGCTGCTTTCTTCGCATTCTTCCAATCTTCTTTGGCCAGCCAATCTGGCCTGTTCCACCCATTCTTGATTGCTTTTTGCACTTCGAAACGCTTGTGTTTGCAGTATTCGCGCATTCGAATCTTCATCAGGTCTTCATTGAAGCGCTGATCCCGTGTTGGAACGGGAAACTCATCATGAAGTATGCTGATAACTCTGTTTTTTAAATCACTTGGTACTTCACTCCATTTGTTTAGTATGTAGTGTCTAAACAGCTGAGAGCAAAGACCACGCATGTGCGAGATCACCTTCTTGCCGTCATCATCCATGATGATGCCGCCGCTGATGTCGACGGAGTAAGGCAAGCCCTCTGGCCGGTGACGCGTGAACCCGGGTGTCCCGGCAGGGGTCTCTAGCGGCGTGTCGATGGGGGTACGGACGTCAGGTGTCTCCACCGGCGTATGGGCCCCGAAGCGAGGAGTGTCGAGTGGGGTGGCTCCTGGTGGAGTAGGTAGAGGTGTGTAGCTTCTAGGAACAGTCAGCCGTGCAAAACCTGTTGTAGATGGCGATGCTGTGGCTGGTGTGGGGGCGGGCAAAGAAGGGGAGGGTAAAGAGCCTCGTCGAACACGAGGCGGTGTGGAGGCATCGGTGGCCGAATCCCCACAACAACCGCCACCGCCACCACTAGAGCGCCGGTGTCTAGACGAGTGTGAAGCTCGTCTCGTCGACGCCGAAGCTTCGGAGTGCGCCGAATGCTCCGAAAGAGAGGGAGATGCGGATGTAGTAGAAACGCGCGATGATGCGCCAGAGCGATGACGCTCCACGTACCACTGTCTCTACTGCGGTGACAAAGAAGAAAGAAACTCCTCATCATCCATACCTGCATTAAACACACGAATATTTAAACTTAATATTGAATGAATAGAGTAGACAATGACGCAAAGACCATTAAATACAATGACGTAATGACGCATATAAATACAATGACGCAATGAATTGAGTGATAGAAGAGGCAAGTCGAAACACCGGAATTTTCAATCAAAAGATGTGAGCGCGAGTAGAAAAGAGCATTATACACCATGGAAGGTACTTAGAGAGCCAGAGCTTTTACAACACGGAGCAAAATTGTTCAAATACAATATTTGTGGCTTTAAGAGATCTCTCTCTCATCCTCGCATAACTCAGCATAACTTCCTATATCTATATAGAGCTCTTCGTTTAAACACATATCCTCTGTTTCATTTTGTAGCTCCTCTGCATGTACCCCATATAGAGTAGTAGCATCTTGATGCTCGTCTGGCACCACCGCAGCGGCTTCTGATTGAGCATCTTCTCTGATCTCCTCCATTGATGTCGTTGTGATTGGCACATGGTAGCCTTCATACGTCCTTGCACTACGAGGGGCTACCTCTTTGACGTACCACCAGTTTGATGTAGACTTTGTAGGATGAAATATTACCTGCCAGAGCCACATAACTTACATGAGAGCTTTCAAGCACATAACTTGCAAAAGGGGGATGTTAACTATTTATATACTTACTTGTTCACAATGCTCGGGTAGTACGAAAATGTCTCTTAGGTCAGTCCATTTCTTAGTAGAATCCACCTCAAGAAAACCAGACTCTCCTCTACGCACAGTAGCGTTGCGACCCTCCATGATTATCTTGAACCATTGCACGTCGAACAAGTCGACAAAAAATCCTCTGTAATCGATCCTCAAAATCTCTTGCAGCGTGCCGAAGTAAGTGAGTTCCGCCACCACAGGATCTGCATCAGAGGAACGTCGTCTACTAGACTGTTCAAATTTTGCCATGATTCCAAAATCTTGAGTAAAACGCTTTTTGTCGATTCGTTCCACCCTAAAATGTCGACCTTTACACCATGCTGCTGTGTATGACTTATACTACAACGAACAAAGATTATGAGTGGCCGTTCAAACGTTTATAAATAAAGTCACTTGCTAGTCGTACATTGCAAACTTACCTTGGTCGCGCAACCCCGAGAGTACTCCCACTCTTCTTCAATAACTTCGTCACCGCATTGTTGTGCGCTTTTCAATTGGTTGTGCAACCATCTTAAGCTCATGAAGGTTGGTAGGCTCTCCAGAACCGCTGGATAGTGCATCAGTGGTCGTCTTCCCCGTCTCCACTCGATTCGTGCCCTTTGCTCTCTTGCTTTGCATCCTCATATTGTGAAATCCACTTTTGCATCACTGGATTGTGAAGCATGCAAAATCGGTTGATTTTAGCCTCTAGATCTTCCGTCATCTTCTTCTCAACACCGAGATTGCACATGACAATCCCAGATATGCGCTCATCATCTATGGTTCGCCATAGCGTGTCCCGGGATTTATCAAATCCGTCTAGCCACTCTCCAATGTACACTAGGGACTCTGATACCAACCAACCTTCTGCCATGCTACCCTCCGGACGTGCCTTTTGATGCACATATCCCTTAAGCGTTTTCATGAAACGCTCTAAGAAGAACATCCATCTGGAATGAACTGTGCCAGCTATTTCCACCTCATCAACTATGTGAACAAGAAGATGCACCTGAATGGTTAGCATTGTAGTAGGAAAATGTTTCTCAAACATGCACACAAGCTCCGCAGCATTTAGTTTGGCGAATGGTATGGAGTCTACGTTGATCTCCTTTTGTGAGATCCATTGCACCAGCTTTGCAAGTTTGTAGATTGTGTTACGGATGTCGAGAGACAAACATCCCTCAATGACAACTGGTGGGGGTCCGCAAAGATCGAATGGTCTCTTTTACTTTGCGTTCTTGGGCTCCTGTGAAAATCCATGGTGCTTTAGGGAGTTTTATCGATCCATCAGACGCTGTTTGCGGCCAATATTGCTCCATACAATCCACATTTCTAAGGTCAACTCTGGCTCCCAAAGTATCTTTCTTGCCGGTCAGATGGTCCCATAGTAGATTACCCACATTCTTGAATATGTGCATTGGATCGAGCAAGTGATTGATCATGAGTCGGGGCCAGTATGGTAACTCATACCATAGAGATAGTCTCTTCATCCCTGGAGGCAATCCGTCATCGCACATCTCCTTCTGCTCTAACCATGCTTGTGCAGACATCCTTGGTGGCTCTCTTCCCAAAAATCCGTCGCGTAACACATGATTCTCTGGAAGATACGCTTGATGACCTTCGTAGATTTGCTTCTTCAGTGAGGGTGCCCTACGTGCATTCAGTCTAGGTCCACATGTGACACATGCTCTGTATCCGCTTGTTTCAAGCCCTGCATGTATACACATGATAATAGATCAACTAAGGGAAAAAACAAGATTTACAGTGTCTGAGTGAGGAGTGTCAATAGATCACCTGAGCATTCTGTTAGCCCGGGATAGTCATGCATGGTCCACATTAGAATGCCTCTGATCAAAGCATTCGGTCGTCCTGTGTGTCGGCTCATATCCACCACCTCTATGCCAATCCACAATTGTTGTAGCTCTTCCAATAGTGGACAAAGATACACATCCATATTCCCCACTTTATATCGCCCTGGCACAATCAAGCTTAGCCATAGGTGCCCCTTCTTCGTAGTCAACCACGGGGGAATGTTGTAGTTGACGATGACAACGGGCCATACACTGTAAGATGTTGATCTTTGACCAAATGGATTTACGCCATCCATAGCCAGGCCTAAGCGCAAATTTTGAGCTTCCCTGGCAAAATCCGACCATGTTCCATCTATATGTTTCCACGCTACGCAATCTACAGGAATTCGTAGCACACCATCCGAAGATTTATTCTCCTCATGCCATGATGCTAGGGCGGCCATGGACTTACATTCGAAGAAATGTTTGATGCGAGGAAGCAGAGGGAAATGTCGCAAAACCTTTTGTGGAATTTCTGCCCCGTGGAGATCTACTCGATATCTTTCGGAATCACATTTCGGACACTTCTCCATGTCTATGTATTCCCCTCTGAAAAGAATGCAGTCATTAGGACAAGCGTGGATAGAATTGTAATCCATCCCCAAGTTTCGCAAAATCTTTCTTGCTTCATCTCGGGAATCTGGCATCACATTGTCAGCTGGTAGTATGTGCTCTTTCAGCAATCTACACAACATAAAAATATGATACAGACATGTAAAATTAATCTATCAGATCATTATACATTTAGAGTTTTATTAAAGTAAACTAATTGTAATAGATCACCTGAAAAGCGCTGTGACGCTAGTGTCACTCCATCCAAACTTTGTCTGCATGTTGAGAAGAACCAGGAGTGCTTTCAATCTAGACATACGTGCTCCATTATACAATGGCGTATCGGCTTCACTTTTCATATCATCATAGATAAGCCTTTCTGAATCCATGATCGTCTCGATCATTTCATCAATCTCGGGCTCAAACATTGCCTCGTTGGGAATGTGCTCTGCATGATCATCCCCCGAGCTGTCAGAGGCTACATCTTGTGGCCTCACATATGCTGCTTGACCAAAGCGCCTGCGAACACGTCTATTGGGTTGCAAGATTGCTGCTTGTTGGCCAGCGTCAGAGTCCGACGAGTTATAATTGGCAACAACTCGATCTATAATAGATGGATCGAACTCGCCAAATTCGCGAACGTGCTACAAAGAAACACGTCTTGTCCGTCGCACAGCATGCTTGCATTGATTACAAGGACATAAGACCCTCGTTGAGAGATAGGTGTTTCGGTTGGACGGTCCCACATCCTCGTCGCTACTCATAATGACGATAAAAAACTTATAACCTGGACAACAAATTTAATATTCTATTGGCATTCTTCGTCTTATCTCTCTCTCTCTCTCTCTCTCTCTCTCTCTCTCTCTCTCTCTCTCTCTCTCTCTCTTTACCTCACATTCTCTAGTCATGTCCAATCCCCGCACACCTCGGTCTAGAGGTGCACGGAGATCAGAACCACCGGGTTATAATCTCGTCTTTATTGGTCAATACCTATATTTGTGGGTACAAGAAATCTACACACCCACGTCTACATGATACTGCATGTAGTGGACAAAACACCTTTGCCTCTTCTCTAGCTGTAGCACTTCACAGCATCTTAACATCTTTTCACAGTAGATCTTTTCATTGTTCGTCTAACTCTAAACCCTAAACCGTAAGTAATTCTTGCGTGGACTCGATCTAACGTAAATAAGCGTAAATCTAAATCTAACTAAAAATAAACCTAAATCTAATTTAACGTAAGTCTACATCTAACCTAATCTTTAACGTCTTTTGGGATAGTTTCCTACGACGTTAAAACTCTCTTCTTCTTGTGTGTGTGTGTGTGTGTGTGTGGGTAAACCTAAATAAACCTAAGTCTAATCTAATATAACATAAATCTAAATATAACGTAAATTATGTTATATTAAAAACAAAGAACTAAACTAACAGGGATTATAAGAACCTTAAAACTGATTTAACACATAATTTTTCACATAACTCGGCAAGAGTTGGCATTCTCATCACTAAAGATGTGAGAGTTAACTTCCGGCGGTGACGCTGCCTCATCTCCATCCACATCTGACGACAGCAATTGGCCCTTTAGACCGTTCTTGCTCTTGTTACTAACTTTGAAGTTGTTGTTGAATGACTAGAGGTTGTCTAGATGGTCATTGTGTCGGGGATGTAGTGACTCTTGCCACCCTGAAGATCCACCTTCTTCCCTATCTTCTGAAGACATTTCACCAGTACTTTTGGATCGACGGAGCCCACCATGAGTGAAGGCAGCAATACCCTATATTCCATTGAGGGCTTTCTTCACCCGCTTCATGCAGGCATCGCAGTCTATGGAGACCTAAATCTAATCTAATATAACGTAAATCTAAATCTAGCGTAAATAAACGTAAATCTAGTTAAAAATAAACCTAAATCTAATTTAATGTAAGTCTACATATAACCTAATTTTTAACGTCTTTTAAGATAGTTTCCTACGACGTTATAACTCTCTTCTTCTTGTGTGTGTGCGCGTGTGTGGATGTGTGTGCCAATAAAAAGAGATAAATGGTATAACCTTTCTATCACCCATGCCAAGTATGATAGATTGATTATGCCATTTCCCTCTTGAATAATAGGTCTTGAGTTCAACTCCTCGTCGGCTAGATCTTTAGGTCTTTTAATTTTAATTAGTTTCCTACGACGTTAAATTAGTTTCTCTCTTTCTCTCTCAATGTGTGTGCGTTTTTTTGGATCGTATGCATGTTTTCTCTCTCTTTTCCTCTCTCAATGTGTGCGTTTTTTGTTTATGCATATTCTCTCTCTCTTTTCCTCTCTCAATGCGTGCGTTTTTTGTTTATGCATGCTCTCTCTCTCTTTTTCTCTCTCAATGTGTGTGTGCATTCTTTGTTTATGTATGTGTGTGTGAGTTTTTGTTTTTGTTTGTACTCTCTCTCTCTCTCTCTCTCTCTCTCTCTCTCTCAAAAACACTATGTGTGTGTGTGTATGTGTGTGTGTGAGAGAGAGAGAGAGAGGGAGAGAGAAAGAGGGAAAGGGAACATGAGAATGAGGAGAGGGAAGGAGCATACCTGGCTCTCCTTCCTCTCCTTGTGTGTGTGTGTGTGTGTGTGGAGAAGAAAAAGAGAGAGATAGAGAGAGAGAGAGAGTGAGGGAGAGCGTTACCTGCTCCTTGCTTGAGGGCGCCGAAAAACTCAGATCTGAGATCTGAGTTTTTGGGCGTGCTCGGTTATTTTTTTAGCCCAGCCGGCGTCGCTATGAGCGTCGCAAATTTCTTTGTAAATTTGCGACGCTCATAGCGACGCCGGGAATTTTTTCTTTGAGCGTCGCTGTGTGAGCGTCGCTAATATGAATAGCCTCTTGTAGTGTTTACAAGAGAGAGAGAGAGAGAGAGAGAGAGAGAGAGAGAGAGAGTGTGTGTGTGTGTGTGTGTGTGTGTGTGAGAGAGAGAGAGAGAGAGGGGAAGGGGGGGGGGAGTCAGATAGAGATGTATAAACTCAACTTCATGAGATGTGTGTGCACATGTGCGCACGTGAGAGAGAGAGAGAGAATTTCACTAAAGAATAAAGTTTTTATGAAGCTAGTATAATCTTGTAGAGATAGAGAGAGCGAGATAGAGATGTTTATGCACATGCATAGAGTTAGAAAGATAGTGTGATATGTGTATAGTTGCATACAACTAGAGAGACATACATAAGAGGAAGAGAGATAAAGATGGATAGAGAGAGAGAGAGAGAGAGAGAAAAAGAGTAGGAAAAAGAAAGCAAGGTTTAAAGAGAGAGATATGTGCAGGAAAATAGATAGTGCAAGGCTTGCTAATTACGATGGATAAATATTACTCGCATTCATAATAATAAACAAACTATCCTAAGCTAAGTTAACACTTGAAGATGACACTTGATAATACTATACAAAAAGGATGCTTTGAATTATAATTTATCAAGATAGTGATTTTGTACAGTGGAACTCCATTTATAGATGGAGTGATACATGCGAGTGGTAGAGGTGGCAGATGCTAGTGCAATGACATATATGGCTAGGTGTTGGGTGCATGAGGATACTTAGGACAAGTGTATGCTCCATGTGGCATGTAAATGAAGTGCTAGGTGTAGTCATGTTTCCCACAATGATGTGAGTTTGAGAGAGAGAAGCTAGTACATAGGATGAAGATAGGGTTGAACCTAACAAGCGCCCCCTTAAACCTAGATTCATCCTAGTTATGGCATGATACATCATGGCTAGTTCTCAATGGATGCATTAGCTCATGGTTCAACTGACATACTTAGGAAAGTATATGAGTACACATTTGGATTCATCAAACATGGTTCTAGAAGATGCATCATGCTTGGGTTCACATTTGGATACATCCATGCTAGGCTAGAGGGTAGGTAGTAAACCTTTACAATACATCAATGATGAAGAAGGCTTGTGGTGGCTCCTCCACCTCTTCTTCTTAACTATCATTGGTGAGGTTGACGTTGCCTTTCTCCCTGTTTTGGGTCTTCTTGAAACATCTTGAAGGTGTATGTCCAAGCTTTCCACATAGGGTGCATGCTTTGATCTTGAAGCAATCACTTGATTTGTGATTGCACTTGCAATAATGCTTGCACTTAGCTTTCTGCATAACATAAGCTCTGTTTGACGTAGAGTTGTCGTTAGAGTGCTTCTTCTCTTCATGCTGACGTGAATTGACCACATCTTCAAACCTAGGTACAGGTTCCTTTTCTTTAATTATTGTGACTATGTGATTATATTCAAGTGGAAGTGCTTTGAGCAAGACTGCAATTTTGTCCTCATCATCCACTTTAGCATCTAAAGACGCTAACTGAGTGCAAATGGATTGAAGCATATTGATGAGGCTAGCTAAATCTTCATTAGCATCCATCATGAGTCCGTAAAGCTACATTTTTGGGCTAATTTTGGAGTGTTTAGGCTTTGCACCAAACATTTGTGCCAAAGTTTCCCGTGCTTGGAGTGAAGTGCTACATTCATCGATATAATGAACGTAATTATCATCAAATGTAGTGATTATAATGCCTAGGGCTTGCTCGTCTTTTGACACAAATTGGGCATGTGCGCCTCCTTGTCTTTTGACACAAATTGGGCATGTGCACCTCTTGTCATAATGCTCTCCCCTTGGCCATTAAATTTGTCCAAATTCTTGGTGCTCATTGTGCGGAGCGGTCTTACTTGAGAGACTCTCTCAAGCAGTGTCTAATCTTCTTAATTACAAGGATTTAAAAGTTTATGACTTTATTTACCAGCTTTTGAGCATAAAGTCGATGCGCTTCGTTGATGTCGTTTTCCACAACTTCGATTGATGGTAAATTTGTAGTGGATCATCGAGGGCTCTCTTTTATTTGCCAAAAATCTTGATATTGCCGCCTTGAAAGCCTTGTTTTGTGTATCTTCAAAGTGTTAGGTTGATTCATTGAAGCACAATCACCACTTTCCATGCATTCTTGTTCACATCCGATCGTGAAGCTAGCTTGAAGAACAAAGGAGCCAAAGGTGACATCCTGCTTAGATTCAAATGTTGGCCCATAACCCAATATGCATGGGGCCAAGGCTAATGAGTATCCATAGAAAATAAGGCCAAGCTATTGTTGTGATGCTGTGAGAAGGATCGATTGCATTTAAAAGAAAAAAGAAAATAAAGTAGAGGCTCGCAGCGACTGGTCTCCTACAAGGTGACGGGTGGATGCCACCAAGAGGTGAACGCGAACAGGCGAGGGGCGCCATAGTCATCGAGTGCTGAGTGCAGGCACGAGGTAGTTGGTTGGCGTCGTAGCTTAGGTATGGAGATGCGAGGCAGTGTGGCAGGGCTGGATGTTATTGCAGATGGAGGTGCTTACAAGAGTTGGAGACCAACTAAGTGCAGTAGGAGCTAATTCAAGAAATCTTGTAAGGCTTCAGTTTGAATTAGCTCTTGCTCAGCTTGCTTTGAATATCAAGAAGCGCAATCTCGACAAGTTGGCCACGAATGTGCAAGTGATCGAGGGAAAAAATTGAGGCAAACCTGGTGAGCACTATGTGGTTGAAATTTGAGTGCAGATCGTATGCAAAAGCATAGGCTTAAGATGTAATAGAATAAGTGGAAGTTCATCGGGTTGTGGGCTAAGCTAAGGCAAGAGAGTAGTAATCGATGATGCAGTGAGATTTCAAAGGAAACACAAAGTGCTATCTCTTAATCTGAGAAAATGGTGATGAGTTTCCTCACGCTTTCAACTTTAAGGCTTACTCATAAAATGAGTGAAGACAAAGAGTTTAACACTTGGCTTGGATTTTCTTTTAATTTCCTAAGCCACTTATCGTGAGTGTAGCGAGACACCTATAAGGGGAAAAGATATTTGCAAAGCAAATTGTATGCTTTATTAATTAATATGCATCTAATAATATCTAAACAAGTCCTACAAATTGCTCTGATACCACTTGTAAGGCTTGCTAATTACGGTGGATAAATATTACTCGCATTCATAATAATAAACAAACTATCCTAAGCTAAGTTAACACTTGAATATGACACTTGATAATACTGTACAAAAAGGATGCTTTAAATTATAATTTATTGAGATAGTGAGTTTGTACTAATACGTCCTTGAGTGATGATATGCAAAGACTCATCTCCTATTGTTGGTATTATCTAGGCCACCTCTCATTTTTTGTACACTATTAGTGGAAAAAATTAAACTCTAAGCAACATACTCTAAAGTGATGTGAAAGCACTTTCCATCCGCCTTTAAGAGACTGTAGTGTTGCACATTGGAAAAGCTTTCAAATGCATGTATATAAATTTGTATGTACATATATCCATGCATATATATACACTACTATACACATGCCAAAAGTTGTTTGTCAACTTTATTGCCCTCCCAACAATAGACTCTTAGTCTTGGGTTATCATTCAGCATATGCTTTAGAGGTTTGACATCTACTTGATCATACCCTTCTAGATCTAATGCTGGTAGTCATGTCTAAAATGAATGTATCAACTTCCATTCCCCATTTGTTCACAATGTCAAAATTTACAATCTTTGAGTATTGCACTCCATTATGGTCCATGTAGAAGGCTTCTTCTTTGTTGGCTCTAACCTCCTCTTTGAATTAAACAATGTGGTCATCGACTCTAACCACATACTCTTCATTAGGATCTAGATTAATCTAAGCCTCATGCTTGTTGATCTTGTAGAAGGTCAATATGTGCTCGAACTTGAGCAAGCTTCCAATACCTAAATGAGTGAAAAAGGAAGACATTTTTGAACTAGAGTCGGAGTAAGTGTCTAGCACTTCTTCAACTATGGTCTCTAACAGACCCCCTTGGTTAACACTTTGCTCTCAATTTATCTATTAAGTCCCTGTTTTGCTAGTATGCGGCCTAATCTCAGGTACATAAAGACCAATAATAGTCAATGAAATAGAATACTTAGCTTTTAAAACCAATGCCAACCCGTTCAAGTTGTCACAGTTTCAAATTGGCTCTACGCTTAAGCTTGATCTCAATCAATCCTATAAAATCCACAATAAGTCAGTCTATTTGCTGCAAGAATGTACAATGACTCCTCGTCAAAAATTTGCAGTGTTAAAGCTACAAAAGTAGCCAAAGGACTAATTTGCAAGCTTTAATTCCTAAAAACTCATCTTCTAGAAGCAAACAATATCCAAATGACTCCAGATTTTTCAAGGTATCTACATGATAGGTCTTCTAACCTTGGCAATAAAAAAATTTCAAAAATGTGCTCTCTGGCTATCCAGAGATAATAAGTGTGCTTATTATCTACTGCTCAAAAAAGCATCATTTTTTACTTTTACTGATTCCCACTGGTTAAGGGTATATTCAATAAGCTATGAATTATGTTTTACAATTTTTGGGCAAGTGTAGCTCAATTTCTCAGTAGTTTTAGTGTTTGGTAGTTCTGATGCAATTTGAGCGGCTATCCAAGTCAAACCTTTCCAAATAATTTGAAGTTTGACACGAGCACTCTGTTACTACCGTAGGTCAAATTCCCTTTAAGAAATTTTCAAAACGTTGAATTTTAAAGGCATGAGATAATAAAGGCGCTTATTATCTCTCATGCTAAAATGAAGGGTTTTTCCCTTTTTTTCTGACTTGCATTGGTGGGGATATTCACACTATAAACAAGTCATCTGTTAAGGTTTACTAAATTTGGTTTAGTTTTCAAGTTATTAAGTTCAATTTTGTATATGCTATTGAACTTCACTAAAATCTAGGCCTAACTAACACTTTAGAACTCTAAATGACTTCAAACTTGAATCAATGTCTCAATACACTATGTTCTAGCTGCTTGTGGTATTGCCAAATGATGAATTTTTTGCATTTTCAGGTCAAGTTTGTGATTTTTTTTAACTTTTTTCAACTTACACAGTTAGTACAAGGTATTTTAAAACATGTCAAGAGGTTTCATCCAATTCTGAATAGTTTTGGGTTACCTTCGATTACTTCTTGGTCAAAGGTGGAAGCAGATCCGGCTCAAATTTTGCACACGAATGAAACCAAAACTTTTAGAGCCTCTACAAAAGTGCTTACACTTTCTTGTACTTGTGCTAAAGCCCAATTTCAAGCCTGGAAAAAGAAGCAATTATTATCTATAGTCCTAGAACTACACTTTTTTGGAATTCTAAAGGCCATTCGGGTCTTATACAATATATTACATGCCAATTACTTTGGGCAAAAAAAGTCAAATTTGCTTGTATTTGTCACAAAAGAGATAACAATTTTTTTTCCCAAACTTTGAATTTTCTCTCAAAAGCTAATTTTGACATACCGATGAGTTTCCATAGCTTTTCCAAGACTTGTCCTTGACCAAAAATGTTTTTTTGTGGTCTCTCAAGCTTAAATTAGGAGTCCAAAACCTCACAACTCTGAAACTTTGTGAAGCAACTCACTGATGACAATTCAGCGAGTGAGATAGATAGGAAATCCACCTTGGTATCTACTTAACCTACTCTTAGTTAAATCGGCAAGAAAGTAGTGGAAAGTATCCACAAACATTGGTGTTTTTCTTGTTTTTCTTATGAAATGAGTGTCAACTTTCAGACTCTGACATAGGCTAACTCGTCAATCACTCAGAGACAACCTAATATAAGCCTAAAAGGTCCTTGGCAAGTACAACTACTCCCAAGACACCCTCACATAGTTGAAGACGACACTCCTCAACTATGTGATTTCTAAGCAATGGTGTTTTAATATGGGTAAACCTAGAGGATGTGTTGGAAAATAATATCCAAGCGCTGAGGTTTCTCTAGTTTAGGTCACCTTGTCCCCGACAATGATGCCAAATGACTCGCTCATGCCCTTATGTTACTCTCCCCATGGAGAAGTGTTTTTGTCCTAAAAAATAAAGTGGAAAATTTCTTCTTAAGAACACTAATGTTTTCCCAAGTGGCACCTTCTTCAGGTCGGTCTTTCCACTTGACAACACACATGACGATGAGCACATAAATCATGATAGTCTAAAATGCTCTCGCGTTCATGCGGCTGGGTTGGAGGTTCAATGAAATTAACCAAAATCTATTGGTCAATGACATTGTCGTCCCTATGCAAGTGTTTACGTAAATGAATTACATGAAAAACCGGATGAATACGAGAGTGTGTTGGTATAAATAGTTTGTAAGCCATATCTCCAACTCGCTTGAGTTTTTCTCAGAGATAATTTAGGTGTTGGCCTAATTTTAAGACTTTTTGAATCTTCTGGCACACATAAAAAGACCTCTTCTCGATGTTGTAAGTGCTCTTCCTCAAAGGCACTATACACTAGGATGTCATCAAAAAAACGATAACAAAGTTTCCCAAATATGGTTTCAAGACGTTGTCCATAAGCATCATGAAAGTAGCTAGTGCATTGGTCAACCCAAAGGGCATAACATAAAATTTGTAGTGTCCAAACCTTGTTTCCCTACACAGACTTTGACAAATAAGTAAAATAAATACTTAAAAGCCAAACTAAATAATGGGATCACATTGGGCAGCTCACTTGAGATGCCAAAACTCTAACACCCTCTCTACAGCTCATAGTGGATGTCATAAAATCTAATATCTAACCAATCCAAATGATTTTCTCATATTAAACTGATCATTTAATATGGGAGTATAAACGGGAACAAGGGTTAGTATATAGACATGTGCTTACATATCTATCTCAACACGGGGCCAATGGTAAAGGGGCCCAAATGACAGACGGTATGTCAAAGAGCAAGGCTAACCAATGGAGCTTAAAGACCTTAGGGTTAGCTTCATTGAAGACCTCCAATCGTTAGTGTTAAAAGTCCTTTGACCTTAGGTAGTTAGGGTTGTGCTTGAGGTGGGAACCCGGCCCTAGCTTGAGGTGCTTGTCGTGCCTGATGACTGAGATGCTTGAGATTCTTGAAGTGCTTGATGATTCAGATGCTTGAGGTGCTTGTTATGCTTGAGATGCTAGGATTGTACTTGAGGTGGGAACCCAGCCCAAGCTTGAGGGGCTTAAGGGCCGAGCTTGTGGTGAGAATTGGGCCCAAGGTTGAGGGGCTTGAGGTGTCACAAAAGTCAAATCATATCCCTACAAGAGGGGGAGAGCCATGCAAGTAGGGGGGTGGTTGCTTGACCACTCTCTCTCCCAAAGAGCACCCCTTGGTCAAGAGGCAAGTGAGACATATGTCACGTCCCTAGCTAGGTTACCCTCAAGGAGTGTCCAAAGCCTATCGGTTGGCCTTCCAAGGGGTCCAATGATATTCAAGCATGAGCTACAAGGGGGGGTTAACCAAAGCAAGCTAGGGGGTTTCTTGAGGGATATACTCTCCCACACACACTCACACACACTCTCATTGTGTGAAGTGCAAAGTGCAAGAGCTCCATCTCCTTCTCAAAGCTAGTAGAGAAGTTGAGGGCCTACACCAACACTCTTGGCTATGGAATGCAAATCCAACCAAGATCCATGCTTCAATGCTTAAGCTTGCCATCTTCTCCATCTTCATTACTATGCTATTATGTATGCTAGCAAGAACAGTGATGATAAGTGAGGAACTTATTCTTTCTCCTATGAAATGTTTCTTCTTCCTCTTCCCTACCCTGCTAGCTCTCTCCACCTTCGAAGGTGTTTGAGGCCTTGGGGCTGAGGCTTGGGATAGTTAATGCTTTTTACAAAGTTCATGTTATGCTCGTGATGCATGAAGCTTCCCATCTTCATAGCATCACCTAGGTCACAAGGAACACAAATATTGTATTGTACCAAGTCTCTTTTGATGGGAGAAACTATAATACGAATGCCTATTGGAGGGGGGGACCGCCTCCACATAAATCCAGTCCTCAACTATTTTCATGTTCTCTAAACTCTCTCTCTTGCAAAAGTATTGTTCATGCCAAGTTAATTAAATGCTATGTTTATGTTGGTACCATCAATTAAGTTCACCCTCTATGCTCACAAAGTCATTCCACAAAAGTGCTATCTTTAATTTCCACTACTCGCAAAGTTCATAGGCCATTTCCATTACATTGGTATCAATGCATTTGGTTTCTCTTTTCTTGCTTAAGAAGAGAGGTCCTTAAGTAGCCTATAAATGGTTGATTTTGCTAATTATATTAGGGTAAGTGGGACTGGGATCTATTATTGGTTTTGTTGAACCCACAGGGATATGGTGTACACCTCGGGAGCTTTAGACTTAATAATGGGGTCTTTTTAGACTTTCCTACGGCTTTACCATTATTGAGCCATAAGAAGTCCGAAAGGAGCTAGCCCTCGGCAATTCTGCAATATTAGACCCACTCCACTACTCTCTATAATTAACCACTTTGAGCCATGGGTGTAGATACTTAAGTGCCGATTTTCAAAGGCTAAGAGGAGTAGCAACTAATGTTTTGAATTTCTAAAGCATACACTAAGTACAAAAAATTTTGTTAATATGATTGACAATAACCAAGAGAGTCTAATGAACATTGATAACTTTGATTTTGTACATGAAGGTGCTAATGATGATGCCCCCATATTTGTCAATTATCTTGTTACTATGTTGCAGCAAGCTATGGGCAACCCTGCTTTGCAATTCAAAGTTACTCAACAACTTCGCGATTACGGGATTTCCCTTTCTCTCCAAGAGGAGAGAGAGCTTAGGAGGCCTCTTGAAGAGACCCCCAAAAGAAGACTCTCACCCATACGAGAGGAGGAATCCAAAGAGCAAGAAAGTAATGAAACTTTAAGTTCTTCTGAAGATGTGGCTCCACAAAGACGGTGGTCTAGTCGATTGCCAACTCCTCCTGAGAGGAAAAGATCAACACAGTCCTTCTCCTCATCACTCCGAAAGGGAAGAGAGGAAACAAAGGAAGAAAAGGACAAGAAAGAGGTCACCCTCTCCTTCTTCTTCACCTTCCTCCTCTTCGACAAAAGCTATGGCTATTCTCCTAGAGAATACAAGAGGGGTGGACATTGCAAATCATACCCTGCAGGAGGTCGAAGGTCACAAAAGCTCAAAAAGTTCAAAGAGGGAGGAAAGAGTATCTCTTTTCTCACCTATCATGGCACCTTGGTGCCACCGATAAAGTATTTGCTATAGCCAGAGGCGTGGAATTCCATGCAAAATACTCGAAATAGCATACTACAAACCATAAAACAGACTAATCGACATACCTGGCAACCACATAGATGCATAATTGTGAGATACACAAACAAAGAAAGACAGAGTGCAAGAGAGGGTAATAGGGCGCGTGCAGATGCACCTCCTAGAATGGAGTGCTACGTCGGCACGGTGAGAGAGAAGAGAGGAGAGGTGAGAAGAGAGTAGCAACACAAACACTGGGTGCAATCTCCCCCCGTGCAAGAGTGACCATTTCCCTCTTGCACATATTTCATTTATAGATTTCTTGAATGGTAAATAATGAGTACAAACTGGCCGGCCAGACATAAATGGCCAAAGCTCCTAAAGAGCACTTGAATACATAAAATATAATATCCTTTTTGCAATAGCCTAGCTCGGTCAAGCCTTTTCCACCTATCAGCTGCAATAAATAGTAAAATATGAATTCCATAACATATCTCTCTGTTGGAAAGCAACTGTCCTCAGTTGCGAAGATAAAAATCTGCAAACAATACTTGTCAAAAACAATGATTAGAAAACTGTATAAAATAATAAAAGAAAAATCCATAAAATTAGACACATTGGGTATGCCTGCCGTCATCCACATACTACCTATTCTAGTGTCCCATACCACTAGAATAAGCAGTATATGTCATACCCTGATGAATCATGATATCATTGGTCACACTCATCATTTTATAAATCAATTCTCATCAATCTCAAGTTCATTTTCATAAATACTCTAGCGACAAAAAATCATTATATACCAATTCCAAATACAATTCCAAATCCAAATCCAAAATATCTTTCATTTTCTATACCTGGGTAACAAAATCATACCAGTTACAGTGGTGGCCAGCCACTGCAGCATGATTTTGTGATTGGTGTTGCCTCAACTGGCGAGTCTACACCAATAAGGCGTGCTGCCTAAATTGGCAAATCTGTACTAATGCTACCTAAACCGGCGAATCTGCATTTGGTAGAAAAAAATTGTGAGTCTGCAGTTTGTTGGTGCGCTGCCTAAATCGGTGAATCTGCACTAGGATGAGCATTGACACATTGCCTAAATCGACGAATCTAGGTGCATGTGACCAATGGACTAGACATGACATAAAAACACAACATAAAAAAATGTACTACCTGGTTCATACCACACTGGAGTAAGGTTGAGTAACAAAGCACTGACAAATTGTTATTCATTAAATGAAGGCACCTTGGCTCATGTAAATAGCTGCATAGCTCAATGTGAAATGGTCGCAATAACAATTTCATGTAATACAAGTATTGGCACCATGTTAGAGAATGCAGGTAAGTAAAAGAGCCATGTCTTCTTTAAAAAATAGATTAGAATCAAGCCGATGAGTAAGCCAGATGTGTTCAATTTATGTAACCGTGTTGTTCGCTGTGGAATGTAATTAGTAGATATGTGTAGGACTATGGGTATCATATATAAAATTTGAAAGAGTGCTATCAGTGTATGATTACTTGTGTTTTCGAGAAGTTTTTTTTTCAAAATCAAAAATGAAAAAATTCAAAGAGAACTTACATGTTTGCTCGCTGTAAATCATTAGACTCTGGATGATATACTGCATCTAAAATTTATACCAGTTGGTGCGTGGGGAGAGAGATACAAGTAGGAAAGAACTGTAATTAGCAAAAGTCATTTACGATGATGAGCCTTGGATGAACCGGAAAGTGAGATGGAATTAATATATAGTCGATTGTTTTTGTTTGAATAAATGGAGTAGTCCCCTTGATATCGCAAATTGTTGTCTCTAAAGTGCTTTATATTGGAAAAATTATTATTTATAATTGTTTAAAGGGCATTGGATAGTGTTTAGTCATGATATCATGAGCATACTAGTGTTTAGTCATGATATCACGAGCATACATCATGTAAAGGCCATACTATAAACATTAAATTGGTCCAACAAATAAAGAAAACAACGCGAAATTAATTTGACCTTAGCTGCTCTATCAGACATTTTCAGTTAGACGTCAAAGTATGTAAAAGAATATGCATCAAGAAAATGCTTGGCAAGACCAAAAACTTAAGCTTCTCTTTTAAACGTGTACTAGGTATGTAGTATGAGAGTCTGCATCGTGTACAAATTACGTAAACTAGGCTAAATAATGCCTTGAAATTCAGATAATGCAAACCACACGAGGTAGAGCCTCGTTAGTCAAAACGAAGGGAAGTAAATGTGTAGTTAGTTGGAATAGAAGAATAAGAATCGCACAAGTAGGTATGTCAGTCTGCACACTAACGAGACACTCATACAATAGGTGTGTTTGTGTGGTCACAAATAATGGCCATAGATAGTGTGCCAAAAATGAAATCAAGATAGATGGGTCGCTGCACTGTCAGCTTGCTCAAAATAGCATAGTGGGGATTAATAAGCATATTTTACTAGATATATGATAAACAACTACATAATGACTAATAAACTATATAAACATAATACTTATCCAAGTTCTAACCAATAACATCACATATATAAAACTGTACACAATCATTCTCTTTCTCTAGATACTGTATTTTAATGGTTTTTTTTATATAAAATAATAAATTCAACTGTTTGATTATGATACTAATATAGTTTATAATTGTAAAAAATGTAACACTATTAATTGTAATTACCAAAACGCAATGGGGAGGTGAAGAGAGAGGGAGAATGAATTGTTAGATTAGACTTCGTCCAATGGCCAAGGGGACCAAACTAATACAATATTTATGGATCTAATACAATGTCTCGATACAAAATTAAAATGGAGTAACATAAAAGTGTATCCTGGCCGCTGCATCGGGCGTTCTTTGAGAAAAAAATTGTAGTGGGTGCTGCAGAGCTTTGTTATTGTCGGATTTTGTAAGCAGTCATACTTGGGAAGAGGGAAGAGAGAAAGGGAGAGTGTCCAGGAGTTTGTTACAGCAAAAAGAGAGAGAGAGAGAGAGAGAGAGAGAGAGAGAGAGAGAGAGAGAGGAATGAACTTATATTAATAATTTTGAAAAGGCCAAAATTACACATGAGGCAAACGGATACCATCCGTGTGAATTTGATCCAATGCCTAGGTACAAAAAAAATGAAGTGAAGTGAGAATAAAAATTAAAATTAAAAAATTGTTCATCGTGTTAGGAAATAAGACGTAGCTAAATAGATAATTGAGTAGATTACTTAATGGAGAGATATATTTAGATACACGAGATTATAGAGTAGAGAGAGAGAGAGAGAGAGAGAGTACACACGATATACATGGTTCACCCAATGTGGGCTACATCCACGGGAAAGCAGCCACTCAATGGCTTTAGTACTTCAAAACAAGAAGTAGTTTACAAAGGGATTATACCCTTAATGAAGCTCCCACCTTGCTTCACTCTCACCACCTCACACTCACCTTGTTGCATCAACTTTACACTATATGAAATGTGTGTAAAAATGGCCTCCTTTTATAGGCCAAAAGGGCTGCCCTCTCACATGACAAGCAGCCATGTGTAGCCGCCCTTGTATAAGTCCAAATCGGACCCTTCAATCCGCCCATGTGTGGCCGCCCTTGAGAAGACAAGTCCGCTTTTGAATTCGGCCACCGGTCACACCGGCCATTGACTTCCAACCACCGGCCACCGACCATTGGCTACCGGCCACCAGCCAATCGACGGTTGTTTTTCGAACACTTTCAGGCCACCGTCCGGCCATAATATTCTGACGAAAAGGGATATTCCGGTGAGGGGAAAAAAAGCTCCTAAAGTTGCCCCTGATTTTTTGCCGTAAAAATTTTGCTTTCCGGCGAGTGATTTTCCTTCATGCACGATGGCTTCTCCTCATAATGGGGGCCTTACAAATGTACGCTTTTACCACAAAAAATTACAAGGGTAAATCAGGCTCCATACTTAACAATCTCCCACTTGGAGACTGATCTCCAAACCAAACCTATGACTGCTTTCCATCCTAGCTTCTTATCCTTGAATGCCGATTAAAGATGAGCAAAAGCTCAACTTCTCCTAGTTGACCACCTTTGTAAACATGTCTACAGGATTTTCACTTGTATGCACCTTTCCTAGCTTTAGTTGTTCCTCTTCCAAAAGAGTGCGTATGAAGTGATATCTCACCTCAATGTGCTTTGTCCTTGAATGAAAGGTTGAGTTCTTCGCAAGATGGATAGAGCTTTGGCTATCACTGTACAAGACACAATTGTCTTGTTTGAATCCAAGCTCTTCTAAGAATCTGTGAAGCCACAGAATTTCTTTGCTTGCCTCCGTCATTGTTACATACTCTGCTTCCGTGGTAGACCACTTTCTGCAACTTTGAAGACCCGCTTACTGCTATGCCTCCAACCGTGAACACATAGCCAGTAGTGCTCCTTTGAGTATCTTTGTCACCTGCCATATCTGCATCAACATACCCTTCTAGAAAAATATTAGTTCCTCCAAAATACAAAGCATTTGTTGTTGTCCCTTTTAGATACCTAAGTATCCACTTCACAGCTTGCCAATGCTCTTTACCTGGGTTGTCCATGAACCTACTCACAACTCCCACTGCATGTGCAATGTCTAGCCTTGTCCAGACCATAGCATACATTAGAGAACCTACCGCTGCAGCATATGGAACTTTAGACATATAGGCTATCTCCTCTTGTGTCTTTGGACACATATCCTTCGTTAGTTTAAAGTGACCAGCCAAAGGTGTAGAAACTGGTTTTGCATTTTGCATTGCAAACCTTTCTAGTACCTTCTTGATGTAATCTTCTTGAGATAGCTTTATTGTCTTCTTCGTCTTGTCCCTTGATATTTTCATACCAAGTATCCTCTTTGCAACAACTAAATCTTTCATTGAAAAAGATTTAGACAGCTCCTCTTTTAGGCCTTTGATGTCCTGCATGTTAGCACTTGCAATCAACATGTCATCAACATACAACATTAGGATGATGAATTTCCCATCTCCCAAATTCTTCGTGTAGACGCAGTGATCCGAGTTGCATCTTGTGAATCCATGATCCAACATCCATCGATCAAACTTCAAGTACCATTTTCTTGATACTTGCTTTAAACCATACAAGCTCTTCTTTAATCTGCAAACCATTTTCTCCTTACCTTTTACTTCATACCCCTTTGGTTGAAGCATGTAGATTTCCTCCTCTAAGTCACCGTGAGGGAATGCCGTATTTACATCCATTTTCTCGAAATTTAAATCATGAGCATCCACAAGGCTTAAGACAAGCTTAATTGAGTTCATTTTTACACCAGGAGAAAATATTTCATTGAAGTCAATACCTTTCTTTTGAGAAAAACCTTTTACCACAAGCCTAGACTTGTACCTTTTCTTCCCACCTTCTTCTTCCTTCACCTTGTATACCCATTTGTTTTGAAGTGCCCGCTTACCTTGAGGCAACTCAACCAAATCCCATGCTTGGTTGCGATGTAGTGAGTCCATCTCTAGTTGCATGCTCTTCGTCCATTCTTCTTTGGATTCATGTTGCATAGCTTCTTCGTATGATTCTGACTCTCCAGAATCTGAGATCAAGGATGATTGAAGGAAGGCACAAACCTTTCTGGAAGTCTACTTGCTCTTGTAAATAGGTTGAGGCTCCTCATTTGGTTGACGTTGTTGCACATTGTCACCGTTTGCAGTCCTTGAGTCTTCACCGTCCTCAAGCTCCATGTACTCATCACCTGTTTCTTTTGCTTGTTTTCTTTCCAAGCAATCTTTGTACATATTTTGTTCGTTAAAAATTACATCCCTCCTCCTTAAGATTTTACCATCTTCAGGATTCCATAGGCGATACCCAAAGTCACTTTCTCCATAGCCAATGAAGAAACACTTTTTGGACTTTGCATCTAGCTTTGATCTTAGGCTTCTATCTACGTGCATGAAAGCCTCACACCCAAACACTTTGAGAAATGCATAGTTCACCGGTTTACCTGTCCATGCCTCTTCTGGAGCTCCCCCATCCAATGCCGTTGAGGGTGACCGATTGATGAAGTACACAGTCGTACTTACATCTTCCGCCCAAAGCTCAAGCGGTAAGCCTGCATGTAGCCGCATGCTTCGTGCTCGCTCCATGATTGTTTTGTTCATCCTTTCCGAAATCCCATTTTGTTGAGGTGTCCTTGGGGTTGTCCTTTGCCTCCGAATGCCATTGCTAGCACAAAATCTTTCAAAAGCTTGGCTGCAATATTCGCCTCCATTGTCGGATCTAAGGCATTTAACCTTGGTACCTGTTTCATTCTCCACAAAGGCTTTCCTCCTTTTAAATATGGAAAATACATCGAATTTATTCTTCATGACATAAACCCATGTTTTTCTAGTTGCATTGTCTATGAATGTTACATAGTACAATGAGCCACCAAGTGATGGTGTACTTGCATGACCCCAAACATCAGAATGAACCAACTCAAGTTTTTTATTTTTTCTTTCATTTCCTGATTTTTGAAATTTTACCCTGTTTTGTTTACCATAAACACAATCTTCACAGAACTCTAAGTCCACTACTTTCAAACCTGGTAGAAGCTTCTTTGTTTGAAGGATTTGCATTCCTTTGGCACTCATATGCCCAAGCCGGTAGTGCTACAGCGCACTGTCAACTTCTGTAGTTGTTGCATAAGCTGAACGTTGCATGCTAATAGTACACAAGTAAAGTGTACCAACTTTTTCTCCCTTGGCAACCACCAAAGATCCCTTTGAGATCTTCCACCGTTTGTTTCCGTATGCAATGTTGTGACCTTCATCATCCAATTGTCCTGTAGAGATCAAATTTTTGCGAAGAGAAGGAACATGCCTAATATCTTTAAGCTTCCATTCATTTCTGTTAGCAGGTTTGACAGAAACTGTACCTTTGCCGACAATCTCACAAGATTCATCATCTCCCAAGTATACATACCCAAAATTACCTGTGGTGTAGTCTTGGAAATGTTGCTTGTGTGGTGTCGCATGGAATGAAGCCCCGGAATCTACTATCCAGGAATTAGACACATTGTCTAATGAGAGAATTAGAGCATCTTGCTCTACTTTACCTGCCACATTGGCCTCCGATGTTGGCTTGTTGTCTTGAGACTCAGTCTCCTTCTTCTTCTTGGACCAGCAATCCTTCTTGACGTGGCCCTTCTTGCCACCACATTTCCAACATTCAAGAACTGACTTTGTGCGTGACTTGCTCCGCCTTGTGCGAACACAACCCTTCTGATTTTTGAACCTCTCCTTAGGCCTTCCTCTTGTTTTCACTGACAGTGCAGCACTTGATGATTCTCCTGTGCTTCTCCTTCGTATTTCCTCGCTTAGGAGAACACCCACAACATCATCAAACTTAAGAGTATTTGTGCTAGAAATAGAATTACTTACAGCCATCACAAGGCTGTCCCAACTATCCGGTAGAGATGATAGTATAAGGAGAGCTCGCACTTCGTCATCGAAATTGATTTTCACCGATCGAAGTTGACTTATGTTTGTGTTAAAGTCATTTAGGTGTTCTGCAACTGAACCATTCTCTGTCATCTTTAGATTGAACAAGCGCTTCATAAGAAATACCTTATTGGATGCCGATGGTTTCTCGTAGAAGTCGTCAAGTGACTTCATCAAGTCCTCCGTGGTCTTCATCTCCGAAACATCGAAGGCCACAGTTGACGCCAAGCTTAACCGGATTGTTCACAGGGCCTTTCGATCAAGGACAATCCATGCTTCATCTGCCATCGTTGCGGGCTTCTTTGCAAGATCGCCTAGTGGCAAATAGAGGTCCTTCTGGTAGAGATAGTCTTCAATCTGCATCTTCCAATGTTGGTAGTTTTTGCCGTTGAACTTCTCAATCTTGAGCTTCCCTTCCTCCGCCATAACTCCCACTCAATTCAAGGAATCCTTTCCTTGAGATAATTTAGCTACGAGCAAACCTTGCTCTGATACCAGTTGTTAGGAAATAAGACGTAGCTAAATAGATAATTGAGTAGATTACTTAATGGAGAGAGATATATTTACATACACGAGATTATAGAGTAGAGAGAGAGAGAGAGAGAGAGAGTACACACGATATATGTGGTTCACCCAATGTGGGCTACGTTCACGGGAAAGCAGCCACTGAATGGCTTTAGTACTTCAAAACAAGAAGTAGTTTACAAAGGGATTATACCCTTAATGGAGCTCCCACCTTGCTTCACTCTCACCACCTCACACTCACCTTGTTGCATCAACTTTACACTATATGAAATGTGTGTAGAAATGGCCTCCTTTTATAGGCCAAAAGGGCTGCCCTCTCTCATGAGAGGCAGCCATGTGTAGCCACCCTTGTGTAGATAAGTCCAAATCGGACCCTTCAATCCGCCCATGTGTGGCCGCCCTTGAGAAGACAAGTCCGCTTTTGAATTCGGCCACCGGCCATTGAATTCGGACACCGGCCACCGGCCATTGACTTCCAACCACCGGCCAACCGACGGTTGTTTTCCGACCACTTTCCGGCCGCCGTCCGGCCATAATATTCCGGCGAGGGAAAAAAAGTCTCAGGGGCTTCCGTCCCCGAGGCCCCTAAAGTTGCCCCTGATTTTTGGCCTTGAAAATTTTTGTTTTCGACGAGCTATTTTCCTTCACGCACGATGGCTTCTCCTCATAATGGGGGCCTTACAAATGTGGGCTTTTACCACAAAAATTATAAGGGTAAATCAGGCTCCAGCATCGTCGGTGTCGGGTGTTTGTTGAAGCAACGGCTCTGCAGAGCTTGGTCAATGTCCGCTTCTGTACGCCATCGTACTCAAGGAGTCGGGGAGAGGGAGATAGAGCGAGATTTTGATGCGTCTACTGAGGCTGTTCGCGACAAAGAGTTGGCTCATCATGGAGACGTCCTCAGATGTCGACGACGGATCAGAGAGAGAGAGAGAGAGAGAGAGAGAGAGAGAGAGAGAGAGAGAGAGAGAGAGAGAGAGAGAGAGAGAGAGAGAGAGAGAGAGAGAGATCCTTGGAGTACTGGAAGAGAAGGAGATACAACGAGGTTGGGGGGGGGGGAGAGTTGTTTGCTGTACTTCGTGCAAAGCTTTGACGGTGTGGTTCACCTCGATAAGTCATCGGACTGGGGGGGAGAGAGAGAGAGAGAGAGAGAGAGAGAGAGAGAGAGAGAGAGAGAGAGAGAGAGATTCTGCAAGGGGTGCTACTGGTTGGAGGTGTCTGTTGGCTTTTCATTCACCTCTTGACAGCACCACCATCTATAGCAATCTCTTATCGCCACCACATGCATGCCAGGATCAACTGCCTCACTCCGTAGAATGAGCGGAAGCCGCCGCCTACCTTAAGGTGTTGGAGCATGTCCGAGGCACGCACAAGGGTTTCCCTGTATCCATTTGGCAAGAGCCGGTCATCTTGGAGGTCATCGTCCTATTGGAAACTCAGGATGAGGATGAGCGTGCCAATAGCAGACGAAAGAGAGTTTGATGGGTGATCAACTGGATGGCCGTTGGTTGGGTGCAAGATATTGTGCATGCTGTTAGGAAATATGACGTAGCTAAATAGATATTTGAGTAGATTACTTAATGGAGAGAGATAGATTTCACACACGAGATTATAGAGTAGAGAGAGAGAGAGAGAGAACACACGATATACGTGGTTCACCCAATGTGGGCTACGTCCACGGGAAAGCAGCCACTCAATGGCTTTAGTACTTCAAAACAAGAAGTAGTTTACAAAGGGATTATACCCTTAATGGAGCTCCCGCCTTGTTTCACTCTCACCACCTCACACTCACCTTGTTGCATCAACTTCACACTATGAAATGTGTGTAGAAATGGCCTCCTTTTATAGGCCAAAAGGGCTGTCCTCTCTCATGAGAGGCAGCCATGTGTAGCCACCCTTGTGTACATAAGTCCAAATCGAACCCTCCAAGTCGCCCATGTGTGGCCGCCCTACAGAAGACAAGTCCGCTTTTGAATTCGGCCACCGGCCATTGATTTTCGACCACCAGCCACCGACCATTGACTACTGGCCACCGGCCAACTGACCGGTCATTTTTCGACCACTTTCTGATCGCCATCCGACCATGATATTCCGGTGAAAAGGAATATTCCGGTGAGTGATTTTGGCCGTGAAAATTTTGGTTTCCAGCGAGTGATTTTTCTTTTCTTTTCAGCGAGTGATTTTCCTTCACGCACGATGGCTTCTCCTCATAATGGGGGCCTTACAAATGTGCGTTTTTACCACAAAAAATTACAAGGGGTAAATCAGGCTCCATACTTAACAATCTCCCACTTGGAGACTGATCTCCAAACCAAACTTGTGATTGATTTCTATCATGTCTTCTTATCCTTGAATGCTGATTGAAGATGAGCAAAAGCTCAACTTCTCCTTGTTGACCACCTTTGTAAACATGTCTGCAGGATTTTCACTTGTATACACCTTTCCTAGCTTTAGATGTCCCCCTTCCAAAAGAGCGCGTATGAAGTGATATCTCACCTCAATATGCTTTGTCCTTGAATGAAATGCTGAGTTCTTCGCAAGATGGATAGCACTTTGGCTATCACTGTACAAGACACAATTGTCTTGTTTGAATCCAAGCTCTTCTAAGAATCTGTGAAGCCACAGAATTTCTATGCTTGCCTCCGTCATTGCTACATACTCTGCTTCCGTGGTAGACCACTTTCTGCATCTTTGAAGCCCAGCTTACTGCTATGCCTCCAACTGTGAACACATAGCCAGTAGTGCTTCTTCGCGTATCTTTGTCACCTGCCATATCTGCATCAGCATACCCTTCTAAAAAAATATTAGTTCCTCCAAAATATAAAGCATTTGTTGTTGTTCCTTTTAGATACCTAAGTATCCACTTCACAGCTTGCCAATGCTCTTTACCTAGGTTGTCCATGAACCTCCTCACAACTCCCAATGCATGTGCACTGTCTAGTCTTGTCCAGACCATAGCATACATTAGAGAACCTACCGCTGCAGCATATGGAACTTTAGATATATAGGCTATCTCCTCTTGTGTCTTTGGACACATATCCTTCGTTAGTTTAAAGTGACCAGCCAAAGGTGTAGAAACTGGTTTTGCATTTTGCATTGCAAACCCTTCTAGTACCTTCTTGATGTAATCCTCTTGAGATAGCTTTATTGTCTTCTTCATCTTGTCCCTTGATATTTTCATACCAAGTATCCTCTTTGCAGCGCCTAAATCTTTCATTGAAAAATATTTAGACAGCTCCTCTTTTAGGTCTTTGATGTCTTGCATGTTAGCACTTGCAATCAACATGTCATCAACATACAACATTAGGATGATGAATTTCCCATCTCCCAAATTCTTCGTGTAGACGAAGTGATCCGAATTGCATCTTGTGAATCCATGATCCAACATCCATCGATCAAACTTCAAGTACCATCGTCTTGATGCTTGTTTTAAACCATACAAGCGCTTCTTTAATCTGCAAACCATTTTCTCCTTACCTTTTACTTCATACCCCTTTGGTTCAAGCATGTAGATTTCCTCCTCTAAGTCACCGTGAGGGAATGCCGTATTTCATCCATTTGCTCAAGATTTAGATCATGAGCAGCCACAAGGCTTAAGACAAGCCTAATTGAGTTCATTTTTACAACAAAAGAAAATATTTCATTGAAGTCAATACCTTTCTTTTTAGAAAACCCTTTTACCACAAGCCTAGACTTGTACCTTTTCTTCCCACTTTCTTCTTCCTTCACCTTGTACACCCATTTGTTTTGAAGTGCCCGCTTACCTTTAGGCAACTCAACCAACTCCCATGTTTGGTTGCGATGTAGTGAGTCCATCTCCACTTGCATGCTCTTCGTGCATTCTTCTTTGGATTCATGTTGCATAGCTTCTTCGTATGATTCCAGGTCTCCAGAATCTGAGATGAAGAGATGGTTGAAGGAAGTAACAAACCTTTCTGGAGGTCTACTTGCTCTTGTAGATCTTTGGGGAATAGGTTGACGCTCCTCGATTGGTTGACGTTGTTGCACATTGTCACTGTTTGCAATCCTTGAGTCTTCACCGTCCTCAAGCTCCATGTACTCATCACCGTTTCTTTTGTTTGTTTTCTTTCAAGTAATCTTTGTTCATATTTTGTTCGTTAAAAATTACATCCCTACTCCTTAAGATTTTACCATCTTTAGGATTCCATAGGCGATACCCGAAGTCGCTTTCTCGATAGCCAATGAAGAAACACTTTTGGAACTTTGCATCTAGCTTTGATCTTAGGCTTCTATCTATGTGCATGAAAGCCTCACACCCAAACACTTTGAGAAATGCATAGTTCACCGGTTTACCTGTCCATGCCTCTTCTGGAACTCCCTCATCCAATGCCGTTGCAGGTGACCGATTGATTAAGTACATAGACGTACTTACATCTTCTGCCCAAAGCTCAAGCGGTAGGCCTGCATGTAGCCGCATGCTACGTGCTCGCTCCATGATTGTCCTGTTCATCCTTTCCGAAATCCCATTTTGTTGAGGTGTCCTTGGGGTTGTCCTTTGCCTTTGAATGCCATTGCTAGCACAAAAGCTTTCAAAAGCTTGGCTGCAATATTCGCCTCCATTGCCGGATCTGAGGCATTTAACCTTGGCACCTGTTTCATTCTCCACAAAGGATTTCCACCTTTGAAATATGGAAAATACATCGGACTTATTCTTCATGACATAAACCCATGTTTTTCTAGTTGCATCGTCTATGAATGTTACATAGTACAATGAGCCACCAAGTGATGGTGTACTTGCAGGACCCCAAAGATCAGAATGAACCAACTCAAGTTTTTTATTTTTTCTTTCATTTCCTGATTTTTGAAATTTTACCCTCTTTTGTTGACCATACACACAATCTTCACATAACTCTAAGTCCACTTCTTTCAAACCTGGCAGAAGCTTCTTTGTTTGAAGGATTTGCATTCCTTTGGCACTCATATGCCCAAGCCGATAGTGCCACACCACACTATCAACTTATGTAGTTGCTACACAAGCTAAAGGTTGCATGCTCATAGTACACAAGTAAAGTGTACCGACCTTTTCTCCCTTGGCAACCACCAAAGATCCCTTTCAGATCTTCCACCGTTTGTTTCCGAATGCAATGTTGTGACCTTCATCGTCCAATTGTCCTGTAGAGATCAATTTTTTCCAAAGAGAAGGAACATGCCTAACATCTTTAAGCTTCCATTCATTTCCGTTATATAGCAGTTTTGACAGAAATTGTACCTTTGCCAACAATCTCACACGCTTCATCATCTTTCAAGTATACATACCCAAAATTACCTTTGGTGTAATCTTGGAAATGTTTCTTATGTGGTGTCGCATGGAATGAAGCCCCGAAATCTACTATCTAGGAATTAGACACATTGTCTAATGAGAGAATTAGAGCATCTTGCTCTACTTTACCTGCCACATTGGCCTCTGATGTTGGCTTGTTGTCTTGAGACTCAGTCTTCTTCTTCTTCTTGGACCAGCAATCCTTCTTGACGTGGCCCTTCTTGCCGCAATTCCAACATTCAAGAACTGACTTTGTGCGTGACTTGCTCCGTCTTGAGCGATCACGACCCTTTTGGTTTTTGAACCTCTCCTTAGGCCTTCCTCTTGTTTCCACTGACAATGCAGCACTTGATGATTCTCTTGTGCTTCTCCTTCGTATTTCCTCGCTTAGGAGAACATCCACAACATCATCAAACTTAAGAGTATTTGTGCCAGAAATAGAATTACTTACAGCCATGACAAGGCTGTCCCAACTATCCGGTAGAGATGATAGTATAAGGAGAGCCCGCACTTCGTCATCGAAATTGATTTTCACCGGTCGAAGTTGACTTATGTTTGTGTTAAAGTCATTTAGGTGTTCTGCAACTGAACCATTCTTTGCCATCTTTAGATTGAACAAGCGCTTCATAAGAAATACCTTATTGGATGCCCATGGTTTCTCGTAGAAGTCGTCAAGTGACTTCATCAAGTCCTCCGTGGTCTTCATCTTCGAAACATTGAAGCCACGGTTGACGCCAAGCTTAACTGGATTGTTCCCAGTGCCTTTCGATCAAGAACAATCCATGCTTCATCTCCCATTGTTGCGGGCTTCTTAGCAAGACCGCCTAGTGGCAAATAGAGGTCCTTCTGGTAGAGATAGTCTTCAATCTGCATCTTCCAATGTTGGTAGTTTTTGTTGTTGAACTTCTCAATCTTGAGCTTCCCTTCCTCCGTCATAACTCCCACTCAATTCAAGGAATCCTTTCCTTGAGATAACTTAGCTACGAGCAAACCTTGCTTTGATACCAGTTGTTAGGAAATATGACGTAGCTAAATAGATATTTGAGTAGATTACTTAATGGAGAGAGATAGATTTCACACACAAGAGATTATAGAGTAGAGAGAGAGAGAGAGAGAGTACACACGATATACGTGGTTCACCCAATGTGGGCTATGTCCACGGGAAAGCAACCACTCAATGGCTTTAGTACTTCAAAACAAGAAGTAGTTTACAAAGGGATTATACCCTTAATGGAGCTCCCGCCTTGCTTCACTCTCACCACCTGACACTCACCTTGTTGCATCAACTTCACACTATGAAATGTGTGTAGAAATGGCCTCCTTTTATAGGCCAAAAGGGCTGCCCTCTCTCATGAGAGGCAACCATGTGTAGCCACCCTTGTGTAGATAAGCCCAAATCGGACCCTCCAATCCGCCCATGTGTGGCCGCCCTTGAGAAGACAAGTCCGTTTTTGTATTCGACCACCGGCCATTGATTTCCAACCACCGGCCACCGGCCAACCAACTGGTCGTTTTTCGACCACTTTTCGGTCACCGTCCGGCTATAATATTCCGACGAAAAGGAATATTTCGGCGAAGGAAAAAAAAGTTTCCCTGAATTTTGGCCGTTAATATTTTGGTTTCCAGCGAGTGATTTTCCTTCACGCACGATGGCTTCTCCTCATAATGAGGGCCTTACAAATGTGCATTTTTACCACAGAAAATTACAAGGGGTAAATCAGGCTGCATACTTAACACGTGGAGAGGTGGTGAGTAGCCCACCGTTCTGAGTAAGAGGTTGGCGGCTCTGGTTAAGTGCGACGCCACTGGTTGCTGGGTGGGTGATGCCATGCAGGCAACTGAGAGACAGAGAGAGAGTGAGAGTTGAGGTTGGTCAGCTGCGCCAGCGAGATTGGCAGAAGAAAAAAATAAAAATAAAAAAATTTGCCACTATCTTGCATGCACCTGCGCCCACAAAACTTGAGGTAGCAATTTGTGCAGTCTGAAAAAGAAGATGTTGCCGGACTCATTGATGCTACTGTGCATGTGGGCCAAGAGCTAGGTGCTTGTATGCACTCGCACGAGTCGAGTGCTCGTGGAGATGGGTAGTGGGCGGTCTTCAGTTGAGGAGAGAGAGAAGAGAGAATATTTGATGCCGGTCAAGAGTGAATTTGGGTTAGCAATTCTGGGCGCCTTTGCATGTGAAAGGGGCAGGTGGGTGGTCAAAATGCAAAGTGAGGCACTTGCTGCTGCACGTGGAATCCAACAAATTCGAGACAAACTCGCAAAATGCCAAGGGCCTCTGCTTTGAGAGTGTGCATGGTCTTTGCGGCACCCGTTATGAGCCTCGGGATGGCAGTGGCGGCTACCTAGTCGCACGTGCACGATAGCCATAGAAATACGCAAGAGAGTAGCACGCTAACAATGCATGCCGTCAGTTGTTTGTTGTTCGTGGCAAGTTAGTGGAGGACTGTTACAGTATCAGGGAGTGCCTCGGCTACCCTATAACAATGGGTTCCACAATAGATCACCACCAGATTCCTCTGCTTGCTTGACCCGCAACCTCTTTCCTTGTTGCAAAATACATCCTTCATTCTTGTAACCGGCAGTCGTTGAGTGTCGTACCCGATGTTGCTACTGCGTCTTCTTACTGGATGGTTTTCTTGTCCGTCAAAATGCACTCTTCTACCCTGTTAAGGTTTGGTATGTCGAGATTTTGGGCGGCTGGGATTACAGTTATGTTCAAGGTTTCAACAAAATCTGGATGCAACGCACCTTGGATTTTCCCTACGTAGATTGTAATTAGCATTGGGATTCCTATGACGAGAGTGAAAAAATCTTTGTCTATGCCTCTCATTGTCCAACCGTTCCCACTACTCAAAGCTTGCTTGTCTTACCCGGATTCGCCTCATTCTCGATAGAGAAGTCTTAGGACTTCTTTTGTCCGACTTTAAAAATCATTATTATTATTATTCTTACAGACTCGAAACATTCTTACATCATGGAATTTTCTCTCTTTTCTCTTTTTCTTTTTTGGATTTCCATAATTCGATATCTCTATTACAAAATCTAGTTCACCTTATATATCCCCTAAGCATGCATGCTATTCTAATGTAATGGTTTGAAGTATTGAAACCAAGATGATGTTATGATTACTAATCAATTTCTATCTTCTTCTTCTCATGCTCGAGAACGGTCATATATGACTCCTTTGATTAATCGCTACTCTCTAAGTCATCATGATCTAGGTCCTAGATAAGGTGTTTTTCACAGTCTTTAACCATGATAATTTTGTTTAAATAAATCACATAATGATCAATTAATGTATAAAATACATTCAACTTTCCTAACAACATAAAATCAATGGAATTTGAGAGAGAACCAAACTTAGCTTTGAGATATGTTCGTCATGAATTTCATCAGGAGCATCTTTTCACCTAGCTCTAATACCACTGCTATAGCCAGAGGCGTGGAGTTCCCTACAAAATACCCGAAATAGCATACTACAAACCATAAAACAGACTAATTGACATACCTGGCAACCACATAGACGCATAATCGTGAGATACACGAACAAAGAAAGACAAAGTGCAAGAGAGAGTAATAGGGCGCGTGCAGATGCACCTCCTAGAATGGAGTGCTACGCCGGCACAACGAGAGAGAAGAGAGGAGAGGTGAGAAGAGAAGAGCAACACAAACACTAGGTGCAATCTCCCCTCGTGCAAGAGTGACCATTTCCCTCTTGCACGTATTTCATTTATAGATTTCTTGAATGGTAAAAAATGAGTACAAACTGGCCAGCTAGCCATAGCCAAAGCTCCTAAAGAGAACTTGAATACATAAAATATAATATCCTTTTTGCAATAGCCTAGCTCGGTCAAGCCTTTCCACCTTTCAGCTGTAATAAATAGTAAAATATGAATTCCATAACAGTATTGGCCTTCATCCAGCAATTTGATGCGGCCTTTGGAGATGAGGGCTTCACAGAGTCCTCCAAGCTACACCATGTAGCTATGCACTTCCAAAAATTGGCTCGTCAATGGTGGGCTAGCCTTAGTGGCAATGGTGAATCCCCAAAGACATGGAAAACTCTACGAGTTTCCATCATGAAGCAATTCCTTACAAGCGATGCAAATGAAAAAGTGCTTACCAAATGGCACAGTTTGAAGCTTCTCTCCCATGATACTATCCACAAATACGTATACAAGTTTTGGGACTTACATCTCAAGGATACTATCTTCCAAAAGATAGACTTTGCTGAGCAAAAACAACAGTTTTGTGCAAGATTACCTATGGCCGAATACACTCTCAATGGCTTGGTTCTATCACCAAAGTAATCCACCACACCGTGGTTGCTTCGCGCATCAATTTTCAACAAGGGGCTAGACGGAATGTCAAGACCATGGAAAATAAAGACAAAAGTGATGCCAAGGGAAAAACCAATGCCCAAAATTCTTCCCAAGGCAATTCCAACAACAACAACAACAACTATTAGTCCAAGGAGAAGGGAATTTACAAAGGTCAAAACAAACTCTCTCTTGAAGAGCTTGAAGCTTTTCGCAAGGACCATAAGTGTTTTAAGTGTGGGGAGAAAGGACATGGCTATCTTTCTTGCCCCAAGAAAAATGCTCGCAATGAGACTCCTAGAGCTTCCACCATCGAAGCTCCAAAAGAGGACCCTCATTGTAAAGGTGCACCTTTCTCCTATGTTTGGGGAAAGGTAAGGGAGCATGATGCCTTAATCTTGTTTGACCCTGGCTCTACTCACAACTTCATATCAATGGAGTTGACCACCAAGTTGGGCATTCAAACTTTTGAGATGGGAGACGCTATAACGGCCAACATTGCTTTCAAGGGACAATGAGACTCCGTTACTCCCTTGATTGGAAAGTTGAGGCTCCATGTCCAAAGCTATGTCGACAAAGAAGACTTTTCATCTCTCCTCTTCAACATGAGGATGCTATCCTAGGGTCACCATGGTTCAACCGCATGGCTGCCAACATGAAGTTTCCTGAAAGGAGAATCTACTTCACCTACAAGGGAAAGAACATGTATATAGATGCTAGGGAGTTTGGTCGTACTATACCACTTGTAAATTCACTTGCTTTTGATAAATCAATGAAGAGCTCAATTTTTGCGTACATGATTTTTGTCAAAGAGTCCCTAAAAGGTCCTAATGTTTCATCAACTGTAAATGGTAGGAATCAAGAAGAGTTAGACTTGTCTAATTTTCTAAAAGGATTCCAAGATGTGTTCATCGATGATATCCCTATGGACTTACCTCCAAAACGAGGGGACGATGACCATCGAATTAAGCTCCTACCAGGAAGGTCACCACCCAACAAGCCTCCTTATCAAGTTTCTCACAGCTCAACAAGAGGAGATCATGAGGCAAGTACAAGAATTGGTAGACAAAGGGATGGTGATGCCTAGCTCCTCTCCCTTTTGTTCTCCAGTCCTTTTAGTGCAAAATAAAGATGGTACATATCGTATGTGTGTGGACTATCGAGCACTAAACCATATCACTATCAAAAATAGATTTCCCGTGCCTTGCGTAGAAGATTTGTTTGATAAGCTACAAGGCTCTACCTACTTCAGTGGGATTGAACCTTAAAAGTGGCTATCATCAAATAATGATAGTAGATGAAGATATCCTAAAGACCGCGTTTTGTACAATGTTTGGCCTTTATAAATATCTAGGCATGCCTTTTGGCTTGACTAATGCACCAACCACGTTCAATCGTCTAATGGAGAAAATCTTTAGACCCTACCCCCAAATTCACTGGAGTGTTCTTCGATGATATCATCATCTACTCCAAGTCTTTGGAGGAACATAAGCAACATCTCCAAGTGATTTTTCAAGCATTGAGAGAGAGCAAGCTTTTTCTCAACCAAAAGAATATGAATTTTTTCCTTCGAGAGATTCAATACTTAGGTCATATTATCTCTCAAGATGGTATCCATATGGATCCATCAAAGTTAGAGGTAATAAAAGCATGGCCTAATCCAAGGAATCTACATGAGCTAAGAAGCTTTATTGGTATGTGTGCATACTACAAAAACTTCATAGAAAAATTTTCTCAAATAGCAGGACCATTACATGACGTAACTAAGAAGAACATTAAGTATTTATGGACAGCTAAGGAGAAAAATGCTTTTGACAAGCTCAAAGAGAATCTTACTTCCCAACCAATCCTCATGCTTCCGGATCTCTCAAAGCCATTTGAGGTCCAATGTGATGCTTGTGGTGATTGCCTTGGAGCAATCTTGCTTCAAGAAGGGCATGCCATAGCATATGAGAGCCAAAAGCTCAATACGGATGAACGGGTCTTAGGCATTTATGAGAAAGAGCTATTAGTTGTTCTACTTGCCGTAGACACATGGAAGCACTATTTATTGGGGACTCCATCTATTCTACGAACCGACCACCAAAGACTCAAGTACTTCATGACACAAACAAAGCTTTCCAACAAACAAATGAGGTGGGCACATTTTCTTTCACAATTTAATTTTCATATTGCTTACATTGCTGGTAAGCACAATCAAGTGGACGATGCACTTTTACAAGACGACCAAAAGTTAATGTGGTGTCTATAGCAACTCACAATGATCTATCTTCTATGATAGATGAGTATGCTATTGATCCTAACTTTAGAGACATAATGTCAGCCCTTGCTTTGGGAAAGAAAGAGGAACCATTCACCTTGCAGGATTGTTATCTTCTCCACAACAATAGGCTATGTGTTACCCACTCCCTTCGTGACAAAGTCAATGTATGAATCCCATGCTCCTCCCTATGCGAGGCATAGAGGCATTCAACCTACTCTCTGAGGAGTAGAAACGTACTTATATTGGCCTACAATGAAAGTGGACATACAAGAGTATCTTTCAAAATGTGTAGTATGCCAAAAGACCAAGTATGATAGAGGGAAGCAACCTGGATTACTCCAGCCATGCCTATCCCAAATTCACCATGGGAGAGTATATCCATGGATTTCATCCTTGGATTGCCCACGTCTATCCATGGGAATACGGAAATATGGACAATAGTTGACATGTTTAGCAAGCAAGCACACTTTATTCCTGTCAAAAAGACTATTAAAGCACACCAAATGGCAACTCTCTTCATAGCACAGATTTTCAAACACCATGGATTGCCAACATCCGTCATGTCAGATAGAGATCCTAGAATGACCAAATTTTTGAAAAGGTCTCTTTGAAAATCTAGGAACAAGATTGAATTTATCTTCGGCCTATCACCCACAAACGGATGGCAAAGTGAGATAGCCAATCTTACGATACTCGATCTGTTAAAGACTTATGTTACAAAAGTTGATCAACGTTCACAATGAAAAAATTACTTACCTCTTGTAGAGTATGCATACAATAATATTGTACATACTTCAACAGGAAAAGTACCTTTTGAAATAATGGAGGAAAGACCTTAAAGTCCCTTGCTACTTAAAGTACATGGGAAGATCTTCGTTGCCGATGAGTATAGCCGTGACCTACAAGAATCTTTTCAAAAGATTAAGGAGGCTATATCCATCTCTCAACAACGGCAAAAAGCTGTTGTTGACAAGCACAGAAGGGCCTTAATGTTCAAAGAAAATGATTGGGTCTTACATAAGTTTTCTAAGGCTCGACTGAGGCAAACGACGGGCAAAAATCCTGCGGGCCATTAAAAGTATTATGCTAAGCTAGCAAAAAGATACTATGGTCCTTTCCAAATCTTGAAGCCAATCAAGGAGATGGATTATCAACTCAAGTTGCCCAACCATTGGCTCATACACAATGCTTTTCATGTGAGCCTACTTAAGCCCTACAAAGGAGAGCCACCAAGGGAACCAATTATGGAAAACCCTCCCAAAATCGAAGACCAAGAAGAGGTGCTACAACCGAAGCTATCCTTTGGCATGAAGACAAGGTACTACGACATGGTAAGATTATCCGACGGTATCTTATTAAGTTCAAAAATTATCCTTTTAAAGATGCTAGATGGATACAAGGAATACATCTTAAGGATAGTATGAATCTTGTCAATGCTTACAATGACACATTAGAGTAAGCAAATGTACAAATTTCTTTTACATGACCGATGTTTTTGTCTTATAAGACTATTTCTCTTTTTATTGTGCACAAATTTAAATAGTATGCGTGCTTAGAATCATGTTTGTGACGACGACCTCTCTCAAACACCAAGTAGAATTTGTCACTCTACTTGGGAGAATGAAATGGACTAACGAGCAGACATGCTTACGATAGCTATGTCTCCCAGGCACCAAATGGATTAGTCATCCATCTTGGAAAGATGTTGTAGGGTAAAAAGGGATCCTCTACCCGCTAAGAAAAAATGACTAATGACTAAGGCTTTATCTCTTCTACCTCATAGTCAAGGATGACTATGATTTCAAGAGAGAGAGGTAATGTCATAAAATCTAATATCTAACCAATCCAAATGATTTTCTCATATTAAATTGATCATTTAATGTGGGAGAATAAACGGGAACAAGGGTTAGGACACAAGCATGTGCTTACATATCTATCTCAACACAGGGCCAATGGTAAAGGGGTCCAAATGAGAGATGGTATGTCAAAGAGCAAGGCTAACCAATGGAGCTTAAAGACCTCAGGGTTAGCTTCATTGAAGACCTCCAATAGTTAGTGTTAAAAGTCCTTTGACCTTAGGTAAGCTAGGGCCGTGCTTGAGGTGAGAACCCAGACCAAGGTTGAGGTGCTTGTTGTGCCTAATGATTGAGATGCTTGAGATTCTTGAAGTGCTTGATGATTCAGATGCTTGAGGTGCTTGTCATGCTTGGGATGCTAGGGTTGTACTTGAGGTGGGAACCTAGCCCAAGTTTGAGGGGCTTAAGGGCCGAGCTTGTGGTGAGAACTGGGCCCAAGTTTGAGGGGGAGAGCCTCAAAAGTCAAATCATATCCCTACAAAGAGGGGGAGATCCATGCAAGTAGGGGGGGTGGTTGCTTGACCACTCTCTCCCCAAAGGGCACCCTTTGGTCAAGAGGAAAGTGGGACACATGTCAAGCCCCTAGCTAGGTTACCCTCAAGGAGTGTCCAAAGCCTATTGGTTGGCCTTTCAAGGGGTCCAATGATAATTAAGTAGATTTAAGTAATAATTTTAGCATTTATTAAGTCCTCTCTCTCAAAGGGGAAAGAGGGACACTTGTCCCAAGGCTACCCTTGTTGCTTGATATGCCCTTGCATGTGATTGGCTAGGCCTGGAGAGGTCCAATGATATTCAAGCATGAGCTACAAGGGGGGGTTGACCAAAGCAAGCTAGGGGATTGCTTGAGGGGATACTCTCCCACACACATTCTCATTGTGTGAAGTGCAAAGTGCAAGAGCTCCATCTCCTTCTCAAAGCTAGTAGAGAAGTTGAGGGCCTACACCAACACTCTTGTCTATAGAATGCAGATCCAACCAAGAGCCATGCTTCAATGCTTAAGCTTGCCATCTTCTTCATCTTCATTACTATGCTATTATGTATGCTAGCAAGAAGAGTGATGATAAGTGAGGAACTAATTCTTTCTCCTATGAAATGTTTCTTCTTCCTCTGCCCTACCCTCATTCCCTGCTAGCTCTCTCCACCTTCGAAGGTGTTTGAGGCCTTGGGACTGAGGCTTGGGATAGTTAATGCTTTTTACAAAGTTCATGTTATGCTCGTGATGCATGAAGGTTTCCATCTTCATAGCATCATCTAGGTCACAAGGAACACAAAGATTGTATTGTACCAAGTCTCTCTTGATGGGAGAAACTATAATACAAATGCCTATTAGAGGGGGGACCGCCTCCACATAAATCCGGTCCCCAATTGTTGTCATGTTCTCTAAACTCTATCTCTTGCAAAAGTAATGTTCATGCCAAGTTAACTAAATGCTATGTTTATGTTGCTACCATCAATTAAGTTCACCCTCTATGCTCACAAAGTAATCCCACAAAAGTGCTATCTTTAATTTCCGCTACTCTCAAAGTTCATAGGCCACTTCTATTACAATGGACATAAATAGTGAGACCAAGTCGATGAAGAAGCTACCATGGATACCCCAGTAGACGATTCTTTCCACTAGATACACCTTGGTTTTTCTACCCTTAATTTTATACCTAATAATAATGCCATCTTGAGCATCCCAGACAATGAACTTTGAAACACATCATGTCCATAATCCGACCAATAACAATGGATTGGTGCACTCATCCATAGTGTTTTAGATACATATGATTGGTTCCCTGCCAGATGCATGTGCCTGAAACTCCAACCCACGGGTTCAAACACCGATAACTTGAACTCCAACACAAGGGTCCAAATTAATTATATGAAGCATTGTTTTCCCCTCTCTACCACTCACAAGCCTCTCTCTGACTGAAGCTAGTGGCGACACTCTCCCTTTGACTAGAAATCTGATGTCAAAGCCACTTTGGCCATCACCACGCATGCCATGCTGATCTCCTCTGTCAAATCTTTATTAGCGTAATCTCTGTCCAGCTTGCCTTTGGCTTCAACCTTTCAAACCAAACAAAGCGTCATGTCACAATTAGAACAACTATGGTCAGACCTTGTGGGTACTTAGGTAGCAAACTAAGTATTGGTAATGTCATCCTTGTCAAGCTTGCCTTTGCCGTTATCCTCTAGCAAACTCATCCATTTGCTTTTGGCTTCACAATATCGAGCCAAACAATTTTCCAGTTTCCTTGAGAATTATGTCAATGCATAGGCCGCTAATTGGATGGTTGATCTGCTATCCATAGCCACTTGTTGGTTTTGGTCGTTGTTGCTTGCATTTGAGCAAAGGGGGCCATGTTGAAGTTACGAGATTTGGATACTTGTGCTCCTTCTCGCACTCCAAGGGCCGTACAATTCCCAAGCCGCTCCATAATGTCTCCAAATATAGGGCTACGCACAACGTGGTTCTCCCAAGCCACTCTGCAAAAAGCACTTTGATGTCCCTCTCTTGAGCTCGAATCGCATCCTCTTCCAAGCCACTCCACAAGAAATTTCCCTTTACAAACCCCAAGTACTTGTCCTAAAGCCAATCACAAGGGAAAACCCAAGGGGCCTCCAATTCCCTCTCTTAACTTTTCTGTGGAAGCAAATTTTTGGGTGCCTCTTTGTAGTTGTGTCAAGGCAGGAACATAGGGGCGGGGTGGGGGACTCTCGACAGTGGAGGGAATAACGCAGTAGCATTTTAAAATGCTGCCTATATGCCAAGGGGAGAGAGTGCTATTGCTAGCAAGGAATTGTTGTCATCATCGTGTCAAAATGCAAGCAGTAGGGGTAGGGAAGAGCTGTCGTCAAGAGCTTCTGGAGTGCTACATTTTAAAACACCGAGGGGCTTTGTTTCCTCTTGTCGTCGCCATCAAGGGATTACCTAGATGGTACTTGCTGCTGCGTTTTAAAACGCAGGTAGGAAGCTTGCCGTCCGCCAAGGTCTTGGACGCCGTCTCAAAACGCACTCCGTTTCAAAACGCTTGGAGGGTGGGAAGATTGACGCCTTTGCATAGTGGGAATTGTTGAAGGAGGCTCCAACTTGGCAGCGTTTCACAACACCGCTATAGAGGGAAAATGGTACCACCACCAACTACTCCCCAAGGTTTCTCCTCTTCTCCATGGGACACCTTGCTCATGCAAGGTCACAGAGCACTAAGCTATGATACCATGTCAAATTCGACAATTCAGAAGCGTAGAGACCAAGGGAAGAAAGAACGCAAGAGAGAGAGAGAGAGAGAGAGAGAGAGAGAGAGAGAGAGAGAGAGAGAGAGAGAGAGAGAGAGAGAGAGAAAGAGAGAGAGAGAGAGAGAGAGAGAGAGAGTTGAACCAACCAACCTTGCCAATGAATTGATGATAATACAATGGGGGTTGAGGGTTGCTTATTTAGCAAACTCTGGAAATTGCCCTACCTAGACTTTGACCAATAATTAAAATAAATATCTAAAAGCCAAACTAAATAATGGGATCACATTGGGCAATTCACTTGAGATGCCAAAAACCTCTGGAATTGCCCTACCTAGACTTTGACCAATAATTAAAATAAATATCTGAAAGCCAAACTAAATAATGGGATCACATTGGGCAATTCACTTGAGATGCCAAAACTCTAACAGATCTGCCACATCATCTTCATACGTAGACATTAGATGCAAGTAACGACCATGAACCACATTAGCATTATCCTCCATTAGAGCACGTATCTTTTTCCATAAAATCACGTGTGTATCATGAATCAACAATAAAATTAGCTCGAAATAATGTAAGATGAAGAGTCTCCGTTATTGAGTTAATGCTCGTGAATTAATGTGATCTCCAATGCTTGCAATATTTGGATTTTCCACTTGAAAATTACAATTCAATACATTTAGGTCATTTTGGGCATCAACAAAGAAGTGCAACAAAAATTGAACCTTGTAATTTGTCAATTTACCATACAAAGTTGTATCTTGAGTTAAGCAGTTTGGGGAGATAATTTAGGTGTTGGCCCAGTTTTCAAACTTTTTGAATGTTTTGGCACACGTAAAAATACTTCCTTCCCTTCCTCCAAGGTAACTTGCCGACGTTTCTCATCAGCATACTTCTTATACCGATCCTGTGCTTGTCAGACATTCTGACGAGCGAGTTTCAGCATATCCATGTGGTCTTGGAGAAAATCCTTAACCTGTTGGAGATTTTTGATTGCCAACCCCACCGTCACAGTTGACTTAGGTTGAAACCCATACACGAGCATGAAAGGACTAAATCCAGTTGTGACATGCTTAGCACTGTTGTAGGAAAACTCAAGAATAGGTAAGTATTCTTCCTAGTCTGACTGTTTTTTGCTGACGTATGCTCTTAGCATATCCTCTAGCACCTGGTTAACTCGTTCAGTCTGACCATCTATTTCTGGATGATCGGTTGTACTGAGGTTCAGTTGTGTACCCAATCGTTTAAACACAGCCCTCCAAAAGTGACTATTAAACTTGGGATCACGGTCACTGACAATGTTACTTGGCAAACCATACAATTTGTATAGATTGTCCATAAATAACTTGGCTAGTTTTGGTGTCTTAACCATTGATTTGGTTGGAATAAACTTACATAGTTTAGTCAGCCGGTCTACGACCACCTATACCGAGTCATGACCTCATACAGTGGTTGATAAGCCCACAATAAAGTCCATAGAGATGCTTTCCCATTTTCCATTGGGAATCTCCAAAGGATGTAGGAGTCCTCCTGCTTTCAGGCGCTCTGCTTTGTTAACTTGACATTTTTGGCAATGCAAGACATAAGCTTGAACAAAGCCATGTATACCTGGCCAGTAAAACTGTCGTCGTACGAGAGCATAAGTTTTTTTAATACTCGGGTGCCCTGCACTTGGACTATCATGACATTCATAAAGAATTTGGCGCCAAATGTCTGTGTCCATCGGTACACAAACTCTCCCCTTATGGAGTAGGTACCCATTGTCGATGGTGAAATGCTTCCATTGTTGTAGTTCATTACTCGATAGAGGAGAACCAGGTGTGGAGGTTAACATTACACTACCATCATTGGAGTGAGAAGGATCCCTCATTTGAACATGGCTCCACACTTTGGAATATGCTTCATCATGCTCATATTTGCCTTTGAGAGAATCCAAAAATTCACTACTAAGTTCCGTGAACAAGAGAGAATTGATCTCCGGCATACGGCTTAGAGCGTCAGCCACCACATTGTATCGACCTTTACGATACCTGAGCTTGGCGTCATATTCTTGAAGAATCTCGGTCCACTTGGTTTTTTGACCCTTCAAATCAGTTAGTTGTGTAGACCATTTGATGCTTTCATGGTCAAACACAATTTCAAAATGAGCACCATACAGATAATGCCACCATGTTTTTAAGGCAGACACTATTGCATAGAGTTCGCACTCATAAGCAGAGTAGTTCTGCTGAGCTGCATCAAGCTTCTTGCTTTCGAATGCAATTGGCCGTCCGTCTTGTAACAGGACTGCTCCAATAGCACGATCACTGGCATCCGTTTCCAAAACAAATGGTTTCAAAGGATCTACAATAGCTAATATAGGAGCTGTAGCTAATGCATCCTTGAGTGTATCGAAACTGTGATGTTGAGCGGATCCCCACTGAAAAGCTTTGCCTTTGCCTTTTAGTTGATCCGTCATGGGAACAACAATATTAGCATAGTTTTTAACGAACCTTCGGTAAAAACCTGCAAATCCCAAAAAAAATCTGTAACTCTTCCAGATTTTTAGGAGAAGGCCATTTTCGAATGGTATCCACTTTGGATTGATCCATATATAACCCATTAGCTGAAATAACATACCCTAAATAATGAATTTCTTTTTTCAGAAAATCACACAAAGATTCCTTGGCATATAATTTGTTCGTTCGTAACAACTCGAACACTTGCCTGAGATGTTGTAAGTGTTCTTCTTCAGAAGCACTGTAGACTAGACTGTCATCGAGGAAACAATGACAAATTTGCCCAAGTACGGCTTCAAGACACTATCCATAAGTGTCATGAATGTTGCGGGCACATTGGTTAACCCAAAGGGCATCACCAAGAACTCATGGTGTCCAAACCATGTTCGGAATGTAGTTTTGGGTATATCAGCAAGTCGAATATGGACTTCGTGATATCCTGACCGCAAGTCTATTTTCATAAAAATGCGAGCATGAGTGAGTTTGTCGAACAACTCATCTACTCGGGGCCACGGTAGTCTACACACATGCACATACTGCCGCCTTTTTTCTTCACTAATAGGATAGGAGAGACCCATGGTGAAGAACTGGGTTGTATATACCCTCTGCTAAGGTAGTCAGCAAGCTGACGTTCCATCTCAACAGATTCAGAATAACTCATACGGTAGGGCGGTTTACTGACAGGTTTACAGTCTGCAGCCACCTCGATGCTATGTTGCACCGATCGTGTCGGCGATAATCCTGGTGGCAAATCATTAGGAAAAACATCTTGAAATTCCTTTAATAATTTATGTAACTCCCTAGCAACGTTTGCTTGTTTAGAATTAGCCATTGGTGGAGGAGATGAGAGAGAAGCATGCGGCGTTGAGGAATGTTCAACATATTCAATGTTAGAAAGAAAATGAGACAGTGAGTAACACAAGAAAACTTGATCTATTTCATTATCAGAAACAAGCTGCATAAGCTCAGCGGTACAAATCAATGGTGATGAAGGTACATCCTTCTCTCCTAACAACAACACATATGCGGCATGGGATTCAAACATCAAGCTGTTGTGCTCATAGCTACGCTTCAGTGATGGCCCTAGGCTATGCAACCACTCCCTACCAAGAACCACGTCTGCCCTTTCCATGTTCATAACCTAAAAATCCAAGCATGTGGAGTAACCTTGTACTTCCAACGAAATAGCTCGGCATTGAGTATCCCATATTTTGGTATCATGTCCATTCATCATTGCTACCTTGTAGCGGTGGGTACTTGGAGTTTAAGGCAATTTGAGTTTTTTCACCAATCCATAATTGATGAAATTGTGAGTAGCACCATCATCTACCAAGATAAGCACCTTGTGGCCTTGCAGAGATCCGTGCATACGTACTAACTCATGTGGTCCAAAGGTTTGTTGCCACATGTAAGCTGTGAGACAGCATTCATGTACCACTTCTGTGTGTGTTACTTCCGCTGTAGAGAAGCGTGAGGAAGACTCAAGAGGTAGCAGTTGCACCGTGTGCACTGCTTTCTCCTTGCCATGAGCAGCAGATTTCCCCTTGGGACAATCCTTTTTGCCATGACCGCTTCCTAAACATTGAAAACATAATTTTTCTTTCTTAGCTTTATCAAAGTCCTCAAGGGAGAGAGGACCCCTGGACCCCTTGGGTTTTCTAGATGCATCTGAATTGGCAACTATAAATTTCCTTTTATTGTGCCCATACTGAGTGTGTGTATTACCATGTGTATTAGCATGCATGTGAATATTATGTGCTTTCTTTTCATCTGGATCATCATGAATATGTGCTTTCACTATGGCTTCCTCAAGTGTTTTAGGGTCTTGGGTCTTGACGTACTTCTTAAGCTCTGGTGTCAGACCTCGTATAAACCCCCATACTTGTTGAAAGTTATCTAAACCTTCCAACTCGAGGATAACATCCCGATAGTGAGAGATATATTCAAACAATGATGGGTATTGGCGCATGGAACATGTGTCCCAAGCCGTCCAATTCCGATCTGCCTCATTTGTAGGCAAAAATTATTTGCTAAACATAGCTTCAAAAGATGCCCAACTCTGTGGTATGATATTCTTCTCCTTGAGAGACATCCACCATTTGTAGGCCTTGCCTTCCAGAGTTAAGCTCGTTTGCAGAGCTCTGACTGCGTCCGGAGTACGCCGTAAGGCATGAATTCCATCCCACTTGCTGAGAAAGATATTCACTGCATCCTTATTGCGATCTCGGTCCGGTCTCGGTCTTCTCCCTTAAAAATCGGTGGTTTGGTGTTTTTCAACAATTCATCCACCTCTTTTGCAGTGAGAGTGTGCAATGTATCAGCATTTGGGCCTGCCCTAGATTAGAAGGGCCTTGCCCTTATGTAGCAACGTGCTCATGTATGTGCGTGTTAGCAGGACCCTTGGACTGCTGTTGCATTAATTGAATCACTAATGTGGATAGTTTAGTAACATTTGCATTTAAAGCTTTAAAATTTTTATCCATGACTGACATGCGTGTCTGAAGTGCACAAAATTATTGAATATCGAGCAATCCGTAAGTGTCATCACCTGTCGTAGCGTTGCGGGTACTCTCCTTGAGAGGATCCGACCACGGGCCATCATGGGCAGGATCAAGCGTACTTTGCTCAAAATCAAATATCATATTGATATCTGAATCCATGGCGACACAGTGCGGTGCAAGGAATAGTCAGAAAAATACATGAGATTGAGAGCACTTGCAAAGTGTAATTAGCCTTGCTAATTCCGTCAAAATCGATAGTATCCCGGTGGAAATCGATCCGAATTGTTCGCCGTATAGGGAATTCCTCAATTCCTTGGTAGCCAAATCAATTATGCTTGCAACCGTTAATTGATTTTGAAAGATAATGGTACTTTGAACTCCCATCGGAATGCTTTGCTTAAATTTCCAAGTTTCTGCCGATAATACGCAGAGAATTGGGTACTTGAAGTTTGTGCCAGCCGTGTCGAGATGCCGTGCCTTGCCGAATCCGCACACGAGGGGGGGGGGGGGGGGTACCCCACTGTGGGTACCGCCCGTTGTACTTGAAAAAAAGGTTTGGCCACTAACCCCCAAGGGGTTGGGCGCCCTTGCAATGTGAAAAAACTAAAGCTCAGCGGCTATGGCCGCTTACAGTAGCATACGAGCAAGGAAACGAGGCTATGGCAGCCACTGTGTTGCGCAAGGGGCTTCGGCCCTGGGTCGAGAAACACTCCCCCGCCCGCGGTGCCATGCCATAGAGCCCGCAAGGGTTGGGTTTGGTGCAAGTCCTGCCTCGGCGGCTCCTCCTTGCAAGGGGGGTTGCCCATGGATTTCCTGCTTATCGTCCTCCTCACAGGAGAGGTGCTCCACGGTTTTTTGACCCCGACATGCAGCTTGCTCATGCAAGTTTGTGTGGCTCCCCTCCTCCACGGCTATGCCTTTCCCAAAAAAGAACCAAGCTCTTGATACCTATGTTAGACAAGGGGAACTAGAACCTAGGAGTCCACCACCCAACCACCCACTATATAGCATAGCCCCTGGCCCTTTGCCCTAGTTGGACTCCCTTTCCACACTGCCTAGCCCGGCCTTGCCCTTGTCTAGTCCGGCCTTGCCGGTATTCTGACATATACCTTATGAACGAAGGGTATTGGGCTAGTGAGCATGCAAACAGGTTAAAGAGCATCTTGCACAACCAACCTATAACGCATGCTCTAACTGCTTTAGAAAATGGAGACTATCCTTTATGCCGTAGATACTTAGCAATGGCATGGCTTTGTCTAAAAATTTATTACCAATTGATGTCGTAGGAACAGCTATGAATTACCATTCAAATGGCCCGGCATGAACCTCTCCTGTAAGTCGCAACCCTGGCTTATAATATCGATCCTGTCATCTATAATCACGTTACCATGCAACAAGCCATAGCCAACAATAATATATGAGGGCTCGCAAATATCAAAGATGGAAAGGCAGATGCACCTTCCTCACACTAATACAAACTTGCATTTGTTTGATTTGATAGAACTCGCTTGAGCCTTTCGCATGCTCTAAACATATCTATTGTGGCTCTACCTTCAGTAGCTTCACTACTAAAACCTCGACTACCTTGAAAATGTAGGCTAGACATTCTTCCACATAGAGAGAGAGAGAGAGAGAGCCACCCATGACCCCCACCAAGCCCTGCACACACCACAAAACAACGTAATACATTAGTTTGTGTGTGTGTGTGTGTATGTGTGTGTTGGGGGGGGGGGGGGAACTGCATCATATCATCCCTGTAGGAGAAGGCAAAGGCAGCTTATAGTCTGTAGGATTGGCTGAGGAAAGAAACAATTGAAGCGTTAGTTTGCTTATATCTAGAGAGGTTCTCCCTTTCAGTTTCGAGAGAATAGAGACGTTGGGGTACGTGGCACCTTGAGTTGCGGGGCTATCTCAAGATCTCAAGGCACGCCGCTTGGCTCTTATGCGAAGGTGGCTCCTCAATGCGCACTCAACTCAAGGCCAATGGGAAGGTAGCCTTGCAATTGAACGCTAGCTCTTGCAAACATGGCAGGCCAGATCTTGCAAAGTGGCAAGCAAGATACATAGTTGGCAATTGGAGGCACGCTAGTAGGTGGAGGCTTCAAACAATGATTACATGGAAATGCATCCACGTGTAGGTTCACATCTCTCTTTTTAATATAGAATATAGATATAGATACCCTTTCATTATATACCAAGAGATCTGCATGCGTTTCTCAATCCTTTTCTTTTCGGCATCATGCATTTTTTCTATGTCTTTAAGTACTAAAACCATGCTTCTCTTCTCATGTTCCTTCCACATAGCTTTTGCCTCGCGATGCTTATTACAATTCTTATGACCCTGCCAGGCTTATAAGTGAAAGTACACCACTTACATTGCCCCTCTTTTCCCTTGCTGTTAATTATGCGATAAACCAAAAAGAACCATCATCACATGGAAAACATCCATTCTGAATCCTTTCTTCATTTTTGACTTGACCACCAAAATCGATCGTCCCTCTTGTATTTGCTACCTATAAACTACAATAGAATTATGTAAGGTTGAGACCAATATCCTATACACACACATCTTTACTTGATGCTCAACTTTGGAGTCAAGCTTACTTGAGTTTAGAACCCTCTCTTGTGTTGAATACTTGAAAAAAGACAAACCCTTGTTATCTATTGCTGTTTACAATCTCGCCTTGGATAGGGTTGACACACATCGCACAATCCCAATGCAAGTGCCAAGGCCCACGACCTCACGCCAATGCTGCTTCTGACCTTGGTAATAAGGTGCCTACAACACCATCGAGAGGTGCAAGCTTCTTGCGACATGGTGCATGCTATGTTTTCACTCATTGCAAAGAACTCATAACATATACATGCTTCTTGTTAAAGTTTCGCTCTCCGACTTGCTTCATATTTTTCAGCAATAGGGCATGGCCACTGGGCCTTGGACAAAATATTTTTTTGAGTCTTGTGACGTGGTGCATGCTACGTTTTCACTCATTGCAAAGAACTGATAACATATACATGCTTCTTGTTAAAGTTTCGCTCTCCGATTTGCTTTATATTTTTCAGCAATAGGGCATGGCCACTAGGCCTTGGACAAAATATTTTTTGAGTCAAGACTTTAGGCCTCTGGATTGGTGGATGGCAATCTTCAGCCTTGGGCCAAAATTCTGAGAAGCGGGCTGGAAGGCCACAACACTAAGTGGCACCGGGTATTTACTGAAGTCCAAGCCATGGGATCGACATCGGGTAGAGATTCTCATAGATCTTGAGGGGTGTGGACGGTCCACAAAAAGTGGGCAGTGTTGAATTTCTCATCTCTTGGTTGGAGCTTGAATCGGCGACCTCCTCGTTGGTAGGCGAATGTGCTAACCACGCCTCTGCGTGGGTCTGGTTGTCCAACCATCCACTTCGTAGCATGATAAAGGGAACATGTGCAGGCGAAAGTAAACTCGGACTTAAAAAAGTAAACTCGATCGCCATCCAATGGACGCCTGTCGCCATGAAATTTGTGCCCCGTGTTGTGTGTCATCGATCTTAACGGCTTGACCTTCATTCAAGACCCCGTGGTCTTTAGTGCTGAGGGCTGGAAGGTGTTACGCCGGAAGGTCCCGAGTTCAAATCTTGTCTTACACACTCACATGCGTTTGTATCCAGTGTTCGGGAAAAATCATTTTTTCAAACATACCAAAATCCTTTCCTTGTTTATTTCAAGAGGAAATTTGAAAAAATTAGGCTATTTTTAAAGATTTTTACACTATTTTTTGTCTATTCTGGGGCAGCATTTCTCCTTTTTCCCGTGCCCTCAACAGGCATTTTTGAAATTGAAGACCGCATGATATTAAGCTGAGACACAATTTTCCCGAACTCTGTTTGTATCTTTTCTGCATGGATTCTGTCAGCATGATGCAGTATTATCGGCCTTCTCTGTATCTTTCGCACAAGCAGCGATGGTACTGTCCTACTCTCTCTCTCTCTCTCCCCGGTCACACACACACACACACACACACACACACACACACACACACACACACACAGAGCTCACGTTCATTACATTTCTCTGAGCTGGTTAAACTGTTCTGCTGCAGGATTAGCTATGTATACAGGTCGGCTGCTTGCACGTTTTCAAATTCGAGTGGTCCAGTGCGCTATATTCCAAAGGCTCGTAAACAGTCTTCTCCTCAGGGGCAAGATGAACATGCAAACTCCTGCATCAGTCATTCGATTGATGATGTGGGAACAAGTGCGCAGGTTCGCAAGCTCCAGTCTGAAGCACAGAAAGCGATCACCGGACCCAGACTTGTTGAATGGGGCAGACATAAGGCCGAGGCCCATACAATTAGTGGGTCTTGTCTCATTGAGGAAAATGACATGTATACTGCATCCAGACATAAGTTTAGGGAAGCCTGCAATTCTGAAGTTGTGGGTGTACAAATGAGCTCAAAACATGTGCCAGCATATTCATCACACCTGTTGGACTCTTCTTACCATCTGAACAACAACGCGGAGAGAAGTGAGTTCTTTTCAAAAGAGGAGAGAACTGTACAGCCAGCTTATTTGAGAATACAGGATGGTCAAAACCCTAAAGCCAAAACCATAAGACTATCTTCAAGTAGCCCAGCTTACTTGACGACACCTGCATTACCTACAAGTGCAGTGCAAACTGGAGAAAGGGATGCTGGTCTTGAAGACAACTTTTCCGTGAAGGAAGAAAGGAAGGCTTTCCAACAAGTGGCTAAAGACAGCCCACATCCCACTCTCCAAGGTAAGCACCTCGAAAAGAAGGAAGCTAACATACAAGGAAGGAAGCTGCCACCTTGGCAAGATGCTGAGAGTTTTCTTCTGAAGGTTCAGAGAGCGAAACAGAGGAATTCGGAGTCTTTCAGGATGCGGCATACTGCAGTTACAGAAGGTAGCGATGTTGATGTTAATGACAATGCTGACAAAGGCTTAAGTGATGATGATGGGTTTATGCTACTTGAGCAAGATACTTTTGAACAAAGTAATAGTAATGTTTATGGAGCTCCCAAACATCTAGAATCACACAGCTTAGCTGCACATGAGCATGCCAAGAATCTTGCTGTCCGATATCTTTCCATGAGGTGTGTTGGCGTCAATCCCTGGTAAACTGTAGATTTTCTGCATGAATTTATTGGCATTGGAAGAAACCACATGATTTTGGGACTTTTGTAGGCCATACACAGCTGCACAATTGAGGAAAAAACTTATTGGTCGAAACATTGAGCCAGGCTTAGCTGACCATGCAGTTGCCACTGTTCAAAATTGGTATGTGCCCTTTTTCTGCAGCCCTTTTCAAACTTTAAAGATGGCCTCAAGCCATTTCTTTGTGACCATGTTGATGTCAATGAGACTTTATGAACAAAAAATGAAGACCTAATATTAGAGGCAATAGAAAGAGAAAAGAGAAAAAAAACACAGGAAGAAGCACAGTAGAGAGAGGTGTACTAAACAATAATGGTGGTTAATTTTGTATCAAGCTTCCTAGGTGACCAGGAGCCGTGCCTTCAATCTTGCACCACACAGATACTTGTGGCATGACATGTGATAATGTTAGATAGAGCTCAAATTCTCATCTACATTGTAAACCCATGCCTTCAATCTCATGCCACTCAGATAATTCTGGCATGAGATGTGTGATAATATGAGATAGAGTTCAAATTCTCATCTACATTGTGTATTAGGGTTAAGGTTTTCCGCTAGGGCAGACTCACAGGGCCATGTTAGCTGAAGGCTGCCCACCCTAGCTTTTCCTCAAAGAATTTCATTTTGCGAAGTAGGATATCTGATTTGTCACGTTTATCATCCGATGCACCATTAATCATAGGCTACATGCTACGGCTGCAAGATGGCCACTTAAGTTTAACAACATCTAGCTATGTCTCATGTGACCATTTATGCAACAAGGGTTATTCTTATGTCTGTAGACATCATAGTGAGTGCATGTTAGGGTGGTTAAGAAATCTTGTTAATAGTCATCCTTGAGCTATTTTGTGTGACCACCACAGGTGGATAATAGACCCTTGACAGCGGCTCCAAGAGTCTGCCAGGCCCCAGCTGGTGTTATTGGACATCAGTCTTGCAAAACAAGGAATTAAACACAAAGGTTGACAAATCACCAGGTACATTTACAACAGTCATTCTTTTCACACCCTTACAAATCCATCTGAAGTCTCTCACACACACACACCCCTAGTACACCAACACAAACTCACACTAGCACACACAAAGTGTCGCAAAGTGATGACGTGGCATGTTCGACCGGACAAACCCTAGTGAAACTGAGAGATTCAATATTATAAGTTGTTCCAACTTATGGGGTCCTGTCGGATGGGGCCCATGGGACACTAGAAGCTAAAAGAGGAGTCGAATTGTTGACGTGGCAGTGCTGTACGGAACCTGTGCAATTCGAGCTGACATGGTGACATGGCAGGCCATACGGATATTGTCACAAACTGCTGACGTGTCAAAGCCTAAAGAATGGAGCCAACTTGCAAATGCTGGCCGAGGGGCCTAAACCGTAAGAAGAACAAGTACGAGAAGAAGAAGTCCTACCAACCTATGGGGACCCCGTCCGATGGGGCCCCAAGTGACATAAAGGATTAAAATAAAGCAGGATCCGCACACATGCAAAAATTGATGACGTGGCAGATTTCTAAAAATTGCACTGACATGATGACGTGGCAGACTGTACGGATTTCCTCGTTTTGCGCTAGCTGATGACATGGCAGCTGTACGGATTTCCGTGATTTACGCTGGCAGCTTTTTGGCTTTGCTTTTGGACCAGATGCTTTTGAGTTTGAAGGCTTTTCACTTTGAAGGCTTTTCACTGTAATTGCTTTTTAGGCCAAGGGCCTTTTAAATATGAGGTTAGGGCTCATTCTCTGGCATGCTTCCTGGAGAAGGTGTAGAGTTTGGAGTACCGGCTTGTACTGTGTTGATGCAATATAAAGAAATACCGAAAGGGGCGCCAAGGTTTGGGGCCAATACTCTCTGGGGTGGAATTCCACCACTCCGTGTCACGTGTCGTCTCTCTCTTTCAGTTCAGTTGTTATTGAAGTGCTAAAAGTCTGTTCAGTCTGTTCTTTTCTATTGGCACGTGGTGCCCGTCTTGTTACAGATATCCGCGTTTTGTGTTGCTAATGCCACGTGGCAGGCTGTACAGATTCCTGCAAATTACGTTGGCTGCTTTCAGGAGACCCTACTGTTAGCCTTTGAGAGCAGAAGAAGTGCTTTTAAACTGATTGCTTTTGGGCATCCCTTGTAAGTTTATAAGAGCCCCTGGGGCCTCACTCTGCAGAGCGACGCAGAGTCTAAGAGCAGAGTCCCTTGGGAGTTCTACTTTGCAGTGATCAATAATATAGAAATGCTGAAAGGGGTGCCGGTCTTTGGGGCCAATGCTTCTGGGCCGGAACTCCGCCGTGCCATGTCGACTCTCTCTCTCTCTCTCTATTTCTCTCTCTCTATTAAAGCTAAGTGATTTTTAAGTTTCTATTCGTGTTGCTATTGATCATAGTTACTTGGAACGCGGAACGGGAACGGCTGTAACAGACTTAGACACTCCAAGTCAAGATTCTACCGCGACATGAGAGAGAATCACTTAAAATACTTCACAACTTTAAAATCACAGTTCAATTTGGTTGACACGGCCCGACGTAGTTCCATGCCAAGAGAGATTGGCCCCAAAGATTGGCGCGCCTTTCGTTATTTCTTTTATATTTATCTTTGAGCAAAGTACAACTCCTACAAGAACCTCTGCTCTCAGACTCTGCTTCTAGATGCTCTGAAGAGTGAGGCCCTTAGGGCTCTTTTATTCTTACAAGGGATGCCTAAAGCAGAGCCCCAAAATCAGTTAAACTCAAAAGCAAAAGTTTCAAAAGCTTCAAACTTAAGAGCAAATAAGTTCCAAAAGCAACTAGTCCTCAAAAACTTGCAAAAAGCAGCCAGCGCAAATAACGGAATTCCGTACAATTGCCACATCAGCATGTCACGCGAATTGCGGGCATCCGTACAGCTACCATGTTATCAGCCAAGCAGTGCAATTTTCGGGCAGTCCGTATAGTTTGCCACATCATCAGTCTGCCGCTGTGTGTGTCTAGATAGTATTGCCACGTCATCAATTTGTGACTGACGATGGGCCTCCTTGCGGAATGGGTCCGGGTCCGGGTCCGGAGGGGTACGACACGAAATGGGAGGCTTAAAAAACCATAGTTACATGGGACGGCAGCATAGTTACCCGGAACGCGGAACGGGAACGGCAACGGGATCCCCGCGGAATGGGGGAACGGCTAGGGGTCCGGAACAGGAACGTTGCGGAACGGGAGGTATAAAAAACACCCAAATAGTGCAATTTTTAGCTTCTTGTGTTTAAATACAAGGAGTATTAGAGTGCTTTGACTCTAATGACTAGATGATGAGAGAGAGAGAGAGAGAGAGAGAGAGAGAGGGAGAGATTTAAGAGAGTGGGAGGGAGAGGAAGAGAGCTTGAAGGCTTGAAGCCTTGAGCCTTGAGAGAGTGAGTCTTGAGAGGGAGAGATCTTGAGAGTGAGAGGGAGAGAGCTTGAGCCTTGAGGATTAGCTTGTGAAGAGAAAGGGGGAGGGGGGTGCATTTTATGAGTCCTTGAGGCCTCGCACACTTTCAAAAGAAGCCCAAACATTTACTTCAATTTTTTCAAATTTTGCCAAATTTGTTTGTAGCCGTTGGCCGTTCCAGGGGCATTCCGGAACGGTCCGGGGGCGTTTTGGAACGTTCCGGAACGGCCGTTCCGGTTTGCATTGGCCACCCGGAAAGTCAGACATTCCGGGACGTTTCGGAACGTTCGGGAAGGGAATTGCCCCCCGGAACGTCGGAACGGGGGCTAGGGGGCGTTCCCCTGTAACTATGGACGGCAGGTCTGGGTCGGGAACGGGGACGGGGACGGGACGGCAAAAGTCAAGAAACAGGGACGGCGGTCGGAACGGCAAAAAAAAAGAAGAGTTTTTTTGGCATTTTTTGACCTACACACATGCCACACACATAGAGCATCACTTTGACCACAAATTTACACTAAATAGACCAAAGAACACGAGTCATACAGGCGGAAATGTGCTAATAAAACGTCGATGGATACAAATGAAAAGTGCATGCCACAAGGGCTCAAGAGTCAAAAAGCCTAAAGGACTTAGGACAAGCCTCAAGGATAACAAAAAGTACAAAGGGCTATGTAGTAGGTAGAGTCGTAGACTCAAGAGTCTAGACTCGAGAGTGATCAATGATCATCAAACTCAAGAAGTGCTCGCTTGCTGAATCTCCATATCGTCGTCGTAGTCGAGGTCGTCAGCGGCGTATGAGGTCTCGGGAGGCTCGCATTGAGGCTCGAAGTCCTCCTCTAGCTCCTTCAAAAGTGTATCGGCCATAGATGGATTCTCTTGTGCCATCTCCCACTCAGTGAAGGGATTTGCCTTGTGTGTGATGCTCTTGGCCAGCATGCGCTAGTTAGCGCTCACAAACACCAAATCATTGGCCCTCTCGACCCCAAGGCGATTCCTCTTCCTAGAGGCAATGTGGCTGTACACCTCCATAGTTGCTCCAAGCAACTAGTGGTACATGCTTGGCTAAGGACACGAACAGCCAAGCGCTGCAAATGTGGGCCATCTCCTCCATAGTCCTCCCACCACAAAACCGAGCCAATCTTGTTGCAATCAACCTGTGCATCTACACATCCATAGGAGCCCTTCTTTTGCCTGTAGTAGTTGAGTAGCTCGTCTCTAATCTTGCGCCCAGTGTCATTGCTAGGCTCAAGGCGCTCCAATGCAAGCCGCCATCCTTTGCTCACCTTATTGTCGGTCTCTTGACGCCTTCCCTGAAACTCGGGGTCAAGCATAGTATCCATTCCACCTCGACTCACACAAGCCATGAATCTCCGCATATTGAACAGGGTCAGGCACAAGCTTCTCAAGTGCCTCTATCATTCGATCCATGGCTTCGTAGACTTTGCCAATGCATGGCTGCAAGCCATCCACAACTCGAAGTAGGTGTAGAATAGGCTTGACCATGGCGTCAAGAGTCTTCACCTCCTCCCACCAAGCGGCGTCGTCGGCCCATTCTCGGCATTTCAATCCTGTTGTTGATGTAGACTTCGACATGGCTTGGTACTCATCACTGAGAAAGAGGCCCCTTAAGGCTCGGCCACATGTAGACAAGCGGCTTAGCATAAGCCAATTGAATGCAAATCTTGTCTCTAAATATTTGAGCAAGGACAAGTGGCTCCTCTTTGAGAATTCGTGGCGCACTTTTTGATGGTTGAGCACAAAGGAGACAATTCGAGAGGCGTCACTAATGGTGGGTGAAATCCATGACAAGTTCCCTATGTCCTTGAGGAGGTTATTGAGGCAATGCGCCATGCAAAATGTGACATGGATGTTGGGATACATGCCCTCAATGATAGCCCCGGCTGCCCTATTTGACGCCTCTGCATTTGCAACCATACAAAGGACTTTCTCTGGGCCGGTGATCTCTATGGTGCTTGTCCACTCCGCAGCAAGCATCTCCACGGCCTTGTCACTATCGGATGCATCATGTGACTCCACAAAGTACATCTCCCCCCGAGAGTAGGCCACCACTCCGTGGATGGACCACTTGCGGGTGTCGCTCCATCCATCTACAAGGAGAGAGACGCCATTGGTCTCCCACAAATCCTTTGTTGCTTGGGCCGCTTGCTCCACGGCAAGCTTCTCTTTGTCAAGGAGGGTGGTGCGAAGCCTCTCCAATGAAGGTGGCACATAAGAGGAGCCATATTCCCCTATTTTCGTAACCATGGTTCGAAAGTATGGAGACCTTTCCACACAAAATAGAGCATGTTGTGTTAGTATGGAGAGTCGAGAGTCGAGACCCCATAATGAATACAAAATGGGAGATTGCAATGTGCATATGCAAAGGGAAACTCACCGCGAAGCATGGAAGGCAATGTGGTCGTGGAAGAAGAATCGGGCAACCGACCTATCCACCTCTTCCTTCAATTTAGGATTCCAATTTTCATTGAGGGTGCTTTGGCGATGCGCAACGGAAGAGGACGGTGTAGATGCGTTTGTCTTGAACGCTTGAGAGATGTCGTCAAGGTTGGCTTCCCTTTGCTCTCACGTTGTCGCCGTGGCGGAGGGATCAACGACAACAAAACGGACCCTCTTGGCCGCTTCCGAGACCTCATACACCGTGAGCTTCTCAAGACGATCCAACCTCTTCTCGGGAGTTACTCGAGGGTAAAACTTCACCTCGTGACCGGATTCATGAAGAAGATGGGCTCGCACTTTGTTTGCACCACCCGTTCTCTTGTACGGGCATAGCTTGCATGTCCATGGTCTTGCATTGCCACCTTTGCCACGTGTGCTAGAGTCAACTTCATCCCACTACGAACATGTTTGCACGGCGGGCCTCCTTCGAGAAGAGCCGGCTTGAGAAGTGGAGTTGGCTTGAGATGACATGATGGTGGAGAGAGTAGAGCTAATAGCTTAAAAGTTAGAGGAGAGCTTGTGTGGAGAGAGAGTAGAGGAGAGCTTCAAAGTTGAGAGGGTAGAAGAGGGAGAGAGTGGAGACTCAAGGGTAGAGTGTAGAGTGTAGAAGGCTTAGAAGCCTCTAGAAGGTAGACCGTACTGCGTAGTCGTAGAGCGACGTAGACTCCGAGTAGAGAGAAAAGCTTGAGGGAAGATGAGGCCCAAGGCGGTTTTTATAGCCTCCCAAGGGCCAAACCCCCCCAAAAGATAAGGTCGTTGGCTGCAAATGATTGTTTTCAACGGTCATTTTTTTAAAAATTTGAAATTTTGGGCTGCCTGATTTTGTCCGTTCCCGGTCTGTCCCCTAATGTCCTCGGTCCGGCTGCGTGCGACCCCGTCGATCGGACAAATTTCCGTCCGTCCCTGGCCTAGTTTCGGGCGTCCCCCGGCCCTAGGGCCCGTCCCCCCGTCCCCTGCAACTATGTAAAAAACACCCAAATAATGTAATTTTTAGCATTATGTGTTTGAATACAAGTAGTACTAGAGTCCTTTGACTCTGATATCCACAAAAAACACGATTCAACCTTATTATGACTTGATTGTGATGTGCGGCGCCACGGTCATAGTACATACACAATAGACATAATACCCATACACTAACACATGCAATTAGCTCTCAAATAATTGCAAGAGTAGAAGTTAGAGATAAGACTTGAAAGTTGAGCCATAACATTGAGCAAAATATACTTTTTGCTTAATTTTGGCTAACAAGGCCCGCCAAGGTGCTACAAAAAATTAAAGGTGACATATACCATAATGAGACTACAAGGGGGGCAAACAACAATACCGAAAGATCCAAGGTGACAAATACCATAAAGATGCTACAAAGAGGGCAAAGCCACAATACAAAAAGGTATGGATAATGGAAGTCCTAAAGTCTCAACTCTCGAGTCTCAAGACTCAAGACTCGAGCCACTAGCCTGAGAAGCCTCCCAATTAGTAGTAGCCGGCTGTACGTCAGGCACATCCTCCCATTCCTCATCATCGAGCTCTAGGCCCTGCTCGACCTCAGCCATGAGTATAGTACCTGGTGTTGGTGTTTTTGTATCTCCATCTGCCTGAGGAGTCTCTTGCTCCATCTTCCTCTGTGTAAAAGGATCTGTCTGTTTACTTGCACTCTTACAAAGCATTTTCAAATTTGCGTTGACGAAGACAAGATCATTTGCCTTCTCCACTCCAAGCCAATTTCTCTTCTTGGAAGCAATGTGGCTAAAGGTACTCCCAAAAATTGCTCCAAGCATGAGGTACTAACTGACTGGCTGAGAATACGGATTGCCAATCTTTGAAGCTCAGGGCCATCATAGCCATAGTCCTCCCACCATAGCACCGAACCTATCTTCCTGCGATCAATCTGAGCATCTGGACTGCAAATGTCACAAACTGGTGACGCGGCAACTCCCTAAGTTGTCCTAACTTATGGGCTAAGTGACGAGGGGACCTTGGGGGACACAAGAATAAAAAGAAAGCAAGCGCTGAATTCTGCTGACGTGGCTGGCGTACGGATTTCCGCAATTCACATTGACTGTACGGATCTCTGCAAGTCGCGCTGACTATCCGTACAGCCTGCCGAAAATTACACTGACAGCTTTTGGGCCAGTTGCTTTTGAATATTAAAAGCTTTTCACTTATTGCTTTTGGGGCTATGCTTTTGGGGCTCTGCTTTTGGGCATCCCTTGTATCAATAAATAAGTGGGCAGGGCCTCACTTCTCAGAGCATCTGGACGCAGAGTCTGAGAGTGAATACCTACTCACTCTCTTGTACTTTGAACACAGATTAATACAAAAAGAAATACCGAAAGGGGCGCCAGTCTTTGGGGCCAATATCTCTAGGCATGGAACTACGCCAGGCCGTGTCGACTCAAGTGTGAATTGTGAACTGTTTTGAAGTGAATCTCTGCTGTGTCGCGGTAGAATCTTGACTTGGGGTGTCCAAGTTAGTTACAGTGGTATCAGAGCGCAGCCGATTTCTCTTCTATCGGGAAATCCGATAATTTTCTCGCGACACTTATTGATTCCAACAGAAATCAGTCGACTTCTTTTGCTTTCGCGAATGCGGGAGTAGATCGCGGAGAAGATTCGCATGAGCAGTCAGAAGAGTACGGCCCACCTTGGCAAACTCAGGCTGAGATTGAAGAGATGGAACGTTGACAATTGGTTGACGAAGCAACAAAGATGATGATTAACATTCCAAAACTTGCAAAATTTTTGACTCAGGAATCCCTCACAGAAGTGCACACCCAGTAGCAGAAGGCCACAGAGCCACCCATCAAACCGACACTCAAGAAACCTCCTTCTCCGAGGATGTTTACAGAGCAAAAATTACAAGAGGTGGTTCAGTCGGCTCTTGGACGCAAACGATAAAGCCAAAAAGCACGATAAAAAGCATAAGAAAGAAACTGACATCCCGGGTTATTTGGGTTGTCAATCTACTTTTGCATCGGCAAGAAAGCAGAAGAAGCGTGTACGATTTGAAGGACTACCAAGTTCTTCTTCTTCTTCTTCTTGTGACAGTTCTTCTAGCTCTTTTGCCTCGAGCGAAGAAGACAAGAAAGGGAGAAAGCGAAGCAAAAAGCAAAGCTTCGGAAAGGGCAAGAAAAAGGCAAAGAAGCATAAATTTTGTCCAGTTTGTGACAGTTCTACAGAGGACTCACAGCAGCTTGACATAGCTTTCTCTGGAGGGCATTACTCAGAGCACTCCAAGATTCGGAGGGCTACATCTTTCTTCAAGGGAAATGCTCGAACATGGTGGTCCACCCTTCTACTGAGAAAGGAAGCTTCAGTTAAATGGTTGAAATTCAAAAGGGTTTTTATTTCTTCTTGGCTGACTTGGGAGTACGAACGAGATATACGAACTGCTTGGAATCATCTTCAGATGACCAAGGGAGATTCTCTGGACGAGTATTGCGAGAGATTTTGGAGCTCTTTTCTACCAGCTTCTTCATTTAAGAAGGTCTCGTTTAAAGAACAGATTGAGCCGTTTTGCTGCGGACTTCCTATAGAGATCCGAGACTACTGCTTGGAACAAAAGTCAAATTCTATTCAAGAGATGGGTCATGTGAAACGGGGTTTTTCCATACACTCACTCGAGCAATCTGACTTACCCCATAGATGCGATCTTGACTCAGAGAACCCAACATACTTCTAATAATGAAAGTAGAAAGAGAAAGAGTTCCCAAGAAAAGAAAGACAAGGATTCACGACCCCAGCTCACTCTTTGAGAGAGGGCCAACTACATCAAAGAGGGGAAGTGTTTTGGATGCGGGGAACAAGGGCACGTCTCCGCGAAGTGCCCTAAAAAGGCACAGCAAGAACAAAATGAAGACATGCCAGCGAGTTCGAAAGCAGCTGTCGCGTGTGCACTTCACTTGCGCCATGTGAAGACAAGGATTCACGACCCCAGCTCACTCTTTGAGAGAGGGCCAACTACATCAAAGAGGGGAAGTGTTTTGGATGCGGGGAACAAGGGCACGTCTCCGCGAAGTGCCCTAAAAAGGCACAGCAAGAACAAAATGAAGACATGCCAGCGAGTTCGAGAGCAGCTGTCGCGTGTGCACTTCACTTGCGCCATGTGGACATGCTTCTGCCATAGTCTAGCATGAGTTTTAGCTTAGGACTGAGCCTGACACCTTTGTGAGCCTCTAGCAGGACGTGCATGTCCAGGCCAGCCACACTTGCATACCCTCTCTTGCACAAGAACATTCATTTCATCATGCAGGCATTTTACCGTGTGAACCACCTCTTATAAGTCATTTTATTGAAAGTGACTTTTGGAATTCTTTTTGTAAGTTTGCTGGAAAAGTAGGTAGGACAAATTGCTAAAGATCTATAAAAGAAACCCATTGGGCACTTAGTAGAAGCAAAAGAAGCAGGGACACAAGGAGGCAGGCACCCAATAGGCAGGCAGCACCTCAGCAGGAGCCCTAGCGTTTTCTCAAGAAGAAGAAGACCCAGATTAGCCTGGCGTTTTCAGATTTCAGCAGATAGCCCAGCGTTTTCAGTTTTCAGCCTTGAGGCTGTCGTCGTCGACACCATCGTTGTTGTCGCCATCGTCATCGTCGTCGAAGTCCCTATCTTGACGACGACACCATCGCCATCGTCATCGCAGATCCCTATCTTGACGATGACACCTTCGTCATCGTCATCGTCATCGCAATCCCGGACTTGACGAAGACACCATGGTCGTCATCGTCACAGTCACCATCGTCGTTGTCGTCGACATCATCGTCGTCCACATAGACTAGTAGTAATGGAGCGTCGACGATTGATTGACGATGCAACAAAGATGATGATAAATTTTGCGAAGGACCTGAAATTTGCAAAATTTGTGCCAGACCTCCTTCGACGAGGTGCACTCACAGTGGCGGCAAACCACAGAACCACCCCTCAAACCGGCACTCAAGAAACCTCCTACTCCAAAGATGTTTACAGAGCAAGAATTAAAAGAGGTGGTTGATACACGGATTTCTCAGCTTTTTGACTCGCAAAACAAAGCTGAAAAGCACGACAAAAATCAGAAGAAAGGAACTGACTTCCCGGGTTATTTGGGTCGTCAATCTGCTTTTGCCTTGGCAAGAAAGTAGAAAAAGCATGTCAGATTTGAAAGAGTATCCAATTCTTCTTCTTCTTCTTCTTCTGACAGTTCTTCTAGCTCTTCTGACTCCAGCGAAGAAGACAGAAAAGGGAAAAAGCGAAGCAAAAAGCAAAGCTTTGGAAAGGGCAGGAAAAAGGCAAAGAAGCCTAGATTTCGCCCAGTTTTTGACAGTTCTACAGAGGACTCGTTTTCAGACAGTTCGGACTCCGGTGATCACAGAGTCTATGCAAAGAAGACGAATTTCTATAAAGCCAACCAGTCTGACTTTCTAGAGGATAAAAGCAAGAAAGTCCGAGAGTTTAAAGAAGGTGGGTAGTCAATTAAACTTGATACGTTTTCTAGATTTCGTGATGCTTCGAAGGCTTTGGCCTTCATACAGCAGTTTGACATAGCTTTCTCTGGAGGACATTACTCAGAGCACTCCAAGATTCGGAGGGCTACCTCTTACTTCAAGGGAAATGCTCGAACTTGGTGGTCCACTCTTCTGTTGAACAAGAAAGCGCCAGTTAAATGGCTGAAATTTAAAAGGCTTTTTTATTTCTTCTTGGTTGACTCGGGAGTACGAACGTGATATACGAACTGCTTGGAACCATCTTCGGATGACCAAGAAAGATTCATTGGATGCATATTGCTAGAGATTTTGGAGCTCTTTTCTACTAGCCTCTTCATTTAAGAAGATCTCGTTCAAAGAACAGATTGAGCGGTTTACCTTGGGACTTCCTACAGAGATTCGAGATCACTGCTTAGAGCAAAAGTCAGATTCCATTCAGGAACTGATGAGTCATGCGAAACGGGGTTTTTCCATTCATTCAAGCAGTTTGACCTACCCCACATATGAAATCATGACGCAAAGGACCGAACAGACTTCGAACAATGAAAGTAGAAAGAAGAAGAGCAACCCAGAAAAGAAAGAAAAGGATGCACGACCCAAGCTCACTCTTCGAGAGAGGGCAAACTACATCAAAGAGGGGAAGTGCGTTGGATGCGGGGAAACTGGGCACATCTTCGCAAAGTGTCCTAAAAAGGCACCGAAAGAACAGAACGACAAGGATGAAGACAGGCCGAGGGTTCGAAAGCAGCTGAGAAACGTGGACGAAAAGGCAAGATGAAAGCAAGACTGGTTCCAGATTGCATGGGCATTGACCCAAGCGCGATTGACAAGAGTACAGAACTTTGCCAAGCTTGGGGCAAAGTGAAAGACCAAGAAGCCCTGATCTTCTTTGACAGAGGAGCCAAGGCCAACTTCATTTCACCTGAATTGGTGGCGCGGCTCGAGATCACACTCGATCGGATGGGACCACTAGCAGAGGCAGTTCTAGCGGCACCCGGCAGGGACGTAACCATTCACCTGTCATTGGCAAACTTCGGTTGCATTGTCAGGGGTATTTGGGGCACGAGGACTTCTACATAATGCCCTTGGAAGGTTGTGATGTCCTCCTGGGAATTCCCTGGTACCACAAGAACAACGCCATGGTTGACTATCGGGCGAGAAAAGCGACTTTGACTACAGAGAAGGGCGAACTATTGTACTTGATGTGAAACTTAAGGGCGAGTCTATCCCTATTGTATCGGCTTTGGCCGTTTCCAAATTAATGAAATTTAGTCTGTTTGTTTACTTGATCTTTTTGAAAGTGTTGAATGATGAGAATAGATTAAACAATCATGCCGATTGCTTTTCAGAGGGCCTGCCTGACGAGTTACCACCAGCTCGTCCTGAGGATCATACCATTGATCTGATACCTGAAAGCACATCATCGAACCGGCCACCTTACCGTGTGAGCCGAGCCCAGAATGAAGAGATCATGAATCAAGTGAAAGACCTCTTGGAAGAGGGTCTTGTCCAGCCTAGTACTTCACCGTATTGCTCTCCAGTGTTGTTGGTTTTGAAGAAAGACGGATCTTGGAGAACGTGCATCGATTATAGCATAGTAACAGGGAATGGCCATTTTCAGGTCCCCGTTCCCCGTTCCCATCCCGATTTCCCGTTCCGAGTCCCCGTTCTGTGTTTCAAACGTGAGTCTCCGAAACAGGGAATGGCATTTCATGCATGTTGCCGTTCCCCGTTCCCCGTTCCGATTTCCCGTTTCGGGTAACTATGGATTATAGAGCTCTCAACAAGAACAGATTTCTGATTCCTAGGATCGATGATATTCTTGACCGACTACAGGAATCCTCGTGTTTTAGCAGGATCGACTTGAAGAGCGGATATCATCAGATCCGAATCGGTTGATCCGAATCAGGCCGGGAGATGTCTACAAGACAGCTTTTCGGACGATGTTTGGATTATTTGACTTTTTGGTGATGCCTTTTGGCCTAACCAATGCTCCTTCGACATTTAACCGGATGATGGACATGATTTTTCGAGAGTACAGACTATTGTTGGCACTTTCTTTGACGACATCATTGTTTTCTCCAAGGATGAGGCAGAACATAGAGAACATCTGCTACAGGTCTTTCAGATATTACGAGATCACAAGTTGGTAATTAATGTGAAGAAAAGTAAATTTTTCCTACCCAAGATACACTTTTTGGGACAGCAGCAGGAGTGCAGATGGACCCGGCCAAGATAGAGACTATCCGTGATTGGCCCGATTGGAAGAATGTCCATGAAGTTAGAAGCTTCTTAGGCTTGTGTTCGTACTACAGGCGGTTAATTATAAAGTTTGCAGAGGCTGCTTCCCCTTTGCATATGTTGAAGCAGAAAGGAGTCCCTTTCTCGTGGGGACCCATGGAGGTGACTGCCTTTCAAACATTGAAAGAGAAATTGACTACAGGACCAATTTTGACTTTGCCGGATTTGCAGAAGTCATTCAAAGTATATTGTGATGCTTGCGGTCGTAGTCTGGGTGCGGTCTTAATGCAAGAAGGCCATGTCATTGCCTACGAAAGCCGATTGTTTTCAAGACCGGAATTGACAGCACAGATTTATGAGAAAGAGCTTTTGGCAGTCATCCATGCTCTTACTCAGTGGCGACATTACCTACTCGGAGCGGATTTTACGGTCTTCACAGATCATCAGAGTTTACGCTACTTCTTGTCATAGAAGTAGCTATCGGAAAAGCAGATGAGGTGGATGAACATCTTGTCACAGTTTCACTTCCAGATTGTCCATGTGCAGGGACAGAAGAACTTGGTGGCAGATGCTGTGTCTCGGAAGCCGTTGGTTCTGGCTATTTTGGCGATACATCATAGGAGCTTCGAGGATATGGTCGATCAGTATGTCACAGATATAGATTTTGCAGATATTTTCACTCAGATACGGAATGGGAAGATAGTAGCGGGATATTCCATTCGGGATGGCTACTTGATGAGAAAACGATGTTGTGAGTTACACAGCCATTGAGGGAAAAGGTTTTAACTGAATGCCATTGTCCACCTTTTACGAGTCACCGCGGCATAGCTACCACCTTGAAAGGTGTGGAGAGATACTTCTTTTGGCCGGGACTCAAGAAGGACGTGGGCGATTTTGTATGTAGTTGCTTGGTATGCCAGAAGGTCAAGTTTGATAGGCATAAAGTGCAAGGATTGTTACAGCCTTTACCCATACCCACCCGTCCCTGGAAAAGTATTGCAATGGATTTCATTTTTGATCTCCCGAGAACACAGAGTGGTCACGATGGTATCTGGACTTTTATTGTCAGATTTAGATTTAGCAAGCAAGCTCATTTCATTTCAGTGAAGAAAACAGTCAAGCCGGATCACTTACTGAGACTGTTTGTGGCCCAGATCTTCAGATTACATGGCATGCGTGAGACGATTGTCTCCGACAGAGACCCCAGATTCACAAATTTGTTTTGGAAGGCTATTTGGGAGAACATTGGCACGCGGTTGCAGCTCTCATCATCGTTCCACCCACAAACTGGCGGGCAATCAGAGATTGCTAATTCAGTGGTACTAGATTTATTGAAGTCTTACATCTCGGATTAGAAGACTCAATGGGAAAAGTATTTACCTTTGGTGGAATTTTCCTACAATTACACGATATACTCTTCGACGGGGAAGGCGCCATTTGAGATTATTGAAGGTGCTACGAAGGTTCCACCCTTCCTAAGCACGAAAGATAAGATTTTTGAAGCCTACGAGTACACGGGTGACTTGGACACGACTTTTGCCAAGGTCCGCGAGGCTTTGCAAAAATCTCAAGAAAGACAGAAAAAGGCAGCAAATCGCCATCGTCGCGATTTGAAATTGAAGGAGAACGATTGGGTGCACGCCTAAGAAAGAAAAAGGGAAAGAAGATGCTTTTTCCAAAGCTTAGTATGCGATACTATGGACCTTTCCAGATTTCCAAAAGATAAATGATGTCTCCTTTAGATTGAAGCTGCCCGATACTTGGAGAATTCACAATGCTTTTCATGCGATTCTCTTGAAGCCTTTTAAAGGTGATGTGCCTGAAGATGGGGAGCTTGATGAGCAACTCGAAGTGGAAGAAAACGAGGAGATCCTTGTTCGAGAACAGATATTGGCACATAAAGACAGAAAGATTAAGGGTAAGTGATAAGGCGGTTCTTGGTTAAATTCAAGAACTATCTTGCATTGGATGCGAAGTGGATGGAGGAGGAGGACCTAGCAGATACTCCTCAGATTGTGAATCTTTACCTTGAAGCATTTGGATTAGCATAGTCTATTCTAAATGGAACCCCGAACTCAGCTTGGGCGGAATCTGGTGCAACGGGTATGCACAAGAGGGGAGTTGCTCCACTCCTTTGTCAAGATTGCCTCGGTTTTTGATATTAAAGTCATCGATGTCTCTTTGAGTTTCGGGGATACTGTGGGTTGACAGTATTCTGTTGTATGACTTTATGAACTAGAATTCCCGATAATATGATACTGATTTGTTCTTGACTTGTTTAAGTGCAGGAACTGATAGAGGAAAAGATTGCAACATTTCGGTTTGAAAGATATCGATAGACGAGATTGCACTCCCAAAGGTAAATCTGCCACTTCAAACCGTCTACGAGGTCTTCTCTTCCACTTGGCTTTTGCATCTTCACCCTCTTTCTCTTTCCCTTTCTTTTTGCTAGGACCTAGAGCAGCATAGCCTTCCCTCTCACTTTTGCCTACGGACAACATATCTGCTTCTTTCTTTTCAACCCGCACAATACCCACATGACCACCGGAGATTGAGGCTTGATTTTCCTATTCAGTACCTTGATCTCCCCGTATATCCAATGCATAATCATTAGTCCTGTTAGGAATCTACTGGGGGAGTGGATACATATCACCTCCCATCCTTGTTGGCTTTGAAAAATGCTGATGTGACCAAGTTCACCACAATTATAACAGTAGGAATGAACCTCCTCTGTGGCTCAAAAACGCCTTGTCCACGATCCGCATTAGCATTAGGCTGAGCTTCACATGCCTAGGCCATTCCTCTACCACGTACACGACCACGACCGCCTCCACCTCCAAGAACATTAAGTTGCAATTCCTGCATCATGGTCATCATGTCTTGCATATTTCGCTGTAACCGTTCAATATTAGCAACCCTTTGAACAAGTTGGGCTCCAGCCTCTGCCTGATTTTCCTCCCTTTGACCACCATTACTTTACACAAGGACTGCTTTCCCATACTCATCAAGTCTTTGAGCCTTCCATTCTTTCTCCCTGGCGATATCGAAAGTGGCGGGCCTTTTCAGCTCAACTTTGAACTTCATGCTTTCTTTTAAGTCTGCCACAAAACAGTCCTTCTTTAACATGGATGGAGGGATTTCATTTCCCAAAGCTCGGGCCCATTTATCCCATAAACGGGTGAACTGCATGTCAAAATCATCAACACTCTCATTACTCTTTTGAGTGTACCCCAAAATTTCATGCCAAACTTCATCAAGTACTTCAATGGATCTGTACTGTGCCAGAAAGCTTGCTTCACACAATTGTAGTCCAAAACCACCCCTCGAGTTTGTGCCTGCACCAACTCTTCATGATTGTGTAACCAAATTTTTGCATCATCCTGTAATCAATATTGCAGCAGCCGCAACAATATAGCTTGGTCTAGTATATTTCGCAGTAAGCAATTGACTTCCAACTTTTCAATAAAAGTCTGTGCATTCTCATTAGACAATCCATGATGTCACAAGACGGGCACCACGTGCCAATAGAAAAGAACAGACTGGACAAACTTTTAGCACTTCAATAACAACTGAACTGAAAGAGAGAGACGACACGTTACACGGAGTGGCGGAATTCCACCCCAAAGAGTATTGGCCCCAAACCTTGGCACACTTTCGGTATTTCTTTATATTGCATCAACACAGTCCAAGCCGGTACTCCAGACTCTGCACCTTCACCAAGAAGCATGCAAGAGAATGAGCCCTAACCTCATATTTAAAGCCCTTGGCTTGAAAAGCAATTACAGTGAAAAGCCTTTAAAACTCAAAAGCTTCTAGTCCAAAAGCAATGCCAAAAAGCTGCCATCACAATTTACGGAAATCCGTATAGCCTGCCACGTCACCATGTCAGCGCATTTTTCGGAAACTGCCAGCTTTTTCCTATATGTGGGTCTTGCTTTATTTTAATCCTTTATGTCACTTGGGGTCCCATCGGATGGGGTCCCCATAAGTTGGTAGGACTTCTTCTTCTGTTACTTGTTCTTCTTAGGGTTTAAACCCCTCGGTCGGCATCTACAGGTTGGCTCCCTTCTTCAGGGCTTTGACACGTTAGCAGTTTTGTGACATCTCCCCTTCTTGAAAGAGAGTAATCATCCGCGATTACAGCATATCTGCAAAACAACTCAAGTTAGCTCAAAAATTTCCGAGGATCATTCCGACGGACAATCAGTTTGCTCTTTTTATTAAAGAGTTAGCTTCTCCTTTCTGCTCTTTTGATCAAGGAGTTAGCTTCTCCTTTCGTCCTAATCGAAACTCTCGATATTCCGGCGTAGTAAAATTAGCCATCACACCCAGACCGTATTGATCTTCCACGGGTGTCTTGATGCACTAAAATTACATACCCAGGCAATCTCATCCAATTAGGAATATTCAGTGGTTGGCACATCACAATGCAACACAAATGCTCACATATGCATGTTACAAGACATAGAAACATAAAGCCGTCGATGAACACTCTCCTCGCAAATAACCATCCAGGTCCGGGCCATGAGCTGTTCAACGACTCCCTCATCACTCCTCCCGCAAATAACCTAAAAAGGTCCGGGCCATGAGATATAGAGGCCTTTTACAACCAAACCCCCCCAGACCGCAGCCTGTGTCGTTTGGAGGTGCTGAGAAGACCACTACTCAGACTTCTCAATACTCCTTCCGCATAACCATCCAGGTCCAGGCCGCAAGTCACAACAACAATACTCCCCCCGTAAAATAACCATAAGGGTCCGGGCCAAGAGTAAAAACAACACTTTTCAATCATTCAATACTCCCCCCCCCCCAAATAACCACAAGGGTCCGGGCCATGAGTATGAACAAGCATTCTCAAACATCATTTCTCACTACTCCACCCCGGGAGTAAAATCACCAATCATAGAAACCAGTATTAAGACCAGAGTAAAACAATTCAAATCGGCACCAAAACAGGTTCAAAACAGATACCATCCATTTCAATTACATTTCAAACAGGATCACCAAACAAGTTCTCAAACAGATTTCAAACTTAAAAAGCAATCTCGACAATCGATCGAGCTCGAAAAGTCGACTGACTTTCCATCCTGAAACCTACACCAAAAATTAGGGTTAGGTTCATTCCATAAGGTCGTAGCCGAGCACAGCATGGTCTATCAGCTCTTGGACAAACAGTGTTTTTGTTGGCGGCGATGGTAGTCCCAAGATAGCAATCGCACTGGATCTCCAAGGTCATCTACTCGTGAAGAGACATCTACTGAGAGATGTCGAGAAATTTCAAGTTATAATCTGCTAAGGTTTCCTTGGCAAGCATTCCAGGATACCCCACTCTACCAGAAGTTGCACTCCGAAGGAAGATGTCAGAAACCATACAACTTCGGGCAAAAATTTTCTTGAAAGCTTGCCAAGTACTTGGAAGTGTGCGGCTTGGTAGCTATAGGCATCTGCATGGTACTGTCTCTGAGAAAAACAGCAGCTCGAAATAAATCTTGGATCCTTCTCTTGCAAGTGATCTTAATGGCTTATGCCCTGTAAGACATGAGCGATGAAGACGGGAGCGCGCCCGATGCGCGATAAAGTAAGGGTGGGAGTGGCTAATAAGTCCGCGTTGGAGGGCGAAGATACCTCGAATAAAAATCCAATAGCTTTGTCTGCTCTTTTGTAGGACCGATATGCTTTAAGAAAAGCACACGCCTGATGCTCTGATACCACTGTCACAAGACGGGCACCACGTGCCAATAGAAAAGAACAGACTAAATAGACATTTAGCACTTCAATAACAACTGAACTGAAAGAGAAAGACGACACGCGACACGGAGTGGCGGAATTCCACCCCAAAGAGTATTGGCCCCAAACCTTGGTGCCCCTTTTGGTATTTCTTTATATTGCATCAACACAGTACAAGCCGGTACTCCGGACTCTGCACCTTCGCCAAGAAGCATGCCAGAGAATGAGCCCTAACCTCATATTTAAAGGCCTTTGGCCTAAAAAGCAGTTACAGTGAAAAGCTTTCAAACTCAAAAGCTTATGGTCCAAAAGCAATGCCAAAAAGCTGCTGCGCAATTTACGGAAATCCGAACAACCTGCCACGTCATCAGACAATGCAAAACGCGAAAATCCGTATAGCCTGCAACGTCACCATGTCAACGCAATTTTCGAAAGCTACCAGCTTTTTCTTGTGTGTGGGTCTTGCTTTGTTTTAATCTTGTATGTCACTTGGGGCCTTCTGTTAACTGTTCTTCTTAGGGTTTAGGCCTCTCGGCCGGCATTTGCAGGTTGGCTCCCTTCTTCAGGACTTTGACACGTCAGCAGTTTGTGACACATGAAACTGTGGAAACTCGTCCGCCATGTTTAATTGCCACAAAAACACTTACATGTGACGTCGAAAGCTCAAGGGATGTCGATGGATCGCTCCAGTACCTAATCCACCTCACACTCGGTAACCCGGCCCCCAATACTTGGCTTCACAAAACCTCACGACCCTCCAAAGACTGCAATCCAATTATACGACCACCTCAAGTGTTGTCCACAATTTGCACATACATAGGCGGTTGTCCATAAGGACCCACATCCCTTTTACATTCTCTGCCTACAGAATAGACATATTTGAAAGGAATTGGATCATAGGAGCACTTGCTCCTCTGTGGAGGCACCAAAACGATGTTAGCGTGCAAACGACAAGAAAAACGAGTGCCTCTAGCCTTGCACCAGTCACACCGTCGGAAGGAAGAACTATTGCACAACCGAAAACACTTGTGATAACATTTGTAAAGATTTATGAAAAACCCTTCAAGCATGGAACACACTCAAAATTAGGAGAAACCGAGAACATCATGACGAAGCTCGTCTCGTAGAGATGTACGTAGAGTATCCATAGGCAAAAAACAAATGAGAAATGAAGAAGTTATGGCCACTCGAACATGGAGGTGTCGTCTCTCTTGCTCAAAAATGAGCTCTCTGGAAGTTGTGCAAGTGTTGCAGCTATTAAAATGGGGCTCTCTTATCTTTTATTCCCCCAAAAAATCTTCTCTCTCTTCTCAACCAACAAAGCTTCTCTTCTCTCTTCTCGCTTCATTTGTAGGCACCTTTTAATTGGATCATTTTTTGCCTTTTTTGGGTGGAAAATGAGGCATCGGTGACCCTTTGACCAAGGGAGAGGGTGGGGGCAAGTGTCATGTGGACCAAAAGGGATGTCCAGGCACCTCATAGATGCCTGATTTCCTCCTCCATCCACTTCGCATCCAATGTCGGATAGTTCTTTAATTTAACCAAGAACTGACTAATCACTTTACCTTTAATCTTTCTATCTTTATGTGCCAATATCTGTTCTGGAACGAGTATCTCCTCGCTTTCCTCCACTTTGGGTTGCTGATCTGGTTCCCCGTTTTCGCGTCTTTAAAAGGCTTCAAGAGACTCACATGAAAAGTATTGTGAATTCTCCAAGTATCGGGCAGCTTCAGTCTAAAGGAGACATCATTATATCTTTTCTTTTATCTGGAAAGGTCCATAGTATCTCATGCTTAAGCTTTCGCAAAAGCCGCTCCTTTCCCTTTTTCTTTCTTAGGCCTGCCTTCTCAAAACATAAGAGCACCCAATCGTCTTCCTTCAATTTCAAATCGCGACGGTGTCGATCTGCTGTCTTCTTATGTCTTTCCTGAGATTTTGTTAAAGCCTCCCAGACCTTGGCAAAAGCAGTGTCCAAGTTCCTCGTGTATTGGTCGGCTTCAAAAATCTTATCTTTTGTGCTAAGGAAAAGTGGAACCTTCGTAGCACCTTCAATAATCTCAAATGGTGCCTTCCGCGTCGAAGAGTGGATCGTGTTATTGTAGGCAAATTCCACCAAGGGCAAAAAAATCTCCCATTGAATCTTCTAATCAGAAACGTAAGACTTCAATAAATCCAATACGATTGAATTTGCAATCTCAAATTGCCGATCTGTCTGCAGGTGGAAAGATGACAAGAACTGCAACCGTGTGCCAATGTTCTCCCAAATAGCCTTCCAAGACAAACTCGTGAATCAGGGATCTCTGTGAGAGACTATTTTCTCGGGCATGCCATGTAATCTGAGTATTTGTGAAATGAACAGTCTTGCTAAATGATCCGGCTTGACTGTCTTCTTCACTGGAACGAAGTGAGCTTGCTTGCTAAATGTGTCGATGACAGTCCAAATGCCATCACGCCTACTCTGTGTCTTCGGGACATCAAAAATGAAATCCATAGCAATACTTTCCCAGGGGCAAATTGGAATGGGTAAAGGCTGTAACAATCCCTATGCTTTATGACCTTTTGGCATACCAAGCAACTGCATACAAAGTCGTCCACATCCTTCTTGAGTCTCGGCCAAGAGAAGTAACGCTCCACACCTTTCAAGGTGGTGTCAATGCCGCGGTGACGCGTAAACGGTTGACAATGGCATTCAGTTAGAACCTTTTTCCTCAACGGCTGTGTAACATCAAGTAGCCATCCCGTATGGAATATCCCGCTACTACCTCTCCATTCTGTATTCGTGTGAATACATCCGAAAAATATGGATCTGTGGTGTATTGATCGTCCATGTTTTCGAAGCTTCTATGATGAATCGCGGAATTAGCCAAGACTAACGGCTTTCGAGACAATGCATCGGCCACCAAGTTCTTCTGTCCCTGTACATGGACAATGTGGAAGTGAAACTGTGACAAGTTAGCCCACCGCATCTGCTTTTCTAAAAGCTGCTTCTATGACAAGAAGTAGCGTAAACTCTCATGATCAGTGAAGACCGTGAAATAGGCTCCTAGTAGGTAATGTCGCCACTGAGTAAGAGCATGAATAACCACCAAAAGCTCTTTCTCATATATCTATGATGTCAATTCCGGCCTTGAAAACAATCGGCTCTCATAGGCAATGACATGGCCTTCTTGCATTAAGACCGCACCCAGACTACGACCACAAGCATCACAATATACTTCGAATGACTTTTGCAAATGCGGCAAAGTCAAAATTGGTCCCGTAGTCAATTTCTCTTTCAAAGTTTGAAAGGCAGTCTCTTGTGTGGGTCCCCACGAGAAAGGGACTCCTTTATGTGTCAAGATATGCAAAGGGGAAGGAATCTCTGCAAAGTTTTAAATGAACCGTCAATAGTAAGAACATAAGCCGAAAAAGCTTCTTACTTCATGAACATTCTTCAAATTGGGCCAATCACGCATAGTCTCAATCTTGGTCGGGTCCATCTGTACTCCTGCTGCTGAGACGATGTGTCCCAAAACCCGTATCTCCGGTAAGAAAAATTCACTCTTCTTGGCATTGATTACTAACTTGTGATCTCGCAATGCCTGAAAGACCTGTAGCAGAGGGTGTCTATGTTTAGCCTCATCCTTGGAGAAGACTATAATGTCATCAGAGATGCTTACAAATCTTGCGCTCGCTGCTGCTGTTCCCCCCTCGCTGCGCCATCGCTCCCCCCCCCCCCGTTGCCCTGCCTGCCCGCGCTGCCTACCCCCGTTGCCCTGCCTGCCTGCTTGCCCTCGCTGCCCCCGCCCGTTGCTGCCGCCCGCGCCCACCACTGCCGCCCCAACCGTCCCCACCCGCTGCTGCCAACGCTCCCGCCTTAGCCGCCCCCGCCTGTTGCCCCCCCCCCCCCCGCCCGCCAGATTTCTTTCATCTCGATAGTTCCTTGCAAGTCGGCTCCTTCAGCACTGAGTCTCCTCTGGGGCAGTGCTCTACGCGCCTATTTGCAGAGTCCTCCCGCCGCCCTCTTCTTACGCCGCAGCAGTAGACACAGATGGAGGCTATAGCTTCGCCACAGAGGGACTCGCTCGAAGCCCCCTCGCCGGACCCCGCTGAGCCCACCATTCGACCTGTTCTTTCGCCGACAGAGCAAGCAAGCCTTGCCACAGAGGTAGAGCGATTGCAGGCGACTTCGGTCATCTACAAGATTCTCGGCACCCAACCAAGCAGAGGAGAGCTGCGTGACCTTCTCAAGGCCCGCCTTCTCGCAGAGGTGGGCAAGATCTTGGATGTACAGATTCTTGGACGGGGTTACTGTAAAGGATTCTAGTTGCTAATCCTTAATTAAGTACTTAAACTCATGATTAAGACTTAAGAAAGTGAAACTGAACTTAGAACAAGACTTAGAAGACTCTGTGTTTGATTGATTGAAAGTGTGATACAAGGGTTCCTTTTATAGGAATTGAATAGTCATCAGTGAAGAGGCATGTCTCTTTGTGAAGAGACATGACTTTAGGCGAAAAGACACATCCTTTCGGCGAAGAGCTGCAACCATTGGGTGAAGAGTCGCATCCGTATGGTGAAGGGGTGTGACCAGTCGTCGAAGGAGTGGCTTTTGGCGAAGAGGTATGTCTTTTGGGCGAAGGGGTGTGACCATTCGAGAACAGGAGTCCTCCTGGGTTAGTCACACTTCGCATTTGCATCTGTAATGAATCAAGAAGAGTGTAACAAGTCACAATCGTGACATTCCCTCCCATTTACATTAAAACCCCGTGTTTAGATGAAAGTCTTCCGCTTTTCAAAGAATTCTTGAAGGAGGTTTGGGTACTACTGCATATCTTCATCCGTCTGCCAAGTTGAGTCTGACTCATCAAGATCCATCCACTTGACAAGAAATTATGTTGTGATCTTTTGTCTTGTTTCTTTTTGTCTTACATCAAGAATCTTTTCTGGAACAAGAATTATGTGTTCATCTTCAATTTCTGACACATAAGAAGATAAGTCTGGAATTGGCGAATCTCCTTGTATGTATTGTTTGAGCCAAGAAATGTGGAAAGTTGGATGAAGTTTTCCCCATGAGAGTGGAAGTTCCAACTTGTAACTGACAACTTAGTACTTCTTGATTATTTTGAAAGGTCCATAGAAGCGAGGGCGCAACTTTGGAAAGACCGATTTCACAGTTTTGTAGCGATGAGGTGCTACATATAATAAAACCAAATCTCCCTCTTGGAAATCTGCATGTCGTCTATGCTTATTGGCTTGTTTCTGGTACTTTTGTTGGACATGAACCAACTTGTCACGTACTTGATCTTGCATTTCTTGAACCAACTGATCTGCTAGAGCTACTTTGTGTTGAAGAACAAAGTTTGTCGGTATAAGAGTATGCCCATAAGCTGCTTGGAATGGAGTCATGCCAGTTACTGAATGGATAGAGTTATTGTATGCGAACTCTACAAGTGGCAAATACTCTTCCCATGATCCCAATCGAATTTGTATGTAATGTCGAAGCATTTCTTCCAAAATTTGATTCACTCTTTCTGTCTGCCCATCAGTTTGAGGATGGTATGCTGAGCTGAATAACAAATTTGTACTAAGGGATTTGAAAAGGGATGTCCAAAAATGCCCTGTGAATTTTGGATCTCTGTCTGAAACAATAGACTTTGGTAATCCATGTAATCTGAAAATGTGTTGCACAAACAATTGCGCAATGTCTGGTGCCGAGGCAGCTTTCTTGCAAGGAATAAACTGTGCCATCTTTGAAAACCGATCCACCACTACGAGAATCTGTGCATTGCCTTTTTGAGAACGAGGCAATGTAGTGATAAAATCCATGCTGACACTTTCCCATCTTTCTTGAGGTACAGGCAAAGGATGAAGTAACCCTTGAGGAAGTTGTCGAGAGGCCTTCATTGTTTGACATGAATGACAAGCTTTGACAAACTTGATAACATCTTGCTGCATTTGTGGCCAAAAATATGTTGCAGATAACAATCTGTATGTCTTGTTGATGTCTGGATGAGCAGCAAAAGGGACTTCATGATGTTCTTGGATCAAAATTTTCCGCAATGGTGTATTGTATGGAACACAAATGCGATCAATGTAATACAGCAAGTCATTGACAATGGTGTAAGCTGCGAACATATTCATTTCTGCAAGAGTCGGAGTAGATGATTTAAGGGCTTGAAATGCATCCCCAAAATCTCGATCTGTCAAATACTCATGCTTGAAACAAGCAGGTATTTCCATCTGCACACCGGAAATGGCAAAGTTGATGGCTCGAGGAAGATGGCTTAAGGCATCTGCAACTGCATTTGCAAGGCCTGGCACGTATTGAATAATCATATGAAAATTTGCCAAGAACTCAACCCATCGTCCTTAACAAGGATTCATCACTGTTTGAGTAAAAATGTATGTCAATGTTGATGATCTGTCTGCACCACGGAATCTACGCCAAGAAGATAATGTTTCCAAGTGCGGTAAGCATGAACAATGGCTAAAAATTCCTTGTCATAAATTGGGCATCTCATTTGTATGGCTGAAAATTTGCGGCTGTCAAAAGCAATGACACGCTCATTCTGCATAAGAACACCTCCAGAAGCACGATCTGACGCATCGGTCATGACTTGAAAAGGTTGAGTAGGATCTGCAATAGCCAAAACTGGAGTTGTCGTCAAGGCATGTTTAAGGGCTTTGAACGATTGTTCTGCTTCTTCAGTCCATTGAAGTTTATCCTGCTTGGTAAGCTCAGTCAACGGAGCTGCAATGTCGGAGAATTTGTGGACCTTGGTATGATAAAAGTTTGCAAGTCCCAAAAAGGAGCGCACATCTGAGATGGTGAGCGGTAAAGGCCAATCCACTATGACCTGTATTTTCTTGGGATCGACTGCAACGCCACTGGCAGAAATAATGTGACCAAGGTATTCCGCATGATTCTTGAAGAAATCACTTTTCTTCTTATTGATGTATAGCACATTGGTTCGCAAAACTTGGAAGACAAGCTTCAAATGTTCCTTGTGATCAGCCATCATTCGACTGAAAACTAAAATGTCATCCAAATACATGATCACGAACTTGTCCAAGTATGGCCCGAATATTTCGTTCATCAGCGTCATGAAAGAGGCCGGGGCATTGGTTAACCCGAATGGTAATACCAGAAATTCATAGTGACCATACTTTGTGCGAAAAGCTGTCTTGTACTCATCACCAATGGGAATTCGAATTTGGTGATACCCTGATTTTAGATCAATTTTGGAAAAGATGACTTCGGATCCAGTCATTGTGTTGCCAGATCTTAGGAAGTCATTTGTGGTCCAGTGTGATGCCTGCGGTAGTAGCATTGGTGCAGTGCTAATGCAAGATGGCAGGGTAGTAGCCTATGAGAGCAGAATTTTGCAAGGGCCAGAGATGACCATGCAGGTCTATGAGAAAGAGTTACTGGCTGTGATTCATGCGCTCTTAAGTTGGAAACACTACCTCCTAGGTGCAGACTTTGTTGTCCAAACGGACCATCAGACCTTGCGATACTTCTTGACACAGACAAAGTTATCTGAGAAGCATATGTGATGGGCAAATATCTTGTCCATGTTCCATTTTCAGATTGTGCATGTGGAAGGCAAGAAGAACGTTGTGGCTGATGCCTTGTCAAAGAAGCCACAAATTTCAGCTGTGTCGATTCCTTATCATCATGAACTTGATGATATGAGAGAACAGTATGCAAATGATGAAGATTTTGCAAGGGTCTTCGAGCAACTAATGGATGGACGTCGTCATGAACACTATCTTCTTAAAGACGGGTTCATGATGATGCATGGCAGATTGTGTGTCACAAAGCCATTGTGACGCAAAGTTATGGAAGAGAGTCATGTCCCACCGTATGCAGGGCATCGTGGTATTGATGCTACAGTTAAAGCGGTTGAGACATTCTTCTATTGGCCTACATTGAGAAGGGATGTGGATGCCTTTGTGCGAGAATGCCTAATATGCCAAAAGGTCAAGTTTGACAGGCAAAAGGCACCAGGGTTATTGCAAGCACTACCTATTCCAGATAAACCATGGGAAAGTATTGCTATGGATTTTATCTTTGATCTTCCGAGAACGCAGACAGGAAACGATGGTATTTGGACCATTATTTGCAGATTCAGCAAACAGGCTCATTTTATTCCTGTCAGGAAGAAGATAAAGCCAAATCAGATGGCACGCTTGTTTATGAGCAATATTTTCAAGTATCATGGCATGCCACAGTCGATTGTTAGCGACCGTGATCCACGCATGACAAGTTTGTTCTGGAGAGGCTTGTTTGAGAATATGGGCACCACGCTCAAATTCTCTTCGTCATTTCATCCTCAAACAGATGGGCAGTCAGAAGAGGCAAATTCTACTGTCCTAGATCTGCTGAAGTGCTATGTGTCAGAGCATAAAGGAAAGTGGGAGCAGTATTTGCCATTGGTGGAGTATGCATACAATAATACAGTGCATTCATCAATTGGCAAGGCACCCTTTGAGATAGTTGAAGGTGGCAAGAAAGTTCCTCCCATACTGCATACAAAGGACAAGATATTTGAAGCAGATAAGTATGTTCAGGACATGGATGAAATGTACAAGAAGGTCAAAGTGGCCTTAGAAAAGACTCAGGCAAAGCAAAAGAAAGCAGCTGATCGTCACCGTCGTGAAGTGGTATATTCACTTGGTGATTGGGTGCTTTTACGCTTTGAAAAGGCAAGGTTAAAGAAGATGAAGGGCAAGGAAAGACTGTTTCCAAAGCTCAGCATGCGTTACTATGGGCCTTTTCAAGTATGCGACATAATCAGTGATGTTGCATATAGGCTGAAATTGCCTGACAGTTGGAAGATTCACAATGCGTTTCATGTGAGTCTTCTCAGACCCTATGTGGGTGATGTGCCAGAAGATATGCCAGCTGAAGATCAGCCGGAAGTCGAGGAACTTGACGAGATCTTGGTCCCTGAACAGATTTTGGCACACAAAGAAAGGAAAGTGAAAGGCAAGGTTGCTAGGCGTTACTTGGTAAAGTTCAAAAACTATCCACCAATGGATGCTAAGTGGATGGAAGAAGGTGAACTTGCAGAGTCACCAATTGTGTTATCACTTTACCTGGAAGCCTTCGATTTGCAACCTACCTTGACCCCTTGAGTTTCAAAGCTACATGGATTGTCATTGTGACAATGGCTTCTGAAACAAATGATGTACATGGTATTTAAAGTGAGCTCAAATCAAATACCTGTTACATGAATGTTAGAGCTGTACAGATTGTCAGTTTGGCAATTGCTCTTATGGAATGTCCAAAAGTTTGGTTAGTGCTATAGAAGTGAGTATTTCTTGTCAGTTTGTCAAGGATACAGTGATTGCTTCTATTGAACAGTACATGTGTAACTGCATTCTTAAACTGTCGGTTTGGGTATGCTTGAAAGTGTTACGGGATCCAACGTGTACTATAAGACAGTGGCAAAATGTGCAGCTACCATTTTGTCATTGGAAAGTTAGTGACTCAAAGCAATGGCAAAGTGCGCAGCTACCACTATGTCATTGGGACAGGGTTCACACGCAGGCAATACATGTGTCGACGAGGTGTTGAATACACCAGGGTTGACAATGAGCATGTATGTGTCGTATATGTGTCGACAGGTGTTGAATACATCAGTGTTGACAGTAAGCATGTACGACATAGATGCAAACGAGGACGTTTGAGATTTCAAGAGGGGGGTATGTCACCAGCGTGTGACTACTATCTATCCTTTTTGTTGATTTCTTTCTTATTATCTATTTACTTTCACTTTTTGGAAACACCCCTCGGGAAATCTAACTGCCCTGCATTGCATAGCTAGTGTGGAACTGTCCAGAGGGAGTCCAGGTCTGAGGGCAAGAGAGCACTAAGGTTGGACAAGGACTATGGTTAGCCAAGTGGGGTCATTGACTAGCCAAAGTGGAATCCTTTGCTACAGAGGCTACATTTTAGTTCTGGATGTGGCTGCAGTGTACAAAGAGGGTCGGATGACCTAGAAAGATACAATGGCAGCATCTCCTAAAATTTAGGGAACTGCTATTTTGGGACCTGAAAATGTCTTCGCGTCATTACGTGCAGTTTGACATGGGGATCATTTTGTTACTGTGTGGCCAAGTCAATAGAGGCTGCAGGTGAGATATTTTTAGACCCGAGGGTCTAAAGCGGGAAAATGCACAAATGAGTGACACTTGGCACTCTGAGGCCAGTTTACTACTTATAGAGAAGGCAAAAACGTGATTTATAGCTGGGAGGCTCATTTTGCAAGTTTTTGTCACAGGTTAAGAGCTATGGAGTGCTTGCTTTCCCTCTTATGCACAGTGCGGTGCCAGGAGTGATGCCCTGCACGCTACGCACTGCCCTCTCTCTCCCCTTTGGCAGTATGTTATGCCCCTCTAGTGGGCTCTTCATTTGACCAATGTACAGTTGTGTGGGTTCATGCGCGATTGCCGAGGCAAGAGCCTCTTGCACAGGTACTGGATTAGCTAGCGGCTAATCCCCTGTAGGTATAGGTGAATTCGGAGAGGTTTCACGCCAGAAATCTCGTCCGATTCGAAGGGCAAGTAGCCCTACAGGTGCGGGAGCTCGAGGACTTGCTACGGATGCGACCGGCACGTGAAACGGAGCCCGAAACAGTAAATTACAGCCTGCTGTGTATTTTTGCAGGTTTAGGGTTTTGGCCCTAAACGGACCCTAATACCCCCAGGAGGTTCGGGGACGCAAGGGGACCGCTGTACAGGTGATCTGGCGCATTTTCAGGGCTGAAAACAGAGAATTCAGCGTGCTGCAGATTCTCGCCAGGTTTTGCAAAGTGCCCGTATGCGTCGGGAAAGTCATTTAATGCGTGGGAATACTGACCGTGAAGGGTTCTAGTATAGTTATGTTGCCGAAATCGGGTTGGAACAGTGGAAATTCAGCCGAGTTTGTGCAGGGCAGCTTGTAGGGAACCACAGCGTTTATTCCCTCTTTTGAACAATAAAGAAATACCGAAAGGGGCGCCTAAGTTAGGGGCCAATCTGGTGTCCGTCTACTCATACAGGTGCAATCTAGCAGCCTGTATCCCTCTCCCCTTTGTTGTGTCTTGAAAGTACAGGTAAAATAGACGACTAATAATGGGTGAAAGCTAGATCAAGGTTTAAAGTAAAGTCTACCGCCCTTTTTGGATTGAACAGGCCGGTTACAGTGAGCTCCTGAGAAAGAACACTGATTCTGACCACCTTGTCCTTGGTAATTACGTTGTGAAGAGCTTGCAGAATCTGAAACTCGATCACTAGGAAGGAAACTTCTGAGTGGGCGCCGATTGTCACCAAGACGCTCAACATAAGCGATTGCAGCATCCAATGTGGCAGGGTTAAATTTATGGACATCATCTCGCAGGGAAGGCTCAAGTCCGTCAACAAAACTGTGGAGTTTGTCGGAAGGACTGAGTGTCTCTATCTCAAGAGTTAATTTCTGAAACTCTGAGATGTACGCGGCCAAGGAGCCAGTTTGGCTCAGGCGGCGGAGAGAAGACCGGGCGTGGAAATCGGCATTTGCAGGCTCAAAAGCCTTGCAAAGAACGCGCCGGAATTTGTCCCAAGTAGCGGTGATTTTTCCATCTTTGATGCGGCGACGCCACAAAGGAATGCAATATCCTTTAGTAGAGAGCTAGCCAAAGCAACTTTCTTGCTTTCAATGAGATCAGTATTTGAAAAGTAAACCTCCATTTTGAAAAGCCAATGGTCCAGCACGGGCTTATCGCGGCGACTGTTGTATGGCTCGGGCAACTTTGCATCTATCTTCTTTTTTTGTGTTGTGTTTATTATCTTAAAAAGATATTTCAATTCAGGATTGTCTACCTCTGGTTCCGGAGCGTCGACTTGCTCAGGAACGGACTCTGCTACCGAAGAAACTGAATGGGTAGCTGGCTGCGTTCTCGAAGAAGAAAAGGCCTGCAGAACATCCAAACGTGCGGTCATCGATGCAAGACCGGTGGAGAGGGCCTCCTAGAGGACGGACATCTGTTCTCTGAGGATGGCTATCGGATCGTCTGGTGCAGCACTGCCTGTCTCTGACATTTTGGCGGCTCAGAGCGAATATCTCAGCGAAGTTGGAGAGGTGTGGTTGCCGTTAAAGGGTGAGGCTGCTGCTGATGCTGCGTCCCACTCCTCTAAGAAATCTGGTCCAAGATCCGAATCCTCGATATCTTCCACCTCGTCGATAAGAGGTGTGTCGTCTAGCGTCAAAGGCGTGTAGTCTGGAAGCTGTAACTCGCTGTGAACCCGAACTAAAGGCTGCTGGGAAATGATGTCGTTTACTGAATCCACGCGACACTCCGTCAGAGAATAGGCCAAGTGGGGGTACCGGCTCAGTATGTGCTCGTAGTGTGGCAAATGAAGAGGCTCGCATGTAACGATGATATGCCACACCACCCAGCCCTGTGAGCGCGAGGCATGCCGATGAGTGACATAAACCAGGTAATTTTGGGGCAACACTGTTGGCTGTAATGCAGGTATTGGAGCAGGCTCGGGTGCCGGAATGAAGTCGGGAACCTGTCTTTCCTCTGGAACTGGAACTGGAGACGGGGAATCCGAAATGAGAATGACTTCCGGTTCGAATGCGGGTTCCGGTTCGGGTACGGGTTTTGCTTCGGGGGTATCTGGTATAATTATCACTTCGGGAGCCGGAGGAGGATTTTCTGGCAATATTTCTTCGGGTACCTCCTCTATGTACGAGAGAAAATTGACAGGAACGTCGAAGGCATCGTCGTCCATGACTCTGAACAAGCCCGCGTGCGCGTCTGTTGATGGCCAGAATTGGTGGCGCTGTGTCACAAAAATACGGAAGCATAAACTGACTTTTAATTGTACTTCAAATACTCAAGAGAATTGGAGAGAGAGAGGAAAAGCTTGACACTTCATAGGGGACCAGAAGATGGGATGGTCCCCCCTTGGTGTACGCGTAGTGTAGGTAGAGAAGAACTAGATTCTATATGTATTTTACTGAAATTCAACCTAAAGGAGGTGATTAAGGGCTGAAAACAGAGAATTTACAGCCACCACACTCTACGAAGAGAGTGCCTGCTGCAACTTCTCGCGATGAAACCTCACCAAAAGCTGGCTATGGCTATGAGAGCCCTTGTTCTAGACAATGGGAGCACGAGGCCACCACATATGTCACAAGGGGCTGCTCTCAAGCTTCCATGGAGGGCTCCAATGCGTAGGGCATACTCACAATAGGGGGGGTAGGAGCACTGCCAACACTGAAAATGGGGGAGTAGGGCCTCCTAAATAGCCATCAGGGAGAGGGGGCGCTAGGAAGAGAGAGGGTGAGAGTGAGTGAGAGAGAGTTAGTTTGCATTGGTAAGTGTGCCACTTGGCACACTTACTTTAATAACTTTCACTTTTAAAAATCCGTAGGCTATTAATGAAATGTGCAAATTAACTCACAACTGCACACAGATGCTACTAATGAAATTGTTAGCTGCTCCCCAGCGCAATGCCGTACCGACACTGCTCTGGCATTACCTGTTCGCACTTGTCCGGTCATTTGGTCCGGCATAGACAATTTAAAAATACCTTAACTGACTTATCCTAAGGCCGTAAAATGATTCAGGCCTTAGGGTTGTTATTCTAAGGACCCCATCTCATTCCTGTGCTTGCACTAGCGCGCATAATTTTCTGAGCCTGAAATCTGAGGCTACTATCTACCCCTTCATTGAAGACCCGATTTCCCAATCGCTAGGGCTTCAGGGTATTTTCTGCTAGGGTCTCCCTGAGGTGCACTGGCCCAAACTTGGGCGCACCTGAGGCCCCAGAACTGCTAAATCTATTCTGATGTGCACACAACTAATTAGATAATTCTTTTCTCGTAAATAAATTAATTATTTACAAAGTCTGACTTAGTTACACGCTGGAAGTTAGCAGAAGAGGGTGCGCTGAATTTTGCTCATAATGGCGCTGTTTTGCCATTGCGCTGGCTGCCGCTGGCCTCTTGGTATTTTTTTTTGTTTAATTTTTCCACAAAGGGGTGCCCAAGGGTGCCCACTTAAAAGTAAGTTGGGCGGCCGGCCAAAATCTTTTAATGTAAAAGAGTGGCCTTGGTTAAAAAAAACTCCAGCGCTGGTTCTTTTTAAGTGAAACGTTGCGTTGCTGGCTTTTTAATTCGCATGCTGCTGCCTCTTCGAAAAACAGCCAGCTCTGCCAGGGCTGCCGTGAGTGAAGTGCCGGGTGAAGGGGTGGCCTGGATGCATGGGCTCGCGGCTGATGCGCAAGGAAGGTCCACGCGAAGAGGCACCTACTGCTGGAGAAACTTACTCCAGGAGTGCAACTGGTATGCTGCAACACCCACGCTTTCTGCCATCTTCTGCTTATCTTTGTGTATGTGTTTGAGAAAAAAAATTACCTCATGCTAACATGGGTCCTGACCATCTTTCTGTTGCTTCCATACAACTCCGGGAAGGGGGAGAGTAGCGGTGAGGGTGAGAGGCTCACAACCTTCGGGTCCCGGGAAAAATTTGCTCTGATACCACTGTAAAGGATTCTAGTCGCTAATCCTTAATTACGTACTTAAACTCATGAGTAAGACTTAAGAAACTGAAATTGAACTTAGAACAAGACTTAGAAGACTCTGTGTTTGATTGAGTGAAAGTGTGATACAAGGGTTCCTTTTACAGGAATTGAATAGTCATCAGTGAAGAGGCATGTCTCTTTGTGAAGAGACATGACTTTAGGCGAAAAGACACATCCTTTCGGCGAAGAGCTGCAACCATTGGGTGAAGAGTCGCATCCGTATGGTGAAGGGGTGTGACCAGTTGTCGAAGGAGTGTGGCTTTTGGCGAAGAGGTATGTCTTTTGGGCGAAGGGGTGTGACCATTCGAGAACAGGAGTCCTCCTGGGTTAGTCACACTTCGTATCTGCATCTGTAATGAATCAAGAAGAGTGTAACAAGTCACAATCGTGACAGTTACTATCAGATCGAGTTTGAGACCTTCGAAATGGCGTCCAAGGTCATAGCCATGAGTCCACTGACCATCCGAGCAGCACGTGCCCACTTTCGACAGTGCAGACATGGTTTTGATACGGCTTCTGATGTTCTAGTAGAGGAGGCAGACATCCCCATCTCGGTCTGCTTTCCGGGTTTACGGAGGGAGTACTTACCTCTTCTATCCAGGATCGGCTCAGCCATTGGGACTGTCCTGGAGACATCTCGTACGGTAGCATCAGTAGCTGCCAAGGCGGCTGACATTCCCTCAGTTCACGTTTTGGTCAGAGACAACCACGCGCTCCCGAAGGTTATCCTTTTGCCTCGGGGGAGTGGGGGTTGGTTTAGACAGAGTGTGGAGTACTCGGGCCTCCCGAACCAGTGCTTCATTTGTCGAAAGATGGGCCATCTAGCGAAGGCCTGTCCACGGAGGAGGCCTCGACCTGCACCACAGCCTCAGCCCCAGCCTACCAAGGCTGGCCCGCAGCCACAGACAGCACCGCATCGCACACATGCAGAGCCACCCTCTGAGGTTGGGGCTCCAGCGGAGGAGGGGTGGCAGCAGGCTCGTGGTAGACGACAAGAGGGGCCACAGGGTCAGCCTGGCACTCAGAGTGGTCCTCATGCGCCTACTCAGCAGCAGTGGGTTCCCACAGGGAACCGCTTTGGTCCTCTTGAGCAGGAGGAGGTCCCTTCTCCAACCCCCACCCCAGCTTCACCTCGACAGCCTCTCCCACCCCAGAGTTCCCCCCCTCTTCCTCATCCTCCCCGCCGCCTTCTGCTCCCATCGCCTCTCCACCTCGCCCCTCTACCTCTGTCGCCCCCTCCCGCCCCTCTTCTCCACCGCTTCCCGCAGCTCCTTCTCCCCCCCCTCCCCCTCCAGTTCCACAGTCGACCCAGGGGGCAGGGCCTTCTCCGGCGGCTAGGAGATCTCTTGGCAGCGCCTTTGCCACGAGTCGCCTAGCGAGAGAGGATCAGCCTTTCTTAAGGCCCCCTTTGCAAATACAGACATCTTCCCTTGCAGCTATTCCTCGTGGTCTGATGAGCATTGACATCCGGCGTCGCTGGGACTTCTTCGACTACGGCTTCACTCGTTTTCTCGGCGATCCCTCTGCAGACCATGAGGCAGCCTGCTTCAGGGTCCATGCTCTGTTCCTTGCCGCTAGGGGGACAGAGGCCTTGGACTCGGCAGTTGGTTTCTCCTTCCCCCTCTGCGGCAGGGCCGAGACAGAGTGGACCCTCGACTCAGTGTTGGGATGGTTGCATACATAGGTCCTAGAGTTCTCTCACCACATGGGAGAATTTGGAGTTATAGACATGCTGTAGACTTTGTGTCCATTGGCCAAGTTTGCGGTGACACCCTCGGACTCAGCAGGATGTAGGCACATTGTGGTGTACTTCTTTGCTGATACGGAGTGTTTTGCCATGCTATGTATACATTCATGAGAACTTCTGGACAGAGAAGGTTGCTTTACGCACGGCTCGCTCTGCTTTCTTTGAGACAGTGGGACCTCGACACTCGCATACCAAGGTCAGTCAGTTGAGGAGGCCCGATGGGTCAGTTGCTTGTGAGCCCGAGGATATGCGTGCAATTGCTATTGACTTCTACCGTGAGTTATTGTCTCTGCCGAGCCCCAGTCAGAGCGGCAGGATGCATGCAGGGAGTAGGTTTGGGCACAGATGCCATGTCTTGTGACCGAGGAGATGCATCAGAGGCTAGAGATACCACTTCAGCTTGAGGAGCTGCGCACGGCTCTTAGGGTCCTCCCGCGTGGTAGCTGTCCAGGTGAGGATGGATTGACTCCCAGCTTTTTCTTGGAGTACTGGGACTTGCTTGGCCCAGATCTCTGTAGTGCTTTTCAGTACATTTTGCACACAGGAGTGATGCCTGACAGCATGAGTGAGCTACTGGACGCTGAGTTTGCCGATGACTCAGCCTTGTACTTAGATGGCCAGGAGGCCAATCTTCACAGATGTGAGCAGGCTTTGGAGACCTTCTGTTGTGCATCAGGCGCACTGATCAACCAGAGAAAGACAGTGGCTTTCTCGGTTGGTAGTGCTCCTGTGCCAGATTGGATGCCAGGAGAGGGTTTCAAGTGGATTCTCCCAGGGACTGCAGTTCGGTACTTGGGTAGTCAGGTTGGTTTGGACTTGTCTCCCGAGCAGCAGATTGCTCCCCTTCTCCTGTCTATCAGGAGAAAGTTGTTACATTGGAGCTCAGCACGACTTTCTCTGGCTAGCAGAGTAGTAGTTGCCAACCAGGTGTTGTTGGCGACTATGTGGTACATCACTTCCTGCTGGATCTTCTCGAGTTCTTGTATCAGCGAGGTAGAGAGGCTGATCAGGAACTTCCTTTGGTCAGGATGTGACACTCAGATAGCCCGAGCCAAGGTGGCTTGGCAGGTCATCACGCTTCCTTGTTCTCAAGGAGGGCTTGGGATCATTGATCCAGCACAGCAGAGCAGAGCCCTTCTTGGGAAGTTCATAGTTAGAGGACTTCTTCCAGGTGAGGAGCCCTGGAAGGAGTTCTTGCTGCAGAGGCTTCGTGCCAGGGTGCCTCAGTCAGGAGGCCCTTGGCAACCTTCGACCAGATGGATCTTTACAGAGATGCGCAGAGTTGGTTTGAGCAGGAGACCGGAGGACCGCTTCGTTGTGAGTTTGCTTCGATCTTGGGAGCTCTTACGGCGTGGCCTGGAGCATAGAGCCGACGTGCACGGAGGAGCGCCTATGGCAACCCCTCGTCTGGAACCCCATGGTTAGCACTCAGAGAGGCCACTTGGTTGGTAGTCGGCCTCATGTTTCCTGGGGTCCCATGGCAGCAGGTCCAACGCGCTCTCTAGGTGACTGGCTAGAGTTCACAGGTTTGTCAGAGGGTGTAGGGGTTCCAGTTACAGGGCATGAGAGGGGTGCAGAGCATGTGTTAGGACATCTCAGAGTCAGTTCCAATTGAGTGGTTCACGCCTCTCGAGCCAGTAGCACCCTAGTGGATGGGAGCCTTCACACGACTGGAGGTTCTCATCTCAGTCAGGGCCTGCTCAGAGACTATCCCAGCCCTATTCTTCGAGCTTCAGGGTGGAGGACGACTACAGCGAGTTGCAGTAGAGGCCCGGTAGGTAGCAGAGTGCTGTTTTCAGAGGATCCGAGTAGTGGGCATCTGTGGGAGGACTTGCGTCATAGACCCTGACCCAGCAGCTCTTGAGACTGCACACTGGAGGCTATGGGCTTGGGAGTGTTGTCCACTAGCACGAGTACAGTGGGATCCTGGTGAGTGGCTATGGAGGGACCCCTTCTCTTATGCAGACCACCTAGGAGTCCCTTTCTTTCAGTACACTGTTCGGTTGGGACGTCATATACTAGCAACATAGAGAGAGGCCCGCCCAGTTGCAGCACGTCATTGGCAGGAGGAGGGTCTCACAATCGAGTTCTTGGCAGCCTTTTGGGAGAGGTTGTGGGACTCCAGACAGCCGAGGCGCGTCACCTTGTTTGAGTGGTGGCTGGTCGCACACAGAGCTACAGCAGTAGGGAGCTGGCTAGTGCATATTGGTCTCTCGGCCGCATGTGCAACCTGTGACCATTTGGTGGAGAGTCAACGTCATTGTCTTTGGGACTGTCCCTCGGCCCATCAGATGTGGCTACGAGTTCTTCGGCTGATGCCTACTCTCTCCACGGCTCGACAATACACTTGGGGGGCAGCGGCTTGGTCCACTCTCACGGGCCCGGCACTTCAGTTTGAGCTATCTTCCACCAGCAGGACGATAGTGATGCAGGGGGGGGCGACCTACACTCCAGCCTGCTACAGAGCTTACTCCACAGGAGTGGTGCAGTGAGAGAGAGGAGTGTTGGGAGCTCATCAGTGGCCTGACACTTTGGTTCATCTTGCGGGCCCGCTGTTTCCGCATCTTTGAGTCTCGCCCTGTGCCACCAGCAGAGACTGTCCGTGACTTTTGGCTAGAGCTGATCCATACTCTCAGAGGACAACTTGAGGGAATATAGGGCAGCTCTGACTGCATGCGGGAGCGCCGCGAGGCTTTCCTTCGACTCTGGCGCCCTGGGCCTTTCTACACCATTGTCCAGGGTGTGCTCAGATGGCACTACCGTCCACCTATGTGGCTCTTCCCTCCTCCCATCTCTTGATTTAGCCTCATTGTATATATGTTGTTTTTTCATTGGGAGAGTCTCCCCATCATGTTTGTTGTAGCCCTCTCCTGCAGAGGTGGTTGTAGCCCTATGGGCAATTTTCATTAAGTAATAGAAGGATCTTTTTCTCGGAAAAAAAAAAAAGACTAAAATGTCATCAAAGAAAGTGCCAACAAAAGATCTGTACTCTCTCAAAATTCTATCCAGCATTCGGTTGAAAGTCGCTGGAGCATTGGTTAGGCCAAAAGGCATCACCAAAAATTCATATAAACCGAAGCTCATCCGAAAAGCTGTCTTGTAGACATCTTGTGACGCGATTCGGATCTGATGATATCCACGTTTCAAATTGATCCTACTGAAACAAGAGGATCCCTGCCGAAGCCGATACAATAGAGACAGACTCGCCCTTCAGTTTCACATCAAGTACAATTTTTCGGCCCTTTTCAGTTGTCAATGTCGCTTTCTTTGCTTGATAATGGACCACGGCGTTGTTCTTATGGTACCAAGGACTCCAAGGAGGATGTCACAACCTTCCAAGGGCATTATGTAAAAGTCCTCGTACCCCAAGTATCCCTGACAATGCAACCGAAGTTTGCCAATGACAGGTGTAATGGCTATGTCCCGCTCGGGTGCCGCTAGAACTGCCTCTGCTGGTGGTCCCATTTGATCGGTGTAATCTCGAGCTGTGCTGCCAATTCAGGTGAAATGAAGTTGGCCTTGGCTGCTCCTCCAAAGAAAATCAGGGCTTCTTGATCTTTCACTTTGCCCCAAGCTCGGTAAAGTTCTGTAATTTCATCAATCATGCTTGGGTCAGTACCCATGCAATCTGGAACTAGTCCCGCTTTCATCTTGCCTTTTCTGCCACGTTCCTCTGCGGCTCTCAAACTCTCTGGCCTATATTCATTTTGTTCTTGCTGTGCCTTTTCTCGGCACTTCGCGGAGACGTGCCCATGTTCCCCGCATCCAAAACACTTCCCTTCTTTGATGTTAGCCTTGGCTCCTCCTCCAAAGAAAATCAGGGCTTCTTGATCTTTCACTTTGCCCCAAGCTCGGTAAAGTTCTGTAATTTCATCAATCATGCTTGGGTCAGTACCCATGCAATCTGGAACTAGTCCCGCTTTCATCTTGCCTTTTCTGCCACGTTCCTGTGCGGCTCTTGAACTCTCTAACCTGTATTCATTTTGTCTTGCTGTGCCTTTTCTCGGCACTTCGCGGAGACGTGCCCATGTTCCCCGTATCCAAAACACTTCCCTTCTTTGATGTTACTGGCTCTCTCTCGACGAGTGAGCCGGGTTGGTGTATCCTTGTCTTTCTTTTCTTGGGAACTCTTTCTCTTTCTACTTTCATTATTAGAAGTCTGCTGGGTTTTTTGAGTCGAGATCTCATCAGTGGGGTAAGTCAAATTTCGCGAATGTATAGCAAATCCCCGTTTCGCATGACCCATCAATTCTTGAAAAGAATTAGACTTTTGTTCCAAGCAGTAGTCTAGGATCTCTGTAGGAAGTCTGCAGCAATTGCTCAATTTTTGCCTTAAACGAGACCTCTTAAATGAAGAGGTTGGCAGAAAAGAGTTCCAAAATCTCTCGCAATAAGCGTCCAGAGTAGCTCCCTTGGTCATCGAAAGATGATTCCAAGTGGTTCGCATATCTCGTTTGTACTCTCGAGTCAGTCAAGAAGAAATAAAGAGCCTTTTGAATTTCAACCATTTAACTGGAGCTTCCTGCCTCAGAAGAAGAGTGGACCACCATGTTCGAGCATTTCCCTTGAAGAAAGATGTAGCCCTTTGAATCTAGGAGTGCTCTAAGTAATGCCCTCCAGAGAAAGCTATGTTAAACTGTTGAATGAAGGCCAAAGCCCTCGGAGCATCTCGTAATCCAGAAAAAGAGTCAAACTTAATCGACTGTCCACCTTCTTTGAATTCTTTTACTTTCTTGCTTTTATCTTCGAGGAAGTCATATTGGTTGGCTTTGTAAAAATGCTTCTTCTTTGCATAAAACATGTGATTGTCGGAGTCCGAACTGTCTGAGGATGACTCCTTTGTAGTATTGTCAGAAACTGGGAGAAATCTAGGCTTCTTTGCCTTTTTCTTACGCTTTCCGAAGCTTTGCTTTTTGCTTCACTTTTTGCCTTTTCTGTCTTCTTCGCTCGAGTCAGAAGAGCTAGAAGAATTGTCAGAAGAAGAAGAAGAACTCGGTAGTCTTTCAAATCGTATACGCTTGTTCTGCTTGCTTGCTGATGCAAAAGAACATTGACTACCCAAATGACCCGAAAAGTCAGTCCCTTTCTTATGTCTCTCATGCTTTTTGGATTTGGTGTTTGTGACCAAAAGCCGGCTGATCTGTGTCAAAACCACCTCTTGTAATTCTTGCTCTGTAAACATCCTCGGAGAAGGAGGTTTCTTGATTGCCGGTTTGCTGGGTGGTTTTGTGGCCTTCTGCCACTGGGTGTGTACTTCGGCGATGGATTGCTGAGACAAAAATTTTACAAATTTCGGATCTTCGCAATTTTAATTATCTGCTTTGTTGCCTCGTCAACCAGTTGTCGACGTTCCATCTCTTCAATCCAGAGCATTAAATATTAAAAGTACACAAATCTGTCCCAACTTGCTCAGAAATTGATTCTTGCCTGAATATCGATCTGTTCTCATACTATTTTGAGTATCTGTTCTCGTAAGTGTTCATATAGCTAATGAATTTGTAATAGTCAGTACCACTTGGTCAGGTGTGAGTGAGCTTGAACAAATCCATGGTTTGATTGGTCATGGATGTTAAAGCTGTCTCTCTCTCAATGCTAACCCTCTCTCTGAATGCTAACCTAACCTGTTCACTTTGTAGTAGCAATATTGCATGCTTATATGCACTAAGTCTGATGTTAGGAACATCTTGACTTGATTTGTTGGGTGGGATTGATATTTGGTGCCATGGAATTAACTGTCTTTTAAATGATTGTGATAGTGGTTTGCAGAGCGATCTGGCATATGCAGAGACTTTTTCATTTGCAAGGTTCAACTATAAAGGTTGGGGGCCACAACGAATCAAGCTGGTAGATGTTATCTTGAATTCCTGTTTTTCTTTTTGTTTTGCTTTCAGGGTTTACTGCCCTTTTCTTTTTCCATTCATTGAGCTTAAGGGTTTTGTTTGAAGTAGTATAATTTACAAAAATGCATAAGCTTACAATGTTTGGAAATAGAAAAGCTTATTTGAGGTTGGAAATGGAATGGTGAATGAGGCCGAGGTAGGTAGAGGAAGAGAAGTGGATGCTGCTCAAGCCTTGAAAAAGGCATAGGAGTTAAGAAGCGGCAAATACGGAGCTTTTCTTCGTGAATAGTCATTTCACCATTGCCAGGGAATGAAGTTCACCATTTGTCAAAAATAGTGTTCATAAAAAGTAAGGTTTGCAAGTGTTTGATAGAGCCTATAGAGGCTTAATTGCACTTTCATTCATGATTAAGAGACAAAATTGACACAATGATAGAGAAACAAAGTTGTACACTATGTTGCTAATTGGACTATTTTCTTATTTTTAATGATTAAATCTCTTTTTTAGGATATTTTATTATGTGCACTAAGAACTGTTAAAAAGATTGTAGCTACAGGAACTGCCATCAGGAACGGACAACTCTGATGTGTCATTTGATGGGTGACGGTAAACATCGCGAAGGAGTTTTTGTAAGTTCGGTGGAAAGGGCCGGGTTACGAGTGCCTCTGATGCGTCACATGATGGGTGACGGGAGCATCAGTAAGGGAGCATCCCGTAGGCTAAGGAGGAAATCCGAACTGAATAAGAAAATACGCGTAAGAACGCAAGCACAAGAATAAAGATGGGTTCAATGAAGCTTTTTACGAAAAGCAGGAACAGTCGCCGGAGGACAGATGTTTTCCTGCGAGGAGTCTGTGTCTGCATTGCATGTGTGTCGTGTCTTGCATCCGGGGACGCCTGGAATGTGTCGCGTGACGACTGAGTACGGAGGTTGATTTTCCGAGCAAGGAGCGACAGGTATAAGGTGTTGATACGCATTGAGAATTCCTGCTTTGTGTGGTTTGTTTTGCAGAAATTTCCCGTCTCACGGGAAGGCCCTTCACGGGAAGTACGGCTTCACGCCTACGTCCCTTACGGGAAAGTACGGCTTCGCGCCTAAGTCCCTCACGGGAAGGAACGGCCTTGTGCCCAAGCCCTTTACGGGAAAGCACGACCTTCGGGTCTAAGACTACAGAACAGAGGGGTTTCCTCGGGTTCTCGTGCTTGTATAAGAATTCTCCTTGAATAAAAGAATACTCTTAACGGGGGGGGGGGGACCAGCCCATCTTCTGGTCCCCAATAATGTGTCGATCTTCTCCCTTCTCTCATGTTTTCAAAGAATTATAATTTTCAGATTTTCTAAGTGCTCGTGTACGCTCCCGTTTTGTGACAGTGGTATCAGAGCTCGGACTCCTCTCTTTCTCTGCAAAGAAGGACGATTCCGGGAAGAACGAGAAGAACCATGTCGAGCCAAGGGAGAAGCGTTGAAGAGGAACTTCAACAAGTGCAAGCTCAGCTTGCGGAGTTGCAACAAATTTTACTGTTGCCGGACGTCCAAAAGCTTTTGGGCGGAATGAAGAAAACGAATGGAACTGATGGAGCAAAGCATCCAGACAACACTGTTGGCGTGAGACCACAGGAGGCAAGAGAAGCACGTGCCGAGGTGCACAAAGGATCTTCGGATCGAAATGAACGGCCTACTTCAAGGAAAGGCCAGGAAAAAACGCTCTCTCTGCTAGACGAGAGCAAGGACATCTCTGTCTCATCTCCATCTTACTCTCCTGATTATACTTCTACTTCTCGATCATCTCGTCAGAAGAAGGAAGCAGCTACTACCGCCACTACCATACATCAACCTAAAGATAAGCCTCGATTCAAGAAGCAAGGTCGCAAGTCTCAACATCGCATGAGAGTCTTCAAATCAGGCGACAAGGACATCAAGTTCGAAACCTACAACGGACGGAGAGACATCTCCAAAGCACTGTCCTTCATTAGACAGTTTGAAGTCGCCTTTACCAATGGGCACTTCACAGAAAAATCCAAATTACGCCATGTGGGGATGCACCTCAAGGAAACGGCAAGTAATTGGTGGTTAGCCAAGATTCTGGAAGGTTCTCAGGCCAGAACTTGGGAGAGCTTCAAATCTGAATTTTATGAACAATTTCTTCCGCCTGACCTCGAGCAGGACATACGGAAGGAATGGGACTGGCTTGCCCAGAAGGAACATGAAAGAGTAACGACTTATGTGGACAAGTATTGGTCGGTTCTTCTGAAGGTCACTCCCTTCATGAAGATTGCCGACGAGGAAAGAAAAGAAAGTTCGAAGCGGGTCTCCAACCACAGCTTCGAAAGAGTATGAAGGTGTATCCGCATGATACTCTTCAAAGGATGATGGAGTCAGCAATCATTGCTGAGGATTTGCACTCAACTGGGACGCCCAGAAAGACGGAGCATAGCACTTACTGTGCAAGACAAAGAGGGGTCTACGATGACCAAGGGGGCCAAGGAAGAAAACGTCCTCCATCGAGGGACGATGATCATTCTAAGAAGCAAGAGGGCACTGGCAAGCGAACTAAGTATCTTTCTCCTACTCAACTTCAAACTTTCAGAGAGGAAGGAAGATGCTTCTACTGTGGCGAGAAAGGACATATGAAACCGGACTGCCCGCTAAAGCAGCAACGGCAAGAACAAGCCTCTACGAGGCAAGAGAAAGCAAGGAAGGAACCCGCACCACCAAGCTCGAACTCAATTCCAGATGTTCAAGGAAACACAGAAACAGAGAAAGGGAAGCGTCAACTTCTGAAGGGCTAGGGGTCTTTGAACAACCAGCGAGTACTGATTCTTTATGATCCAGGATCCACGGATAACTTCATCTCCCTTGATACTGCAGAACGTTTGTGCCTTACACCGGCTGAGCTTGGCACACCGGTTACATCCGGATCGGCATTCGAGGGGTTGACAACCAATGCAACTCCCGTGCAAGGACAGCTCAATCTTCGGATTGGTGAGTACAAGGACCGCGAATCATTTTTGATGGCACCCATCGAGGGATGTGATATCATCTTGGGTATGCCATGGCACTTCCACATGACACCTATTCCCGATTATGTGGAAAAGACCCTCACTTTTGATCATGGGGGTAGGAAAATAAAGATTCAAGTTGATGCAGGAGATTGGCAGTTCCCAATTGTAAGCCATATCTCCATTAAGAAAGAAATGAAGAAGTGTGTTTCTGCTTACTTGATTTTTGCAAAGGATAAAACTAGTAGGGACTCTCTCTCTAGTCTGGAAATTAAGCGTCTTCAATTTATTGAAAAGTACAAGGATTGTTTCACGGAAACACTTCTTGATGAACTCCGTGCGGTACGCCCGGAAGATCACCGCATAGATCTCATACCGGGTAGCTCGCCTCCCAATCAACCCCCTTATTGGGTAAGTCTTGCTCAGCAAGAGGAAATTTTGAAGCAAGTCAACGAGCTTCTAGAGAAAGGGTTAGTACGGCCAAGTGCTTCACCCTACTGCTCTCCAGTTCTACTGGTGCAGAAAAAAGATGGCACATTTCGAATGTGCATAGACTATCGGTCTTTAAACAAGATCACAATCAAGAATCGCTTTCCGATCCCTCGGATTGATGATATACTTGATAAGTTGCAGGGTGCAAGTGTCTTTAGTCGCATAGACTTAAAGAGTGGGTATCATCAGATATGGATTGCCCTTGAGGATGTCCATAAGACTGCTTTCCGCACAACCTTTGGACTATATGAATTCTTGGTAATGCCTTTCGGCTTGACCAATGCTCCTGCGACGTTCAATCGCATGATGGACTGCATTTTCAGCCCGTATCGAGCTTTTACGGGAGTATTCTTTGACGACATACTCATCTTCTCTAAGTCAGAAGAGGAACATCGGAAGCACTTGGACTTACTGTTTCAAGAATTGCGGAAGCATGAGTTGCATGTGAATGCAAAGAAGAGCAAGTTCTTTCTCTCTGAGATACACTATCTCGGCCATATAGTCTCCCACAATAAAGTGAGTATGGATCCTGCCAAGATCCGAGTGGTAGAAGATTGGCCTATTCCCACTACGGTACATGATGTACGTAGCTTCCTGGGATTATGTTCATATTATCGAAGGTTTGTCCGAGGATTTGCTCATGTAGCAGGACCACTTCACGATTTGACAAAGAAGAAGATTCCTTTCAGATGGGGATCAAGACAACAAGGAGCTTTTGATCGGCTCAAGTACTTGCTAAGCCATGGACCTATTTTGATAGTGCCTGACTTAAGGAAACCATTTGAGGTTCACTGCGATGCTTCAAGTGATTGCATCGGAGCAGTGTTAAACCAAGAAGGCCATGCAGTGGCTTATGAAAGCAGACGGCTTAAGGATGTAGAGTTGCATGCATCAATCTACGAAAAGGAACTCACGGCTGTGATTCACGCCTTATCCAATTGGAAGCACTATCTTCTCGGAGCGGATTTTGTGATCAAGACTGATCACCAGAGTTTGCGGTATTTTCTTACGCAAAGGAAACTATCTGAGAAGCAGATGAGGTGGGCAAACTTTTTGTCTATGTTTCACTTCCAGATCCTTCACACGGCTGGGAGTAAGAATGTAGTCGCAGACGCACTGTCTAGGCGGCCAAGGGTGAACGCTATCACTTCGGTGTATCACCAAGAATTAGAAGCACTGCCGGATTTATATCCGAATGATCTAGACTTCGCCACCATCTGGGGAAAGCTACATCGTGGAGAGAATGAGTTTCCCTATTCCATTCGGGACGGTTATCTCTACCACCATCAGGCCATATGTGTGGCGGAACCATTAAGAAAGAAGATCATGGATGAAGCACACGCTTCGCCTTATGCAGGTCATCGGGGTATTCTCCCTACAACCTTAGCAATGGAAAGTATTTCTTTTGGCCTAGCCTTAAAGCAGACATTGATAAGTATGTCAGGGAATGTTTGGTTTGCCAAAAAGTGAAGTATGATCGGCATAAGACGCCTGGGTTGCTACAACCTTTGCCTGTGCCTAATGAACCTTGGGAAAGTATTGCCATGGACTTCATCATGGACCTCCCTAGAACTCAGACTGGAAATGACGCGATCTGGACCATTGTGGACAGGTTTAGCAAGCAAGCACACTTTATACCAGTCAAGAAAACGATCAAAGCAGATCATATGGCTAGGGTCTTCCTGGCACAGATCTTTAAGCCAATGGCCACAGAGTCTCATAACCCCCAGGTCTCCCATGTGATGAGAGAACTCTAGGGCTTGTGCCCGCAACCACTTGAACACTGAGTCTAGAGTCCACTCAGACTTGTCCCTACCGCATAGGGGAAAAGAGAAGCCAGCCGTTGAGTCCAAGGCCTCTATCCCCCTAGCTGCAAGGATTAGTACATGAACTCTGAAGCAAGCTGCCTCAAGGTCTGGTGAGGGGTCGCCGAGAAACTGTGTAAAGTCGTAGGCAAAGAAATCCCAACGACGACGAATGTCGAAGCTCATTAGACCACAAGGAACTGCTGCAAAGGGGGACGTCTGCACCAGAAGAGGGGGTCGCAAGAAAGGATCTCCCTCTCTCGCCAAGCGACTCTTTGCAAAAGCGTTGCCTAGAGATCTCCTAGCAGCCAAGGAAGGTCCTGCCCCCTGGGACGGCTGCGGGGGAGCGGCAGAGGGAGGAGGTGGAGGGGCAGGGGTGGAAGGGGGGAACTCAAGGGGAGGAGGGGTTGTCAAGGGTGAGGCTGAGGTGGAGGCTGGAGCAAGGACATGTCCTGCTAAAGAGGGTCGAAACGGTTCCTTGTGGGAACCTACTGCTATTGGACAGGAGCTCGGGGACCACTCTGGGTGCCAGGTTGGCGATGTGGCCCATGTTGACCACGAACCTGCTACCAACCCCCCTCCGCTTGAGCCCCAGGCTCGGAGGGTGGCTCTGCCTACATACCCTATGACTCTGTCTGCTGCTGCTGGCCAGCCCTTGAAGGCTAGGGTTGAGCCTGTGGTGTAGGTCTGGATCTCCTTCGTGGACAGGCCTTCGCAAGATGGCCCATCTGTCGACAAATGAAACACTGATTCGGGAGGCTCGAATACTCCATGCTTTGTTGGAACCAACCATTGCTCACCCGAGGTAGTAGGATGACCTTCGAGAGAGTGTGGGTGTCCCGAACCAGAACACGTATTGTGAGGATGCCAGCCGCCTTGGTAGCTACAAAGGCTGTTGTGCGAGGTGTCTCCAGGACAGTCCCAATTGCTGAGCCTATCCTGGAAAGGAGTGGAATTTACTCCCTCCAGAGGCCAGGGAAGCAGACTAAGATGGACAGGTCTGCCTCCTCGAGAAGAACGTCGGTAGCTGGGTCGAAACTGTGGCGCCACTATCGAAACCGTGGACGCCATCTCGGGAGTCTCAAACTCTATATGGTAGTAACCACATCTGAGAATTTATACATTGAAAATCTTGCCCACCTCTGTGAGAAGGCGTGCCTGAAGGAGATCGCGCACTTCCCCTCTTCCGGGTCTGGTGCGAGAATCTTGCAAATAATAGAGGTGGCCTGAAGGCGCGCCACCTCTGCCTCTAAGCTCGCTTGCTTTGTCAGCGAGAGCAAGTCGGATGGTGGGTTCTACGGGGTCGGGTGTCACAAACGAGAGCGCATAACAATATAAAATGTACTCGGATAAATAGAATTTATCACTTAATACTGAAGCCAGAGTATATAGAGAGAAATAGATAGAGAGAGAGAGATAGAGAGTGAGAAGATCGACACAGTACTGGGGACCAGAAGATCGACTGGTCCCCCTCCGTAATAGTATCTTTATTACTGAGGAGAAGTCTATACAAGCACTTGAACCGAACGTATAACCACGTTCGTTCTAGAATAAGACTTGATGGTTCCTAGAAGCCTCAAGCTTGCGATTCCTAGGGCAAAACCCTATTCCAAGGAACTTCCGTTCCTTATTCCAAATCCTCGAGAAACAAGGTTCTCACCTTTGGATCTCCCCTTCCAGACTTAGGGCATGGCATCCTTGCAACTCTTTTCCGACTCTGTTTCCAGAGTCCTCTTCTTGCAGAACAGCTGTGCTTTCTTGGACGTGAAGTCCTTTCCCTTGGAATCCCAAGTTCCGGATCACAACTTGAGAGACTACCTCTCTCTTATCTTTGGATCTACTTCCCAAACTCGTGTACGAAACCCTTGGGCTGATCTGGCTCTAGTTCCTCAGAGCGCTTTTCTCCTGCGGAGGCTCATGCCTTCCTGTTCTCCTACTCCCTCGCTGAGACGAAGTACACCTGCAAACAAACACTCAGAGTTCATAACATGAAAATCGTTACCTTCAAAGTCTCCACACTCGAAACTCAACTCGGTTCTCAAAACGCAATTCCCCGGACGAGATTTCTACATAGAAAATCCTCTCTTCCAATCCTACACACAAAAGAGGTGTGTTCTCGGGTTCCTTCTCGTAAATCAGCCCCGTCTACGACGTTTATGGACTGAAAACAGAGAAAAACAACAGCTTGTCTCGATGGAAACACGCTCCGTAGGCACTTCTTCGCGAGGGAACTTGCGCACTGGGTCTTGGCGACATTCGATACACTTGGGGCAGCCATGGGCATCACCGGCAACGTCTTCTTTGCGGAGGAAATCTGCAGCAGCATCCTCTTGCAAGAACTGATCTCCTCCTCTGACTGAGGGCGTGTGATGCTTTTATAGCTCTTGGCCTCGGCACGAATAGCAAGCTGCTCACGTAGAGGTCGTGGCCGTTTTTTTTTTTTTGGGGCGTTGTTCTGCCAAAAAAAGAGAGAAAAATCGTTGGCTGGTTTTTACTGCTTTATTTAATCATAGGCTGCCCACTTCTTCAGTGGGCGGCCGGTCAAACTCAATAAAACCTTATAAGTTAAAAACAATGCTTTCACAGCACTTCCCAAGCATCCCTGGATGCAATCACACGCACAATTGCAATGCAGACATAGACTTCCTCGCGGGAAAGCATTTGCTTTCCCGAAAAGCAATCCCGCTTTCTTAGAAAGCATCTGTTTTTCCTTAAAGTTTCCTGTGAACCCATCTTCATTCAAGTGCTCAAAATTTCCTCTCAACTATGGATATCCCCTTTCCGATGCACCCGTCACCCACCTTGTGACGCATCAGGAATACCCATCACTTAGTCCTTTCCTACCGAACTTACGGCGCCTTCACGATGCTTTATGTCACCCATCCTATGACGCATCAGAGATGTCCGTTCCCGGATGGTCGGATATTTCTTCCCGATGCTCCCTATCACCCATCCAATGTGACGCATCAGAAGTACCTGTTCCTGGTGGCCTTACAGATATTCCCGTTCTCAATGCTCTCGTCATTACTTTGAGTGACGCACTAAGAATACTCTGTACTTGGATGTCTCTAGTGAGAAAAACCCTCTCACTTAAAATTCCAGTAATTCATTTAGAATTATTTTTCTTGGTGTTCCAAGCGAGAAAACCCTCTCACTTATAAATCCAATAATTCATTTAGTATTATTTTCCTGTCAGATTAAGCCAATTTAGCAGCATCCCTCTCACTTATAAACAGTTGTCCTCAATTGTAGAGATCCAACTGAATTGCCGGGGAGAAACTGGAAAGATTTCAAATTTTGCTTAATGGTGAGTTGAGCTAGTCCTTTCTCACAAAAGAACTCAAAAATTAAATTACTTAAAAATTCAATAATTCAATACTTACCTTACCGGTTCATGTCCTTCCTCTAGTACCTCGAGGATATCCTTCACCAATCATCAAATTTACAAGCCATGTAAGAACTCGTCATTCGCGTCTTTCCAACAAATCGGAATTTTCCTTCTCTGAAAATATGTTAAGTCAATTCTGCCTTCTTATTCCCGAGAAGAGTTATCCTCCTAGAAGTCAAGCTAGGTGTCTGTGCTTGCGCATAACCTTGCGCTATTAGTCCTGAGGATATTAAACCTCTTGTATCCTCCCACATAGGGCATGTTGAGAGCATTAAGCTCATGTGAATCTTCCTGTGGTAGACAAAGTGTGCCATCTTACCAAAGTAAGTTCTTATTCTGGGCCTTTGCTTTGGGTAGGCCAATTGTTCTGATCCGAAGATCCCTTGTGCATTGCCGCACATCTTTCCGCGTTTTTCCTCCATTGGGTTGTTATCACCTACAGTGTTTTCTTTACGCCTGCTGCCGTCTATTTCTTGCGGAAATCATCAAGAAATTTTCAATTAGCAAGCATCTAGGGCGTGCTCGCAAAATCTTAGGCAGATAAAAAATCTAGCCATACCATTCTGTGAACATAAGTTCAAACTCGGCCCACTTAAGGGCAAAACCGCCGTAGATCTCAATGATGTTCTTCCATATGTGGTTAAGGTAATTCTTACCATTTTAAAATGGTTGGCAGATTTTACTCTTACAAACATAATAGTTCGAATTTATTCCAGCAGCGTGTAAATGCTACTTGACCTGCTCATGGAGAAATATATACCGCAACCAAAAGTTGCTATTGTAATGGTAAAAGCACATAGCGTAGTCAATGATCAACGACCATCAAAAAACCTCTTCTTCGTAGAGAAACTCAAATTTCTTCTACCGAACGCATCTCAAATAGAGATTCTCGTGTCGGAATATTCTTGCGCGCATTCTACTGAACGCATCTCAAATAGAGATTCTCGTGTCGGAATATTCTTGCGTGCAAAAAGGCGCTCAAGAGAGTATAACAAACTCCCATCCAGTTCTTGAAAAGGAAGTTGGTTCATCTCATTCCGGTCAGCAGAAAAAAAATTCGATTGATAGATAACCCACCTTGGCATAGGTCTGCATCTTCGTGTGTTATCCATGTACCCAAAGGTGTACATAATTCTTAAGCTGTGCTAGAGTTTTGGTGAACTTGGGAAATTACCTTCCCTTCGTAAGATCCTTAGAGCGAAGACGCTCAACTTGACGATCCCTTGGCTCGATCTTAGAGCAAAATCCGCTCATCAAATAAACTAGGATTTCAATCATTGGATTCCTCGAGCACAAGCCGTAGCAATCGCTTGTTCCTTCCCTCGTAAAGAGAGTGTTCATTCACTTGCGCGAAAAGCACTACCATATCTTCCCTTACCGGGTAAGGGGTGTAAGCTCATAGGGTACTCCAGCTTGATAAAAGCTTTTATTTTCTTGAAAACTCGGATGGTTCCTTCATAATGTCCTACCCCAATAGCAAATAATTTGTTGGAGAACTACCGGATACTAGATCAAGTATTGACCTTCTGGATGGTTAGCAAACCAGTTCATCTAATAGAACAATGTTTCAACTTGATCCTACTCTCATAAATACTCGAGAGTGATTGTCCTGGTTAGACACATGCATATCTCGTGCATAAAAGCAATACGTAGTTTATGAGTTCCTCAAAGACTTAACTTTGATCAGACCTGCCCTGTCACTTGAAGATTGAGGGTCTTCTATTGAAAAACTGAGGAGTTAGATTGAATTCCCTTACTCTGAACTTTCTCCGGATAGCAACGTATCCTTCGAGGAGAAATAACAAAAATTTGTTGCTTCTGTGTTCAATGGTTCTCGTCCCACTGCAGGGATTAGATTCTATGTACACTAAGGTGTACACTTTCAGCTTTTATTGCCGACTCCACCATCTGCTGCAAAGTATTTTGCAGATGCGTCTACAAAATTCGGGTAAAAGTCCTTCATTGAATTTCTTCATCTTTCTTTCCTCAAAGAGGATCAAGAGTGGAGCTACCTTGGCAAGAGTGAACCACTACTTGCTTTGACTCGATCGTGTTCCTATTGGGCAAACCGATCCCAATCTTCTTGGATGTCTTCCTCAAAGCGTAGAGGAAAAAAAATTTGACGGAAAATTCAGCCTTTGAATTGAATCCAAGTCTTGTTGTAAGTTCCTTGCAGAGCTTTGGTATACCACCAAGTATTTGCAATCCCCTTGAGGTGTTTGGTCACATGCCTCACCTTCGACGCTTCTCAGAAATTGCCGTTTGCAAAGGCAACTTCAAAATGTCCAATGAAAGCGGTAGCTTTCGGAACGTCTTCCGTTCCCTCAAAAGTATGAAACTTGACCAGAGTGTTCTGAGGTCTAAAGACCTTCATATCCTTCTCGGAATGACGGGATTTCTTGGCTATGGTTCTGGATTCTGAAGGATCTTGAGCATTCCGCTTCTTGGATTCTCTGGGTTCTTGAGCATCATGCTCTTGGCGCCTTCTTAGAAAATCCCAAGTCTTGTGTCGACTTCTTGCAGAGAGAAAAGAAAAATTCCAACTCTGCGAGCTTTTCCTGCAGGACCTAGGTTTCCGCATGCTTACTTCTCTCTTCGCTTGTCATGGCTTCTTCCTATATCTTCCTTGAGTTGTCCTCCTTTACAAAGGAAGAGAGGAGACCATGCTCTGATACCACTGTCACAAACGGGAGTGCATAACAATATAAAATGTACTCGGATAAATAGAATTTATCACTTGATACTGAAGCCATAGTATATAGAGAGAAATAGAGTGAGAAGATCGACACAGTACTGGGGACCAAAAGATGGGATGGTCCCCCCTCGTAATAGTATCTTTTTACTGAGGAGAAGTCTATACAAGCACTTGAACCGAACGTATTACCACGTTCGTTCTAGAATAAGACTTGATGGTTCCTGGAAGCCTCAAGCTTCCAATTCCTAGGGCAAAACCCTATTCCAAGGAACTTCTGTTCCTTATTCCAAATCCTCGAGAATCAAGGTTCTCGTCTCTGGATCTCACCAAACTCAGGGCATGGCATCCTTGCAACTCTTTTCCTACTCTCTTTCCAGAGTCCTCTTCTTGCAGAACAACTGTGCTTTCTTGGACGTGAAGTCCTTTCCTTGGGAATCCCAACTTCCGGATCACAACTTGAGAGACTGCCTCTCTTCGATCCGTGGATCTACTTCCCAAGCTCGGGTACGAAACCCTTGGCTGATCTGGCTCTAGTTCCTCAGAGCGCTTTTCTCCTGTAGAGGCTCATGCCTTCCTCTGCTCCTACTCCCTCGCTAAGAGGAAGTACACCTGCAAACAAATACTCGTAGTTCATAACATGCAAATCGTTACCTTCAAAGTCTCCACGCTCGAAACGCCACTCGGTTCTCAAAAAGCAATTCCCCAGAAGAGATTTCTACATAGAAATTCCTCTCTTCCAATCCTACACATAAAAGAGGTGTGTTCTTGGGTTCCTTCTCGTAAATCAGCCCCGTCTACAACTTTTATGGGTTGAAAACAGAGGAAAACAACAGCTTGTGTCGATGGAAACACGTTCCGTAGGCACTTCTTTGCGAGGGAACTCGTGCACTAGGTCTTGGCAACATCTGATACACTTGGGGCAGCCATGGGCATCACCGGCAACATCTTCTTTGCGGATGAAATCTGCAGCAGCATCTTCTTCTTGCAAGAACTGATCTCCTCCTCTGAGTGAGAGCATGTGATGCTTTTATAGCTCCTGGCCACGGCACGAATAGCAGGTTGCTCCCATAGAGATCGCGGCCTTTTTTTTTTTTGGGCGTTGTTCTGCTAGAAAAAGAGAGAAAAATCGTTGGCTGGTTTTTACTGCTTTATTTAATCATAGGTTGCCCACTTCTTAAGTGGGCGGCCGGTCACCTTTAAACATGGTCTAAATCTGCCCAAAAACTCAATAAAACCTTATAAGTTAAAAACAATGCTTTCACAGCACTTCCCAGGCGTCCCTGGATGCAATCACACGCACAATTGCAATGCAGACATAGACTTCCTTGCGGGAAAGTATCCGCTTCTTAGAAAGCATCTGTTTTTTCTTAAGTTTCCTGTGAACCCATCTTCATTCAAGTCCTTGCTTTTCCTTGTGCACAGTTCTAACACAGTTCGGAATTTCCTCTTGACTATGGATATCCCCTTTCTGATGCACCCATCACTTAGTCCTTTCCTACCGAACTTACGGTACAATCTCCTTCACGATGCTCTATGTCACCCATCCTATGACGCATCAGAGATATCCATTCCGGATGGTCGGATACTTCTTCTCGATGCTCCCTGTCACCCATTCGATGTGACGCATCAAAAGTACTTGTTCCTGGTGGCCTTACAGATATTTCTGTTCTCAGTGCTCCCGTCATTACTTTGAATGACGCACTAAGAATAGTTTGTACTCGGATGTCTCCAGTGAGAAAAACCCTCTAACTTACAATTCCAATAATTCATTTAGAATTATTTTTCTTGGTGTTCCAATCGAGAAAACCCTCTTTACTTATAAATCCAATAATCCATTTAGAATTATTTTCCTGTCAGATAAAGCCAATTTAGCAACATCGGGCGAGGGGGCTGCAATGGAGTCCTTCTGTGGCAGAGCAGAATCCTCCAGTTGTGTCTGTTGGTGCAGGGGCGAACGAAGGGAAGTTGAAGCCGCTATGAAACCGGTTCTGATAGCGAGAGAGACTCGAGTCGGGGGATGGCATAAGCAAGAGGAGCGGGGCAAGGGAGCGAGATGACGGGCAGGGGCAGCGGGATTGGGAGGGAGAGGGGTAGCGTGAACAGGGCGAGAGAGGGCAGCGAGGGATAGGTGGGAGGGGTAGCGGGAGATAGTGGGAGGGGGCAGCACGGCGGGGGAGGATGCAGCGAGACGAAGCTAAATGAGGAGGGTAGTGTGGGGCAGCAGGGTGAGCGCTGTGAGGGGGGAGAGGGCTGGGGCTTGGGCTACGGTGACGGGCGAAGCAGGCGAGGCGCGCGAGGGAGCAGCAGCAGCGAGCGAGCGTATTGGTGGCATCACAACCCATGTGGTTTCTTTACTAGTGTACCAATCCTTCAGCACCAAGTGTAAGATGTGCGTATTACAACCATTGGTGAAAATGTGTGGAAAACACTTCTTTATTAATTTGCTAGCGTTTATATAGTTCTTTGCATTGTCCATGACTACTTGAATGGCATGTTCATCTCTGATTTTTGTAATTACATTAATCAAGACCTCATAAATGTATTTGTCACTTTTAATTGCACCGAAATTGTCAATCGCCTTTATGAACATTTCTTCCCTTGGACAAATCAGCAAGACATTGATCAGTGGTCTTCTTTGAACATTAGACCAACCATCACTCACAATCGTGCATCTTGAAAGGGAAATATTTCCAAACATGCTCTTTGATCTCGATGTAACATTTATCCAAGAGAACATTGTGATATGAAGGAGCTGAAAATCTTGGGCCAAACTCACCTATTTTCTTCCAGGCGGACTTCCAATGATTGTTGTCTACCAGAACTAGAGCACTTCCAGTGAAGAAAATCGCTATGGCGAGTGCGGTTTGTGCTTCTTCTAGAGACTGCATTCGAAAACTTTGATGCAATGGATTTTGACGGATTTGCCCAAGTTCGCCTTCATTGTGATGCTTAAAAGGAACATTGCTTGATATTTCCTCTCCCTGTGTAGGTTGTTATGGAAGGTTACTTGGTGTTACCACAAGATCAACAAAGTTAATATTTGGCTTTGATTGCTCTTGACTTGTATCCATAACAGAGCTATATATCCGCTGTCTTTTGCCACCCTTTTTGGCGAGCTCTTCTCTCAAACGCTTTGCAATTACAGGTGCTTGACGATAAGTCATATTTCTTACAATTCTTTTTAATGCTACCCAAATAATGGTCCCTAATACGTGGTGCACCGCTTAATTTTGTAGAAAAGCAAAATTTACTTTGTCACTCCGTATATCGACCGCATATGTTGTGAGAGCATAATCCGACTCTTTGCCAAAGGCTTTTTTATTCTTTGCCTTCTTCGTACCACTTATGCCGACATTTTGTTGGTTCGGACTTCGAGGCAAGAACTTGTCGAACCAATTCTTGAGTACGGAGGTCTCTTTGGACCTCCCGATCGGCCTCCAAGGCCGCTCGTCTTGCTTCGGCTTCCTCCTTTCTTTGTGCTTTGCTTTCTTTTCGTGCATCGTGCTCGCGTTCCAAAGCAATGCGAGTCGCTTCTTGTTGTGCTAGCGCAACGCGATTCGCTTCTTGTTGTCGTGCCATCATGTCCAACATCGACTTGACCATCGCCTCCAGAGGATTTGATACAACTCGTGGCATAGATGGAGAAGGGGGAGGGTTGAAAAAACCTCTTGGTGGGAAAAATTCTCCGTCGCCTCTCTCATGCTCATCACCTGTATGCGAAGTATCCATTCCACTTTGGGTGATGACCGACAAATTGAGTTTATGGCCATTTTGTATTGCTTGGGTTTGGGAAAAACGTCAATTGGAATTGGTTGTTGGCTTCTCGTGATCTCTATATCTCTCTAATCGGTATTAAATTATCACTATATTATGCGATTAGCAGTTATTTGTCTATATATATACCATTCTCTCTCTCTTTCTTCTCCTCTCTCGCATCTCTCACGGCCAGCAAAAGGAACATGAGAAGGTTACCAATTATGTTGACAAGTTTTGGTCGGTTCTCTTAAAGGTTACACCCTTCATGAAGATTTCCGACGAGGAAAAGATGAGAAAGTCGAAGCAAGCCTTCAACCGCAACTTCGGAAGAGCATGAAGGTGTATCCTCATGATACCCTTCAAAGGAAGTCAAAGCGCACCCAACAAGAGAATCAAGCATCTCTCACCCACACAGCTTTTGACCTTCAAGAAAGAAGGAAGATGTTTCTACTATGGAGAGGAAGGACATATGAAGCATGACAGTTGTTAGTCCCTCGCCCGATCTATCTTGCACACACAACATGGCACAAAGCCATACTCACGAATAAATGAGTGTAGAGAGCGGACATCAAACTCACCTGCAAGCAATAGAGCCAATACGGGCTCACCCCTAAGCCTCGAAGCCTGCAGCCAGCGGGCTAGCCTCTACCACAAGGGCCGATGTCCCATACCACCAAGCCACACCAATACGGGTGTGTGGGTAGAGCTGACAAGGGCCTAGAGTCCAAGTGTGGTGAGGACAGCAGATGACTCACAAATGAGCCCAGGATCCTATTTATAGGATTCCTTAGCCGCCCTATCCATAGGGCCATGTTCACACTTGGCCAGACATGGCTCATGCGCCCACCCTGATGTCTTGGGACGTAACACTTCCCCCCTTATTTTTTAATTACTATCCTCAGTAATATCCCCGGTTATAAAACCGGGGAAATGACTCTTCAACGATCTTACTGATTCCCAAGTAGCAGTCGACTCAAGTCAATACTCGAGGTAAGAAGCCTTTCGGGATCTTTTGACCCTTATCAAGAACCAACTCGGGTTCCAGTGGAATGTAACGAGTGGTGTCCTCCAAACTCGGGACTGGCTCTAGAGGCACAACTTGTTCATTCTGTCCCAACCGCTCCTTCAAGCAGCTAACATGTAACACGGGGTGGACAGCAATGAGTAGTATCCTCCAAACTCGGGACTACCTCCAGAGGGGCAACTTGTTCATCCTGTCCCAACCTCTCCTTCAAGCGGCTAATGTGTAACACAGAGTGGACAACAATGTTGGAGGGTAGATCCAATCTGTAGGAGACGTCACTAATCTTCTTGATAATTTGGAATGGCCCAAAATATCGCAAAAATAGTTTCGAGCACTAACCAATACAGATTATTTCAGAATCCTACAGTACCTTAAGGTACACCCTCCTAGAGAGTACGAGGTTGTCGATAATGGTTAGCATAAAAGGTGGCCCAATCTTGGACGGTCTTTATTCCTTCCTGAGCGATCACAAGCATTTTTTGCATGTCATGCAAGAAATCAGCCACATATTTCATCTTAACCCCGTTGATTCCAGTAGCAATTGGTGGTTTCAACTTTCGGCTCATAACCCTACAAAAGCATGAACGCATTATATCTAGTAGCCAAGTGCTTACTATTCAAATACATCAAGAAATACAGTCAGAGAAAAAGGGAGCTCATGTGGAGTTGCAGATCCCACTTTTGTACCACCAATGTGGTAATTACGGCTAGTAGTAAAAACTCCTTGTTCCAAAAATGTAGAAACCTTTCACACTGAATTATGGCAGGTTTTGTTTTTTCTCATTTTTCTAAAAATGGTTAAGTGATAAAATTCTAAGGTTGGATCTCTGTAAATGTATGGAAGTGTGATCACCATGAACCTATGGTTTTGTCTCCTTTCACCGTTAATTCTTGATAAAACAGATTATTAACCGTGTGGGAGCATGTGTTGGTACAAATGACTGTAGTGGGGTTGTACAAGGATCTAGTCACTATATTATTGCATGATGAAGCTGATGCTTATGTGGTCTTTTGGATCATTACATAAGATGAGGAGTCTATGATATTTAGGACTTGGACTCCTCTTTATAGATAAACTTGGGGCTCTTCTCTGTTCATCTGGCATTATTACAGTTTCTCGTTTCTTTCAGCTCTGTACGCTAGTCTGGGTCAATGGTAAAACCAAAGCTTGTTTTTGTTCTGTATTTGTGAAGAGAAGGAAGCTTCATCTGATCGCACTTCTACAATGTAACAGGGGCTTAAGCAGAGAGGCATTAAGGATGAAATCATCAAAGCAGCAATTGACAAAGTCTTCTGTGAGGAGGAAGGGGACATGGAGCAAGATGGGACAGAAGAGGATGATGACTCAAGATCCAATGTCACTAATATGTCCAAAGTTGCAATGGATCACTTGTTGGAGCAGGCTAGTAAGCAATGGAACCGGGGGAAGACTGTGACTGTGGACACCAAAGCCCGAAGAATGGTCTGTTGGCTGCAATATCGGGGCTTTAATTATGGTGTAATAAAATATGTCCTTAACCATTTGCGGAGAAAAGACCTGATGGAGGAGGAACAATGAGCCAGCCTCCATAAGGAAGTGTTCGCATCGAAGATATGTACATTTTTCAGTAATGTAGCTTGAGCCCACTCCTTTTTAGCCCTTTCCTCATCAATCACACCTTGTAAATCTGCATAAATATGGCTGATCTATAACGTCATTTAAAACTTGCATAGGCTGCACATGTGCTTCATTAGGACTTACATTCCCACTCCACCATTATATCATATATATTTTGTGAGTTGGTGCCTATCTGCTTGGTTCATGCTAACATGGGTTGAATTGCATCTTCTACCAAAATATCTCGACCAAACATGATGCATTTAGTTAGTGGATGATACAACCTAATCTTTGTTTTTCTAAACTGTACACCATTTTTGAACTGCCACGTTGTCACAGAATTGGCTGAGATGGTGCATGGCGATCCCTCTAGGAGTCTAGAGCGTTGAGTGCATGCACCTGTACAAGACATCGCCATCACACACGGTGTATTTTGTTTGTGCAATAAAAAATGCCAAAAAGGGTCTGATATTGCCGATGGAGCATCAATGCCCACTGTGTATTATGTTCACAACACTACCTTAACTAGCATTCATGTCTAACACGATGAATGGATTTTGCAACCGACTTGCAATTTAAAATTCCACCATAGTTATTCCTTTATCAAAGCTTTGGACACAAACGCTAGAATATGCATCCAATAATCATTCCAAACTTGGTTCTGTTGAAATTAGGGCCTCCTAATCTTGGGAAAATAAATATCCTTTCAAAACATTTTGAGTGCATAAGTGAAGGGTAAGTTTAGGAAATGCTAAGACACACGAAGGTGGAAAGTCAAGATTTTTTGTGTTCACATGAAGAGGTGATCGAGTGCACATTGGTACAGTTGTGTTTCTCTTCTCTTTTATTTTCCTTCAATGCTTTATTTTCTTTAGAGTGCCCTTACACTATGAAGATAGTGAAAAAAAAATATGAAGCCATTAGGAATCCCATTCAAGAACAAACCACTAATCGAGCATCCATATGGAAACAAGACTTTGCTTCTCCATTCCTTCTAAGGTAGCAATATAGTCTTAATAAAGTCTAAAGCTAGATTAGCACCAAAAACCTCAACAAAAATAGAGGTAAAACCCTAACCTAAAATGTGCTAATTAGTACGGCTCTAACTATGAACCATAGGTTGAGATACCATGTTAGGAGATTAGGGTTAGTAAAACCAAGATTAGAATTAGGCTATGGTACTCACTAAGCTACCATTCATGATTAGTAGCTTTAATTGTGGAGATTAAGAGAGGAAAAGAGACGTCAAATGCAATATATGATCCAAAAAGAGAGTTACATTCTTAGAACTCAAAGAAGTGAGTACAGTCGGTGATTATATAGGCAAGAGGGAGAGCCTTTGAATGACATCAGCAATGAGGTAAGGACAAGATACCTTCTATTTGAGTCTTGTCTCATCCCCACAATTCTAGCCAGCTTCATGACCTTTTAGGCTACTTTCAGACCTTATAGATTTGGCTATAATGAGTATTTATCTCATAGATTTTCCCTAAGGTTCATATTCTATGACCATAGAATGATCTAGGCAATGTTCAAAACACATTGGACTTGTATTTCTAACATATATAGAGTGATAGATTGCAATAATTTAGTGGGACACCCGTTTAATATATACACAAAACACATGATGGCCTCAATTCAAAATGCATAAGGCAAAGCTTGCCTTTGGACCATACATCGTGTAGCTTTTGTTGTAAGTGACTTGTTTTTTCTTCAACAATGCTATGTTGATGAGGTATATGGTTGGTGTTTCATCCCAAGACTCATAAAATATGTATTGAATTCCTTAAGACATGTCCCCCCCCCTCCCCCTTCAGAATGTACCACATTGTTAGACATATGGAAACCAACATCCTAAGCCTGAACCTAATCAATGAGATCCCCAACACGTGGCATAGTTAATGATGTATTCTCCATTGCATAGTGGCTTGATAACCCCTCAATTGTACACTCTTTGTGTTCCAATTATTGAGTTCTAGTCATTGAATCTTGTTCCATAGTTCTCTCTCTCTCTCTCTCTCTCTCTCTCTCTCTCTCCCCCCCCCCCCCCCCCCCCCCCCCTCCATGTTCTCAACATAGTATCGGAGTGCCATTAATACTCTCTTTAGATCCAAGTTACTCCTAATCCCATTTTTTGCTTTATTGAAATCCTAGAGATTTATTTTTTTTAATTTTTAAGGGTTTATTTTTGTATCCACTACAGATCATCCTAGCCAATAGAATGATTTACTATGCTTATGAATAAGGTTCTAATCCTCTTGCCACTTGGTGCCCTTTCCTTTGTTCTCTTGCAACTTATGCATCCATAGCGGTTTGCCCTCACTATCCTCTTCAATCATTGGCACCATCATTCGTGGTTCCTCACTCGACACTCCCAAAAGGTACATTGTCCCCATCCTCTCTTGGCTGAAATTCTCAGCTCACTCTAGAGGGCTGTAAGGAGCTTGTCTAGGCCGAAATTTTTAGCCCACAAATGACACCACCAAGGGCCTACTGTTTAGCTCTTTTACCTCATGGCCTCAACATCACGCAACATCGACCCACAAGGACAAATTCAGCCCTTGATTGAGGCTATATTCAGTCCACACACACAATGGTGATCTTATCCATGCTATGAGTGCAAGATCAAGAGATGGTGCTTCAACAAGATTTCAAAGCTTGTACTTTTGACAAGCCACATTGGAAGCTTCAACCAAGGGAGGGAAGAAAATCAATACTAATGGAATATTTCTTCAAAGCTTGCATTGTCCAAGCAAGTTACTCGAGCTTTCTCCATACTCATTGAATTTTTCAAAAGTCCACGAAAAGTTCAGTTTTATGCATTTTCATGAATAAATTATAAAGGATTTTCCCACCGGGTTTTACTTTGCTCTTGTCCATACTCATGTCATTGGGTTTAGACACTATCATTGCTCTAGTAAAATCATGTGATAAGACCACCCATGCATTTTTTCCCTAGCATATGTATTGAGTTTAATTTATGAGATCACTTTTTCTTTATACTCTTTCCCAAAGGATTCTAATTCAAGGGAGATTGTGACTAGCCTCTGAGTCGGCCGAAGGCTATGTGTGGCATGATGGCTTAGCTATTTTTGCAAGTTTTGGAGATTGATGCTAGTAATAAGGCTATTGATGTGGTAGACCAATTTCCTTTGAAAGTAAGAAATCAAATTGTTATCATTATCACTACTTTTGGACATTTTATCAATTTTTCTTATGTTTTATTCTAAAAAACCATTCAAAAGAAGCAACGTAAATAGAACTCTCCTTTACCTACTATTCTTAGAGTTTAAGTAAAAACCAACCACCTATATTTTTGGGTGCATGCATTAAGAGAGAAAATTAGCATAAAAGCGGACAAAAAAGTATCTTATGCAGCTTTGCTCTTATGGAGATTCTGATGGCTCCGTTGCCTTCGAAAGGAGGGGATAAAACACCTGGTCGCCTGTTCAAGATGCTCTCGGAGCGCCCCTCTTCCTCTTGAAGAGTCAAGAAGTTGATTCTTGGTGAAAAAAGTGCAATCTGCATGAAGACGCGATTGAAGGATTCGTTTCTCTTAATAGAAGTGGTTATTTTTCACTTAAACTCTAAGAATGGTAGGTAAAGGAGAGTTCTATTACTATTGCTTCTTTTGAATGGTTTTTGAGAATAAAACATAGGCAAAATTGATAAAATGTCCAAAAGTAGTAACAGTGATAACACAAATGCAGCTCAACAAAATTATTATGCATACAAGCGCAAGTTATATGCTAGTATACATGCTCTCCATAAATGGAAGCATTATTTATATGGTGAAGAGTTTGAAATTGTGTCTGACCATGAGAGCATCAAGTGGTTTACCAATCAAACACATTTGAAGGGTCAAAAGCATAGATGAGCAATGATCCTTCAAAACAATGATTGATGTTTACGATATCGTAAAGGTCAGTATACCATGTTATACAATGCATTAAATTGTATGTCACAAATCAATGCTAGCATATTAAGATTGAATATTGGCATCTCTTTGACGAAAGTGTAAGCATAATCCGATGTACAGTACGGTGTACAATCATGTACAAAGGAGGGATCCTTGTACACTTCAATGTGAGTGCAGAAGGTCGCTCTACACTTTATCACAAAAACATAATTACAACAATGGAATGATTTTTAATTTCCATCGACGATGGGTATCTAGTCACAAGGGGAGAGTATGTGTGCCCATGGACTTAAACACTAGGTGCCAAATTATTTTTGACTATCATGACAGTAGGTCACCCTAGTATTTGGAAGACATGTGCATTAGTTTACATTGTGTGAACCATGTTTCCACAAGACTTGGCCCATTTATGCTCATGTATGGTTATCAACCTTAGTCTCCAAATACCATAGGATTAGCCAATGAATGCATACATCTCGCTAGGGATTTATTGAAAAAAAAAATGATATATTGAGGATTCTCAAGAGAAATGTTAAGCAAGCTCACGATTGCACAAAATGTTTGCAAATGGGAAACACAGACAAGTCTCCTTCACGAAGGGAGAGTGGGTGTTTTTTAAGGTTCCAGAGCATTCCAAAAGTCTGAAAACTGGTTCTGCACCTAACATTTCACTTAGGTATTGTGGTCCATTCCATATTCTTAAGAAGATTGGTGAGTGTGCATGTGATTCATTTGGTTTTTCTACTATTGATGCTTCCCTTATTAAGGAGAGGCTAGAGACATTTTTAGTTGGACATATTTGGAAACGCAGTTACTCTGGCAATTTATCCCTTCATTAATTTCAATGGATAGGGGGCTTTCTCTACACAGAAACTCCCTCGTCTTCGGTCATCTACCTCCAACTTGTTACATTGCAGATTGAACAAGAAATGGGGTGCTCAAAAACTTAAGAATTAGTGGTGGTGAAAGTTTACAAAATTGGGCCTCCCAATGTAACCAAAAAAAATCTTTCTTGCTTTGATTGATTCTCCATAAAGGCATTTGGACTACAAAAAAAGATAACTTTAGGGTCGTGATGCCAAGTTGCATAAGAGGATAGTTTTCATTTATTTATTTTTGGAAAAAATAATAAACGGGACCTAGAGATTCCAAGGAAATTGGCAGGTATTAAATATTTTGACTTTAAGTGGTAGCATATTCTTTTGGGTGAGTTCATGGGTCTCACTGTGGATTAGGGATGGATATCTGTGGCACATTTGGAAAAAAGGAAATAACAAAACCAACCAACAAAGAGTTGGCAATGATTTGTTGAATTGTGTGGCAGCAGATGTCAAGCATCGACTCTGTAATCAAACCCTCATTTGGCTGAGGTACCTTGAAAGATATATAAATGCAAAAGGAAATACATGTAGTGGCGAGCAGACACAACACATCGAAGTTTGTTTATGTGTGGGAAAATGAGCTATTGGACCAGTTGGATGCGCTATTGGTGGAGCTCCATGTTTACCATGCCAACATTAAAAAGTTCATTGACTTGCATGCCAAGATTTCCTCCGGTGTCATTGAGACTAGAAACGAAATAAGGATGAATGTTGTCATTATTTTTGTAATGGACTTTATGTACACGAGGTAGTCCATCTCAAATGTAAAAAGGTCAATCTGTAAACTTGATGAAGCTACTTTGTCAAAGCAAGTCCAAATTAGCAATTACGTGATAACTTTTTCTCTATTATATATTCTTACATATTTTCCAAATAAACATCACTTTAAGTGTCGTATATATGGAGATCATGCAGGGAGGATCATGATCGTTCATCATATATATAAGATACTATTGGAAATTTTTTAAGTTGCACCCACATGATAACATGATATAATATATATCGAGACTGTGCAAGGAGGATCAGGACCATTCATAAGATATATAAGATATACTATTGGAAATTTTTAAAATTGTACCAATATGATAACATGATATAGTAGTCGTGTAACAATTAATTAAAAAATATATGATAGCATGATTATTGATATACAATGAGGGAGTGCCCGTGTAACAAATAACAAGTTGTGCATATGTGCAAGAGCATTGTTCTAAGCAATGATGCTCCATAACATAAAACAAGAATACAAAAACTTAAAACAGATCCAAAATTAAAGCAAAGCTTCCTTTTTCTTGAATAGAGACATAGAATTGTCCCTATTCCAAGAGGTGCATTCGCAAGATTATTGTTTACATATAGTTTGTCTTTGTGCTTCTTTTCTTTTTGTTCCTTCAGTTTGCTAGTCTTAGGAATTATAAACACGAGTACTATCGGCCACCTTCGGCGGCCTTTCTCTCTCCTTCGCTCCCCCTCTGAGCTCTCTCTCTCTCTCTCTCTCTCTCTTTTTCGCTCTCCCACTTTTGGCTTATAGCCTTCATCTCGCAGAACATGACACGTGTAAAATGTCATGGGTTCCGGCATATTATGTTAGTAGATTTTTATTCTTTTCTTATTTTGTCAAAAAAACGTTATCCACAAGATCTGTCAACGACTTGTTATCAACAAAATTGTGAAGACTTCAAGGATGTATGGAGAGAAAGAATATGCATGTGGAATATTTCCACATTTACCAAAAAAAAATTGGCTCTACACCTCTATTCTAATATAGTTTTGTACATAAATCTACATGTTGTAATTCCATACTGACATCAAAGTGATATCATACAACGACCTATGATTATAGTCTAAAGGCTTGAACAAAGCAACATAAAAGACAATGATAGCTTGCGTGGTGTGCCCATGACATGTACATCTTGTGTTATTTGTGGGTCACAAGATATATAAAGACTTGTAACTAGAAGTGCACGCAAAGCGTCCTTGCATTCATATGAAATACTTCATTAATCGAAGCTATGGAAGATGAACAAAGGTGGGGCAAGAGGCACTTACGGTGAACTAGAAGTGTGTGAAAATTGCAAATTGCTTCGTCCAAAAACAACCTTTGTACTCCTCCTTGTGGACATAGATAAAGAAAAGATGTGAGGGGTTGCTTTTAATACACATCTTTGTCTATGTTCTTTTAATGCTAGTCACATTCTTGCACATTCTATACTACAAGTGATTATATATCGGACACATCGCACACACAACTGTTAGATGAGTGTGCTCGGAGAGGAGATACTATTCTCCCCTGTTGTTGTAATCACAAAAAGATGTGCCCTTCGTTCCGTTAGTGTTGTGGGGGGGGGGGGGGGGGGGGGGGGGGGGGGGGGGGGGGGCGCTAATGTTACGAGTGAGATATGAAGAAAACATATGAAGAAAACATATAGAAAGAGTACTTATGTTGGCTATTGAAGAAGCTTGATTCAGTTATATGCTTCAATCTACACGTGTAAACTTGTTATATGTAAGGGAAACTATTCTTCCCTTGTAAAGAATAGAAGCAAATATAATGCTCAGCTAGCTCAATCCAACTATAGCACAAAGGACAAGCTTTCCTTTTTTTAAAAACAATTAATAATTAGTGAGTGCAATCCAATTTCTCTATTCCTTCCTATTACTTATTTCTCTCTATTCTTGAAGTTGCCCATTAATTAAAAGCGTAGACCCTACCAAAACTATAAGCTCTCCTCTCATCCCTGTTCCCGCGCACACACCACCCCCCTTTTCGCCGGTGGCCATCAGTTCATCTCCCTCGATTGCGAGCACTGTTGCTACTCAGCAAGTTGTTCCTCGTGAGGGTGACGGAGCCCCTCCCCCCCCACAACTACCAGCGCTTGGCAAAGCCCCCCACCTATTTTTCTCTCGTTTCAGTGCCTTGCAGTTGCACCTGCACTTGGCAAAGTTCATCACCTATCAGCTCATCTACTTGGCATGCTGTAGCAGAGAGAGATCCCTGCAGAAAAGAGAGAGAGAGAGAGAGAGAGAGAGAGAACTGTGCATGTCCGCTACGTGGCCACCCCCGCCTTGCTCCTTCTCACTTTTCCACACTCGCAGGTCGTAGCCCCGTAGCTCGTGCTCGCCTGTTGCGTCCTCCTCACGATTCGGGCTTCTGATAAAAATCGGGGTGGTTGCCACCGTGGCACCCCCATCTTTCATTGCGTGTCATTTTTCTTTCCAGCGTGGCAATTTCCTGCTTTGACGGCACTGCCATCGGCTCGCCGCTCGCCGAGCATGTCATCTCTCTCTCTCTCTCTCTCTCTCTCTCTCTCTCTCACTCACACACACACACACAAATTTGCAGAGCACATGAGAGCCGCATGAGCGACCTCTGATCAGCAGTTTCAGGCTCTCTCTCTCTCTCTCTCTCTCTCTCCATTCAGCGGCTTGAGAGGAATGCACAATTCCTTGCAAATAGAGTGAACGTCGAAGCCAAGGGCCAGAATCAAAAGCCGGCTTAGGGAATTCAAGGCATCTGTCGATCTTTGTTCCAGCTCAGAGATTGTGGGGTATTTTGCCAGCGGGCCAGCTCCAAACAGAGGTGAACCCTTCTGTTTCTTAACTTTAGCCAAAAAAAACATTGAAAATTATAGAAAGTATTTGGAGTTCCTTCTTTTTTCTGAATGTCTATACTATTTCTAATGGCTGGTGGATTGTTATATGCAGGTTCAATCCGCATCATCCTCCCAAATGTATACTATTTCTCATGCTTGGTGCCCTTATTTTTATATGGCATTTGGAAAGTGTTTTGTCTTGAATGAATTTTGAAACACAATTGGTAGCTAAGACGATGCTCAGATTTCATGGTTTAATGCTAAAGGGGTAAAGAAATTGATTTTGCTAATGCGGTGGGCAATTTAGCAGAGCCCCATGAAATTCCACTAGGTTGCTAGATAAGCATGAAAGTCATTGGGTGTTGTAGTTTAGGGTCTCGGACAAGCACACTAGATTTTCCCATAAATCTCGATTGGATGAGTAGTTTACAACATTGACAGGACTTACTTTGTCTCATGCTGTGGTATATTTAATTGTTTGAGAACCTTCACACACAAACTAACATTTTCATTGTTTGTTGCTATCAATTTAAATAACTTAATTTCTTTATGACTTTATGACGCATGCACACATGCACACACACAGAGATACGTAGTGGGAACGTACATAATCTTGCCTCTTTAAATGAAATATGTAGGCGAAATTGTTCCTATGTAGGACCATGTCCCATTTTACATCCAAAGGCCCGTGCGATGGCATTCTACTCCTATGGGTAGCTTGGAGAACCCCATAGACCTCATCACACCACCTTCAATAGGCGGCTTACACCACCCGATTTATCTTTGTACCCCAACCCCCGAGAAGCCATTAGAAGTGCCTACAAAATCAGAGACAGCTAAGGTGGTGCTCAACAGAACTGAAGTCATGGAGTCAAACACCATCACTGAACAGAGAGAAACCTTTACAACAATGCAAGTAGAGGTTGGAAATTCACACGATAAGCCTACAAAGGTACATGTTGCTACACATACTTCAATTGAGAGTTTGCACACTAACATAAAATAAGCATGCTCAATGTGTTGTTGTGCAGGGTGCAAGGAAACAAGGCAGTCAGAGTAAGCACAACAAAGATGCCCCCAGGAGGTCAGCAGCTTGATTGCAAAAAAAAGCAAAGCGCACTTTGAGGATCACATCCTCAGGCGTTCAAAACGCCTGCTTTCTCGAAACAACATTTATGATTAGAAATCTAGGGGTTTAGGGTTTTTCGGCTATTTATGGTAGTTTAAACTTTCGCTAATGCAACATCTTTTTTTCATTCTATTGTCCATCGGACCGCCTTCTCTCTCTCTCTCTCTCTCTCTCTCTCTCTCTCACACACACACACACACACACACACACACACACACACACACACACACACACACTGTAACATTTAATGGTCTAGTAACTTGTGTGTAGCGGAAAATAGCATGAACATAGTGATCATTTCATTTGAATAGCTTCCTAATAAGAATAACAAGAGTGCTTGGGTGGAGAGAGCAACAAAAAGCATAACACCTAGTTAGATAGCATGAACAATACTTCAAATTAAAGAGAGAAATTAAGCAATTGACAACAGTTGAGGACCGGATTTGCATGGAGCCGGTCCCCCCTCCAAAAGGCTTTGTATTATGGTTTCTCCCATCAAGAGAGACATTTTACAATACAATTCTTTGTGTTCCTTCAAGACTAGCTAGTGCAATGAAGATGGAAACTTCATGCACTAAGAAAAACACTTATCAAACACAACATCAATTCCCTCACGGTCTCAGACCCAAGACCTCACACACCTTTGAAGATGGTGAGAGCTAGCGGGTATGAGAGTAGATTGAGAGGAAGAAGGAGTATTTCTTACAAGAAAGATGTACATCTCCTCACATAATCACTCATATTAGCATAGCTTAGCTTAGTAATTAGCATGGTAGAGGAGATGAGCATGCATTGAAGCTTGGCTCTTGGTTGGATTTGCATCACAAAGCCAAGAGTTGTTGGTGTAGGCCTCCCTTCTCACAAGCTTGGAGTAGGTGGTAAGCTTTCCATTAAAGCTTGAGAAGGAGAGAGAGTCTTCTTTGCTTCACACATGAGATTGTGTGTGTGTGTGTGTGTTAATGCCTTCCAAAAATCAGCCCCCTCTCTCTCTTGGTCGACCCCCCCTGCTAAATGCTCATGCTACCACCCTATTGGGCCTCCCCAGGCCTAGTCAATGGAAATTAATCAGCATAAGTGATAGCCTTCTGACATGTGTCCCCCTTTCCCCTTTTGTGAGAGATTTAGGCAATTATTTAATTCAACTAAACTCTCATTGGACCCCTTTGCCTCCTGGCCAATAGGAATCAAGCAAGTCATTGGGCTGTTGAATGCTCATTGGACCCCTTGGGAGACTGTCCAATAGTCTTCTAGAGAGCTTAATTCTTATTGGTTCTTTTATTAAGTGTTTTAATATTAATTAAACTAGGTTTACTCTAGATTAATTCTTATTGGTCCACCTCCAAGGCCATCCAATAGGAATAGGGTACACCTTGTGGGCATCTGGGCTAGGGAGCTGACATGTGTCCCTCATGGCTCGCCCCCTCCTATGTAGGGATGGTTGAAGACTTTTGGGACACACACAAAGCATCCAATTTTCCTAAGCTTCTGGCCTTTGGACAGAACCTTAGCATTTTGGAAGTCTCAATGGGCTGAACCTTAGGGTCTTTTAAGCCCATTGGTGCACATTGCTCTTTTGCAGATCGCTCCCCTTTTGGATCCCTATTTTCCCTCCTTTGGATCCCTACTGTGGCCGGTCTGCTAGCTTAACCAATATTATAGCTTTTTCTCCCCTGGCACTTTCGCATATTAAATGATCAGTTTAACATGAGAAAATCGTTTAGGAGAATTAGATATTGATTATTATGACATTACACAAAGGGAGCTTGTGTGTGTGTGTGTGTGTGTGAGTGAGTTTCTCTCTCATCTCCTACTTCTTGGGCTCGCCCCCTCCTATGTAGGGATGGTTGAAGACTTTGGGACACACACAAAGCATCCAATTTCCCTAAGCTTTTGGCCTTTGGACGGAACCTTTGAATTTTGGAACCTTAGCATTTTGGAAGTCTTAATGGACTTAACCTTAGGGTCTTTTAAGCCCATTGGTGCACATTGCTCTTTTGTAGATGGCCCTCCTTTTGGATCCCTATTTTCCATCCTTTGGATCCCTATTGTGGCCGATCTGCTAGCTTAACCAATATATTCTAGCTTTTTCTCCCTTGGCACTTCCCCATATTAAATGATTAGTTTAACATGAGAAAATCATTTAGGAGAATTAGATATTGATTATTATGACAGTACCTCTCTCTTGAAATCATAGTCGTCCTCGATTATGGGGTAGAGAAGATAAAGCATATTCATTAGTCCTTTTTCCTAGCGGGTAGAGGATCCCTATGTTACCCTACGACATCGTTCCAGAATGGATGACTAGTTCATTTGGTGCTTGAGAGCTTAAGCTGCCCCGCAAGCATGTCTGCACATTAGTCCTATTAATCTTCCATAATAGAGTGACAAGCTCTACTACGTGTTTGGGAGACGTCGTCTCCGCAAAATTGATCTAAGCATGCATACTACTTCATTTTTGTGCACAATAAAGAAAAAGAGAGTCTTATAAGACAAAAACTTTGTTCATTTTTAACATTTGTACATTTGCTTACTCTAGGGAAGCATTGTAAGCATTGACAAGGTTTAGGTTATCCTTTAATTGTATGCCTTGCATCCATCTAGCATCTTCCAGAGGATAATCCTTAAACTTCATAAGATATCGTCGGATAGTCTTACCGCCTCTTAGTACCTTGTCTTCATGTTGGAGAATGGACTCAGGTTGCAGCACCTCTTCTTGGTCCTCGATCTCCGGTGCGTCTTCAATAGTTGGTTCTTGAGGTGGCTCTCTTTTATAAGGCTTTAGTAGGCTCACATGGAAAGCATTGTGTATGAGCCAATGGTTGGGCAACTTGAGTTGATAGGCCGTCTCATTGATTGGCCTAAGAATTTGGAAGGAGCCATAGTACCTTTTTGCTAACTTAGCATAGTACTTTGGTGTCCCATAGGATTCTTGCTCATCGTGTGCCTTAATCGAGCCTTGGGAAATTTGAGTAAGACCCAATCATTTTCTTTAAAGGCTTGGGCTCTTATGTGCTTGTCAACAGCAGCAGCCTTTTGCCTTTGCTTTGAGATAGAGATAGCATCCTTAATCTTTTGGAAAGATTCTTGTAGGTCATGGCTATACTCATCTGCAACGAAGATCTTCCCGTATCCCTTAAGTAGCAAGGGACTTTTTGATCTTCCCTCAATTACCTCAAAAGGTGCTTTTCTCGTGGAAGTATGTCCAGTGTTATTGTAGGCATACTTCACTAAGGGTAAGTACTTCTCCAATTGGGATCTTTAATCTACTTCCGTAACATAGGCTTTTAGTAGATCGAGAATTGTTAGGTTAGCTATTTCACTTTGGCCATCCATTTGTGGGTGATAGGCCGAAGAGAAGTTTAGCCTTGTTCCTAAATCCTCAAAGAGACCCTTCCAGAAATTACTGGTCATTCTAGGATCTCTATCCGACATTATGGACATTGGCAAGCCATGGTACTTGAAGATTTGTGAAATGAAGAGGGTTGCCATTTGATGGGCTTTGATAGTCTTTTTGACAGCTATAAAATGAGCTTGTTTACTGAACCTGTCTACTATCATCCATATCCCCGTATTCCCATGGATAGACTTAGGCAATCCAAAGATAAAATCCATGGATATGCTCTCCCATGGTGAATTTGGGATTGGCAAAGGTTGAAGCAATCCAGGTTGCTTCCCTCTATCAAACTTTGTCTTTTGGCATACCACACATTTAGAAACATACTCTTGTATGTTTGCTTTCATGGTAGGCCAATAGAAATATGTTTCGATCCCCTTTAAGGTAGACTGAATCCCTCTATGCCCCGCATAAGGAGGAGCATGAGATTCATACATTACTTTCTCACTTAGTGAGCTAGTAACGCATAGTCTATTGCCTAATGCAAGGGCTGAAATCACATCTCTAAATTGGGATCAATAGCATACTCATCTATCATAGAAGATAGATCATTGTGAGTTGCTATGGAAATCGCATTCACTCTCAGCTGTCTTGAGAGTGCATCGGCTACTTGATTATGCTTGCCAGCAATGTGAGCAATATGAAAATAAAATTGCGAAAGGAAATTTTCCCACCTCATTTGTTTGTTGGAGAGCTTGGTCTGCGTCATGAAGTAAAGCCTTTGGTGATCCATTCGCAGAATGAAAGGAGTCCCCAATAAATAGTGCTTCCATGAGTCTAAGGCATGTAGAACTGTGAGGAGTTCCTTAATATATGCCTAGAGCTTGCTCAATAGGGTCGAGCCTTCAACTTTCATAGCCTATGGCGTGCCCTTCTTGAAGCAAAACGGCTCCAAGGCAATCACCACAAGCATCACATTGGACCTCAAATAGCTTTGAGAGATCCGGTAGTGTAAGAACAGGTTGACAGATAAGCTTTTCTTTAAGCTTTTTGAAAGCATTGTTCTCCTTGGCAGACCATGTGTACCTAACGTTTTTCTTTGTTAGGTCATGTAATGGTCCTGCTATTAGTGCGAACTTTTCTATGAAACGTCTATAGTATGCGCACATACCTTTAAAGCTTCTTAACTCACGAAGATTCCTTGGTTTAGGCCATCCTTTTATTCCTCTAACTTTGATGGATCCATTTGGATGCCATCTTGAGAGATAATGTGACCTAAATACTAAATCTCTTGCAAGAAAGATTCACTTTTCTTTCGATTAACATAAAGTTTATTCTCTCTTAAAACTTGAAATATTACCTGGAGGTGTTGCTTGTGTTCGTCTAATGAATTAGAGTAGATGATGATATCATCAAAGATCACTCCAGTAAAGTTTCGGTGAGGCATGAATACCTTCTCCATCAAGCGGTTGAATGTGGTTGGTGCATTGGTCAAGCCAAAAGGCATGACAATGTATTTGTAAAGACCAAACGTAGTGCGAAATGCGGTCTCCACAATGTCTTGATCAACTATCCTTATTTGACGATAGCCACCTTTTAGGTCAATCCTACTGAAGTAGGTGGACCCTTGTAGCTTATCGAATAGGTCTTCTACCCATGGAATGGGAAATAGGATAGTGATCCTATTTAGTGCTCTATAGTCGACACACATACGATATGTGCCGTCTTTCTTTTGCACTAGTAGCACAGGAGAACAAAATGGAGATGAGCTAGGCCTAACCACGCCCTTCTCAACTAACTCATGCACTTGCCGCATAATCTCCTCTTGTTGAGCTTGAGAAACTCTATAAGGAGGTTTGTTAGGCGGTGAACTTCCTGGAAGAAGTTCAATTGCATGGTCATCATTGCCTCGTTTAGGAGGTAGCTCACAAGGGATGTCGTCAATAAAGACATCTTGAAACCCCTTGAGAAAATTGGATAACTCTAATTCCTTTTGATTGTGTATATTTTCTTTTGCTAAAACATTAGGTTCATTTTGAGAATCTTTAACAAAAATCATGTACATGGAAATAGAGCTCTTTATTGACTTGTTGAAAGCTTCTGTATGTACAATAGGTATAGTGTTACCCATTTCCTTAGCATCTATATACATATCTTTTTCCCTAAACTTACAAGAGATTCTCCTTTTAGGGAATTTAACATTGGTAGCCATGCGATCAAACCATGGTGCCCCTAGGATTACATCCTCATGCTTGAGAGGAGAGATAAAGAAGTCCTCTTTGTCCACATAGCTTTGGACATGGAGCCTCAATTTCCCGATTAAAGGGAGTGACTGAAGCTTCTTGCCCCTTGAAAGCACCATCTGCGGGTAGGACATCTCCCATCTCGTAGGCTTGTATGCCTAGCTTGGTGGCCAACTCTATAGATATAAAATTGTGAGTAGAACCAGGGTCAAAGAGAATAAAAGCATCATGTTCTCTTACCTTTCCCCAAGCATGGCATAGAGGAGATCCTTTGTGGTGAATTTCCTCCTCTTGGATTTTGACCAAGGTAGCTCTAGGAGGTTCATGGCGAGTGTTCTTTTGAGGACAAGCGCGGTACGCATGCCCTTGCTCACCGCACTTGAAACAACGGTTATCCTTGCGATAACGCTCAAGCTCTTCAGGAGAGAGTTTATATTTTTGCCTTTATAAATGTTTTCCGTGGGCTTAGAATTTCTTTTAGCCCCTGTTTGGAAATTGATTCGAGAGGCCACCATAGTATGGTGTATAACCGCCGATATGGTGCGTGGCCTTTGGGAGTTGACATACTCTGCCATTTCTTCAGGTAAGCCCGCACAAAATTGTTGCTTTTGCTCTCCAAAATCCAACTTCTTGAAGACGGTGGCTTTGAGTTGTAAATCCCAAAACTTGTCTACATATTTGTGAATGGATTCTAGGGAGAGAGCTTCAAGCTTCGCCATTCGGTGAGTACTTTGTCTTTGGCATCGGTGGCCAAAAACTGCTTCATAATGGAAGCTCTTAAAGCTTTCCATGTTCGTGGAGCTTCACCGTTGGCCCGTAGGCTAGACCACCGTTGCCAGGCGGACTTTTGAAAGTGCATAGCTATATGGTGTAGCTTAGAGGACTCCGTGAAGCCCTCATCTCCAAACGCCGCATCGAATTGTTGGATAAAGGCCAAGACTTTGTCCGTAGCACCAAAAGTGCCATCATAGGTAAGGAAAGAGATGCTCTTCCCTCCCTCTTTGAATTTCTTGAGCTTGGACGACCTCTTCCATGCGGCATAGGACTTCCTATGGCCTCTTTTTTTTTATGGTTCAAAGGTTGCACCATCACTTTCTTCAAAAGATGAAGAATTTGAGGAAGATGGAGAAGAGGGTGACCTCTTTCTCGCCTTTTTCTTTCCTTGATCTTCTTTGTCTTCACCATCACTTCCATAAGAGGAAGAGGATGAAGAAGATGGAGAAGAGTGTGTCCTCTTTCTCACCTTTTTCTTCTCTTGCTTTTTGTCATCCCTCTTTGAAGTATGGTGTGGAGAAGTATGCGATGGTCTTCTCCGTTTTGGAGGTGATGGAGAGCGTTTAGCCCGCCGTCTTCGTGGAGCCATCTCCGCCGAGGTGGCGGGAGACTCACTTCTTTTTGTTCCTTTGGTAGAGGCTCTTGATTTCTCCTTTGAGAAGGAGAGGCGTCATCAAGGAGCAAATTTATGAGCCCTTCATATGGATCCTCTTCTTCTTCCCGAATCGGAGAGAGGCCTTTTTTGGAAGTCTCGCAAGGAGGTGCTCTCTCGTCATGGTGAGGAGCTTGGAGAATCCCATGAGCACGAAGCTGCCGTTGCACTTCACTTTGGAGGGATGGATTGCCCATGGCTTGTTGAAGCCTAGAAACAAGATAGTTAACAAGCATCGGGGCATCATTAGTAGCCTGCTCATTAGCAAAATCAAAGTTATCAACATTAATTTCACTCTCTTTACTATTGTCAGCCATTCTAACACTTTTAGTGTAAACTTTATAGGTGTACTTTGGCACTTCAAGCCCTAGTTGCTACTCCTCTTTACCCCTTTAGAAAAAGCACTCAAGCTATTGTACCTGTGGCTCGAATACCATTAATTGCAAGGAATAGAAGAGAGGGTCGTTCAACACCAAAACATCACCGATCCTATCAAGCTTCTAATAGCTCAATAGTGGTTAAGCCGTAGGCAATCCCCATAGGACTCCACTATTAAGACCATAGCTCTCGACTGTGATGCCCCGTTAACTGCACAAAGGCAGGCACACTGCAAGGCTGAAAATCTCTATTCTACTTACTCACATGCAATTAATAGTACCAACCATTTATAGCTAGCTTGAGGACCTCCCTTCTTGAGCAAGAAAAGAGAAACCTTGTGCTCTGATACCAATGTAACATTTAATGGTCTAGTAACTTGTGTGTAGCGGAAAATAGCATGAACATGGTGAGCATTTCATTAGAATAGCTTCCTAATGAGAATAACAAGAGTGCTTGGGTGGAGAGAGCAACAAAAAGCATAACACCTAGTTAGATAGCATGAACAATACTTCAAAAGAGAGAGAAATTAAGCAATTAATAATAGTTGAGGACCGGATTTGCATGGAGCCGGTCCCCCCTCCAAAAGGGTTTGTATTATGGTTTCTCCCATCAAGAGAAACATTTTACAATACAATTCTCTGTGTTCCTTCAAGACTAGCTAGTGCAATGAAGATGGAAACTTCACACACTAAACAAAACACTTATCAAGCACAACATCAATTCCCTCACGGTCTCAAACCCAAGACCTCACACACCTTTGAAGATGGTGAGAGCTAGCGGGGTATGAGAGTAGATTGAGAGGAAGAAGGAGTATTTCTTACGCGAAAGATGTACATCTCCTCACATAATCACTCATATTAGCATAGCTTAGCTTAGTAATTAGCATGGTAGAGGAGATGAGCATGCATTGAAGCTTGGCTCTTGGTTGGATTTGCATCACAAAGCCAAGAGTTGTTGGTGTAGGCCTCCCTTCTCACAAGCTTGGAGTAGGTGGTAAACTTTCCATTAAAGCTTGAGAAGGAGAGAGAGTCTTCTTTGCTTCACATATGAGATTGTGTGAGAGTGTGTGTGTGTGTGTGTGTGTTAATGCCTTCCAAAAATCAGCCCCCTCTCTCTCTTGGTCGACCCCCCCTGCTAAATGCTCATGCTACCACCCTATTGGGCCTCCCCAGGCCTAGTCAATGGAAATTAATCAGCATAAGTGATAGCCTTCTGACATGTGTCCCCCTTTCCCCTTTTGTGAGAGATTTAGGCAATTATTTAATTCAACTAAACTCTCATTGGACCCCTTTGCCTCCTGGCCAATAGGAATCAAGCAAGTCATTGGGCTGTTGAATGCTCATTGGACCCCTTGGGAGACTGTCCAATAGTCTTCTAGAGAGCTTAATTCTTATTGGTTCTTTTATTAAGTGTTTTAATATTAATTAAACTAGGTTTACTCTAGATTAATTCTTATTGGTCCACCTCCAAGGCCATCCAATAGGAATAGGGTACACCTTGTGGGCATCTGGGCTAGGGAGCTGACATGTGTCCCTCATGGCTCGCCCCCTCCTATGTAGGGATGGTTGAAGACTTTTGGGACACACACAAAGCATCCAATTTTCCTAAGCTTCTGGCCTTTGGACAGAACCTTAGCATTTTGGAAGTCTCAATGGGCTGAACCTTAGGGTCTTTTAAGCCCATTGGTGCACATTGCTCTTTTGCAGATCGCTCCCCTTTTGGATCCCTATTTTCCCTCCTTTGGATCCCTACTGTGGCCGGTCTGCTAGCTTAACCAATATTATAGCTTTTTCTCCCCTGGCACTTTCGCATATTAAATGATCAGTTTAACATGAGAAAATCGTTTAGGAGAATTAGATATTGATTATTATGACATTACACAAAGGGAGCTTGTGTGTGTGTGTGTGTGTGTGTGTGTGAGTGAGTTTCTCTCTCATCTCCTACTTCTTGGGCTCGCCCCCTCCTATGTAGGGATGGTTGAAGACTTTGGGACACACACAAAGCATCCAATTTCCCTAAGCTTTTGGCCTTTGGACGGAACCTTTGAATTTTGGAACCTTAGCATTTTGGAAGTCTTAATGGACTTAACCTTAGGGTCTTTTAAGCCCATTGGTGCACATTGCTCTTTTGCAGATGGCCCTCCTTTTGGATCCCTATTTTCCATCCTTTGGATCCCTATTGTGGCCGATCTGCTAGCTTAACCAATATATTCTAGCTTTTTCTCCCTTGGCACTTCCCCATATTAAATGATTAGTTTAACATGAGAAAATCATTTAGGAGAATTAGATATTGATTATTATGACAGTACCTCTCTCTTGAAATCATAGTCGTCCTCGACTATGGGGTAGAGAAGATAAAGCATATTCATTAGTCCTTTTTCCTAGCGGGTAGAGGATCCCTATGTTACCCTACGACATCGTTCCAGAATGGATGACTAGTTCATTTGGTGCTTGAGAGCTTAAGCTGCCCCGCAAGCATGTCTGCACATTAGTCCTATTAATCTTCCATAATAGAGTGACAAGCTCTACTACGTGTTTGGGAGACGTCGTCTCCGCAAAATTGATCTAAGCATGCATACTACTTCATTTTTGTGCACAATAAAGAAAAAGAGAGTCTTATAAGACAAAAACTTTGTTCATTTTTAACATTTGTACATTTGCTTACTCTAGGGAAGCATTGTAAGCATTGACAAGGTTTAGGTTATCCTTTAATTGTATGCCTTGCATCCATCTAGCATCTTCCAGAGGATAATCCTTAAACTTCATAAGATATCGTCGGATAGTCTTACCGCCTCTTAGTACCTTGTCTTCATGTTGGAGAATGGACTCAGGTTGCAGCACCTCTTCTTGGTCCTCGATCTCCGGTGCGTCTTCAATAGTTGGTTCTTGAGGTGGCTCTCTTTTATAAGGCTTTAGTAGGCTCACATGGAAAGCATTGTGTATGAGCCAATGGTTGGGCAACTTGAGTTGATAGGCCGTCTCATTGATTGGCCTAAGAATTTGGAAGGAGCCATAGTACCTTTTTGCTAACTTAGCATAGTACTTTGGTGTCCCATAGGATTCTTGCTCTTCGTGTGCCTTAATCGAGCCTTGGGAAATTTGAGTAAGACCCAATCATTTTCTTTAAAGGCTTGGGCTCTTATGTGCTTGTCAACAGCAGCAGCCTTTTGCCTTTGCTTTGAGATAGAGATAGCATCCTTAATCTTTTGGAAAGATTCTTGTAGGTCATGGCTATACTCATCTGCAACGAAGATCTTCCCGTATCCCTTAAGTAGCAAGGGACTTTTTGATCTTCCCTCAATTACCTCAAAAGGTGCTTTTCTCGTGGAAGTATGTCCAGTGTTATTGTAGGCATACTTCACTAAGGGTAAGTACTTCTCCAATTGGGATCTTTAATCTACTTCCGTAACATAGGCTTTTAGTAGATCGAGAATTGTTAGGTTAGCTATTTCACTTTGGCCATCCATTTGTGGGTGATAGGCCGAAGAGAAGTTTAGCCTTGTTCCTAAATCCTCAAAGAGACCCTTCCAGAAATTACTGGTCATTCTAGGATCTCTATCCGACATTATGGACATTGGCAAGCCATGGTACTTGAAGATTTGTGAAATGAAGAGGGTTGCCATTTGATGGGCTTTGATAGTCTTTTTGACAGCTATAAAATGAGCTTGTTTACTGAACCTGTCTACTATCATCCATATCCCCGTATTCCCATGGATAGACTTAGGCAATCCAAAGATAAAATCCATGGATATGCTCTCCCATGGTGAATTTGGGATTGGCAAAGGTTGAAGCAATCCAGGTTGCTTCCCTCTATCAAACTTTGTCTTTTGGCATACCACACATTTAGAAACATACTCTTGTATGTTTGCTTTCATGGTAGGCCAATAGAAATATGTTTCGATCCCCTTTAAGGTAGACTGAATCCCTCTATGCCCCGCATAAGGAGGAGCATGAGATTCATACATTACTTTCTCACTTAGTGAGCTAGTAACGCATAGTCTATTGCCTAATGCAAGGGCTGAAATCACATCTCTAAATTGGGATCAATAGCATACTCATCTATCATAGAAGATAGATCATTGTGAGTTGCTATGGAAATCGCATTCACTCTCGGCTGTCTTGAGAGTGCATCGGCTACTTGATTATGCTTGCCAGCAATGTGAGCAATATGAAAATAAAATTGCGAAAGGAAATTTTCCCACCTCATTTGTTTGTTGGAGAGCTTGGTCTGCGTCATGAAGTAAAGCCTTTGGTGATCCATTCGCAGAATGAAAGGAGTCCCCAATAAATAGTGCTTCCATGATTCTAAGGCATGTAGAACTGTGAGGAGTTCCTTAATATATGCCTAGAGCTTGCTCAATAGGGTCGAGCCTTCAACTTTCATAGCCTATGGCGTGCCCTTCTTGAAGCAAAACGGCTCCAAGGCAATCACCACAAGCATCACATTGGACCTCAAATAGCTTTGAGAGATCCGGTAGTGTAAGAACAGGTTGACAGATAAGCTTTTCTTTAAGCTTTTTGAAAGCATTGTTCTCCTTGGCAGACCATGTGTACCTAACGTTTTTCTTTGTTAGGTCATGTAATGGTCCTGCTATTAGTGCGAACTTTTCTATGAAACGTCTATAGTATGCGCACATACCTTTAAAGCTTCTTAACTCACGAAGATTCCTTGGTTTAGGCCATCCTTTTATTCCCTCTAACTTTGATGGATCCATTTGGATGCCATCTTGAGAGATAATGTGACCTAAATACTAAATCTCTTGCAAGAAAGATTCACTTTTCTTTCGATTAACATAAAGTTTATTCTCTCTTAAAACTTGAAATATTACCTGGAGGTGTTGCTTGTGTTCGTCTAATGAATTAGAGTAGATGATGATATCATCAAAGATCACTCCAGTAAAGTTTCGGTGAGGCATGAATACCTTCTCCATCAAGCGGTTGAATGTGGTTGGTGCATTGGTCAAGCCAAAAGGCATGACAATGTATTTGTAAAGACCAAACGTAGTGCGAAATGCGGTCTCCACAATGTCTTGATCAACTATCCTTATTTGACGATAGCCACCTTTTAGGTCAATCCTACTGAAGTAGGTGGACCCTTGTAGCTTATCGAATAGGTCTTCTACCCATGGAATGGGAAATAGGATAGTGATCCTATTTAGTGCTCTATAGTCGACACACATACGATATGTGCCGTCTTTCTTTTGCACTAGTAGCACAGGAGAACAAAATGGAGATGAGCTAGGCCTAACCACGCCCTTCTCAACTAACTCATGCACTTGCCGCATAATCTCCTCTTGTTGAGCTTGAGAAACTCTATAAGGAGGTTTGTTAGGCGGTGAACTTCCTGGAAGAAGTTCAATTGCATGGTCATCATTGCCTCGTTTAGGAGGTAGCTCACAAGGGATGTCGTCAATAAAGACATCTTGAAACCCCTTGAGAAAATTGGATAACTCTAATTCCTTTTGATTGTGTATATTTTCTTTTGCTAAAACATTAGGTTCATTTTGAGAATCTTTAACAAAAATCATGTACATGGAAATAGAGCTCTTTATTGACTTGTTGAAAGCTTCTGTATGTACAATAGGTATAGTGTTACCCATTTCCTTAGCATCTATATACATATCTTTTTCCCTAAACTTACAAGAGATTCTCCTTTTAGGGAATTTAACATTGGTAGCCATGCGATCAAACCATGGTGCCCCTAGGATTACATCCTCATGCTTGAGAGGAGAGATAAAGAAGTCCTCTTTGTCCACATAGCTTTGGACATGGAGCCTCAATTTCCCGATTAAAGGAGTGACTGAAGCTTCTTGCCCCTTGAAAGCACCATCTGCGGGTAGGACATCTCCCATCTCGTAGGCTTGTATGCCTAGCTTGGTGGCCAACTCTATAGATATAAAATTGTGAGTAGAACCAGGGTCAAAGAGAATAAAAGCATCATGTTCTCTTACCTTTCCCCAAGCATGGCATAGAGGAGATCCTTTGTGGTGAATTTCCTCCTCTTGGATTTTGACCAAGGTAGCTCTAGGAGGTTCATGGCGAGTGTTCTTTTGAGGACAAGCGCGGTACGCATGCCCTTGCTCACCGCACTTGAAACAACGGTTATCCTTGCGATAACGCTCAAGCTCTTCAGGAGAGAGTTTATATTTTTGCCTTTATAAATGTTTTCCGTGGCTTAGAATTTCTTTTAGCCCCTGTTTGGAAATTGATTCGAGAGGCCACCATAGTATGGTGTATAACCGCCGATATGGTGCGTGGCCTTTGGGAGTTGACATACTCTGCCATTTCTTCAGGTAAGCCCGCACAAAATTGTTGCTTTTGCTCTCCAAAATCCAACTTCTTGAAGACGGTGGCTTTGAGTTGTAAATCCCAAAACTTGTCTACATATTTGTGAATGGATTCTAGGAGAGAGCTTCAAGCTTCGCCATTCGGTGAGTACTTTGTCTTTGGCATCGGTGGCCAAAAACTGCTTCATAATGGAAGCTCTTAAAGCTTTCCATGTTCGTGGAGCTTCACCGTTGGCCCGTAGGCTAGACCACCGTTGCCAGGCGGACTTTTGAAAGTGCATAGCTATATGGTGTAGCTTAGAGGACTCCGTGAAGCCCTCATCTCCAAACGCCGCATCGAATTGTTGGATAAAGGCCAAGACTTTGTCCGTAGCACCAAAAGTGCCATCATAGGTAAGGAAAGAGATGCTCTTCCCTCCCTCTTTGAATTTCTTGAGCTTGGACGACCTCTTCCATGCGGCATAGGACTTCCTATGGCCTCTTTTTTTTTATGGTTCAAAGGTTGCACCATCACTTTCTTCAAAAGATGAAGAATTTGAGGAAGATGGAGAAGAGGGTGACCTCTTTCTCGCCTTTTTCTTTCCTTGATCTTCTTTGTCTTCACCATCACTTCCATAAGAGGAGAGGATGAAGAAGATGGAGAAGAGTGTGTCCTCTTTCTCACCTTTTCTTCTCTTGCTTTTTGTCATCCCTCTTTGAAGTATGGTGTGGAGAAGTATGCGATGGTCTTCTCCGTTTTGGAGGTGATGGAGAGCGTTTAGCCCGCCGTCTTCGTGGAGCCATCTCCGCCGAGGTGGCGGGAGACTCACTTCTTTTTGTTCCTTTGGTAGAGGCTCTTGATTTCTCCTTTGAGAAGGAGAGGTCATCAAGGAGCAAATTTATGAGCCCTTCATATGGATCCTCTTCTTCTTCCCGAATCGGAGAGAGGCCTTTTTTGGAAGTCTCGCAAGGAGGTGCTCTCTCGTCATGGTGAGGAGCTTGGAGAATCCCATGAGCACGAAGCTGCCGTTGCACTTCACTTTGGAGGGATGGATTGCCCATGGCTTGTTGAAGCCTAGAAACAAGATAGTTAACAAGCATCGGGGCATCATTAGTAGCCTGCTCATTAGCAAAATCAAAGTTATCAACATTAATTTCACTCTCTTTACTATTGTCAGCCATTCTAACACTTTTAGTGTAAACTTTATAGGTGTACTTTGGCACTTCAAGCCCTAGTTGCTACTCCTCTTTACCCCTTTAGAAAAAGCACTCAAGCTATTGTACCTGTGGCTCGAATACCATTAATTGCAAGGAATAGAAGAGAGGGTCGTTCAACACCAAAACATCACCGGATCCTATCAAGCTTCTAATAGCTCAATAGTGGTTAAGCCGTAGGCAATCCCCATAGGACTCCACTATTAAGACCATAGCTCTCGACTGTGATGCCCCGTTAACTGCACAAAGGCAGGCACACTGCAAGGCTGAAAATCTCTATTCTACTTACTCACATGCAATTAATAGTACCAACCATTTATAGCTAGCTTGAGGACCTCCCTTCTTGAGCAAGAAAAGAGAAACCTTGTGCTCTGATACCAATGTAACATTTAATGGTCTAGTAACTTGTGTGTAGCGGAAAATAGCATGAACATGGTGAGCATTTCATTAGAATAGCTTCCTAATGAGAATAACAAGAGTGCTTGGGTGGAGAGAGCAACAAAAAGCATAACACCTAGTTAGATAGCATGAACAATACTTCAAAAGAGAGAGAAATTAAGCAATTAATAATAGTTGAGGACCGGATTTGCATGGAGCCGGTCCCCCCTCCAAAAGGGTTTGTATTATGGTTTCTCCCATCAAGAGAAACATTTTACAATACAATTCTCTGTGTTCCTTCAAGACTAGCTAGTGCAATGAAGATGGAAACTTCACACACTAAACAAAACACTTATCAAGCACAACATCAATTCCCTCACGTCTCAAACCCAAGACCTCACACCCTTTGAAGATGGTGAGAGCTAGCGGGGTATGAGAGTAGATTGAGAGGAAGAAGGAGTATTCTTACGCGAAAGATGTACATCTCCTCACATAATCACTCATATTAGCATAGCTTAGCTTAGTAATTAGCATGGTAGAGGAGATGAGCATGCATTGAAGCTTGGCTCTTGGTTGGATTTGCATCACAAAGCCAAGAGTTGTTGGTGTAGGCCTCCCTTCTCACAAGCTTGGAGTAGGTGGTAAACTTTCCATTAAAGCTTGAGAAGGAGAGAGAGTCTTCTTTGCTTCACATATGAGATTGTGTGAGAGTGTGTGTGTGTGTGTGTGTGTGTTAATGCCTTCCAAAAATCAGCCCCTCTCTCTCTTGGTCGACCCCCCTGCTAAATGTTCATGCTACCACCCTATTGGGCCTCCCCAGGCCTAGTCAATGGAAATTAATCAGCATAAGTGATAGCCTTCTGACATGTGTCCCCCTTTCCCCTTTTGTGAGAGATTTAGGCAATTATTTAATTCAACTAAACTCTCATTGGACCCCTTTGCCTCCTGGCCAATAGGAATCAAGCAAGTCATTGGGCTGTTGAATGCTCATTGGACCCCTTGGGAGACTGTCCAATAGTCTTCTAGAGAGCTTAATTCTTATTGGTTCTTTTATTAAGTGTTTTAATATTAATTAAACTAGGTTTACTCTAGATTAATTCTTATTGGTCCACCTCCAAGGCCATCCAATAGGAATAGGGTACACCTTGTGGGCATCTGGGCTAGGGAGCTGACATGTGTCCCTCATGGCTCGCCCCCTCCTATGTAGGGATGGTTGAAGACTTTTGGGACACACACAAAGCATCCAATTTTCCTAAGCTTCTGGCCTTTGGACAGAACCTTAGCATTTTGGAAGTCTCAATGGGCTGAACCTTAGGGTCTTTTAAGCCCATTGGTGCACATTGCTCTTTTGCAGATCGCTCCCCTTTTGGATCCCTATTTTCCCTCCTTTGGATCCCTACTGTGGCCGGTCTGCTAGCTTAACCAATATTATAGCTTTTTCTCCCTGGCACTTTCGCATATTAAATGATCAGTTTAACATGAGAAAATCGTTTAGGAGAATTAGATATTGATTATTATGACATTACACAAAGGGAGCTTGTGTGTGTGTGTGTGTGTGTGTGTGAGTTTTCTCTCTCATCTCCTACTTCTGGGCTCGCCCCCTCCTATGTAGGGATGGTTGAAGACTTTGGGACACACACAAAGCATCCAATTTCCCTAAGCTTTTGGCCTTTGGACGGAACCTTTGAATTTTGGAACCTTAGCATTTTGGAAGTCTTAATGGACTTAACCTTAGGGTCTTTTAAGCCCATTGGTGCACATTGCTCTTTTGCAGATGGCCCTCCTTTTGGATCCCTATTTTCCATCCTTTGGATCCCTATTGTGGCCGATCTGCTAGCTTAACCAATATATTCTAGCTTTTTCTCCTTGGCACTTCCCCATATTAAATGATTAGTTTAACATGAGAAAATCATTTAGGAGAATTAGATATTGATTATTATGACAGTACCTCTCTCTTGAAATCATAGTCGTCCTCGACTATGGGGTAGAGAAGATAAAGCATATTCATTAGTCCTTTTTCCTAGCGGGTAGAGGATCCCTATGTTACCCTACGACATCGTTCCAGAATGGATGACTAGTTCATTTGGTGCTTGAGAGCTTAAGCTGCCCCGCAAGCATGTCTGCACATTAGTCCTATTAATCTTCCATAATAGAGTGACAAGCTCTACTACGTGTTTGGGAGACGTCGTCTCCGCAAAATTGATCTAAGCATGCATACTACTTCATTTTTGTGCACAATAAAGAAAAAGAGAGTCTTATAAGACAAAAACTTTGTTCATTTTTAACATTTGTACATTTGCTTACTCTAGGGAAGCATTGTAAGCATTGACAAGGTTTAGGTTATCCTTTAATTGTATGCCTTGCATCCATCTAGCATCTTCCAGAGGATAATCCTTAAACTTCATAAGATATCGTCGGATAGTCTTACCGCCTCTTAGTACCTTGTCTTCATGTTGGAGAATGGACTCAGGTTGCAGCACCTCTTCTTGGTCCTCGATCTCCGGTGCGTCTTCAATAGTTGGTTCTTGAGGTGGCTCTCTTTTATAAGGCTTTAGTAGGCTCACATGGAAAGCATTGTGTATGAGCCAATGGTTGGGCAACTTGAGTTGATAGGCCGTCTCATTGATTGGCCTAAGAATTTGGAAGGAGCCATAGTACCTTTTTGCTAACTTAGCATAGTACTTTGGTGTCCCATAGGATTCTTGCTCATCGTGTGCCTTAATCGAGCCTTGGGAAATTTGAGTAAGACCCAATCATTTTCTTTAAAGGCTTGGGCTCTTATGTGCTTGTCAACAGCAGCAGCCTTTTGCCTTTGCTTTGAGATAGAGATAGCATCCTTAATCTTTTGGAAAGATTCTTGTAGGTCATGGCTATACTCATCTGCAACGAAGATCTTCCCGTATCCCTTAAGTAGCAAGGGACTTTTTGATCTTCCCTCAATTACCTCAAAAGGTGCTTTTCTCGTGGAAGTATGTCCAGTGTTATTGTAGGCATACTTCACTAAGGGTAAGTACTTCTCCAATTGGGATCTTTAATCTACTTCCGTAACATAGGCTTTTAGTAGATCGAGAATTGTTAGGTTAGCTATTTCACTTTGGCCATCCATTTGTGGGTGATAGGCCGAAGAGAAGTTTAGCCTTGTTCCTAAATCCTCAAAGAGACCCTTCCAGAAATTACTGGTCATTCTAGGATCTCTATCCGACATTATGGACATTGGCAAGCCATGGTACTTGAAGATTTGTGAAATGAAGAGGGTTGCCATTTGATGGGCTTTGATAGTCTTTTTGACAGCTATAAAATGAGCTTGTTTACTGAACCTGTCTACTATCATCCATATCCCCGTATTCCCATGGATAGACTTAGGCAATCCAAAGATAAAATCCATGGATATGCTCTCCCATGGTGAATTAGGGATTGGCAAAGGTTGAAGCAATCCAGGTTGCTTCCCTCTATCAAACTTTGTCTTTTGGCATACCACACATTTAGAAACATACTCTTGTATGTTTGCTTTCATGGTAGGCCAATAGAAATATGTTTCGATCCCCTTTAAGGTAGACTGAATCCCTCTATGCCCCGCATAAGGAGGAGCATGAGATTCATACATTACTTTCTCACTTAGTGAGCTAGTAACGCATAGTCTATTGCCTAATGCAAGGGCTGAAATCACATCTCTAAATTGGGATCAATAGCATACTCATCTATCATAGAAGATAGATCATTGTGAGTTGCTATGGAAATCGCATTCACTCTCGGCTGTCTTGAGAGTGCATCGGCTACTTGATTATGCTTGCCAGCAATGTGAGCAATATGAAAATAAAATTGCGAAAGGAAATTTTCCCACCTCATTTGTTTGTTGGAGAGCTTGGTCTGCGTCATGAAGTAAAGCCTTTGGTGATCCATTCGCAGAATGAAAGGAGTCCCCAATAAATAGTGCTTCCATGAGTCTAAGGCATGTAGAACTGTGAGGAGTTCCTTAATATATGCCTAGAGCTTGCTCAATAGGGTCGAGCCTTCAACTTTCATAGCCTATGGCGTGCCCTTCTTGAAGCAAAACGGCTCCAAGGCAATCACCACAAGCATCACATTGGACCTCAAATGGCTTTGAGAGATCCGGTAGTGTAAGAACAGGTTGACAGATAAGCTTTTCTTTAAGCTTTTTGAAAGCATTGTTCTCCTTGGCAGACCATGTGTACCTAACGTTTTTCTTTGTTAGGTCATGTAATGGTCCTGCTATTAGTGCGAACTTTTCTATGAAACGTCTATAGTATGCGCACATACCTTTAAAGCTTCTTAACTCACGAAGATTCCTTGGTTTAGGCCATCCTTTTATTACCTCTAACTTTGATGGATCCATTTGGATGCCATCTTGAGAGATAATGTGACCTAAATACTAAATCTCTTGCAAGAAAGATTCACTTTTCTTTCGATTAACATAAAGTTTATTCTCTCTTAAAACTTGAAATATTACCTGGAGGTGTTGCTTGTGTTCGTCTAATGAATTAGAGTAGATGATGATATCATCAAAGATCACTCCAGTAAAGTTTCGGTGAGGCATGAATACCTTCTCCATCAAGCGGTTGAATGTGGTGGTGCATTGGTCAAGCCAAAAGGCATGACAATGTATTTGTAAAGACCAAACGTAGTGCGAAATGCGGTCTCCACAATGTCTTGATCAACTATCCTTATTTGACGATAGCCACTTTTTAGGTCAATCCTACTGAAGTAGGTGGACCCTTGTAGCTTATCGAATAGGTCTTCTACCCATGGAATGGGAAATAGGATAGTGATCCTATTTAGTGCTCTATAGTCGACACACATACGATATGTGCCGTCTTTCTTTTGCACTAGTAGCACAGGAGAACAAAATGGAGATGAGCTAGGCCTAACCACGCCCTTCTCAACTAACTCATGCACTTGCCGCATAATCTCCTCTTGTTGAGCTTGAGAAACTCTATAAGGAGGTTTGTTAGGCGGTGAACTTCCTGGAAGAAGTTCAATTGCATGGTCATCATTGCCTCGTTTAGGAGGTAGCTCACAAGGGATGTCGTCAATAAAGACATCTTGAAACCCCTTGAGAAAATTGGATAACTCTAATTCCTTTTGATTGTGTATATTTTCTTTTGCTAAAACATTAGGTTCATTTTGAGAATCTTTAACAAAAATCATGTACACGGAAATAGAGCTCTTTATTGACTTGTTGAAAGCTTCTGTATGTACAATAGGTATAGTGTTACCCATTTCCTTAGCATCTATATACATATCTTTTTCCCTAAACTTACAAGAGATTCTCCTTTTAGGGAATTTAACATTGGTAGCCATGCGATCAAACCATGGTGCCCCTAGGATTACATCCTCATGCTTGAGAGGAGAGATAAAGAAGTCCTCTTTGTCCACATAGCTTTGGACATGGAGCCTCAATTTCCCGATTAAGGGAGTGACTGAAGCTTCTTGCCCCTTGAAAGCACCATCTGCGGGTAGGACATCTCCCATCTCGTAGGCTTGTATGCCTAGCTTGGTGGCCAACTCTATAGATATAAAATTGTGAGTAGAACCAGGGTCAAAGAGAATAAAAGCATCATGTTCTCTTACCTTTCCCAAGCATGGCATAGAGGAGATCCTTTGTGGTGAATTTCCTCCTCTTGGATTTTGACCAAGGTAGCTCTAGGAGGTTCATGGCGAGTGTTCTTTTGAGGACAAGCGCGGTACGCATGCCCTTGCTCACCGCACTTGAAACAACGGTTATCCTTGCGATAACGCTCAAGCTCTTCAGGAGAGAGTTTATATTTTTGCCTTTATAAATGTTTTCCGTGGGCTTAGAATTTCTTTTAGCCCCTGTTTGGAAATTGATTCGAGAGGCCACCATAGTATGGTGTATAACCGCCGATATGGTGCGTGGCCTTTGGGAGTTGACATACTCTGCCATTTCTTCAGGTAAGCCCGCACAAAATTGTTGCTTTTGCTCTCCAAAATCCAACTTCTTGAAGACGGTGGCTTTGAGTTGTAAATCCCAAAACTTGTCTACATATTTGTGAATGGATTCTAGGGAGAGAGCTTCAAGCTTCGCCATTCGGTGAGTACTTTGTCTTTGGCATCGGTGGCCAAAAACTGCTTCATAATGGAAGCTCTTAAAGCTTTCCATGTTCGTGGAGCTTCACCGTTGGCCCGTAGGCTAGACCACCGTTGCCAGGCGGACTTTTGAAAGTGCATAGCTATATGGTGTAGCTTAGAGGACTCCGTGAAGCCCTCATCTCCAAACGCCGCATCGAATTGTTGGATAAAGGCCAAGACTTTGTCCGTAGCACCAAAAGTGCCATCATAGGTAAGGAAAGAGATGCTCTTCCCTCCCTCTTTGAATTTCTTGAGCTTGGACGACCTCTTCCATGCGGCATAGGACTTCCTATGGCCTCTTTTTTTTTATGGTTCAAAGGTTGCACCATCACTTTCTTCAAAAGATGAAGAATTTGAGGAAGATGGAGAAGAGGGTGACCTCTTTCTCGCCTTTTTCTTTCCTTGATCTTCTTTGTCTTCACCATCACTTCCATAAGAGGAAGAGGATGAAGAAGATGGAGAAGAGTGTGTCCTCTTTCTCACCTTTTTCTTCTCTTGCTTTTTGTCATCCCTCTTTGAAGTATGGTGTGGAGAAGTATGCGATGGTCTTCTCCGTTTTGGAGGTGATGGAGAGCGTTTAGCCCGCCGTCTTCGTGGAGCCATCTCCGCCGAGGTGGCGGGAGACTCACTTCTTTTTGTTCCTTTGGTAGAGGCTCTTGATTTCTCCTTTGAGAAGGAGAGGCGTCATCAAGGAGCAAATTTATGAGCCCTTCATATGGATCCTCTTCTTCTTCCCGAATCGGAGAGAGGCCTTTTTTGGAAGTCTCGCAAGGAGGTGCTCTCTCGTCATGGTGAGGAGCTTGGAGAATCCCATGAGCACGAAGCTGCCGTTGCACTTCACTTTGGAGGGATGGATTGCCCATGGCTTGTTGAAGCCTAGAAACAAGATAGTTAACAAGCATCGGGGCATCATTAGTAGCCTGCTCATTAGCAAAATCAAAGTTATCAACATTAATTTCACTCTCTTTACTATTGTCAGCCATTCTAACACTTTTAGTGTAAACTTTATAGGTGTACTTTGGCACTTCAAGCCCTAGTTGCTACTCCTCTTTACCCCTTTAGAAAAAGCACTCAAGCTATTGTACCTGTGGCTCGAATACCATTAATTGCAAGGAATAGAAGAGAGGGTCGTTCAACACCAAAACATCACCGGATCCTATCAAGCTTCTAATAGCTCAATAGTGGTTAAGCCGTAGGCAATCCCCATAGGACTCCACTATTAAGACCATAGCTCTCGACTGTGATGCCCCGTTAACTGCACAAAGGTAGGCACACTGCAAGGCTGAAAATCTCTATTCTACTTACTCACATGCAATTAATAGTACCAACCATTTATAGCTAGCTTGAGGACCTCCCTTCTTGAGCAAGAAAAGAGAAACCTTGTGCTCTGATACCAATGTAACATTTAATGGTCTAGTAACTTGTGTGTAGCGGAAAATAGCATGAACATGGTGAGCATTTCATTAGAATAGCTTCCTAATGAGAATAACAAGAGTGCTTGGGTGGAGAGAGCAACAAAAAGCATAACACCTAGTTAGATAGCATGAACAATACTTCAAAAGAGAGAGAAATTAAGCAATTAATAATAGTTGAGGACCGGATTTGCATGGAGCCGGTCCCCCCTCCAAAAGGGTTTGTATTATGGTTTCTCCCATCAAGAGAAACATTTTACAATACAATTCTCTGTGTTCCTTCAAGACTAGCTAGTGCAATGAAGATGGAAACTTCACACACTAAACAAAACACTTATCAAGCACAACATCAATTCCCTCACGGTCTCAAACCCAAGACCTCACACACCTTTGAAGATGGTGAGAGCTAGCGGGGTATGAGAGTAGATTGAGAGGAAGAAGGAGTATTCTTACGCGAAAGATGTACATCTCCTCACATAATCACTCATATTAGCATAGCTTAGCTTAGTAATTAGCATGGTAGAGGAGATGAGCATGCATTGAAGCTTGGCTCTTGGTTGGATTTGCATCACAAAGCCAAGAGTTGTTGGTGTAGGCCTCCCTTCTCACAAGCTTGGAGTAGGTGGTAAACTTTCCATTAAAGCTTGAGAAGGAGAGAGAGTCTTCTTTGCTTCACATATGAGATTGTGTGAGTGTGTGTGTGTGTGTGTGTGTGTGTGTGTGTGTGTGTGTGTGTGTGTGTGTGTGTGTTAATGCCTTCCAAAAATCAGCCCCCTCTCTCTCTTGGTCGACCCCCCCTGCTAAATGCTCATGCTACCACCCTATTGGACCTACCCAGGCCTAGCCAATGGAAATTTAAAAGCATAAGTGATAGCCTTTTGGCATGTGTCCCCCTTTCCCCTTTTGTGAGAGCTTTAGGTAATTATTTAATTCAACTAAACTCTCATTGGACCCCTTTGCCTCCTGGCCAATAGGAATCAGGCAAGCCATTGGGCTGCTAAATGCTCATTGGACCCCTTGGGAGACTGTCCAATAGTCTTCTAGAGAGATTAATTCTTATTGGTTCTTTTATTAAGTGTTTTTAAATTAATTAAACTAGGTTTATTGTAGCTTAGTTCTCATTGGTCCACCTCCAAGGCCATCCAATGGGAATTGGGTACACCTTGTTGGCATCTGGGCTAGGGAGCTGACATGTGTCCCCCATTCCCTTTGTGTAAAGGGAGCTTGTGTGTGTGTGTGAGAGAGAGAGAGAGAGTTTCTCTCTCATCTCCTACTTCTAGGGCTCGCCCCCTCCTATGTAGGGATGGTTGAAGACTTTTGGGACACACACAAAGCATCCAATTTCCCTAAGGTTTTGGCCTTTTCACAGAACCTTTGAATTTTGGAACGTTAGCATTTTGGAAGTCTTAATGGGCTGAACCTTAGGGTCTTTTAAGCCCATTGTTGTCATTGCTCTTTTGCAGATGGCCCCCCTTTTGGATCCCTATTGTGGCCGGTCTGCTAGCTTAACCAATATTCTAGCTTTTTCTCCCCTGGCACTTCCCCATATTAAATGGTCAGTTTAACATGAGAAAATTATTTAGGAGAATTAGATATTGATTATTATGACACACACAAAAAGAGGTTAGTGATTTTTCATACACTACAATCTAGCTATTTTTCAATAAAGGGATCTCTCTCTCTCTCTCTCTCTCTCTCTCTCTCTCTCTCTCTCTCTCTCTCATCCCCTAGTGGGAATGATTTCTAAGGTTTTAGTTTTGTATCTCTCTTTCGCGTCCCCTAGTGGGAATGATTTCCAAGGTTTCAGTTTTGTACCTTTTTCCCTATCCTCCCCCCCCCCCCCCCCCCCCCCCCCCCCCCCCCCCCCCCCCCGCCCCCTTGGCAACAATTTGGGATAGATCCATGAGGTTTCTTGGGGATGTTTCATTTTTGCACACGTTCTCCCTTTCTTCACTCTCTTAATGAAATAATGAGCAACACCCCGTACCATAGGGCAACAATTTGGGATCATTGCATGAGGTTTATTGGGGATGTTCCAAGTTTGCACTCTATCTCCCATCCCCCCCCCCCTTCCCCCCTTTCTTCCTTCATACATATGCATTAACAATGACATCATATACTTATATCTAGCTACTTTTTTCATACGAGATCTGGTGTGTGTCCTCTATCTGTCTCTATCTCTCTTTATATTAGTCTCTCATTTGAAAACGGGGCTCTTCTTCCACTCTCTCTCTCTCTCTCTCTCTCTCTCTCTCTCATGTACACACACACACACACACACACACACACAAACAAGAGACACAAATTACAAAGAACTCACTTGAGAATGATACTTTCTTGTGAAGAAAACATACACACACGGGATATTCATATGTAGAATTTGCATGATGATGTGACTAACTTGTGAAGTAAACAATACATATTTTTGGCATGTGTGGCTACTTCAATGTCCACTCATGTCTGATGAGCTACCCATTGCACTCTCTGCTCGTGCGTGACGATCCAACTTTGCTTGCATAGTGTAGCGCTTTTTTGGTGTGGACGCTCTGAATGGATTTGCCAAGCATTCTTTGCTTCCTTGTACTGCCGCTCTTCTTCCTCGAATCTGCTTCTCTATGAAAGACTTTTTTCTTTTCAGAGTGTTTCCAGATGCATCCTTGGTGGTCTCAAACTGGTTTGTTGGTTGATAAGAATCCTCTTTGCGTGCTTTCATTGTGCTTATTTGCCCAATTGTTTTCTTCAAAAGAGAACAAGCTTCCACAAGTAGCTGACTATCCTCACCCACACATATGAACAGCTCTTGAAATAGGTCTTCTAGATCTTGTAAACCTTTTGTGTTGATATCTGGGTTGACATTGTCTTCGTTGTTGCAAGTGTCAGTGCCATTTGCAAAATCAACATCCACCTAAATGTTAGCGGTCCTAACAGGTAGTGGTGGCCTCGCTTGAAGGTCTTCAACCTGTTTTCCATAGATCTTCATGCATGTTTCCTTCAATGAAAATGGGGACACACCTAATGCAATCATAACTTTCACCCGATGCTTGCATAGGTTTCCTTGTTCAGACCACAAACATGTGCAACATGCCCAAGAGGTTTCAGGGTTGTAAATAGTGTGTACTATGTTGGGATTTGTAGTATTGCACACTACGGCATGAACACCCTCATCCTGAGAAACCATGGCGACATGGTCGTCGAGAATGTGAGATGCTCTCTCAAAAGAGTTCTCCACTACCTTCTCTATTGCATCATTACGAATGAAACCATTATCTTTCAATGTCTGTACATACCAATAATATAGTAGGGCGCACGAAATATCAATTTGTGAAGTAGCCAATCAACACGTCGATCAACCATCTTCTTCGAGCTTCCTAAAAATTTGGTCTTGAGAATGCCATGGTATGCTTTGATGGCGCCATTTGTGTCTTGCCCATAGTGTGGCAATGTCCTTGCTGCAGAAACCCACATATCTACACATAAAAAGTAAGAAATTCATGGCCTGGTGGACACGTGCATGAGTGCATGTAATTCGATCACCAATATCTTACCAATTTTTGGTTGCCAATAAGTCCAAAAATAATCCATGAATGCCTCTTCCACTTGGAATTCATCTAGAAATGCCTCTATCATGTGTTGAATGCTTTCTTTGGTTTCCGTCTTAGTTGTGCAAGAGGGCCCTCGTGAGTGCATGAGCACCCCTAGTCGACGAAACACCATTGCCCTTGTTGGCCAATCTTGCACCTTTCTCACAAGATGTTTAAGCCAACATCTCCTCACATGCCACAAGCAAAGGTAGATGGGTACATGAAACACCTCCCTATGCAAAAAGAGGTTCAATGTACAAGAGAAGAACATGACAAAAGGATATGGAATTGCATTGAAAACATGACCTTGTACCTAATTGCGCTTATTTTGGTTTCTGCGCCATCTACCATGAAAGCAGCGGGCTCCCAACACTTGTGGTGATCCAACATTGTGTTCCTAAATTTGCAAAGCCGCAAGGAAGTCGCTTCCATTGTGCTGCTGGAAGTCAAAACTCAAACAATTGGCACCCCATTCCGATATGCATCAAAGACAAGTAGGGTGTACAAATGAAACTACAATTGGGAAAATGTCAAATTTTTCAATTGTATTGGATTGTGATGTATCATGTTTTGCATAGATAAATAGTGGAAAAGAAGCTTACCTTGTACTTGTTTGTCCCAAAAGTTGCATCATAGCAAGTAGGTTGGCATCTCCATATACTCCGCACATTTCCTTTTGCAAGGTGTTTGAACCCCCAAAATGAAATCTTGCTTATGCGCGCAATTTTGCTCTTGGTATATGAAAACAATAGATGCGTTCTCCAAGCACCAGCGCCGCGTACTCTCAGCATCATCATCATGCAATTGATATGTTTTGATTGCTAGTTTTCTTGATATATTCACTGTATCACGAACAGAGATGAAATCATCCCTTGACTTTGGGCGATTGGGGTTAGCATTCAACGCAGCATTTAGTGATTGGATGTGACCATTGAGAACTTGGTGTGGTGTGAAGCCTCGACGGAGAAGATTGTATACCCAAAGCTTCTTTTCCTTGGAGACCCAAGGAGAGAACAGCACATTAGACCCCTCTCCATGACACACTAAATCTAGCTTGTCTGTATGTTAAGGGTTGATATATGATATCAATCCAATAGATGGATCTTTATATAGGCGGCTTATTGAGAAATGGCATTGACACCCCCTTTTGTGGAGTCCTTTGTTTATTTGCCTTCTTTGGGGTTTTGTGCTACAAAAATGGCTATCATTGACGCTTGTATCCAGTTGATTTGGCATTGCACGATCGTCACTGCATGTTGAACGGTCCAATGAGATATTACGCTCATCTATAGGGTCATACGCACACCAAAATCTACAAAGTACCATAGGAAATTGTGAGGCTAAAACCGATGCTTTCAAAAGATGAATGAAAAACATACGACGACAAAGAAGTGCACGTGTAGTGAAATGCATGAACACTTACACAATGTTCTCGATCCATGCATCATTGCACACTCTCTTTATTTGAGTTGGGTCTTTTCGATGGTGTGTGTACTTTTTGAAAACCGTGTCATATCCTTCAATTTTTCCTTCTCCATGCACGAAATCATTGACTTGCGACCATTGGATCATGGCTTGCCGCATAACCTTGTACTTCGAACGTTCATCTTGCACAAATATCCATTGCAATCCACCAGCATTGAATGGACCAAGAGGAGGGAATTGTACATTTTGAACCGCCATTGCTGGGGTTTTTTTTTTTTTTTTTTTGGGGGGGGGGGGGGGGGGAGTGGAGGATAGAGAGATGAATAAAGAGTAAAGAGTGATTGATAGTGAGAAATCACTATCAATAGAGGGATGGAAAGGGATTTAACAACCGGTATGGTTTATAGCTTTAATGGATGTGTAAAAAGGCAAGATAATCCTCAAGGGTGCAGTAGATATTAAATTCTTTTAAGAATCAAACTGTCCACATCACTAAAATGAGTATTATTGATGAACGAGAAAGGGCGGGCTATTTGTGTGTGTGTGTGTGTGTGTGTGTGTGTGTGAGAGAGAGAGAGAGAGAGATTGCTTGAAGTGTATTTGGACTCTTTATGTACTCTTCATTGAAAAACGTGTGTGTGTGTGTGTGTGTGTTTGTGTACTCTTCCATGAAGAATATGTGTGTGTGTGTGTGAGAGATTGCTTCCATCTGTGTGTACTCATTTAAAAATGTATGTGTTGAACAATGTGTGTGTGTGTGTGTGTGTGTGTGTGTCTCTCTGTGTGAGAGAGAGAGAGAGTGTGTTGAATAGTCCCGGCTTCCAACGTAACCAACTTGGCTTGGTGCCCAACTAATTAAACCTACTCCAGTGTGACGTTCCAAAACCCAGATAAATTTCCAAGGAAATAAAGTCATGTTGGCAGCTTGGCGGCCAAGGGGCCAGGGCCCAATCAGACTGTTGACCAAAGCGCGCCGAAAAGCTTGTTTTCAGTGCATGCACGACGTCGAGGAGACCCACTGAACGTCGGCAATGCCTGCCACGCTAGAAAGTGGTCGCCATGCTAGACAGAGCCCATGGCTAGCCACGACACTAAGTGACACATAACATTAAAGAGGGGGGGGTAAGGGGATCGATGGCGCGGAAGTGGATGCGGGGAGCCCGAGGCAGATTAAACCCGGACGCGTGGCAAGTCAACGCGAAAAAGAACCCGGGCGGCGACTCGATTTGAACCCAAAGCCTCGTCGCCCAGATTGTGACGCATGGGGTAACCATCCCACCCGCGCGCACATGTTGTAGCCATGGCCCGGGTTTTTGGGGTTTTATTATTAAAACATAAGCACTGCCCGGATTTAATCTGTGGCCGGGTTTAGTTTTTAAGTGCCCATCTATGGCTGCAACCTCTCCGATTTTCGTGCGTGCACTTCTCTGCCCTCGATCCCCTTACCCCCCCCCCCCCCCCTTTAATACTATGTGTTATTTAGTCCTGAGGGCGGGCTAGCCACAGTGGTTAGCACCCCGATAGTTATCATCGGCCATGCTTGTCTCTCATGATTACCCCAAGTGCGACATGCTCACTCACTCCACTCCACCTGTCCCATTTGACTTAGGGCCTACCACCTGGACTTCTTCTTTTTGCTTTACTTTGCCTACCCTTGCCTTTTCTAAAGCAAATCAGAGCGTATCTCCTAGGATTCTAGCTATTATAACCCAAAAAAACGGAACGTTTTGCCCACCTATTTTAGAACAAAGGAGAAGTTTTCCTTCAACAAAAAAAAAACATATTGTATAACAAGTGAAAGTGAAGAGTATACATACTTGCGTAAGGCCACATGCTTTCAAGATCCAAGCATAGGTGTTTGCATTTGGAGAAAGAACTAGTATGGCCGGCCACCTTCGGCCCTCTTTATCACGTGCATGGCAACCTCTCTCTCTCTCTCTTTGTCTCACGCAGTCGTCAGGGCTACATGCCACATTGGCCAAGTCAACCTTCTTGCTCCATTGTACTATTTTCTCAACGTCCAAAAATTTCATGGAAATTGCTAACCTCTTCCCTCATATTTGTGTGTAGTTGTGTGCTGCTCCCAATATCCCCTCCTTTGACATAGCCTTGCTTTCTACCTATGTCGAGCCTCAAATAGGCTTATGTGAATAGATAACTAATGACTATCGAGAGCAAGACCAAGATACATGTTCATTCAAGGCCCAGTTGTGGTGGATCTTGCCGTTGCCAACCACTGGCCTTATTAAGCAAACAATGCAAGCCTACAGTCTTTTGCACACGACCCATCCACCTTTGTCAGCTTGCAACATGTGCCCTTGGTGCGGCTCAGTCTAGAAATCGGACTCTGAGTCCAGGTGGCGTCCACGCAAGCTTGGCAACCACCTCCAGCATGGCATTGACCCAACTCCAGTGTCGCACTACGTCAGCAGAATGTACTTGATTCGCAAGCCGCTGCCGTCGCCTTCCAGCTTTGGACTGCTGCGTGGCTTATTATAATATATTACCTTAAAGGCCGTCCATTGTCCAAGCTAAAAAATGAAAATTGAATGAGCCTTTCTCATCGGGACTTAACTCTCCCCCCTCCCCTCCCCTCCCCAAAAAAAGTACACACACACACACACACATCTTGTTAGTGTTCATTGAGCACACAAAGCCTTGATTGAACATGCCCAAAATCAGAAAATTGAAATTTCCTCTATCACACACACACACACACACACACCTACTCAGACACAAGAAAGAAATCCCATTGTCAAAAATGGCTTAGTGAACCTTGGGTCTCCCTCTCTCTCTCTCCCTCCACATCCACCCTATGTGGATGTTGACGTGATTTGGAAGTGCCACTTCCGTCACTCCCAACCTCTCTCTCCCTCCACATCCACCCTATGTGGATGTTGACGTGATTTGGAAGTGCCAATTCCGTCACTCCCAACCTCTCGATCCAAGATGAATGTACAAATTCCTAACCCCGGTATCTTTAATTCTACATCACTACAATGGTTGCATATTTACAACAAGAAATCCAAGTATCGAATAATGCGTGAAGCTCAAATTCCGTGGTCGCGAGTGAATGATTTCGTAGTCGGCGAGGCAAAGTCAGAGGATTTTCCAACGTCTTTCAAGATTACCACGCACCATAGGCGTACACCGGAACAACTTAAACGCATCACTATCGACACATGGATTGAGCAAAAAGTGTAAGTGTATCTCCAACTTCAATCAACCTCTAATCACATTGTTATGATGGGTTATTGCAATACAATTAGGAAATCTTGTGTTCCTCATGATAGGTTTTGGTGTGCATTTGGTCCAAAGTCATCATCGTCACCACCTCATACACGAAAATGTGTGATAGATGGAGATGGTAACGAAGCATCCTCACAGGGTGCATCAAATAGCAAAAAGAAGAGGCGCCCACCACTTAATAAAGGCATGCTTTTGCGAGGTTGTCAATGTCACTTCCAAGTTAAGCGATTGGCAAACGAGCCAGATGTGGGCGTCATTTTGTACATTCATCCCTATCACACGAATGTTGATGATGAGGTATGCCATAGTTCTTCTCATGACGGTGATTCCTCAAAGTTCTCTCCTTGGATATCTATGCATAAGAAAGTTTGGATTGCAAACATGTTGTTTTGTGGATTCTCACCTCAACAAGTTATGGAAAAGCACATTCAAGCTATGCAAGCACTGCACACACAAACAACTATGGATCCTACGTACTCCATGGTTAGGGATGATTTTTTGAGCATAAAAGATGTCCTTAATATCGGCCAAAAGCTCTCCATTGATGAATATCAATGGCATGACAACGATGCTGAGAGTGTGAGAAGATGGTGCATGGAGAACAAGGGGAATATTTTTGTATACCAACATCAGGATGAAAAGAACTCCTTGGACTTTGTGTTAGGAATACAAACTCCATGGCAAAGAGAGATGTGTTTCAAACACGGCAATGCAAATCTCCTTGCAATGGATGCAACCTTCGGCACCAATAAATACAAGGTAGCATACCTTGTCTCCTGTGTTGTTTGGTTTTCCTCTCTTGCATCGCGTGCTTGTTTGTCATGATGGAAATTTCTCAAGCATGTCCTAATGTTTACTGCAGTTCAATCTCTACACTATCCTTGTGTTTGATAGCCATCGCAATGGTGTACCCATTGCATGGGTCCTAACAGCTTCAGCCACCTTTGAAAGCACTCGAACATGGTTGACATGCTTCAGGAACTCTATGCTTGACCACCACAAGTCTTGGGAGCCTGGAGCATGTATGGTTGATGATGCAGAGCAAGAGATAGCTGCTCTAAGGTATAGATCTTTATGGTTTATGTCATGAATGACTACGTTGGTGCATGCACTTACAAAAGTTAGTGGGTGTTTTGTTAAGCAGAGTTGTATTCCATCAACCTATTCTACTTTGTTTGTGGCATGTCAAACGGTGTTGGCTAAAACATCTTATTAGAAAGGTCAAGGATTGGCCAAAAAGAGCAGAGATGTTTCGGGCTTTGGGGGCAATTATGAATATGCAGGGTACATGTACATCGACAGAGGAGGTCACCAAGGAGGAAGCAAAGATAATGCTCGAGTCCTTCTACAACCAATATAGCCAAGAGAATGAATTCATCATGTACCTTAAGACATATTGGGAGTCCAAGATAGGTGAGACAATGCCATCACACATATCTCATGAATCCCTATGCTTATTCCATTGACTCTTAACCCTTTTTTTTAACCTCTCCTTGGACAGAAATGTGGGTGTGGGCAACACGCAATTTTCCTCATGTTGGACAAGATACAAATGGTTCCATCGAGGCATATCATGGGCAATTAAAGTCTAAGTTCCTTGGCTCCACAAAAAGGCTCGTGGCTCAGCGTGTAGATTGGCTCCTACACAAGCTCACCACTAGTTGCTTGCCCCACTATTGGTTCCTTCAACAATTGAAGGACAATGGATTCAGGCGCAACAATTCCATAGATATGGTTGTTGAGAACTCCTACCAACGGGCACTTCAGATACCGGATGGGCATGTCACCTTCGTGGATACCTCCAAAGGGGTGGCTTTGGTGGAAAGTATTTCGTCCCCTGGCCAAGGGTACACGGTATTCAACACCGATTGTGAATGGGCGTGTTGCACTTGTAAGTGGGCTGAACAAGGTAACATATGCAAGCATCAAATTAAGGTCATGCTAATGAGAGGAGACACCCAAGCGTCACTTGTGAAGCAATGCATGGACATGTACAAATCATGGCAATTAGGCAGGCAACCAAGAGGGAGAATGGAGGCCTTCTCTAGTGCGGAGTCCCCTCCTACTAGCGTGTGCGCACCCATGGAAGAAGGGGAGCACGAACACTTTGATTCTTCGACAACCCAAGTGAACATTCAACCACTTCGGCAAATCTTTGAGGAATTGTTAGTGACTGTGGGAGGAGACAAGGCACTCATTAAGGAAGCAAGCGATGGACTAAGGCGCACATTGGCCCATGTGAATTTAGTGAAGGCTCAACCTGACATGGAAGCATTTTCCACTATGGAGGATGGTTTTAGCAATACCTTGAAGAGGGCAAAGCCGTTTATTGAGAAAAGATCTTCTAGAAGACAGGAAAGGAGATCTGTGCATCCCTTTTCGAGGCCGGAAAAACAACGCAAAGTGTCTATGCAAGCTAAATTGGATAAGAAAGCCAAATCGGCAACACCAAATATTTTGTAGCATTTCATTATTGCAGTAATGCTTAAGTTGTGATGTTTGAGAGTTTCATTGTGCCCTTCTTGCAGTAATGCTTAAGTTGTACCATTCTTGAGTAATGCGTAGGTTGTGACTTTTGCTCATGAAAGATATGTATGAGTGATGAGAGAGAGAGAGAGAGAGAGAGAGAGAGAGAGAGAGAGACTTGAGTAATGCATAAGTTGAGACTTTTTTCCACGAAAGCTATGTATGTGTGATGTAGAGAGAGAGAGAGAGAGAGAGAGAGAGAGAGAGTCAAACAATACTCCAAACAACACCATGAATTAACAAAGGAAACAATTGTCTTTTGCCCATGGCAATGGAAGGAATCCCACATAGATTTAATACAAAGAAACATTAAATGGCACATGCATTCAATCTTGTAGATCGTCGGGGAGCCCCACCATCATTCTTTGGCACCTTTCTACAGTGCCTCTTGCCCTTGCTAGGTCCAGTTACGACATGGTGGTGAATGACATCCTTGCCGCCCTCGACATGAATGGAGTTGTCCACCCCTTCATCTACAAGCTGATTGTTTTCTTCCAAAGGTAGGTTCATGTCAGCAGCCTCGTGAAGCACATCTTCAGCAATAGGTAGCCCACCTTCAGGTCTTTGTGCGTGAGGAGGGGTGACCAAGTCAACTAACACCACCGAACATAATTGTCAAAGAAATGTGTAATGCACATCATACATGCAAGAAGAAGCTTGAAAAATATTTCAACTGTTACCTTCATCAATGGGTTGTTCTTCTCTCTTCCCTTTCTTGCACTCCATGTAACCGGCGATGAAGACATGGGCTAGCTTGGAGTTATGTGGAATGGATGGGTTGAAACAACGTAATGCACGCTTTGCTGAGTCTATGTCCATACTATCTCCGCTTGTAGTATGTTTCTTAGCAAGGCGTTGGTCGGGTATTTCCACAACGAGACCATGCTCTCTAGAGAGGTGGCGTACCATACGCTTCTTGCCCACTATGCCTACAATTCCTGGTCGTAGGTCAAGCATGCAGCGAGTTTGCAATAGAATATCTTTCGATTCAAGGTGGAATAAACAAGTTCCTTGTACTACACCTACACCAATTAAAAATCCGATGAATAAACCTTACACATGCATAAACCTTGGCTCATGAATAGACACACAAGGCTACCTAGGCCTACACATGCTAGAAGCTACATGGGCATAGACGTAAACATGATTATGCATGTGTACAATACGAACATGCATGTGCATAGGCGTAAACATGTGTCAGCGTACACATGCATAATCATGTGAGCATGCATAAACGTACACGTCCATAATCATGTGTATAATATGAAAATGCATAAACCTTGGCTCATGAATAGACACATAAGGCTAGCTAGGCCTACACATGCTTGAACCTACATGGGCATAGACTTAAACATGCATAAACTTGAGCGTGCATAATCATGTGTACAGTACAAGCAAGCATTGTGCATAGGCGTAAACATGTGTAGGCATACACATGCAGAAACAGACATGCATAATCATGTGAGCATGCATAAACATAGAAGTGCATAAACGTGCATAATCATGTGTACAATATGGACATGCATAAACCTTGGCTCATGAATAGACACACAAGTCTAGCTAGGCCTACACATGCTTAAACCTACATAGGAGTAGACTTAAACATGCATAAACTTAAACATGTATAATCATGTGTACAGTACGAACATGCATGTGCATACGTGTAAACATGTGTAAGAGGATGATCCACATGCAGAAACAAACATGCATAATCATGTGAACATGCATAAACAGACGTGCATAAACATGTGTACAGTATGAACATGCATGTGGGTAGGCGTAAACATGTTTAAGCATACACATGCATAAACATAGACGTGCATATTCATGTGAACATGCATATTTGAGCAAACCTACACATGCATACACGTGCACAAACATCATCGTGCATCGACACTCACACACATTATGAGCATGCATATTTGAACAAACCTAAAATGCATGTTCTTGCATAATGCATGCACGATGATCATGCATACTTAAGAATGTATATGCTTGTGTATATTGGACCTAAAAATGCGTAAACATACACGTGCATAAATATACAATGTGCATAGACGCATGCATACACAATGAGCATACGTAAACGCATCACTTACACATGCTTGTGCAAGGTTGATGAATATTTATGCACATAGTATGAGCGAAGTTTATGTGTATGTATGATTATGCAACTCTATGTTTAAGCATGAATACGCGTGTACATGTGTGCGTTGTTGCACATGCAAAACCTCTAACCGTTTTGGGTCTCATAAGCTATTGCATTTTGAAGACTTTATGAGATGAAGTTAGTTAGTCCACATCACAAGACAATTCCACCATTAGAAAATGTTAACAGAATAATACAAATCATCTCAAGCCTAACACAATAATACAATTCATCTCAAGCCACCTTGGCCTTTGAAGACGTTAACATATCATTTCATTTCATCTCTCTCTCTCTCTCACACACACACACACACACACACAACATGTGTTGTACACGCCCAATTTGGCTCTTAACTTTATCACAAAGCAATTAAGCAAAGCCGTTAGGCAGGCCTGTTGAAGTCTTAAGTTAACATTTCATTCATCCCTCTCTCGTCCTCTCTCTCTCTCTCTCTCTCACACACACACACATTCCCACATCCACAATAATCCACACCATTTCATCTCTCAATAATCTCTTATATTACCTCATTGGTCTCCCTTCGAACGTAGAACTTGCCCAGCCTACGAGCTCTCACAATAGCATCACTTGCATCGATCTTCGACATAGCCGCTCTCCTCATGTTGCATGAGCCGGGCGTCCCAACCGCCTGTGGAGCCGGTGTTCGGAGTGCACCATGCGTCGATGGAGTCACGCACAATTGCAAGCACGAGGAACTTGGTGTCGCACGGTTAGAGTTCTCGGGCTTCACATAGGCTGCCATGACACCGTCGATGAGAGCTTTGAGAGAGAGACTTTGAGAGAGAGAGGGAGAGAGAGAGAGAGTCTCGATGGGCTACAGGAAACAGCAAGACGAAGGGGGCTCTGAGAATTCTTGAAGCGGACGACGACGTTCTCTGGCTGAACAAGAGAGAGAGAGAGAGAGAGAGAGAGAGGGGGGGGGCGCCTGACCACAAAGGCTTGAATGCCTTTTGCATGAATAAACGGCAGGGGGGCAGGGGCGTGGGGTCGTCAGCTACAACCGGCTTTTTTTTCAGCTTGCCAACCGGACCTGGATCCACCTAGGCTGGGACATGGCTGCCACCTGCACTGAGAGTCCAATTTCTAGGAAAAGCGCCATTAGTGCTACCTATCTTATACTGCCCTTCTCTCGTGTGCTACCATCGCCAGGCAATCTAGCATTACCAAACTCTTGTGCCCTTGAGGGGCCAATCGCCACCACATTTTTCCCATTTTTCAACAGGTGGCACGAACTCAAGAATAAAGGGGTAAACGTATAGCAGCTAGATAGGCTTGAGTGAGCTAGCGCTAGCATCAATAGCCTCCCAAATGCACGTGTGTATGTGTGCACATGTGTTTGTCCCTGCGGGTTGCAATGGCTCGATTCAAGAACACCTTCTTGCCACACATGCATCCACTGCCACAGCTGCAGTTAGAACCGCTCCCGCACAAAGACATGAATACGCAGGAGGCGGAGGTGTTCAACTCTCTCTCTCTCTCTCTCTCTCTCTCTCTCTCAAAAAGGCTCTAGAGAAGAATATCCACAATGTCGTCTTCACCTGCCCGTAGCATCAAAACAGACAGCTTGATGGCCTTGCAGCACCATGAAGAGAAAGGGGGATCAGAGAGAGATTACGTACATTGAGAGTACATGATCAATCAATTAAAGAGTACATTTGTGGGAGTTTTTTGTTGATGTACTCTGAGCAAGAACGCCCCTTGGGCTCCTACAATGCCACCGCACTTCACCTTATTTTGGGTTGCATATGTGTAGTTGACTCATGCTGCCTACCGGCCGCTGAAGGAAAGCTGGGCACATGCGAGCCTGGAAGTGGCTCACCTATATTCTCGGCTGGCGCTCTCGCTATGTTCTTGGAGGTCTGCCGCTTGCAAAAGCCGGAGCTTGTTAACATCGTAGAGAGAGAGAGCGTTGGGAGAAAGAGATTGCTCATAAGTATAGAGTTCTGCCCATGAGAGAGAGAGAGAGAATGGAGCTTGAGTCTGACACAGTTCTCTCCATCACTAATGTTGTAATTGAATATAGCAATAGCAGTGCATCGTTGCAGCCTGTTCTTGGTTGTGGTTACCCTACATGATCAACATGAGCACATCCCCAACACCTTACTCTGTTCGTGATGCCACTGATGAAGAAGCCATGAAACCTTCTGTATGTGAAATCATAATCAATGTATAGTCTCTATCTTCTTCTCTATTAATTGATGATCACAGGGTATTGTAATGTGCTCTCTCTCTCTCTCTCTCTCTTCTCAGCTTTGCGACAGACCCAGCTAGTCCAAATGATGCAGATCCATAAACACAAATGCATGAAAATAGAAGAAGAACTTCTAGGGTTAGCGGATGTGAGACGGGGCATAGGTGTTGGCATGGGATCAGGTGCCGGCCAGGAGAAACCAAAGCAGGTTCGACACAGCTGGAAGAAATCTTTCCAACTTGTTGATGTCTGTCCCAACTCCCCAGCCCTCAATCTCTCTTTGCTTTTGTTAAATAGGCCCGTCTCAACTATTCATGCGTTGCTTCCATTGTGCTCCGAGGAGGATCCATATCTCCCAGTTTCTCGGGTTGCGGGGCAAACACTGTCGAGCTCTGTGGGCAGTGGGTACTGAGTACCTTGGGCTGCGGGGTCGAGCTAGCGTGCAAAAACGAGGGTTGAGAACTTGAGACTCAAGAGTAGCGGGTTTGTTCCATTGTGGCTGCATGGATATGCAACCATGTGGATCACAAACCTGCGCGCGTTTTTTTATTAGAAAACCTACGCTCAGCCTGCTCGATGCATATTACCTGCAACTCGAGGGGAAGCTTGCCAGCATGCATTTGGTGAGCACTGACCTGTGCCTGCCACCACTGCCACGTTGGCCAAAAGGAAGAGGAAGGGTAACGGGTTAGGCTGCTGTCACACCAAGGCAGCGGACTGGAGTGACCTGGCTGAGCTTGGGCGGCACATCAAGGAGGAGAGAAACCTCTTCTACCGGAGCCCCTGTCACACAGTACCAGCGGACAACACGAGCTGTCAAACCTCTTCGCGAATCAATTGCAGGCTGAGAAGCTTGGGCGAGGTACGGGCATTCTTGACCCCTCGGACGAACTCCTTGTTCTGGCGCCCGTGAGGTGGACTGCCAACTCAGCTCCGAGTTGGAGTGGATACCGCCTTGTGTGACATGAAAAAGGCCTGGCGGACCTTTTCATTGGCCCACATCAGCAGCACACACGTCCATCCGGACATGTGTGACACAGTTAATAGAAAGGCTCCATAGAAAGGGAGCCGGCATGTGCAGCCATGTGGAGGTTGACCTTCTCTTTTTAATATAGATATATAAGATAAGATGTACCTTCAGGACTAGTTAAAACAACCCAGAGCTTTTTTGCAATAGCCATGTTGGGTATACCCTCCGATGAACGCGTTCAAAGTGAAGACATCCTAGAGAAGATGCTCATCAAGAACTTTTTTTGCTTTCATAATTCATAAGGGCATGACATCATATTTGGCATACGTATCAACCAAAAGAAACAATATGTTCCTCCAACTGCCACTAAGTAGCTATCTCATCATAAATTCTCCATCCATGTGAACATCTTTCTTAAGGCCATAGGCCTTGAAGGTACAAGTGATTGCATCTGGAAAGAGGCCTATCTTTGGCAAACATCCCACAGCTTCAAGTATCACACCAACATCACACTTTTCATCTTCACACAAGGTTCAGCGTTGAGGCTTGTAAAGTGGCAAGATGAAAGGGAACACAAATTTTTTAGCAGCTTCATCGCACTAAGAGGATAGCCTCTGAACCAAAAAAACACTGGCATTGTGCTATAAAGTTGGTAAAAACATTTTCTCCACATTGTCAACGACTTTGTGCCTATCTTCAACTTGAATATGCAAATATTCCTTATATGCATCACATCTTGCATGCACTAGGATTGAGTCATCACAAGCGCCTTCTGTCAGATTTGGTAGGAGGTTGCCTTCTTTTGCATCTTTGTCCGTAGCTTTCAAGCATGTTGAGGATTGTAGAGGTATCATGTCATCTTCATCTCCATTAACCTAGAGATTTTTGGCTATAGTCATGTTGGGTTTCCATTCAACACGTTCCAAATAAACATATCTCGGAGTAATTTTTTGTGCTTTCATTAGGACACAATATTTGGCATATATACTTAAAGCAACATGTTTCTTCAATCGCCACCTAGTAGCCATCTCATCATAAATTCTCTCATTTGTGTGAACGTCTTAATAAGGCCATAGACCTTGAAGTTGCAAGTGAAAGTGATTGCAAGTGGAGAGAGGCCTTTTCTTCAACACCCAGAGCTTCAAGTTTTACTCGACAAGGGAAAGCCTTCATCACGCTCATCTCTATGACTAGGCAAAAGCCTACCTTCCCCTTCATTCTTCGCGTGCACCTTCGCAAGTATGCTAAGGATTGCAGAGGTAGATTTCCATCTTTATCTCCATTAAGGTTGGGCATGCACTAGCCCTTTTCATAGTCTCCTTGCCTTGACAAGGGAAAGCCTTCACCATTTCCATTTTTGTCACTAGGCAAGAGGTTACCTTCTTCTTCATCTTTATATGTAGCTTTCAAGCATGATGAAGATTGCGGAGGTTATTGCTACCATCTTCATAGGCTCCATTAAGGTTGGGCACGCACTAGCCCTCTTCATCATTTCCTTGACTTAGCAAGGGAAAGCCTTTGTCATTTCCATCTCCATGACTAGGCTGGAGGGAGCATTGAATATGGTCTTTATGCCCACACTCTTCTCCTCTTCTTATAGTTGGGGGGATGCATGAATTGGGGACATCAAACATTTATTCTTTGAATTCAGGCACAATTGATGGAAACATTTCATACTTGTATGCGCTCTCCGTGTACAAATGATAACACTTTCCTAATCTTGTTCTACATTGTCGCCTTGCTCTTTGCTTTGTAGAAGCTTGAGAAATAAGTGTGATGCATCACAAGTGAATCTAACCCATGCTTGGGATTATAGACATTCTGCTTAGGATCTACAACATAGAAGATTCCATCAATGGTTAAAGATGCCTCTACAATGTTGGTTGCAAACACCACTTTCCTTGTTCCTAGTAGTGTTCGTTCAAAAATTATTGTCTTCATTTCACTAGGAAGGGCACTATAAGTTGGGAGTTTAATCAACATTGGAACCTTGGGACCCAACCCCATCATTCACTCTTACAAGATCTTGCATGCTATAAAATTTCTTCTTATGTTAAATAAAGAAGGATATCACCTTCTAGATTAGTTAAATGTATCCACAAAAGCATTCCATCTGTCATATATTTGGTCACTGTCTTAGGCCCTATGCAATCCTCAAATCTAATCACATAACCAACCTATGGAGCAAGTTTACAACCAAATTCTTGAGCATGTCTCTTGGCTACAAAGAGTGCAACCACTCTTTGAGATTGTATGCAACCAATCTTTCCTTTTGTTGTGTACTCACTTTTGTTGGATTTTGTGTGGCTTATGATGTTTTTACAACTCTAATTTCTCACACATCTCTCCTCTATCAAATTTCACTTGATTTTTGCTTGAGAAATTTACGGTGCCATGTTGATGCTTTGAGCGATTGAGTTGGCAAAAATTGCTCAACTGCTTTCCGTGTAATGAAGCTGTTGTAAGATAAAGGTAGAAGCACTAAATCAACACAAAGAAATATTTTGATTGAAAAGGATTAAAGTATTAAAACACCCATCAATTGAGCATGTATACCAATTGTAATTGACAAAAGAAAAATAAAACCCTAAACAAAACCCAAATAGGGTAAAGAGGCTATTAGGGAGACATCTCACTTTATCTTACAACAACACTCTTGGCTATGGGATGCAAATCCAACCAAGAGTCATGCTTCAATGCTTAAGCTTGCCATCTCCTCCATCTATATTACTATGCTATTATGTATGCTAGCAACACTACAAGAGGTTGTGTGCTCTTGTGACGCTGTAAGCGACGGAAATACACTGGGTTTTTATAACCCCCGGCATCGCTAAAACTGTCGCTAATAGCGTCGCTATATGCGTCGCTATAGGCATCGCTATATAGAGACGCTCATAGCGACGTTTACACAGAAGTCTATAGCGACGCTACAGAGCCATAAATAGCGACACCCGAGAGAAAAAAAATTTGGTGACAGGGCATTGAATGCCCTGCCACCCATCAACCATATTGTACTTGATTCACTTTTTTAAAAAAGTGCAAGGGTAGATAATAGACCCAAAATAGTCACCCACAAGACGCATTGTTTGCAAAATTGACAAGCGTAAAATTGACAATTGTACACATCATAGGCAAAATGAATTGATTGGCAAATGTAATAATGACAATTGTACAACATCATAGGCATAAAGAATTGATTGGCAAAATGAACTGCGGTGACAAATGTAATAATATACATGGTTCAAAAAGACGTATAAAATCCGTCTCATGATACATAAGCTATGAGAAACCCTAAACTAATACTATCTAGCTACAGCTAAACTGACGTTGTCTAGTCAGACGTCTCATCGCGTCCAAGCGGCGTATCTGTCGGATTCTGCAAAAAAAGACAATAAGACAGCTTTCAGTAAGTATAAACATATAACGACATTTATAAAACAATACAAAAAATAGAAAAGAGTAAACCCTAATACTAACCATGCCGCCGCGAGAACTGAGAATGTCCATCAGGGCGTTTAAGCCCTTCCTGCCTGCGTACTCGCGCTCGTACGGTGTGGGATCACGTCCTGTCATCGACCACTGTCAAAACATACAAAGATTTCATTATGTTAGAATTAAAAAACTCATAAACCCTAAACTATCGAACATAAAGAGCAATGCGAAAACACTTACAAAATCGGCCTCAAATGATGCCCATCCACCGCTCCCCAAGTGGTGCGAGCTCCCTGCCTCTACTCGCGCTCTGGCTGCATCCTTTTGTTGCTTCCACTTGTCGGGATTCTCGCGTGTTGCTTTCTTCGCATTCTTCCAATCTTCTTTGGCCAACCAATCTGGCCTGTTCCACCCATGCTTGATTGCTTTTTGCACTTCGGAACGCTTGTGTTTGCAGTATTCGCGCATTCGAATCTTCATCAGGTCTTCATTGAAGCGCTGATCCCGTGTTGGAACGGGAAACTCATCATGAAGTATGCTGATGACTCTGTTTTTTAAATCACTTGGTACTTCACTCCATTTGTTTAGTATGTAGTGTCTAAACAGCTGAGAGCAAAGACCACGCATGCGCGAGATCACCTTCTTGCCGTCATTATCCATGATGATGCCGCCGCTGAAGTCGACGGAGTAAGGTAAGCCCTCTGGCCGGTGACGCGTGAACCTGGGTGTCCCGGCAGGGGTCTCTAGCGGCGTGTCGATGGGGGTACGGACGTCAGGTGTCTCCACCGGCGTCTGGGCCCCGAAGCGAGGAGTGTCGAGTGGGGTGGCTCCTGGCGGAGTAGGTAGAGGTGTGTAGCTGCTAGGAACAGTCAGCCGCGCAAAATCTGGCGTAGATGGCGATGCTGTGGCTGGTGTGGGGGCGGGCAAAGAAGGGGAGGGTAAAGAGCCTCGTCAAACACGAGGCGGTGTGGAGGCATCGGCGGCGGAATCCCCACAACAACCGCCACCGCCACCACTAGAGCGCCGGTGTCTAGACGAGTGTGAAGCTCGTCTCGTCGACGCCGAAGCTTCGGAGCGCGCCGAATGCTCCGAAAGAGAGGGAGATGCGGATGGAGTAGGAACGCGCGATGATGCGCCAGAGCGATGACGCTCCACGTACCACTGTCTCTGCTGCGGTGACAAAGAAGAAAGAAACTCCTCATCATCCATACCTGCATTAAACACACGAATATTTAAACTTAATATTGAATGAATAGAGTAGACAATGACGCAAAGACCATTAAATACAATGACGTAATGACGCATATAAATACAATGACGGAATGAATTGAGTGATAGAAGAGGCAAGTCGAAAACTCAGAATTTTCAATCAAAAGATGTGAGCGCGAGTAGAAAAGAGCGTTATACACCATGGAAGGTACTTAGAGAGCCAGAGCTTTTACAACACGGAGCAAAATTGTTCAAATACAATATTTGTGGCTTTAAGAGATCTCTCTCTCATCCTCGCATAACTCAGCATAACTTCCTATATCTATATAGAGCTCTCCGTTTAAATACATATCCTCTGTTTCATTTTGTAGCTCCTTTGCATGCACCCCATATAGAGTAGTAGCATCTTGATGCTCGTCTGGCACCACCGCAGCGGCTTCAGATTGAGCATCTTCTCTGATCTCCTCCATTGATGCCGTTGTGATTGGCACGTGGTAGCCTTCATACGTCCTTGCACTACGAGGGGCTACCTCTATGACGTACCACCAGTTTGATGTAGACTTTGTAGGATGAAATATTACCTGCCAGAGCCACATAACTTACATGAGAGCTTTCAAGCACATAACTTGTAAAAGGGGGATGTTAACTATTTACATACTTACTTGTTCACAATGCTCGAGTAGTACAAAAGTGTCTCTTAGGTCAGTCCATTTCTTAGTAGAATCCACCTCAAGAAAACCAGACTCTCCTCTACGCACAGTAGCGTTGCGACCCTCCATGATTATCTTGAACCATTGCACGTCGAACAAGTCGACAAAAAATCCTCTGTAATCGATCCTCAAAATCTCTTGTAGCGTGCCGAAGTAAGTGAGTTCCGCCACCACAGGATCTGCATCAGAGGAACGTCGTCGACTAGACTGTTCAAATTTTGCCATGATTCCACAATCTTGAGTAAAACGCTTTTTGTCGATCCGTTCCACCCTAAAATGTCGACCTTTACACCATGCTGCTGTGTATGAATTATACTACAACGAACAAAGATTATGAGTGGCCGTTCAAACGTTTAGAAATAAAGTCACTAGCTAGTCGTACATTGCAAACTTACCTTGGTCGCACAACCCCGAGAGTACTCCCACTCTTCCTCAGTCACTTCGTCACCGCATTGTTACCCTCCGGACGTGTCTTTTGACGCACATATCCCTTAAGCGTTTTCATGAAACGTTCTAAGAAGAACATCCATTTGGAATGAACTATGCCAGCTATTTCCACCTCATCAACTATGTGAACAAGAAGATGCACCTGAATGGTTAGCATGGTAGTAGGAAAATGATTCTCAAACATGCACACAAGCTCCGCAGCATTTAGTTTGGCGAATGGTATGGAGTCTACGTTGATCTCCTTTTGTGAGATCCATTGCACCAGCTTTGCAAGTTTGTAGATTGTGTTACGGATGTCGAGAGACAAACATCCCTCAATGGCAACCGGTAAAATAAACTGTAAAGTATGTGCAGCAATGATATTAAAGTCCATATTTTATGCAATGATATTAAAGTCCACTATGAACGTACCTGATACATTTTATGCCAATCGTGTGACTTCAAACCGGTAAGCTTTCCTTCTTTAGTAAAACACGTTCGGAGCGAGTGCATTACGCCAGTGGGGGTCCGCAAAGATCGAATGGTCTCTTTTACTTTGCGTTCTTGGGCTCCTGTGAAAATCCATGGTGCTTTAGGAAGTTTTATCGATCCACTAGACGCTGTTTGCGGCCAATATTGCTCCATACGATCCACATTTCTAAGGTCAACTCTGGCTCCCAAAGTATCTTTCTTGCCGGTCAGATGGTCCCATAGTAGATTACCCACATTCTTGAATATGTGCATTGGATCGAGCAAGTGATTGATCATGAGTCGGGGCCAGTATGGTAACTCGTACCATAGAGATAGTCTCTTCATCCCTGGAGGCAATCCGTCATCGCACATCTCCTTCTGCTCTAACCATGCTTGTGCAGACATCCTTGGTGGCTCTCTTCCCAAAAAGCCGTCGCGTAACACATGATTCTCTGGAAGATACGCTTGATGACCTTCGTAGATTTGCTTCTTCAGTGAGGGCGCCCTACGTGCATTCAGTCTAGGTCCACATGTGACACATGCTCTGTATCCGCTTGTTTGAAGCCCTGCACGTATACACATGATAATAGATCAACTATGGGAAAAAACAAGATTTACAGTGTCTGAGTGAGGAGTGTCAATAGATCACCTGAGCATTCTGTTAGCCCGGGATAGTCATGCATGGTCCACATTAGAATGCCTCTGATCAAAGCATTCCGTCGTCCTGTGTGTCGGCTCATATCCACCACCTCTATGCCAATCCACAATTGTTGTAGCTCTTCCAATAGTGGACGAAGATACACATCCATATTCTCCACTTTATATCGCCCTGGCACAATCAAGCTTAGCCATAGGTGCCCCTTCTTCGTAGTCAACCACGGGGGAATGTTGTTGTTGACGATGACAACGGGCCATACACTGTAAGATGTTGATCTTTGACCAAATGGATTTACGCCATCCATAGCCAGGCCTAAGCGCAAATTTCGAGCTTCCCTGGCAAAATCCGACCATGTTCCATCTATATGTTTCCAGGCTGCGCAATCTGCAGGAATTCGTAGCACACCATCCGAAGATTTATTCTCCTCATGCCATGATGCTAGGGCGGCCATGGACTTACATTCGAAGAAATGCTTGATGCGAGGAAGCAGAGGAAAATGTCGCAAAACCTTTTGTGGAATTTTTGTCCCGTGGAGATCTACTCGATATCTTTCGGAATCACATTTCGGACACTTCTCCATGTCTATGTATTCCCCTCTGAAAAGAATGCAGTCATTAGGACAAGCGTGGATAGAATTGTAATCCATCCCCAAGTTTCGCAAAATCTTTCTTGCTTCATCTCGGGAATCTGGCATCACATTGTCAGCTGGTAGTATGTGCTCTTTAAGCAATCTACACAACATAAAAATACGATACAGTCATGTAAAAATCTATCAGATCATTATACATTTAGAGTTTTATTAAAGTAAACTAATTGTAATAGATCACCTGAAAAGCGCTGTGACGCTAGTGTCACTCCATCCAAACTTTGCCTGCATGTTGAGAAGAACCAGGAGTGCTTTCAATCTAAACATACGGGCTCCATTATACAATGGCGTATCGGCTTCACTTTTCATATCATCATAGATAAGCCTTTCTGAATCCATGATCGTCTCGATCATTTCATCAATCTCGGGCTCAAACATTGCCTCGTTGGGAATGTGCTCTGCATGATCATCCCCCGAGCTGTCAAAGGCTACATCTTGTGGCCTCACATATGCTACTTGACCAAAGCGCCTGCGAACACGTCTATTGGGTTGCAAGATTGCTGCTTGTTGGCCAGCGTCAGAGTCCGACGAGTTATAATTGGCAACAACTCGATCTATAATAGATGGATCGAACTCGCCAAATTCGCGAACGTGCTGCAAAGAAACGCGTCTTGTCCGTCGCACAGCATGCTTGCATTGATTACAAGGACATAAGACCCTCGTTGAGAGATAGGTGTTTCGGTTGGACGGTCCCACATCCTCGTCACTACTCATAATGAGGATAAAAATCTTATAACCTGGACAACAAATTTAATATTCTATTGGCATTCTTCATCTTATCTCTCTCTCTCTCTCTCTCTCTCTCTCTCTCTCTCTCTCTCTCTCTCTCTCTCTACCTCACATTCTCTAGTCATGTCCAATCCCCGCACACCTCGGTCTAGAGGTGCACGGAGATCAGAACCACAGGGTTATAATTTCGTCTTTATTGGTCAATACCTATATTTGTGGGTACAAGAAATCTACAGACCCACGTCTACATGATACTGCATGTAGTGGACAAAACCCCTTTGCCTCTTCTCTAGCTGTAGCACTTCACAGCATCTTAACATCTTTTCACAGTAGATCTTTTCACTGTTCGTCTAACTCTAAACCCTAAACCGTAAGTAATTCTTGCGTGGACTCGATCTAACGTAAATAAGCGTAAATCTAAATAAACGTAAATCTAACTAAAAATAAACCTAAATCTAATTTAACGTAAGTCTACATCTAACCTAATCTTTAACATCTTTTGGGATAGTTTCCTACGACGTTAAAACTCTCTTCTTTTTGTGTGTGTGTGTGTGTGTGTGGGTAAACCTAAATAAACCTAAGTCTAATCTAATATAACATAAATCTAAATCTAACGTAAATTATGTTATATTAAAAACAAAGAACTAAACTAACAGGGATTATAAGAACCTTAAAACTGATTTAACACATAATTTTTCACATAACTCGGCAAGAGTTGGCATTCTCATCACTAAAGATGTGAGAGTTAACTTCCGGCGGTGATGCTGCCTCATCTCCATCCACATCTGACGACAGCAATTGGCCCTTTGGACCGTTCTTGCTCTTGTTACTAACTTTGAAGTTGCTGTTGAATGACTGGAGGTTGTCTAGATGGTCATTGTCGGGGATGTAGTGACTCTTGCCGCCCTGAAGATCCACCTTCTTCCCTATCTTTTGAAGACATTTCACCAGTACTTTTGGATCGACGGAGCCCACCATGAGTGAAGGCAGCAATACCCTATATTCCATTGAGGGCTTTCTTCACCCGCTTCATGCAGGCATCGCAGTCTATGGAGACCTAAATCTAATCTAATATAACGTAAATCTAAATCTAGCATAAATAAACGTAAATCTAATTAAAAATAAACCTAAATCTAATCTAATTTAACTTAAATAAACCTAAATCTAATTTAACGTAAGTCCACATCTAACCTAATTTTGAACGTCTTTTAGGATAGTTTCCTACGACGTTATAACTCTCTTCTTCTTGTGTGTGTGCGCGTGTGTGGATGTGTGTGCCAATAAAAAGAGATAAATGGTATAACCTTTCTATCACCCATGCCAAGTATGATAGATTGGTTATGCCATTTCCCTCTTGAATAATAGGTCTTGAGTTCAACTCCTCCTCGGCTAGATCTTTAGGTCTTTTAATTTTAATTAGTTTCCTACGACGTTAAATTAGTTTCTCTCTCTTTTTCTCTCAATGTGTGTGCGTTTTTTTGTTTATGCATGTTTTCTCTCTCTTTTCCTCTTTCAATGTGTGCATTTTTTGTTTATGCATGTTCTCTCTCTCTTTTCCTCTCTCAATGTGTGCGTTTTTTGTTTATGCATGCTCTCTCTCTCTCTTTTCCTCTCTCAATGTGTGTGTGCATTCTTTGTTTATGTATGTGTGTGTGCGTTTTTGTTTATGTTTGTACTCTCTCTCTCTCTCTCTCTCAAAAACACTATGTGTGTGTGTGAGAGAGAGAAAGAGAGAGAGGGAGAGAGAAAGAGGGGAAGGGAACATGAGAGTGAGGAGAGGGAAGGAGCATACCTGGCTCTCCTTCCTCTCCTCGTGTGTGTGTGTGTGTGTGTGTGTGTGGAGAAGAAAGAGAGAGAGAGAGAGAGAGAGAGAGAGAGAGAGAGAGGGAGAGCGTTACCTGCTCCTTGCTTGAGGGCGCCGAAAAACTCAGATCTGAGATCTGAGTTTTTGGGCGCTCTCTGTTATTTTTTTAGCCCAGTCGGCGTCGCTATGAGCGTCGCAAATATGAATAGCCTCTTGTGGTGCAAGAAGAGTGATGATAAGTGAGGAACTATTTCTTTCTCCTATGGAATGTTTCTTCTTCCTCTTCCCTACCACCCTCATTCCCCGCTAGCTCTCTCTACCTTCGAAGGTGTTTGAGGCCTTGGGACGGAGGCTTGGGATAGTTAATGCTTTCTACAAAGTTTTCCATCTTCATTGCATCACCTAGGTTACAAGGAACACAAAGATTGTATTGTACCAAGTCTCTCTTGATGGGAGAAACTATAATACAAATGCCTATTGGAGGGGGGACCGGCTCCGTATGAATCCGGTTCTCAACTATTGTTATGTTCTCTAAACTCTCTCTCTTGCAAAAGTATTGTTCATGCCAAGTTAACTAAATACCATGTTTATGTTGCTACCATCAATTAAGTTCATCCACTATGCTCGCAAAGTAATCTCACAAAAGTGCTTCATCTAATTTCCTAATTCTGCTACTCTCAAAGTTCATAGGCCATTTCCATTACATCATTAATACATTTATTTTCAAAAAATCTTTTATTCTGTTGTGAAAAAAAGTGCTTCAAAATGTAGTGTCATTTTCTTGTTTTCTCTCTCACAAAGCAACCTATTATTATGAAATTATTTTCAATAGCCTTTATGAATGCCATAGTGAACTTTCACCTTGTTATTTGCTTGTTTGATGTATGCATGTTGTGCTTTGTGAATTTCTTGTTTTGCTTGCTCCAAGATATGAATGTGTTGTCGAGCGATTTGACCAGTATATGGTACTTAATGAGAAATGTGAGACAAAGGAGTAGGCAACGAGTACCAATTTGAAACGGTGATTCTCACATGGATGAATGAAGAGTATTGTGTATGCCAATTGTAGCAAGTGGATGTATGTAACCCAAGTTCGTGGTCTCTCATGAGTGTATGTTTGTAAAATATCTAGAATGATGCTATTGGTTGCTTTGGTTTGTCCATTAGCTTCCGGATGAAATGTAGAAGTGAAGTCTATTTGAGTGCTTATACTTGTGAAAAGTGTCATCCAAAAATAAAAATGATTGTTTTTTACTTAAACTCTAAGAATAGTAAGTAAAAGAGAGTTCTATTTACATTGCTTCTTTTGAATGGTTTTTGAGAATAAAACATAAGCAAAACTGATAAGATGTCCAAAAATAGTATAAATGATAACACCAAGAAAGAGATGTGCCACACTAAAGCTTGCATTTTTATGCACTTTAATATTTTAAAATTGTGACAATCGATAACAATTTCCAAGGGTAACAAAATATATTTCTTTTACATGTGAAAACAACGCGCTCCAAAAGGCTGAGAGAGAGAGAGAGAGCGCGCAATAGACTCTCGAAACATCGAAGGTGCGTGGAATAGGTGTCATCGACAATGCTTCAATCTTGGACACACTTAACAAGCACCCCATAATTAACCAACAAAAACAATTTTAAGTGTCGTGCATATCGAGACCCTGCGAGAAGGATCGGGGCCGTTTATAAAAGATCCGGCGGTGGGAGTTGCTTCAGTCGACGTGGCTGTCTTGGAGTTTAAGAGAAGCTCCCAGCCTCCCAGTGAAGTCTGCTGTAGTCGCTTTGACAAGCAATCATGTCGTCTCCGGCCGAGTAAGCTCATCTCTCTCTCCCTCTCTCTCTCTCACACACACACACGCACGCACGCACGCATTGCTTGCATATGAGTCTTGCTTTCTGTTTGCGAAAAACTAGCAGGGTTGAAAACAAACGGAATCATTATACAGACAACAAACATGATTCTGCAGACATCCACTGGTCAGAAATCACAGATCCACGGTTTCCGTCTTGTCATTTATATGTATCCTATGCAATGCCTCGGCCCTCACCTTGATGCATTAACGGGAAGAAAATGTAATTTTGAAGGATTTCACAGGGCGAAGCCAGAATCACAACTTGGAGTCATGTGGGTCTTCAGTCAGCCTTTGCAAGTAAAGGCTGGGTGTCTAAATACAACATAAGTGTTGTCAACATGCCTCAATTTATAGACTCTTGTTTTGAATGGGCAGGAGTGACTAAAGGAATGAAGAGAGGAGAGCCTAGAGAGAGAGAGAGAGAGAGAGAGAGAGAGAGAGAGAGGAACTGTTAACGTCTGCGAAAGGCCTCAAAGACCTATGAGACCAAAAGATGTTACATCATTATGATTATATGATCCATATCCCAGCACGAAAGAGACTAAACAAATTACCAAACAACCTACACAACAATGACATCACATGAAGTCTCTCGTAGGCCTAGGGCTCATGGCCTCAATCTCCTCCTCTATGAAGAACTGGTAGGAGCGGCTCTATGTTTCTCAATGATGGCCTCAATCCAATGATGAAACCCGTGACATCAATGTGATCTACCACGAAGTTGTGCTCGTCCGGATCAGCTAATTTGTGTAGCTCTATCTACGAGAGTCCTTGTGTGGTCTGGAGACTCCTTTGGGTCTGTTGAGGAGGACCCCCTTCCCCCTGTAGAGAAATCAATGACCTACCTTTGCCTCGATACCCTATTTGGACCTGAATAGTAATGTCTCTCTATGTCTGTGTATCTGCAATAAGAAAAGCCCAAGACACGGCTGGTCGATGTAGTCCATCACTCTTGAAACCCTCTCTGAATAATGGAAGCGGCCTTGTATCCTGTAGGCTGTAATACATTGGGCATCTACATATGTAATGCTCCTCTGTCTGTAGCTCTAGGTGGCATAGCTGGCATATCCTCTGATGAACTGATGTGTATCTGCCTATCTCTATCTGGAGTTGGTGTGAGGATGTACATTGTTGAACGATAACCCCAGGTGAAAGATGCTCATCCATGTAGCTTGACTGTATGATGCAGCCATGCTTAGTGGTGTGGAGAAAATGGTCTTTGTGGAGAGCTATTTTCTTCCCTAGCTCCTCTTTAGGTGACAACCATGTCCTCCTTGTGTCCAGCTGTGTGAGATCTTGCTTGATTGTCGTGCTAATCTCTCGCCATCTTAGTGTGAGCGATGGTGCATCTTGAAAAGGTGGTAATCTATACATTGTGAAGCTACGTATTTGAAACCAAGCTGACATTTTGCATACCAACATGAGGAGTCTCCTTCCATAGCAAGGTCTCGCGATGAATCTAGTGCTAATTTGGAAGCTCCCATAAGCCATGTATATATGATATTGATCTCGTAAGTGCCTCGACCACAATTGGTGTGGTCCCCAACTCTACTTTGACAATCTCATGCGGGAGTGGATCAACGTTGATATCTTAATCACTTCATCGCTTTCCATCCAACATAGGTCCGACGAGTCTGAGTGCGATGGTCCAAGCTAGGGTCCCAAATATGCACCCCATACAATAATGTGGAGGGCACCTATGTGTCGAAAGCCATAGCGTAGTGCAGGGCTCTTGGAACTACACCTATGAGCACATCCGCTCTAAGCCTCTTAATGCTGCATGCCCTCTATGCTGATGCCCTCACCCACTGCATTGTAGTGTCAAAGATGCCCTCACCCATTACATTGTACCTTGCACTTTCCTTCAAGGGTGAATCTGGGCTTATCCTGGATTCATCTAGGTATATATATATTATGTTGGTCTTGCCAAGATTTACGGATGGGTCTCTATCATGTGCAAAGGTCGGTAATGCATCAAGCTACTTCTACAACCCTTGTAGTGAGTCAACTATGAGCACAACCCTACCCGCATATAACAATAGCAAGTATCCAAGTACCTGATAGCTATGCTCCTCTATCTCCCTCTCTGTCAGTGTACTCTGACATCTCATCAACATACCAAAAAGAGTAGGTGAAAGTGGGTATCCCTGTTTCACTCTAGTGGTAGAGTGAATCACCTCTAATAAGCCCTCTATTGTGCATATTGTGCCTGACATTGTCTCATACAATGCTAGGATCCCCCATGTAGGGTTAGTGGGGGCTCGCAAATCATATAGCTTACACATTAATCTAGTTGTAGGGACCATGTCAAACGCCTTGCGAAAACCCACAAAGCAACAGTAGATCCGACTCTCATGTGCTCTACCCTCCTCAATAATGGCTTTGAGCGTGAGTAGATGATCCAAAATAGAGTACCCCTCTTGAACGCTGCCTATCCTTGAGCTCTAATACCCTCTCTTTGCCCATCGGCTAAGCTAACGCTCTAGTATAGACGTTTATAACTTGGTAGTGTATGGCCAACCATGATGGTGTGATAGATGCTAGGTAGCATAGGATTTCCCGCCTTTAGTACGGGCTTGATGGTATTAATGCTCTTGCTCTCAAGAAAGCCTTCACATTGCCTTATTGAACATGTCTCCCAACAGAGGTGCTGACATATCTAGAGCATGAGATATGTGCTCTACAACTAGCCCATCATGGTTTTGTGCTCTCCCAATATGTAACGTGTCAATGACATCTTGTACCATGCCAAGAGAGAAGAAGGCAGATGTAAGGGGGGTATGTAGACTCGTAGCATACTAGTCCCTTGTGTTTGGAGAGGTGATGGGTGTAGTTGCTCGATGCTTATGAAAGAGCCTCCATGCCTCTTTGGAATCCTGCTTGAGTTTTCTTTAAACTGCTGAATCTTGTTTCCGTGGAATGAGAGTGAGTGGAGCAAGTATTATGTGTTAAGACTTATACCACTCTATTGCTTCACAGGTCTAGGGCATGCATGTACGGCTAGTGTGCCTCTGGGCTGGCCACCCTTTGCATATGCATTTAGACTACATTTTCTGGCCGGCCGTCCACCTTGTACTGGGCGCCCTACATATTCTTTTTCATTATGCTGGATTGTGGGAGCATACTTTGCACTGCCCGACCTCCCCCTTGGGCACCTATATATGGGGCCAGGGGGGTACCCACTTCTCAGTTATAGACACACATTTGATGTATAGACAGGGTCTTCTATTTTGGTAGTCATGGGGGGCTAATCACCCCCTCTTCCACACATAGCATTTTGTGTTGTCTCTCTCTCTCTCTCTCTCTCTCTCTCTCTCTCTCTCTCTCTCTCTCTCTTCTGCACACATGCACTCACATGGTATCAAAGCTTTAGGCTCTCCATGGTGTGGGTGCTGTCGGCATCAGGTACTCCTCCCAAGAAGAAGATTAGATCAGCCAGCGTTTTTCTGTAGATTTGCCAACGTTTTGCAAAAACCAGGCACGCGATGGAATCTGGCGTTTTTTTGTCGTAGAGGACCCCATCTCCACCTGCCTTGTTGCTCCCACATTTAGCAATCACCTTATGGCAGCCACTGTTGGCCCTTTTGGGCATTTTCATCGCCGGAAAACCCCTCTCTACAACCTGCGTTTTCAGCTAGATCTGCGTTTTTGGCAAACGACAGCGTTTTCAGCAGAGGAGGGCAACGCTAGCCTTGGCCCTCTACAGTTCTTGCCCTCCTACCCGGCTTGGCATCTGGTGCCTTGCTGGTGTGATTCCTCTTCATCTGCTACAAATTTCAGCCATATACACCTGCTGTTTTCTCTGTTTTCAGCCCACCTACTTTGATTCCCCCGACCACACCTCTTCTCAGAGGCCCTTCTCAGCGCAGATTGTTGAGTCTGGCTTTCCCCTCATCTTGGATTACCCTACCTATTGACAGGACACCATCCGGTGGTGGTCCGTGGGTCTCCCGGTGATTGCTGCAGCTTACTGTAGTTTCTACAGTGCAGACTGCTTAGTCTGGCTTTCCTTGATTTGGAGGACGTTTACGGCGCAGATTACTACATCTAGCCTTCATGGAGTTTTTCACAGCTTAGCCACCTAGCCACAGTGGGTTGCAGGTCCATGCATTGACAGGCTTTTGGTCATTCTTATGATGGTTCTTGGGCTTTCCCATTTTCTCCAGATGGTCTGACTAGAGACACCACAAATCCTTTTGGGCAGGACACTTGCAGGCCTATTGGAACTTCTTTTACAACAAGGAGTTGTTTTCACACTCAGTTGGGGACCTTCACGCAATATCTTCACCCTATATCGGCGGAGTACAGCAGCACGTGCACATCTAACCCTATGTGTACGTGGACAAGCTACTTCATGACATGGGTTCATTTCAATACAGTCAGCCTAGATTAGGAAGTGTTCTGGTACTTTTGTGAGTCTGTTCGCAGACCGTGCATGTCCAAGCACTTAGAGTAGATGTGTATACTCTGGTTGCACACAGCATGATCATCAGATTTCCATCAGAACCCATCAGGTGATGAGCGCGCGGCGGTGTGTGCAAGTGAAAGCACGTGAGAATGTGCGGGGTGTGTGCAGGGAGAGATGGCGAAGGCCAGTAGGAAGCTGGGCAATGTACAATAAAGGGGGCCATTTGGGCCTTTAACCCAACAACCTCCCACTTAAAGGCATAAATGGCGCCTTTAAGCTACGTGACTCCCACCATCTCTCTGCATAGATGATGTTGTGCTTTGGGTAAGCACTTAGTGAGAGCATCTGCTGCATTTTGTGATGTATGGACCGACCTTAACTAATGTAATAAGGCCATCCTCAAGCACTTCTCGTATGAAGTGATACCGCACATCAATATGCTTTGTGCGTGCATGAAACATGGCGTCCTTTGCCAAACATATAGCACTCTGGCTATCACAACCAAGCATAGGTGCCTTGGCAGGCAAACCAAACTCACTGCATAGGCATGCTAACCAAATAGCTTCTTTGGAAGCCTCAGTGGCTGAAATATATTCAGCCTCTGTCGTAGACAATGCAACAATCTTTTGCAATCTAGAACACCATGAAACAACACCTTCCGCAAGAGTAAATACATAGCCACTTGTGGATTTTCGTGTATCCACATCACCAACCATGTCAGAGTCACAAAATCCTTTCAATTCCATTGGTCCTTTACCATAGCAGAGGCATTTGTTTTTAGTCCCTTTCAAGTACTTTATAATGGACTTTACTGCATCCCAATGCAACCTGCCTGGATTAGCCATAAACTGGCTCACAACTCCCACTGCATGGGCTATGTCAGGCCTAGTAGCAACCGTAGCATACATAAGTGAACCACAAGCTGAAGCATAAGGCACACTTTGCATGTCATTGGCTTCTTCCTTTGACTTGGGACAATCATCCTTGGAGATTTTGACATATGGTTGTAATGGCACACCAAGAGGCTTTGCTTCAGCCATGTTAAATTTGTCCAGCACCTTTTCAATGTACTTTTCTTGAGACAAATACAATAGGCGCTTGTCTCTTTGCCGTGTAACACGCACTCCAAGTATATGTTCAACTGCCCCAAGGTCTTTCATTGAAAATGCAGATTTCAGCTGTCCTTTAAGAGCATCAACAGTGCTTCTTTTCTTTGCAGCTATCAACATATCGTCTACATAGAGCACAAGAATGATAGGGCTGCCATGCTCATCACGTTTGGTATACAAACAATGGTCTGCATGGCTTCTTTTGTAACCATGTTTAAGCATGAAGCGATCAAACTTCTTGTACCACTATCTACATGATTGTTTCAGCCCATACAAGCTTCTATTGAGCATACAATGTACATACCAAATGTTCCTTGCCAGGGATAACAAAACCCTCGGGTTGCTTCACGTAAAGCTCTTCTTCCACATCACCATGCAAGAAAGCAGTATGTACATCCATTTGGTCCATTTCCAAATCAAGAGCAACCACAATGGCCAACAATACACGCAAAGTGATCATCTTCACAACAGGGGAGAACACTTCCTGAAAGTCTATGCCCTTGGTTTGAACATATCCCTTTGCAACAAGCCATGCCTTATACTTGGGTTTTGCATCAACAGTCTTGATTTTATACACCCATTTGTTAGGAATAGCCTTCCTTCCTTTGGGCAATTCAACCAAATCCCAAGTATGATTAGCATGCAAAGCTTTAATCTCTTCCTGCATAGCAAGCTCCCACTTGTCGCTGTGCTCACATGTCTTTGCCTCTTTATACGTAAGAGGCTCTCCCTCATCTGTCAACATAATGTAGGGCAAAGAGGGTTCATATCGACTCACGGGCCGTCTTTGACGAGTAGACCGCCTCACCCAATGATCCATATTATCCGGCAATGGGTTTACATCAGGTGGCACGATAAAATCATCAACAATGGGCTGTTGTACATCATTTTCAGCACCATTTTCAGCATTGTTTCTTGGCTGCAAATGCCCTTCAAGAGTCTCAATTTGCTGTCCAACATCATCTGGCTCAAACACCACTGGATCATCTACATTTTCAGCCATTTGTTGTGCATCCTGAGGGTCAAAAATAGGCCAAACAGGTGGCTGGTCATGCTGAAATTTCACCCTTTTATGGTCATGCTTTGAAGCAGCCTTGCCTCATTAAAAACAATATTCTGGCTGCGTACAACCCTTTTGAGCTGAGGTAACTAAATCCTGTAACCCATTTCGCCTTCTTCACCATATCCCATGAAGAGGCCTTTAATGGACTTCGCAGCTAGTTTACTCCTCAACTCGGGTCTAACATGCACAAAAGCTTCGCAACCAAAAATGCGTAAGTGATCATATGAAGCAGGCTTGCGAGACCAAACCTCTTCAGGGACGTCACCTTTCAAAGACATGTGAGGGGATCGATTGCATATATGCACTGCAGTTTTCAAAGCTTCTCCCCAAAATCCATGAGAGAGATTAGCTGTGGACAACATGTATCTCACCCTCTCACAAAGTGTCCTATTGAATCTTTTAGCCACACCATCAAAAGAGGGGCTGTATGGCACAGTAAGCTCTCTCTTAATGCCCAAATTTTCACAAAACTTGTTAAATTCAACACTTGTGTACTTCCCTCTATTGTCTGTATGCAAGCATTTTAGCTTTCTACCTGTTTGGGTGGTCACAAATGCATGAAATATCTTAAACGCAGCAAAGGCTTCATCCTTGGACTTCAGCAAATAAACCCAAATTTTCCTAGAATGATCATCAACAAAGGAGACAAAATAACATGCACCACCCATAGACTTAGTAGGCATGCTACATACATCAGAATGTACAAGATCAAGCACACAAGATTTACGAGAGACACCAGAGTAATAAGAATGCTTTACTTGCTTGCCATATTGACATTCATTACAAAAGTCAAGCTTTGTGCCTTTAGCATCAAGCTTGTTCAAAGTACAAACCTTAGATAATAGAAAGGCCCTTTTGGCTCATATGGCCAAGCCTCTTGTGCCACAACTCCATGTGAGAGTTAATTTCAACCAATGCAATAAACTTGCCCAACACGGCCTTTCCATGCATGCAGTAAAGTGTCCCTTTCTTTGTGCCCTTTACAATTAGCCTTGAGCCTTTGGTCATTTTCCATGATCCTCTCTCAAACAAGATGCTGTAACCATGCATATCCATCTGACCAACAGAAAGCAGACTCTTCTTGATTCCCGGCACATATCTAACATCATGCAAGACAAGCTCATTTGTGCCATCTATGGAGAGATGAACAGTGCCAATACCCTCAATGGAACATGCATGATTGTTTCCAAGGTATACATGGCCACGCTTGCCTACATCAAAAGTAGAGAAACACTCCTTGATAGGAGTTACATGAAATGAAGCACCGGAATCAACAAACCAAGTCTGGGACAATGCATCTTTGACAGTCAACGAAGCATCAATAAGATCACTCTTGGTGATCTGTATGTCTTGTGAATGAACATTAAGAGAGGCATCAAAGTCATAAGCATCATCATCTGACAAAGTGGCACACAAGATGTCCTCAACATCTGACAGCTCCTCAATCACGACACTAGAAGCCACATTGGCCTTCTCTTTGTCCTTTGAGCTGTCCTGTGCATTTGCCTTGACTTCCTTCTTCTCTTTCTTTTTGTCTCCGCCATTCTTTTTCCTTTCTAACTCAGCTTTATAGTACCTGCAAACGGGTTTCTTGTGACCTTTCCTGCCACATTGATAGCAAGTCACATCACCCTTGCCTTTGCTTGCATTTCCCCTTTCTTTACTCTTACTCTTACTCCTTTGTGCATAAGCATTCTTCTTTTCTTCGTGCCTCTAACCATGTTGGCAGAGCTGCCTCCCTCTCCACTTGCTTTCCTCCTGATTTCTTCATTCAAGATAGAACCCCTAACACCATCAAAGATCAAATTGGGGTTATTGGACAACAAAACCACCAAAGTTTCCCATGACTTAGGTAAGGTCATAAGCAAGAAGATAGCTTTCAGCTTATCATCAAAAGGGGGCAAGCCTGAATCTTGTAACTGCGACAAAGTACCTGCGAACAACGACAGTGCTCTGTAGCGCTCTTGGACTCATCCAGTTGCATGTCAACAAGTTTTCGCATCAAGTGCACCTGGTTGACATGCGTTGTATTTTCATACATTCCCTCCAACTTCTCCCACACATCAAAAGCAGTCGTGAGACCTTTCACATCAATGACGGTCTCATCGGTCATGGCCATTTTAATGTATGTAACGGCCTTCCGGTTCATGCTAACCCATGCTTCATCCGTTATATTCTGTGGCTTTACCTGTTCAAGTGTCCCTTCGGAATCCTTAAGAAAAAGGATTCCCTGAATCCTGTCTTTCCAAAGATCAAAACCTGTTCCATCGAACCTCCTAATCTCGAAGAGGTTCTTCACATCCGAAGAAGATGAGGCCATAGTTGCACGAAATAAGAGGGATAATATGCTGAATTTTTGGGCAAAATGCGTAAAAATCGGAGTATAGCCTCACAGAGATATGCACTATAGCTCCAAATGGTCACGGGAGCAATTTGGGGCAAAATAGGTCGATTTGGGCACAAAATCAATTTCTGAAATTTATGCGCAGGAAATTTCAGCGAGTGAATTTGTGCTCGAAAACAACAAATTTAGTTGTTTTTAGCTTCACAGAACATACATAAGGCTAATACACAGCCTTTAGAAGCATGTAAGAGCAAAAGCCCCAATTTGTAGCATCAAAATTGCATGAAATTGAACCACAAATGGTCATACATGGGCAAAATTTGTTAAACGTGCATAGATTGCATCAATTTGCACTTTCCTAAATGTAATCGCACCATAAAAACACTTGTAAAAACCTACGTAAATCTGAAATTTGTTTAAAACACCTATTTTAGGGCTTGTTTTTCGGCAATTTCAGTGTTTTCGGGTAGCGAGGACTTAGCAAAAGTATTCCCACACCTTAATACATCATTTGCAAAACCTGTATGTTGTTGTCATAACCTGTAATTTGCTGTTTTTGACCTAATTTCAGCCTGTTTTGGGTCAATTTGGGTTGCCGGGAGCTCTCTAGTGTTCGGGGACGAGTCCTTTGGCGACGAAATTGCAAAATCTCGCGTGAAAGTTGACCTTCTTGGCTGAAATTCAGCGTTTGCAGATTTGGGGGCAAACCCTAATTGGGCTCTGATACCAGTTGATGAGCGCGCGGCGGTGTGTGCAAGTGAAAGAGCACGCGAGAATGTGCGGGGTGTGTGCAGGGAGAGATGGCGAAGGCCAGCAGGAAGCGGGGCGCTAGCAGATCGAGAGAGAGAGAGAGAGAGAGAGAGAGAGAGAGAGAGAGAGAGAGAGAGAGAGAGAGAGAGAGAGAGAGAGAGAGAGCATGCTACACGTGAGGTGAGGGGAATGATAAGTGAGTAAATTAACTCGATTGTTCGCTTTATTAAAAGTATAGGACTAATTTATAAGTTAGTGACCAAGTTCAATGTGAACTTGGCCAAAGGTTAGAAACCTTTAAAATGCACGTTAAAGGGGGCCATTTGGGTCTTTAACCCAACATCAGGAGCATTTTTACAGTGCATGGACCTATTTTCCCTATTTTAGCCAATTTTCACTTATTATTTTTAAGTGACTTTTGTTGGGAACTAGGTAGGGCGATTTTGATAAGCAAGTACATAAGAAACCTAGTGCTAGCACTTTCTGGCAGAAGAGGGAGCAGGGACCTCACATCCAACAGTGCACCTTCTCAAGCAAGACCCCCCTCGGGCAAGAAGACTCAGCGTTTTCAGCCATCAACAAGGACAGCCAACGTTTTTTCTTCCATTGCAGATCAGCCCCAGCATTTTGCATTTGCAGGCAAACCTGGCGACAGCAGGACTCACTAGATCAGAAGCGTTTTTGCAGCAGGACACACATCAGCCCTAGCGTTTTTGACTTTGCAAAGCACCCTAGCGTTTTTGCAGATTCGTCGCGACAGGACCACAGAAGCATCAGCGTTTTCAGTTTTCAGCATCAAGACCCCGTAGTAGAACCCCCAAACCTTGGAAATCTCACCTTCCCGTAGCAAATCCTTGCTGCACGGTCAGATCAGCCACAGTTTGCAGTTTCACCCCGGGAAACGCAGATTTCAGCATCTGCGTTTTCAGCGTGTCGTCGTCGCATTGTCGCCATCGACATAGAGTTAGAATTCAACAGATAAAGATTTGTAGATTTCAACCATTTGCGTTTTCAGATTTCAGCCTGTCTCGTCGTCGTCCTCATCGTCGTCTACATCATCGGCAAGTCCAAGCATTGTAGAGATTTGTGCAATCAATAGTAGACTGCTCTCGCCATAGAGAGTGGGGCCTTCGGAGGAGGGTTTGACAACATTCTGATGTCGTATTCTTCTCTCTCTATCTCTCTGTGTCAGCACCTTCATTCACAGTGTTTATCCACTTTGTTTGTGATCACTTGCACTCTCTCATTAAAGGAACGGAAGTCTCTCCCTTCCGTAAGTAAAAGGAACCTTGAGCACAATTTGGAGCACTCATCTTGAGCAAAGTTCAACATTCACATCCGCTGCACCTTACATTGGTATTAGAGCTTTGGCAGTGTTCTGTATCACTCAAGGAAAGAACCACAAAATCTATTTTGCTTGTTGCGGTCGCACGTAATCCAAGTCCTCTTGGGCGTGTCTATTCCTAATCGTGTTCAAGGTAGTTAGGTACGTAGTGTTTGGTACAAATTCTGGTCATAAGGTACGTAATACAGAATGGATTGAGTTTTTAGATACGTAAAAATTCGTACTTTTTATCACAAAGCCTAAAACTGAGAGTACTTCATACATTTATATATGCATTCATCAAGACTTTTAATAAAGACCAGCAAATCAACAATAGACCCTTGCAAATGCCAAAAACTAGAGTCAACGACTCTAACCGAACAATGAAAACACAAAGCTGAGCTTAGCTAACCAAATAGTGTCAGATGTCTGCTGTCATGGTCACATAAAACTAAGAGAATCAATATAAATACATAATGAATCATCATAATCCAAGACCGAAGTCTGAAGTCCCGACTCTAATAAGTAGTAAGTCCTACAAACCGCACACTGCACTCAAAGCTGGCACCTGCAAGAGAGGAGCACATTGCACTGTACCTGTATCTCTGCTAAAACCAATCGCTCTCAGCTGCAGCAAGGTGTTTTTCAAAAAGAGAGGCCTAATTGGTTGAAATAGAGCAGCCCCACCCAAAAAACAAAAAAAAACCGTGTACGGAACCTATCCATACGTACTAAACCGTACTGTACGGATGTATGGTACGGATAGAATCCGTACGTACGTACGGATGCAACCTTGATCGTGTTTTTGAAGAGTGACAGGAAACCCAAGAAAAAAGGGCTTGTCCAACCTCCCCTTGTTTCTCCTTTCACTCATTGAGAGCGGACCATGCACTTAGCGGCCGGCCAATCGACGTGAGGTGGGAAAAAGCAACCTTGGTGTGAGCGTAAGGCCGCCAAGGGGTGCACCCGCGGAAAAGAGAAGAGCTAGGGTAAAGAGAAGATCCTTCTCTAACACAGATTGCAAGCTAAAGAAGAACCTCAAGACCCTCAAGAACCTCGAGACTCGAGAACCCAAGAACCCAAGAACCGCACGAACCCAAGTTCCTTGTGAACTTAAGAACCCACGACTTCAGTGTATGGTCATCACCCGAAGCGGAATGGATACTTCACATGGAGGTGATGAGCATGGAAGAGGCGAAGAAGGATTTTCCCCATCAGGAGGTTTTTCCGACCCTCCCCCTTCCCCATCTACGCCACGGATTGCACCAAATCCTATGGAGGCTTTGGTCAAGTGGATGATGGACATGATGGTACGACAAGGTAGACAACGAGAAGTGTGGCACGAAGAAAGAATGGCAGCGACACACAGGATTTGCTCACTTTTAACAGGGGGAGATGTCACATGCACATTGTACTTAAGCCACGTGGACAAGCTATTGCTATAGATCAGCATCAATCTTAGTCAGTATAACTTAGGATCTAGTCTTTTTTTTTTTTTTTTGCAAGACAAAGATCCTTCCATTAGTTAAGAAAACTGCCCAATAGGCTGAATCTACCCCTGCTAGAGAGGGTTACATCAACATGTCCAGAGACTGCCAATAAAGAGACATGTACAATGATGGCTAAATTGGGAAATGGGAGGAGGAAACAACCACACTGGTGGACGATACTGCCATCTAGGCGCGCCATGAACCATGGTGAAGAAGGGCCCTGGGCGCCAAAGCCGCAAGAAAACCTCTCGGTGCGCCCGCATGCTCTTGTCATAGCTACCTTGAAGTCTCTCAAACTGGCCATCGGGGGTATGGACCAGCTCCAGCCAAATGTCACGGACAGTCTCCGTCGGTGGGATGGGTTGAGCTCGCCACAGTGTTAGTGCAGATAAGCTCCGAGCACAACTCTCTGTCTCTACTCCACTCCTGAGGAACTAGCCCTGTGGCAAGCTGAAGTGTAGGCCGGTCCTCTTGAATCACAATCATCCTACTGATAGAAGCCATCTCAAAACAAAGTGTTGGGCTTGAGAGTGTGGACCAAGCTGCAGCACCCCAAGTGTATTGGCTGGTTGTGGCGAGTGCAAGCATTAGCCGAAGAATCTGAAGCCAAACGTGTTGTGCCATGAGGCGGTCCCACAGACCAGTGTCACTGAGTCTCAAGTGGGTGGTCACATGTTGCCAAGAGGCTGTTGTGCACCAACCAACTCTCAGTGCGGTACCTCGATGTGCAACTAGCCACTGGAACATGGTGACATGCCTTGGTTTTCTATTGTCCCATAAGTGCTCCCCCTAGAATCCAGCTAAGAACTCGGACGTGACCCTCCTCCTGCCAATGAGACATTGCAGCAGGACGAGCCTCCCTCCATGTTGTTTATATGTGGCGACCAAGCCGAGCTGTGTACTGGAAGAAAGGGGTCCTTGGGTGACCGGTTGGAGAAGGAATCTCGCCAAAACCACTCCTCTGGTTTCCACGGTACTGGCACCAAAAGACGGCTTTCGCAAGCCGAGAGCCGCCAGTGTCCTAATTCAAATCTGTCGGATTGGGGTCTATGACACAAGTCCTCCCACTGATGCTCGCAATTTAATCCGTTGAAAGCAACACTCAACCACCTTTGGTGCCTCGGGAGTGACTCTGCGGAGGCGGCCTCCCTGTGAACCTCGAAGAACATGCAAGAGCCCGTGTCTGAGCAAGGCTCAAGCGTTAGCTAAGATGAGGACCTCCAGTCATGTGGAAGCCCTCATCCAACAGGGAGTTGTCGGCTTCATAGGGGTGTACCACTCTGCAGGCATAGCCTCTACAATATCTTGACACATGCTCTGCACTAAACCTCCTATGAAAGTATTGTAAACTGCAGCTAGACCCCAAAGGGGGGGGCTGGACCCTTTGCCATGGGACCCCGAGAGACATGAGGTTTGATATCAACCATGTGGCCTCGCTCCGTGCTGATATCAACCATGTGGCCTCGTTGCGTGCTGACCATAGGGTTCAAGACAGGTGGCTGCCTTAAACGCTCCTCAATGCAAGTGGGTTGGTGCTGCTTAAGGCCACCTCGCAGGTGCTCCCAAGATCGAAGCAAGCTCATGGCGAAGCGATCCTCCCATCTCTTGCTCAAGCCTACTGTGCACATCTGTGTGAAAATCCAACAGGTGGAAGGGCTCCATGGGCCTCCCTTCTGTGGGACCCTGGCCCTGACCCTGGAGCAATAGCTCCTTCCAGGGCTCCTCCCCTTGAAGTTCTTTGACCACAAGCTTCCCAAGGAGAACTCTACTATGCTGTTCTAGGTCGATGCCCAACCCTCCCTAAGAGCAAGGTAAAGTGATGTCTTGCCAAGAGACCTTGGCTCGAGCCGACTACGTGTCTCGCCTTGACCACAAGAAGTTCTTGATCAACCTCTCCAGCTAGTTGATACAAGAGCTCGAGTACCACATAGTAGCTAGCAGCACCTGGTTGGCCACCACAACTCTGTCAGCAAGAGAAAGCCGTGTTGAGCTCCAATGGAGCAGTTTCCTTTGGATGGAGACGAGGAGGGGAGTAATCTGCTTCTCTAGAGACAGATCCAAACCAACCTGACAGCCTAAGTAGCATACCGGTGTCCTTGGAGGAATCCACCTAAAGCCCTCTCCAGGCGACCAATCAAGCATGGGAGCAATACCAACCTTGTCACGAGAACGGACACCATGTGCCAATGGAAAAGAACAGACTGAACAAACTTTTAGCACTTCAATAACAATTGAATTGAAAGAGAGAGAGAGAGAGAGAGAGAGAGAGAGCACACGCGATACGGAGTGGCGGAATTTCACCCCAGAGAGTACTGGCCCCAAACCTTGGCTCCCCTTTCGGTGTTTCTTTATATTACTTGAACTCGGTACAATGCCGGTACTCATGCTCTATACCTTCACCGAGAAGTGTGCCAGAGACTGAGTTCTCAACACATATTTATAGGCCCTTGGCCTATGAAAAGCAGTTTACATGAAAAGCTGCAAACTCAAATGACAAAATCATTTGGCCCCAAAAGCACTAGCATGCAAAAGCTGCAAGTGCGTTTTGCGGAAATCTGTATAGGTGCCACTTCAGCACAGCCAACGTAAAACGTGGAATTCCGTACTTGTTGCCACGTCGGCACAGATAGCGTGATTACAGAAATCTATCATCAACTTGTCACGCAAGAGATTGTGAGTGTGTGTGTATGTGCGCGTGCGGTTCTAGTGACAGAAGTGTTTGCCTTTGGTTTCTGGGTGCATAGTCCTTGTCGTTCTTCTTGTATACTTTTTTGGTGTATGAGGGGAGTGGCCGGGCGTGCCCTACCCGACTCCGAAACAAAACAAAAAACGTGCGGTTCTGGTTCATTTTAATGCCTTTAGGTCCCCTGGGGCCCCATCGGACGGGGTCCCATAAATTGGTGGGAACTCTTCTTTAAAAATAGGCCACTTAGCCAAACTTTGCAAGTTGGTGAAACTTCTTCTGTTGCTTCTAGGGTTTAGGCTTCTCAACCGGGATCTGAAGGTTGGCTCCGTTCTTCAGTGGCTCGACACGTCAGCAATTTGTGATATCAGAAAGCCACTGTCATCCGCCAATTGATCACAATAGAACACCTCAAGAGCATGCTCACATGCGTGCAAGCTGGCCTGCCGGCCCTGCAAAAACATACCTGAGTCATCAGCAAACAAACTTAGCGTCCAAAAGCTCCTCTCCCCAAATTGGTAGTTGCAGACCACGCAAACCAACCTCGTGTGAGGTCAAGAATCTACTCATGCCTAAGCATCAAAAAGAAATAGGAAGGGGGCAAGAGGGCAGCCCTGTCGAACCTAGCATGTCACCATGAATCGTTTTCCTCTTCCCTTTGCCAACAACTCTTGAGTGTGCGCACGCCTAAAGAGAGCTGACATTCCCTAATCCATGCATTTGAAAACACCAGCCGGTGTAGGATGCCCTCAAGGAAACCCCAGCTAACTATATCACATGCCTTCTCAAAATCGAGTAGTACCATAAGATCCTCTTCTCAGAGACGTGGAAGCTGGTTAGCTTTACCAGGCACATGCTCAATCAAACCACCAAATTGCTCAAAAACTTGTGACCACCGTGCTTGGCGATGACTCCAATGTGTACTAGGCATAGACTGGAGCCACTCGAGGGCTTGATGATCTGTGCGAACTGTGAACTCTCTACCTTACAGAAAATGCTTCCAATGCTTGAGAGAGTGAATGACAGTTCTTTGTCATAAATTGAATAATTCTTTTCGGTACTATTTAACTTCCGACTGAGAAATGCAACTGGACGGCCATGCTGTTGAAGCACAGCACCTATGGTGACATTGCTTGCATCCGTCCATACCTCAAAGGGGTGGTCCCAAGAGGTAAGGACAAGACACGACGCTTTTGTCACCGCAACCTTGAGAGCTGCGAAAGCCTACACGGCTGCCTCGGGCAGAACTATGTGCTGTCGGCGAGTTTTTACACCTTTCAAAACATATCTTTTGGGTGCGGCAATGCGTGCAAAATTCTGTATGTGCAAACTATATGCTTGACATAAGCCAAGAAAAGAACGCACATCATGTGCAATTTTTGGGCAAATTCCAATTATGAACCTGTTCTACCTTCGCGGGATCACGCTTGACACCTTCTATATAAATGATATAACCCAGATAAGTAACTTCAGTGAGAAAAAATTCAGATTTCTTAGCTGCAATTGTACAACTGACACTCATCCAAACGGGCTAAAACCCTTTCTACATCCTTTTCATGTTGTTCCCACAATGTAGAAAAAATGAGAATATCATCAAGAAAGATAATTACACACACGCCAATCATATCGCCAAAACGGCCTACCATGAGACGGTTAAATGTACCCATGACACCTGTCAATCAAGGCATAACCACATACTCCCATTGCCCTCGCCCAGTGCGAAAGGCTGTCTTGTAGATGTCGCCTTTGAATACCCTTACTTGATGGTATTCACTTTTGAGATTGACCTTGCTGAAAACCTTTGCCCCATTGAGTCTATCAAGGATATACTCAATGTGAGGCATCAGAAACTTATTCTGGACAATCATCTTGTTCAAAACCCTGTAATCAACGCATAAACGAGACGAACCATCCTTCTTGCGAACAAATAAGATAAGAGCAGCAAAAGGACTTACATTAGGACGTATGAATCCACTGGCCACCAACTCCGTGAGTTGCCGCTCTAACTCTTCTTCTTTGAGTCTTGTTCAAACAGTAGGAAGCCTTACTGACTGGCTGTGCCTCCTCTATGAATTCGATGCAATGGTCCTCCGGCCGCTCGGGGGAAAGACGGGGTGGAAGATCATCCTGCAAAAAGAGGTGCCCATACTTGGTAAACAAAGTTGAATACCTGTATGGAGCCTTAATGCTCTGGGTAACTGGAGAGGCATAGATGAATGCCGCTTGTGCTCCTCTTCGTAATTCACGCTTCGCCTACACATGAGAAATGAGAGGTAAAGAATGTAGACCCTCCTCACGACGAATGATAATGGGAGAGTCACTTTTTGCATTTAGAGTGAACTTATTGTCTGCCCAATCAATGAGAGGGTTATGCTCACGAAACCATCTAATGCCCAAAATTGTATCACATCCTGAGAGAGGAGACACGATAATTTTTTACCGAACGGAAGCTTGCGGAATAGTGAATAACACATCAAGGCACTCTTGCGTAATGAGAGAGTCGATACCGGGAGCGAAGCTCGACACCTCGAGAGGAGTTGTCTTGCTAACCTCCAGGCGGGCTCTCTCTACAAGAGAGTCACCAATCACATCATGCATGCTACCTGAATCAAACAATATGACAGAACGCTGACCCTTCACATGACCATAACATTTAAAGAGAGACTCATCAATGTATGTGTCAGAAACATGTGGAGAGTCATATTGGTTCACTAAAGTGCTTGTGATAGCGATCATTGCTTTGGGTTCTTTAGGTGGTGGTGTCTTAGGACAAGCCTACTTTATATGACCCTTGACATCACATTGATAACATTGACCTTCCTTAGCATAAATGACTTGTTCTTCTGGCGTTATGTATCCTCCTATAATTCCTTGTGCAGCTTTTTCATTTGGGGTTAGCTTAGGTTTAGCAGGTGTTTTAGCTTTACCCGTAGATTCATTTTGAGAGTTCTTTTCCAAAGGATTAGAGGAAGATGGGCTAGAAGAGTTACCATTCTTACCATTCTGTGGGTTCTGAGGAGACTGAGAGGTACTGTGAGAAGACTTGTTCTCCTTAGGCTTTCCTTTGTTGTGCTTCATCTCCTGTGCGAGAGCAATCTCTACCGCCGTGTTGAGATCCACGGGGTCGAGTACTTCGACATCAAACTTGATATACTCGTCCAGCCCGAAAAGGAATGCCTCTTTGCTCTCATCATCCGATTTGCGTAATTGGGTGCCGAGCTGCAAAACACGGTTAGAGAAAGACATAACTGGCATACCATTTTGCTTGAGACTGCACCAATCGTCTTTCAACCGCGTTAGGTACTGAGGTGGCATAAACCGCGCCTTGAGCTTGTCTTGGAAGTCAGTCCAATTGAAGGAAAGGGGTGCGTCTTCTTCGGCTTCCTCAGGTGCGCGGTCAACTGTGCCTCTTGCCACGCTTGATACCAATTATTGGCATCACCGGCAAGATACTTGGTTGCCGTCAAAACCTTGCTATTCCTTGTTTTCTTAGTTGTCGCAAAGTAAGCATTAAATTGATGCAACTAAGAATGAATAACATTAGCATCCATCTTCCTGTCATACTTACTGACATCAACTTCTCGGTGACTGGATTGTTGGAGTCCGCATCTCTACTTGTGCTATCTAATGAGCTGTCCACATCCTTGACTGGCTCGGACCTCGAGTTGAGTACTTGTAGGACCAACTCTTGCATGCGTTGGTCTCTCTACGTCTCATGATCTAACTCCATAGCCGCTCGCCTTTCATCGGCCGCTATGCGTTGCGCCTCTTGTTGTAGCATCATGTCCATCATCGACTTGACCAAAGCCTCCATAGGTTTTGGTGCAACCCGTGGCATAGATGGGAATGGGGGAGGATTGGGAAAAAATCCTCTTGGTGGGGAAACTTCTTTGTCTTCAACTCCACTCTCATCACCTTCACGCAAAGTATTCATTCCGCTTTGGGTGATGACCATACACTGAGATCTTAAGTTATCGAGGAACTTGGGTTCTTGAGGTTCTTGAGGTTCTTGGGTTCTTGAGGTTCTTGAGTTCTTGAGGTTCCCGAGATCTTTAGCTTGCAATCGGTGTTTGAGAAGGCTTTTCTCTTACCCGAGCTCGACTCTTCCCTGCAGGCGTACCCCTTGGCGGCCTTGCGCTCACACCAAAGTTGCTTTTTCCCACCTCACGTCGATTGGCCGGCCGCTAAGTGCCCGGTCCGCTCTCAATGAGTGAAAAGAGGAACAAGAGGAGGCTGGACAAGTCCTTCTTTCTTGGGTTACCTGTCACTTTTCAAAAACACGATTAGGAATCGACACGCCCAAGTGGACTTGGGTTACATGCGATTGCAACAAGCAAAAAATTTATTGTGGTTCTTTCCTTGAGTGATATAGAACACTGCCAAAAGCTCTGATACCAATGTAAGGTGCAGCGGAAGTGAATGTTGATATTGCTCAAGATGAGTGCTCCGAGCTATGCTCAAGGGTTCCTTTTTCTTATGCGAGGGAGAGCCTGCCGTTCCTTATAGAGAGAGAATGCAATGATCACAAACAAAGTGAATGCTACTGTGAATGAAGGTGTTGAGACTGAGAGAAAGAGAGAGAGAGAGAGAGAGAGAGAGAGAGAGAGGAATACGACACCAGACGGTTCTCAAACCCTCCTCCAAAAGCCCCCCTCTCTATGGCGAGAGAGGTCTATGCTATAGATTGCACAAATCTGGTACAATGGTCCAAATGCAATGGACTTGCCAACGAGGACGGCTAAAAACTGAAAACTAAAAAGGCTAGGGCTGAAATGTTGAAATTTGGAAGACGTTGACTTTCTGCTGAATACTGACACTGTGTTGGCAAGGATGGCAATGATGACGATTCGACGACGATGCGTTGAAAACGCAGATGCTGAAAGCTGAAAACAGCGGGCTGAAACTGTAAACGCTGGCTGACTCGACGTTACGGCGAGGATCTGTTGCAGGTAGGTGGGATCTGCGAGGCTAGGGGCTGGATCTGCAGAGGCTTAGTGCTGAAAACTGAAAACGCTAATGGTCTTGGCTGATCTGGCGTCAGGAATCTGAAAAATACCAGGCGTGATTTATAACTGAAAACGCCAGGCTAATCTGCTGCTAGGCTAATCTGCTGCTGGAGAAAACGCTAGGGAGGTTCTGCTACAGAAAACGGTGATGAATGGAATCAAAAAGGCTGGCTGCTTCTGTTGGCTGAAAACGGAGGAGAGTCTTTTGCCAGTCTTGCTGAGAAGTCATACTGCAAGTCCCTGAGCTTCTTCTATTGCTTCTTCTGCTAGAAATGGGTGTCCCCCTTGTCTTCTTATATAGCTGCCGAAAGCTGGGTCGAGCAGTTACTCCTACAGCCCACGACCTGAAAATTTATAAAATAAAATAATAAAATGCCCAATTCTTTGTAAAATGTTATGTCCCAAAACTGGTCGCGATTTGGTCCTTCTGTTTGGATAATTCATATGTTGGGTGGTATTGGGTGTGCAATCAGAGGATATGCAACTAATCTAACTGCTTGGACATGCACGGCCCGCTCACGGGCTCACAAAGGTGCCAAAACACTTTTGAGGCTGACCTGAACCCTAGACGTGAGATAGCTTGTCCACATGCACATAGGGTCAGATATGCACGTGACAGGTACACTATCCTCAAGCCAAGGAAGCAAACCAAAATGGGCAAGTCTACTTCCTCGACAAGAATATCAGTAGCTGGGTTGAAACCATGGCGTCGCTGTTAAAATGAATCTTGATTGCAGTAATGGCCAACGGGCTCATCGAAATGACCTTGGAAGCCATCCCGGGAGTCTCAAACTCGATCTAATAGTAGTCACACCCGAGGAGCTAGTCGTGCTGTCACCAGGAGGTGTATTTTTCCTATTGCCTTTCGTAAATAAGTACTATATATTTTTATTTATTTTTATTTCTACTTGTTTTCCCTGGAACCCTTGAAAAGGTGCAAGTGGACATTGCATGGCCAGTATGAAACGGCTCTGGCCGAATAGGTTTCTCACATCTGGAGTCTGAGTCGGTCAGTCTGGGACTGGTCGAGCCAATTAGCACTGAATTCTAATGAGTATTGTGTGCCAAATGAAGTCTGGGCCACTCGGAAAGTCACTTACAACTTTATAAGTCAGTGGGAACTAGGGAATTAACTAAGGGGCAAACTGGACACTTGGCAGGAGGAGAGCAGCCTGCAGGACACCTCAATAAGAGGAGGCACCCATTTGAGGCTGGGGGTTGTTTTTTGCTCAATAAGTGACCTACAGTGTGTGTGTGAGTAGTGGGTGCAGGTCTACAGCTTTAATGGAAAGCTTGTCTTCTCCTCTGTCTCATGTAGCGCGATGATTTGCTCTCGTGCATCTCTCTCTCCCCTTTGGCACATATGGTAATGCCCCACTAGTTTGGCTATTCAGATGAACATGTACAGTTCTGGGGGTTATGCGCGTTTGCCAAGGCAAGAGCCTTCTGAACAGGAACCGGATTAGCTAATTGCTAATCCCCCACCAGAAAGCTTCGAGATAGCGAGGGAATCCGTCCTAGACAGGTGCTTTTGACCTACAGGGGTTTTTGCGCCGTTATGTTGCCAAAATCAGGTCGAAAACCTGCGTTTTTAGCCCTCACCATGTTTGGACAGCTTTGTGAAAGCTTGTGCTAAGTGGTCGGATCGTCTACCTTCATTTTGAATAAAGAAATACTGAAGGGGGCGCCAGTCTTTGGGGCCTACAGGGTGTCGGTCTCGTGTGCGCAGTGACATTCTAGTCGCTGGACGCAACTGTGTTCTCTTCCCTTCTCAGTGCTCTGTGTAAAGTTAACAGGTAATTGAAATAGTACCGCCCTCTACGTTGTACAGGCCGGTTATACGCACAACTCTCCTCTACTCGGTTTAGTGCCTGTAATCATGTAGATGACGGAGGTGGCCTAAAGGCACTCCACATCTGTTGCAAGGCTCGCTTACTCTATCGACGAAAGAGCAAGTCGGATAGTCGGCTCTGCAAGATCAAGCGAGGGGGCTTCGTCAAAGTCTCTCTGAGGCGGAGTAGGAGCGTCCATCTATGTTTGCTACTGCTGAGGGGGGGCGAAGTGTCGACACGGCCTTTTTGTTGTTGTGAGAACTCCCTCTGAAGGAGGTCCGAGAGGCAAAATGGAGGGCAGGCACAGCGAAGAGGGGGGGGGGGGGGGGTTCAAAGTCAACGATGCAGAAGTGTAGAGACCAAGGGGAGAGCACGAGAGAGAGAGAGAGAGAGAGAGAGAGAGAGAGAGAGAGAGTCTCCTAAACCAATGAACCTTGGCAATGAAGAATTGATATAATACAATCGTGGCTCAGGCTTTGCTTATTATAGCAACCTCAGTAAATTGCCCTATCCAAACTTTGACAAATAAGTAAGATAATTACCTAAGAGCCAAACTAAATAATTGGATCACATTGGGCAGCTCTCTTGAGATGCCAAAACTCTCTAACACCCTCTCTGCAGCTCATAGTGGATATAAATAGTGAGACCAAATCGATGAAGAAGCTACCATGGACACCCTAGCAGCTGTAGACTACTGGATACACCTCGGATTTGCTAATCCTCAACTTTGTACCGTAGAAGAATTCCATCTTGAGCATCGGTTGCCTTATAGAAAATTAAATTGTAGACCACACTACGTCCAAGAATCCTCATTTGTGAATTGTGAACACATCACTTTCCAGATAATGAACTGTCCATAATCCGACCAACAACAATGGATTGGTGCAATCATCGAGAGTGTTTTAACATGCATGTGCCTTGAACTCCGACCCACGAGTTCAAACACCGGTAACTTGAACTCCAACAAAAGGGTCCATACAGAGCACTCTTTGCCACTCACAAGCCTCTCTCTGGCTGAAGCTAGTGGCAACATCTGCCCTCTGATTAGAAATCTGGTGTCATGGCCATTGTGGTCACCACCACATGTGCCATGCCGATCTCCTCGGTCAAGTCTTTATTACCGTAATCTTTGTCCAGCTTGCCTTTGTCTTTGTCTTCCTATGAGCGCCTGCTTTTGTATTTGGCTTCAAACTCCCGAGCCAAACAAAGTGTCGTGTCACATTTATAACAATTGTGGTCAAACCTCGTGGATACCGCGGCAGCTAATTGAGTACTGGTACTACCATCCTTGTCAAGCTTGCCTTTGCCTCGGTCCTCTAGCGAACTCGCCCATTTGCTTTTGGCTTCACAATCTCGAGCCAAACAATTTTCCAGGTTCCTTGAGAACTGTGGTTTAGTATAGACTACTAACTGGATGGTTGATCTGCTTTCCATAGCAGATAGTTGGTTTTGGTTGATGTTGCTTGCACTCGAGCAAAGGGGGGGACTATATTGAAGTTGCAAGATCTGGAATTTGCAAGTCCTTCTCGCACTCCAAAGGGTGGCCGCACAATCCCCAAGCCGCTTCGCCCTAAGCTGATCCACTTTTCTTTCACTCCTCTCCTTCCATGCTGCTCCTAAACACCGTCAAGACTCTTGCAAGTTGTCTTCCCAAGGGAGGTCCCGAAAAAGTTCACCTCGCGAGCTGCTTTCACTTCTCCAAACTCCTCCAATGCCCTTCACAAACCTCGTACACTCCTCCCAAAGCCAAGAGTACCTTCTCCAATGCCCTTAGCTTGGGCTATCAACACCCAAAGCATAGCTAGTTAGGACGTTGTAAAACACAGCACCGGGAGGGGGGGGGGGGGGGGGGGGGGGGAGGGCACTGTCAAGGGAGAGTAGAGGGCGTAGGCGGGTGCGTTTCAGAATGCTGGCAGGAAAGGAGGGGGGGGGGGGGGGGGTTTCCCAAGTAGTAAGTAACGTCCCAGAACGCTGTCGCTAGGTGACTATCACCATCGCGCCAAGCAATGCCGAGTGCGTTTCAAAACGCCAAGCTAGCTGCACCACGCGAACCAGTGGGCACCAAGGGGTGGGACGATGGAAGACAACACTGGGTGCAGAAATGCCAAGCGTTTTAGAACGCAAGGGGTAGCGAGGGGAACACCAATTGGTAGTGTTTTAAAACGCTAACGGTAGAGACTGGAGGGGGAAGGCGCCGTCGGCAAGGGAACATTCTCCACGGGTTCTCTTCACGGGACGCCTTGCTCGCCTAAGGTCACGAAGCACTAAGCTCTAATACCATGTCAGTCAACGATGCGGAGGCGTAGTGACCAATGGGGGGAAGAGAGAAGAAGAAGAAGAAGCAGAGAGTTTTAACATCGTAGGAAACTATCCCAAGAGACCTTGAAGATCTAGCCGACGAGGAGAGTTGAACTCAAGACTTGTTATTGAAGAGAGAGAGAGTTTGTTGTGTGTGTGTATCCGGGGTTAGCCACGTCACCCATTTGTGACATAAGCCATAAAGATCACTTGCAAAGAAGGATCAAGGATTCTTTTCAAGCCGCTGTTTTTCTCAAAGGTAGTGCCATGCAGTGGTGGATCTCTATAGCTACCAAGCCGTACACTCCAAGGACTTGGCAAGCTTTCAAGAAAAAATTTGCCCAAAGTTACATGCCTTCAAAAATCTTCCTTCGGATTGCAACTCTGGCAGAGTGGGGTATCTTAAAATGCTTGCCATGGAAACCCTAGCAGATTATAGCTTGCAATTTCTCGACATCTCTCAATAGGTGCCTCTTCTCGATCTGGTACCCTTGGAGGTCCGATATGATTGCTATGTCTTGGGACTACCATCACCGCCACAGGAACACTGTCTGTCCAAGAGCATATGGACCATGGTGCAGTCGGCTACGACCTTATGGAAGGAAACTAACCCTAATTTTTGGTGCAAGTTTCAGGATGGAAAGTCAGTCGACTTTTCAAGCTCGACTGATGTCAAGATTGCTTTTCAAGTTTGAATGTGTTTGAGAACTTATTTAGTGATCCTGTTTGGAATTTGTTTGAAATGGATGGTATTTGTTTTGAACCTGTCTTGGTGCCGATTTGAACTGTTTGACTCTGGTTTAAATACTGGTTTCAATGCTTGGTGATTTACTCCCGGGTGGAGTAGTGAGAAATGTTGTTTTGGTATTGTTTGAACCTCGGAACGACGCAAACGGGATGTCTAGGGAGCATTTTGTTGTATGCTTGAAAACCTCGGAACGACTTAGACGGGATGTTTGGGGAGCGTTTCGTTGTATGTTGGAAAACCTCCGAACGACGCAGACGGGATGTATGGGGAGTGTTTGGTTGTATGCTTAAACCTCCAAGCGACGCAGGCTGCGATCTGGGGAGCGTTTGGTTGTACTAGTTCTCTAAATTTATGGCCCGGACCTTTTTAGGTTATTTGCAAGGGAAGTGACGAGGTAGTCATTGAGTAGCTTCATACCGCAAACCGTTGTCTCATGGGAGTGCTTAGCGGCGTTGTTCGTTGCGTCTTGTAACATGCATATGTGAGCATATGTGAGCATTTGTGTTGTATTGTGATGTACTCCTTATTGGATGAGATTCTTCTAGGAAGCCAACGACCCAGGAAATCAAGAGCTCCGATTTGGAATGAGAAAACTGATTGTCCCTCTTAGACTTTATCTTATTTCCGTTCGTTTTAATTTGTACCTTGACATTGTATCAAATTCATCAGGATTGTACCGGTTTGGTCTCATAGGTCATTTTGGCCGTTTTTAGACGCTTAATATAACATTTCATTCCATTTCATTTCTCTGTCTCTATGTGCATAGTCAATCTTATGCAAAGGTTTATCAAGCACAAAGGTAGTTTTTTGTATATGAACCACTTCGTACATAAATGTTTGTGTTTTTTGAGTCATGCTTTTTTTTGAATAAGCAGATGTGATTATCGTTTGTGACTGAAAAACATGCACATTTGGGTGAAATGGGCTGAGTAGTTAAACTTTCATTTATTGGGTGTTTTACAGCTATTACAAATCGTTACCCCCTGTGAGCAAGGCTTATGGCACTACATGCTTTCTTACCACTCTGGGATATCAGCTGGGCCTAATCAACGTATATCTCCTTTTGATGGATTATGAGAAGGTTCTTTACAAGTTCCAGGTGTGTTTTTCTGCACCTACAGAGGAATTTGTCAATGGTTGTTTTTTCCACAATGACGAGTGCTCAAAACAGCTGTTAGAAAGTTCTTATCAATGGTCTTGTTCTTCTTGTGTAGGTTTGGCGCTTGTTAACAAACTTTCTGTTTCTCGGTCCATTTTCCATCAATTTTGGAATAAGACTCTTGATGATGTAAGGCCACTTCATTTCTTGGGAGTCGTTAGTTCATCATTTAAGGGTGTGGTGCTCGGTCTTTTGCCTAATTACTGTGTAGAATGTTGATGAATGAGTGCATAAGTGACCATTGGCTGTGTACAAATATAGATTAACAAAGCTCATGCTCCACAAAACATCATTTAAAAGTCTTTAAGCTAAAATTGTAGATTATCATTCTTGTATTAGCATTTGTATTGTTCTGTGGTTATTGAAGGTACTGGATAATTTAGCTGAAGCAGCAACTTTGAAACTTTATTTCGTTTCTGAGTTTCCAGAACTACGGCCTGTGGTCTCTGTTCGAACTTAGTTTTGGTTCTCAACTGGTATCTAGGTTTGGTTTCCAATTCTTGTCCAGACAGCCCTCTCTCAAGAATGCGCTTCCCTCCTAGAATTGTCTTATGAGAATATTCTGCCCATTACCGTTTTCCCTTTGTAACTCATACATTGGGAAACCACTACTTTGGATTTTGTCAAGGCTTAGCTCTCATTCTCCGGGCCATGCGTTGGTTGATAAGTGAGCACTGAGGAATAAGTCTGGCTTATTCTGCCTCTTTTTTCAATCTCTTTGCTAATCGTCTCAGATTTGAGTTGATGCTGTACTGATTTGGACCAGAATTGCCACTTCTCTGCTCAACTATGTTCATTTTATGTGAAGTAATATGAAGGGTATTGCCAAGGTCACTTTGGCCTTTTGAAGAGGTTAATATAACATTTCATTTCTCTCTCTCTCTCTCTCTCTCTCTCTCTCTCTCTCTCTCTCTCTCTCTCTCTCTCTCTCTCGTGTATTCTCCTCTACGCTTCCGCATTATCGACTTTGACATTGTATCAGAGCTTTGTGCTTGGTGATCATTGGAGGATTTGCACGCCAAGAGGAAAGGATTGAAGAAGTATTAACCTCGCAAAGAAGGGCAGCTGCGTTTTTGTCTAGAGGATCGACGCTTTTCCATCGCCCTAGCATTTTGAAACGCAGGCAGGAAGGGGGATCTCCATCAGCAATTGAAGGGCGGCACATTTGGACAATCGGCGTGTCTATTAGCGTTTTGAAACGCAGCCAACAGGGACGGGGAGAAGTAAGCAACGTCTTCAAAACACATGCAGCTCTACAGATCCGATTCGTAAGCGTCTCGAGATGCAGTGGTGACACATCTCCTTTGGCAGCCCTCTCATTGCCTTCTTGTTCACTGTTTGCCAAGCAGCATTTTGAAACGCTGCCAGGCAATGCACGAGATTTTGGCCAGCGTTTTTCAGGGCATCTCGAAAGGCTGCGATGTTGTGAAGGTCACACTTGCTAATTGGTGAAGAATTGCATTTCAAAACGCAGCATGCAATGGACAGTTTTGGAGCTTGTTTTTTTTTCCATGCCAATTAAATGGCTATTGAAACGTTGCAGGCAATGTTTCCATTTGCATTTTGATATGCTAAGGGAAGAACCGATTTACCGGTTTTGGACTTGCAATGGCATTTTGAAAGAAATGGAAATGCAAGGCCGAAAGAGCTGTAAAGGCATAAGCAAGGGCTTGTTTCCTCGTAGCTCCGGCATCAACAACAACAATGATAAACCAATGGCTATGAAAAGTGGATTGTACAACACCCAGTTAGTGGCCTATGCACGGGCAAAGTTCTCAAGGAAGCCATCAATTTGTTTGGCTCGAGATTGTGAAGCCAAAAGCAAATGCATGAGTTCGCTAGAGGACAAAGGCAAAGGCAAGCTTGACAAGGATGGCAATACGAGTGCTCAATTAGCTGCCTCGGCACCTACGAGGTCCAACAACCATTGTTATGAAAGTGACAAGAGGCTTTGTTTGGATCGGGAATACGAAGCCAACGGCAAACGGAGGAACTCACAAGAAGACGAAGGCAAGGGCAAGCTGGGCAGAGATAACGGTGATAAAGATTTGACAAAGGAGATTGGCATGGCACATGTGGTGGCGGCCACAGTTGCCGCAACTAGCTTCAGCCAGAGAGGGGCTTGCGAGCGGCAGAGAGGGGCAAAGTGAAGCTCCCTACAAGTAATTTGGACCCTTGTGTTGTAGTTCAAGTTATTGATGTTTGAACCTGTGGGTCGGAGTTCAAGGCACATGCATCTGGCAAGGAACCAATCAGACGTATCTAAAACACTATAGATGAGTGCACCAATCCATTGTTGTTGGCGAGATTATTGACAAGATGTGTTTCAAAGTTCATTGTCTGGAAAGTCTTGACGTGATGTGTTCACAATTCACGAATGGGGATTCTTGGACGTAGTGTGATCTATAGTTCAATTTTCCAAAAGGCAACCGATGTTCAAGATGGAATTCTTCTAAGGTAAAAGGTTGAGGGTAGCATAATCGAGGTGAATCCAGTATCCTGGTATCCTGGCCAGTGCTGGGGTGTCCATGGTAGCTTCTTCATCGACTTGGTCTCACTATTTATGTCCACTATGAGTTGCAGAGCTGTTGTCAAAGTTGTGGCATCTCAAGTGAGCTGCCCAATGTGATCCCAATATTTATTTTGGCTTTAGGTATTTATTTATTTTGGCTTTAGGTATTTATTTTACTTGATTGTCAAACTCTGGATAGGGCAATTTGCTAAGATGACTATATAAGTACACCTAGCCCCCGAATCATCAATTCATTGCCAAGGTTGGTTCAGCAGTCTCTCTCTCTCTCTCTCTCTCTCTCTCTCTCTCTCTCTCTCTCGTATTCTCCCTCTCTCTCTCTCTCTCTCTCTCTCTCTCTCTCTCTCTCTCTCTCTCTCTCGCTCTCTCGCTCTCGTATTCTCCCCATTGCTCTAGGCTTCCGCATCGTCGACTTTGATAAACCATGCGCTATGTTTGTGTGTGAGAAAGAGAGAGAGTTCTGCTTGTGTTTTTCTTTTCTGCTGATTATGTTTGCCTGTCTGTTGCATGCAATTGGTTTTCTTGTTTGCCAGTATGTGCCTGCTCTTGCTGTGCGTTTGATTGCATGTTTGCATGCGTGGTCATGTGGGTATGTGTATGGCTGTTTGTGCTTGTTTTGTTTCATTTTGTTTTCTTCTGTTTGATGGGCAGTTCGGTTGTGTCTATCCTTGGGGGTGCAGTAGCTGGGTGGACCCCGTCTCTTCCTTGCTGCAGTTCTTTCCATCACCTATTCAGATTTTGTTACAGACTGCAGTGCCACTGGCACACATTGTTTGGGATCTAGGGAAGGAGCAGTGGCCTCCACATCAAGATTCGGGATGTTTTGTTGAGTTTACACAACAAACATTTGACGTCACATCCTCATTAGACATGATCCCTTTCCTCTTGGCATGACGTTTACAATATTGGCTTGATTAGAAGCGAAGTCTCATGCTTTTCTATCTGGGTTTCTGGGTTTTGTGCATATGTCCACATTTGACTGGTGTGATTGGGGATGATTCAGGTTTACCACCTGTTGATAACATGGCATGCTAATGATGTGGCAGCAGTGATGACATGGCTGATGATGTGGTAGCAGTGCTGAGGTGGCAGCTATGCAGATGCTTTTGGCATAGCTGTTCGAAGCAGAAGCTTTTTAGCCATATGCTGTTGTTGCAACTGGAGTTGCTTCTGGGCGTTGTGTGCGCGTGCACATGCGGTGGGGCGTAGCATATATTGATACCTAGTTGTACAGTCAATTTTGGGCACTGATGAAGTTGGTCATTTCTATGCAAGATGGAGTTGATGAATTTAGTATGGAAGAGTCTATAACGTATACTTTCCTTTTAACATGATTCTTGGCTCTCCCTGGCTATGAAAATTTGCCTCCTATTAGTGTTGGTAAGATCTTCAATTTTACCATTTGTAGGAAAAATAATTATTGAATTTTAAAGTTGCTTGGTTTTCTTTTGCCATTTTATTTGGGCGTGCCTGCAGAGCATCTTCGTTTGTATCATCTGTAGGAAAAGTGAGTATTAAAGCTTTAAAGTTGCTTGCGTTATATTTGGCTGTGAGTTATATTTGGCTGCCTTATTTGCTCTTGCCTGCAGAGCAAGATATGGTGTACAACTTGAGCAAGGAACCTTCCAAGGAAGGACAGCTGATTTTCTTTGGATGATGCTGTTCTCTATGTTTACTTTATTGGTGAGTACAGTTTTCCCTACGAGCTTGCTTGTAGACGTTCCAAAAGCTTCTCTCTTTAAACTATCTATCCAACTCCCACATGGAAGTGGTCTCCTTGGTATACTGACTGGGCTCATCAATAATTTTTCAGGGGATTGGGTTGATTATACCACCTCTTCGGCAACCGATTATGGGCCCCTCACTGGTTTTCATGCTCTTATACTTGTGGAGCAGAGAGTATGCTAGTGCACGAATTAACATCATGGGCCTTTTCACAGTACAGGTTGGTTCGTTTTTGACATCCCTACCAGCTAAAAACTATCCAACAGGTTTTATTGTCTAACACAATTTGGAGCTCTTGTTGACAGGGCTTCTACTTACCCTGGGTCATGCTTTTGCTTAACGTTATCTTTGGTTCACCCCTCGTGACGGACTTGATGGGCATCATTGTGGGACATGTCTACTACTTTCTCACAGTTTTACATCCTCGTAACAGAGGGCGTAACTTCCTGAAAACCCCCTTATGGGTGTATCCTTAACGTGTGTTGTATTCGGATTTTCTGTTTGGAGGCATTCTCTTATTTCTCTTTGTTCAAGGATGCCCTCTTTCAGGTGTTTCTTTGACATTCTATCACAGACACAAGCTTACTTTAAGGTTGCTAAATGTCGTACCCCAAGTGGGTGTTCAAGCCCCGCCTCAGCCAGCCAGTAGGGGGACTGCTTTCACAGGTAGGAGTTACCGGCTCCAGTAAACATGAACGAAAAGATTTTTGATCATGGAGGTCAGCCTTGATTACATTCAAAGTTCAGTCTCAAAGAGCATCTAAACTCCAATATGTACACATCCCTTTTTAACCAAAAAGTCCCTTGTGGGGCAATTTTGTAGCTTTTGATTATACCTTCAACAATTAGAGCAAGTCAGGGCTACTTTTTGAGTTGGGGGGCTTACGTGTGGTGCCCACTTTGTTATCATTAAATGAGCTACTTATTCAGTAAAAATTTGTATGATACATAAAAAGAGGAGCTCTTATTGGAGTACTTGTAACAATATCCTATTTCTTTTTCGCCATCGAAGGATGGCTCAGTCTCTATCTGCTTTGTGTAGTCTTTTTGGAACAAGGTACAATTGTGCCATGAAAATTGAGCTTGTTTATGAATTCATTAGCAATGGTTGCCACTGATTCTGTTTTAGGTGTTTAATGTGCAATCAAAGGAACTCCCTTCATGTGGATGGTTAGCATTGTATATAATGATTTGAGATAGCTAATTTGAGCGAACACAATTTAAGGACGGGGGTTTCAGGGACTGTTCAAAATAGGGCCAAGTAGGATGTTAGTGTCTCTTGTAATGTCATTTTGAAGCTGATGTGGTTTGTGCAAGCTCCAGCTTTGCCAATAGCTAGACATGTTCTCTCTCTCTCTTCAAAGAGCCCAGATTTACCCTCGCCTTACTTTCACAATAGAAGTAGCCAAACTTGAAAATAGTATTGATTACACATCATGTAGTCATGGATAATTAAGTTGAACCTATTGGTGACTTTATGCCACAAATAGAGGTAGTGATACACATAATTGAATGGTCATTAGTTGTCTAACGAAGGGCTTGTCAAGAATCTCCTTGTAGTTGGGGTCCTTGTCAAACAGGTATGCATGTATTCAACCCCACAACTCGTGATAACAATGTTCGTCTTTTTCATGGTTTCCATATACCAATTGGGAGTATCATTCATGTCTTTCACAGCTTGCTTACCGCATTTTCCCCCCATCGTTTTAGTAGCTATGCTAATACTAGCTTCATGTCTAGTATAGCCATAGCTTTGATGAAGGAAACCTTGTTGATGGGGACAAGTTTAAATTTGGTACATTTTAAATTTTTAGGCACAATTATCCAGGTTGTGTTTGGTACAAAACCCAACACATATCTTCAATTGTGAGACCTCTCCCCGTAAGGTTGATCTTGCCTTTAGTAAGTTAGCTAAACGGGATCATGCATGTCATTAGCGGAAACACCAAGGCTTATAGAGTGTGAGGGTGTTGGGATTGCTAAGGGGATGGGCAATACATCCTTTATCATCTTACTCCCACATAAGCAAGGAATGTGTTCATGTTAAAGAGCTACCAATTTTTTCATGTGGTACTTTGAAGTTGAAACTATTGAAAAGGATGATGGCACTAGTTCCCCACCCTTGTGCAACGTGTACCTTATCTCTTCCCACATTTGTGTAAAATTTTCATCTAGCCTTTTGGCCTCTATTAGTTCACTTGGTTCAAGGATAACATTGTGTACCCCTTGACCAGTGTCTAGCACAAGCATATTGATTGATCTTGATAATTTATTTGCCTTGGAGATAGTTTGTAGGCAATTGAAAGCAATTGTGGATCATGTCCTAAGAAGGATGAAAGCAAAGCCATAGGTTCTATCTACTTCTCACAAATATAGTCTCATTACCCACGAGGTAATAGTGGCACTATTGTTGATCCCACTAGCCTTGTCCAAGCCAAGATTATGTGAATCCAAAAGAGCATCTCAATAACATTCATCAAAAGTAAAATGCCAGATTTTTTGCTTGACAATTGTAACAATTTGATCACACTCTTTCTCAATGCACTCAATAAGACCATAACCATGTCTTCATCATCAGCTTGTGGTTGATGCATAGAGTTGGGTGAATAAACTCTTGAGCCTATTCATAGACCCCAGAGGTATTCACTTTTCACCATCATGACATCGTACAAGTCCATCTTCAATGAGACCTTGACATGCTTTCCCTTGCTTCAAAGTTCCTCTCTTAAACAAATTTCATATGCCATGCTACTTGTTAAATAGGCAAAGGGAATTTGGGCCTATAAGAACCAGTTCTTGGGCTACTAAAACAAAAAATCAAGAAGGGACTGGTGAACACCTATAAGATGACTCAGCAAGGGTGATTGTGTTCAAAGATGCTTTAGTTCAAGACAATGATTGCATGCAATGTATAAAGCATTTTCTTGATACATGTGAATGCCTAGATGGCCTCACGAAGGGCCAAAAACAATGGCCGGTTTGTCAAGCCACTATGTATATATTGATAAATAATGACATGTATTGCAAGGGTAAGCATCAAGTGTTGAGAAGGTTCTCTCTTTCAAGTAACATCAAGGAGATCCTTACAAGTTGTGATAAAGGTGTCTATGGTGGACACTTTGCGTTAGAGATCACTAGCACAAAAGTTTTGCAAGCTTGCTTAGTTTACTATGCCTAGATGTATCAGTAGTCACTAGGAATAATTTGTACACCAAGTTTTGTTGAAGGGGCGATTGTTGGGGTCAGCCCAAACTTAGGCGGCCAATTAACATGTGAACATTGTAATGTTTATATATAATGCCTAAAAAATGAATACAAACTCTTTTTTTTTGCTCCAATCCTACCTTATCTTATCTCTCTCTGTCTCTCATTTGTGATCGTTCTCCTCTCGTCTGTGAGAGAAGCAATTTGCTTCTCCTTTGTGCTCTACAAAAGGCATACCCATATACTAAGCCTGTGAGCAGCGACAATGTTCTAGGAGCATACCCCAAAATAGTTGTTATGATGAGGAGTGCAAATGAGACAAGAGCCTGACTTCAGAGGGAGGTACTTATAGGAGGCATCACTCATAGGCAGTCATGGATTGCTTCTCGACGTTTGGTGGAACAGAAGAAGAAGGCATTTCTAGCTCGATTAGAGCAAGATTTATACCATCTGTTTTTTAGCAGGATTCAAATGAGGCATGGAGACTCTTCCATGGGCATTCACCCCACTTGTCATTACTTCTACGGAGGTATTGGGTCAGTATGCATCATCTCTCTATACAGTCTCTTTTGGATCCGCCATAGCCATGCCCACACACATGTGCTTTCTTACCGTCGAGATGGTAAAGAAGGCTATTGATAGCATGAGGACCAAGAGAGCATATGATCACGATGGCCTATTAGCAAAGCATTTTATACATGCCAGAGGTCTGCTTGCAAAGCTTCTAGCAATGATGTTCAACCATGCCATGTGTGAGAGTCTACCTGATACTTGGAGTTTGTCTACTATCGTACCTATCTCCAAGTCAGTAGACTACCATACTATCATGATTGGACACCTATTGGCACGGTTGTTTGCATCCATCTTTGAGAAGCAGCTGAGTAGATGGGCAGAGAGAGAGGGTGTATAGGCAACAGGATAGGCAGGTTTCAGGAGAGGTTTCTCTACTCTTGATCATATTCTGACACTCATAGTCATTATTGAGGAGGGGAGATCACATGGGAGATGGCTCTATTTGTGCTTTGTGGATTTCCACAAAGCCTTCCATACAGTGCCCATAGCTAGATTGATGTGCAGACTGCAGGAGATGGGTGTACCCACATAGTTGATTTGTGAGATCATGGCTATACAGGTCAATGGTGGGGCATGTACGCACTACAAAGGGGATTCTTTATTTGATCACTCTGTTAAGTATGGAGCCTGATTTACTCCTTGTAATTTTGTCTCAAAAACGCACATTTGTAAGGCCCCCATTATGTGGAGAAGCCATCGTGCGTAAGAAAAATCACTCGCCGAAAAACCAAAAATTCACGCCCTCGCCAAAATATTCCCTCTTCGTCGAAATATTATAGTCGGACAACGGCTGGAAATTGACTAAAAAATGGTCGATCAATTGGCCGGTGGCAGTATCTGTGGTGGACGGATGGAAGTCTTTGGCCGGTGGCCAATTTCTAGGCAGACTTGTCTTCTCAAGGGCGGCCACACATGGGCGCATGGGAGAATTCAACTCGGACTTGTCTACACAAGGGCGGCTACACACGGCTGCCTTTCATGAGAGAATGTAGTCCTTTTGACCTATAAAAGGAGGCCTCTTCTACACACAAAAGACATTGTGAAGTTGATGAAACAATGTGTGTGTGAGGTGGTGAGAGTGAAGCAAGGCGAGACTTCCATTAAGGGTATAATCCCTTTGTAACCTACTTCTAGTTTGAAGTATTAAAGCCATTGAGTGGTTGCTTTCGCGTGGACATAGTCCACATTGGGTGAACCACGTATATCATGTTTGCTCTCTCTCTCTCTCTCTCTCTCTCTCGATATATATATATATATATATATATATATATATATATATATATATAATATCTCATGTTTGAAAATTATCTATCTCCATTAAGTAAACTACTCTAATATCTACTTAGCTACGTCCTATTTTCTAACACACTCAACTATCGGGGTGAAACACGGGTACCTGCTATCTCCTACACTATTTGATATGTATGTGGATGAGGTTTCTAATAACATTGAGAGGGATGGTGATAGAGGAGCACATTTGGCAGGGACATGGATGCCACTATTGTTATATGTTGATGATATTGTGTTGATTTTTGACTCCCCAGAGGGGATGCAGCATCACTTAGATGCTTTGTACACATTTGCTCATGATAGTGGATTGTCTGTTAACATGGGAAAACCAAGGTTATGGTGTTTAATACCACACCACAGTGGGTCAAGAGGTCGGCACCCGCATTTACATATGGCCAAGAGACAGTGGAGTATATAGATGCATACACCTATCTTGGGGTGGTCTTCACTAGACCGGTGTTTTCTTTGAGGAGAGCAATAGAGACTAGACTGGTGAGAGCTTATGCAGACTTGGGAGGTTTGGAGAGGATGTGTTTGCAAGTTCAGTTTCTGGAAACTCGAACAAAGCTCTATTTTTTTGACACTCTAGTGGCTTCAGCTATGCTTTACAGGGTTCAGATTTGGGGACCTTTAATGGACCATCATGGCAGATATGGTAGCACTGATGGATGGAGATGTATGGAGAGCCCTTTTGTCTCTATGATCTCTCGAATGATTCAGGCTAAGGCCTCAGTGCCACATGAGATTATTCGAGCCGAGGATCTAGCTGCCTCTCCTCTCATGGGCGAGGCACTTACTAGATTAGTATCCTTCATGCATAGTTTATGGATCTCCCCACAGAAAAATATGATTGGCTAGCCCTTGAGTCATCTCGACAGCTAGCGCTATGGGGGGATACAACATGTTGTTATGGGCAGATGACATCATAATTTCAGTCACATGATTTCAGCATGGATAGATTGCCTCCGTTCTAGTACTCCTTGGATGCACCCTCCCTATCTCTCACATGGACGGAGGTCACTAGACTCATACATCAGGATCTGATTCACCTAGATACTAGGAGCACATGGATATAGTCGACACAGGAGTTGGACACGAAGATGGTTCTCCAACTAACAGAGGATGGATATGTGATCAGACCGGCCTATATGGAAACTCATTTATCCGATGTGCTATTGGTCAGATGCGCATATCATCACATCAATTAGAGATTGAGACTGGAAGATTTTGATAAGTACCAACAGAGGCCAATTTTTGCCAATTGTGTCATATAGAGCCAGAGATAGAGTTACATCACATTTCTCATTGTCCGGTATACTATGAGATATGAGGCCGCTTTCATTGTCTATTCAGAGAGGGCTTTGGAGTGTTGGCTAGGGTCATGAGATATCAGGATCAGAGATGCCTCAGGCTGTTTTTGCTAGAGCTAGATAGACATAGAGAGAGTCTCTTCAGGAGATCAAGCAGTGGAAGACATTTATAGAGAGAGATCACCGACTTCTTTATAGCAAGGACTTAGCAATTGGATGAGAAAGCTTCACATAAGACTTCAGAGTCAATCTATACCAGAGGTCTATTAGTTGACAGAGCCATTGAGCTCGAGAGAGCTAGACGCTCATGTCTACAAGGGCAACCACGACATCGATGGAGGCTCCATCAAAGGATCATGACTATTCTAGCACAACATGGGAGATATCCAGTACGACTATTTACAAAGGTGAACATTGATGATGTGAACATTGATGATGTGAACTATTTACAGAGGTGAACATTGATGATGCTCTTCAGTGCAATCGATGCAATACTTTCTCAAAAATTGCCCGGCATCCTTGGGTGATGATGATGATGATGATGATTTTAGTTTTTCGCTTAGATCCACCAAACTTGTATCCGTTTGGTCTCATAGGTCATTTTGTCCTTTTGAAGACGTTTAATATAACATTCATTTCATCTCATCTCATCTTATCTCCTCTCTCTCTCTCTCTCTCTCTCTCTCTCTCTCTCTCTCTCTCTCTCTCTCTCTCTCTCTCTCTCTCTCTCTCTCTCTCTCTCTCTCTCTATGTGTGTGTGTGTGTGTGTGTGCGCGCGCGCCCGTCAACACCAACACCAACACCAAGTTTAAAGCTTCAAAGCTTAATCTCTCTCATAAGAAACCTCAAAAGATTTAACACATACCTAACTCCCCAAGAAGACTCTTTACACCACCGATCAAGCACTGCCCCTTTCCTCCAAAGTTTCCTTCTCATATGCGTGAAAGAATAGCTAGTGTACCCTTACATCCTTTGAAATGATACTTTTTGAGCCCCTCAAAAGACAACCAGTGTCTACCTCATCATTCACAACTATAACTCTTATGCACCTTGGGAAACCCCAACAATGATAACCTTCATCTATTTAAGTGGATGCTTAAGAGATTGTAAACTGCTTTGATGAAACCTAAGAGGTCAAGACGCATTGGCCACAATATTTTTCAATCTCTTCCCCCCCCCCCCCCCAACCAAAAAAAAAACAAAACCCTTTTCCTTTGTGAAAAGTTTTGCATGCTGAATTTTACTTTTACTAAGTTGCACCCTTGACACTAAGAATGGCATATTGGATAATGACACCTCCTAAAAGGATGGTAGACTCAATACCAACGAAGGTAGGTAAGCATGCCTTGGTTAAGGGTGGCAAGAGCCTTGCATGACTAGCAAACAAATGGTTTGAATGTACATATGGGGAAGAAAGGGGTGGTAATACCAACCAATTAGGTAGGGTTTCTAGGAACAATCAGACCTCAAGAATTATTCTCTACTAAACCCACAAAGCAAGTATGAAGAGAACTCAGGGTATTGAATATCTTCCAAATGATAACATTGGATTTAAATCAATAGCTGCTAGTTTGACACTGGAGCATCAACAACGTATATTTCCAACATTGGATTTATATCAGCAGCTACTAGTTTGACACTCAAGCATCAGCAACATAGATTTCCAACTCATTTCGCATAGAGTCAGGAAGGGACCAAGGAATTGGCTACCCCAAATCAGATGAAGCAACAATCAACATTTCAAAAGAGGAACAGATGAGCTAGAAAAATTCAAAGAAGAAAAATATGTATTCACATGGCACCATACAGATGTAAAGGAGATAGACCCTGTTGTGTGTCACACAAGATTCCATTGAAGTTCATTAACATAGTAATTATGCAGTTAAATAACAATTTTTCCATTGGGCACCATCAATCAACTACTCACTATCCTCAAAGTAATTGTTAGGCTGAGAGCTCTAATAAGACTCTCAAACGCATTCTCACCACAATAGTGCAAACCAAAGGGACGGCCTAGGATACCTGTCTGCGAGCAACACTCTAGGCATTTAGGATAGCTTTTAAGGTAGCCACATAGAAAATAAAATACATTCATATAGCAGGAAAGCCACATCAAGAGTCACCTAAGCATCAAAGTACGCTCCCCGTATCAACCACTTTCATTAACCACTTCTTTCCATCATTATTATGCCATTACTAGTGCTAGTGTGTATAATGTTACCATATTCCTTCATGTTACCTTGTTCACTTGCTCTACATTATTCATAATCAGTGTGTACATAGCATGAGCTCTTGGTTTGCACACAACCTTCAGTTACCTCTATGCATGCTTTCTCGTCTCATGCTCCCTATTCATCACACACTATGGCTTCCTAGACGACAATTGTGGACTTTTTCGTTAACTCCTCAAAACCCATCACCACCACTACCCTTATAGAGCAAGAGAGGTAGTATTTTGCCCATGCCAAGCTCACAAAGTTTTATAAACCATTGTAGCAACATTTGGATGTAAAATCACCAAGGATGCTCTGGAAACTATGTATTGGAGGAGCGTGTTGCACCAACAAGGAGACAACAATTCAAGAAACTAAATAAAATCTTGTGAGCGCTCTTTCCTTACCCCATGAAAACACAAGCATGGCATGGACCACTGAATAGGTGCATAGCTTTCTGGGAGAGACGAAGGAGGAGCTAGCACAAACAAAGAAAGCTACCTAGGCCATACCATTTTCCAAAATGAAGGGATACAAACAAATGGCATCTTTTGTGGCTTAGGCCATTACCCTCAAAAAGGATGATAAGCACATCTTAGAGAATTAGTTTATGGAAATGGCCAGACTCATTGACAGCTCAATGGATGTGGCCTAGATCCTCAATTATATCCTAAACCACCACATGATAGGGGTACTCAAGGGGCCAAAAATTTTACAATGGTGGGCACATTTTTCAGATTTTTTACTTGTTGCAAGGTGCTAGTATGAAAGGGAAGGCCAGTCACATAAAAGAGAAGCCAAAGATTTCCACTAGGAACTCTAGGAAACCTAGTAGTAGCTTATGAGAGCCACAAGAGAAAAGCCACAAGGTTGAATTGTCAAGCACCATCAAGATATCGAATGCGGTTGAAGCCTTGAAGAACATCAAAACAATGAGGGAAGTCCATCTCACAATTTGAGCCAATTGTTGGTTACACTCAAATCATGCGACAATGAAACTTTGGTGGAGACACGGACTTCAGTTAAGAAAGAATCCTAATCATACCTTTAGAGGGAATACCAAAGAGAGAGCCAAAGCTAGAGGCCACAAGGGGGAAACACACTAGTCAATCACTTCCCTTCATAGGCATATGGATGAAGTAGCTTGATTTTTTGCAAGGCATTAGCGGTTGAGTCCCTCCCCTGGCTCTTAGATTTTCCCAAGATAGAGTTACATTCTTTAAAAAGCCTCTGATCAAGCCAGTAGCAAAGATTGAACATCAAGAGCAATGACTACAGTTTTAAGCACAATCAAGCTATGGCTAGTTGGTTGCAATGCCAAATCCAATCATTTTAAAAAAACTCTAAGGAAGAAGTTAGCTAGTGCAAGGATGTGCATGAGCAACTGGCTACAACAACAACTCAAGTAGAGGAGCAAGCCAAACTGTTAGATGAGTAGGAGGTTCAGCTACAAAATCTCTTGTAGTAAAAGGAAAACATGGGACAACTATATGAGAACCTTCAAGTCTATGTGAGCTCCTACCAAGCCATTGTGAATCAAGTTGGTGGCAAGAGTTGTTCAAAGCTTCTTAGGATAACATGCACATGACGTGTTCGTTGATGTAAATGAGCTAGAAAAAAATTTCAAGGAAACGAAGGTATTCTTCAAGAGCATGCAAAAGCCCTTCTTGATGGCATGGTAAGTGCGAAGGCGGTCAGTCTAAAAGAGAAGAATCGGGCAAGCAGGCCTGAGGGAAGATAAGGAGGCTATCACTATTACTACTTTTGGACATTTTAACAATTTTACTTATGTTTAATTCTCAAAACCATTCAAAAGAAGAAATGTAAATAGAGCTATCATTTATCTACTATTCTTAGCATTGCACTTTTTTAGCAGGCTTCTGGTTTCATCCAACTCCGCTTGGGTAGATCTACGGTTGGGTCAGTTTCCCCTTTTGCTCTGGCTGTTATGCAGGGACGCCACAAACCCCCATCGCGGGTGGGTTCAAGTAATTGGAACCCCATACCAATTTATTAGATCCCAAGCACCACTACGTTCATCCAATAAATATATCCCATACATGTTTATTATTCAATCACTAAGAGTTCAAGAATATAGGACATTGCATAAGCTATATGGCTTGCCCGTACATATAGTGTCAAATAAAGTAGGAAGTTCAACATTCATTTTCAAAGGGAAGTCTTCAAAAGGTTGGACATAACTCTCAGTATGAGTAAAATTGATCATCCATAGTTGGATGGTCAGATAGATAATCAATGGGCAGTCAGAGGATATGTTTCACTATTATGGTCAGCACATCATTAATAGCATATAAATTGCATTTTTTTAATTATACAACATCAAACCAATTTATGCATTGGCAAGTGTAGACAACAAGAGGTAAGTGAAACTAATGCAAACAAAACAAACAGGCATTTGAAAAAATGTGTATGGAAAGGTACAAACATACTAAACTCTGGCATCATTAAGCAATAGATCCACTCAAGACTCAAGATTTGCACATCGAAAAAATATCCATAGGAATTGACATCCAAAAATGCAACAACTTGAGCATTTATTTAGAGTCCCAAGCACTAATGGTGGTGCATGTAATGCAGCCATCAATGATCAAACCCCAACGTTGAAGATGGGCATGCATCAGCGCCTCACTTGTGACCATGTCCACTTGTTTTTTTCTCTTGAACTATGCAAGGCTTGCCTAGTTGCGGCCCATAAGACATCAATGCCCCTTCAAGTAATGTCTTCCTATATCACGGAGGCCCCAATCAATCTGTAACATCTTTAAGTGCATCATGTCAGCGTTACCTTCATTTGGCTCAGTATACATGGATTCTATGTAATAATTAAGCCTTTTGAAACAAGATCCATTGTCTCAATTGTTTAAACTAAAGATTTTCTATACAACGGTCAACAAATCCATCTAAGACAGTTGCACCCTTTGCATACGATGGTTAACTTTGCCAATAGGAATCCAACATCTAAAAATGCTAGCAAGGTAATGAATGGTTTTTAGTGTTACTACAAATGTGCCAATTTCTCACCTACTCATTGTAATTTTGCAATGGTAAGATCAGAGATGCAATTATCTTAATTTTAGTGGCTATTGCAATTAGTTATTGTTTTGTTAAGATGTAAGATTGCAATGTTTAATCGATACAGTTGACGGGTGCCTCCTAGACAAACACACCTTGTCTAAGCCCATTTTTTATGTAATTTATCCTATTTTTTCAAAAATCCTTGTAATTGAATCTATGTAGTTTTGATGCGGAAGCTGCACACTCTGAGCACCCTTGGCTGGCAAAATTTGATCCAAATCCAAAAAGATCTTGGGAGTACGCTACAAACATCATAAGTAAATAACAAGCCAAATTCCAAGTCTAGAGGTGATGGAGCATGGATCGCGCCCCCATCTAAGATTTTGGGTAGAGACTTTACTTGATTGTAGCAAAGACATTGTAAACAAAACTTCCCAAAGCAAGGTAGCCAAAAGAGTCCAAAACATAGGTCAAAAGGATCAAAAACACTTCCAAGTGCAAAACCGTGAGGTTAGACCTAGGTTTTGACTTTCATCTAACTTAAACAAGTCCAAACAACACAAAAATCATATAGCTAGTGTCAGAGTACCAAGGGCAAGTTGTGTGTGAAGTTTCATCACATTCTGCCATTGAGGTACATGGATCACAATCCATGTTCCTTGTCACAAATTGAGACCAGAATTGTACCATAGTTAGATCTAGTCGTAAGAAGCATAGTGGTTTTTTTGAAATTGCATTTAGACTTCATTTGAGGATTTTGCAAGCTAAAATGGATTTTGAGCCAAAAGCACCATTGTTTAGTCGGTTCAAAGATTTTTGACTAACGGAGTGGTTGTAAACTCATAGCCACCAAGTGTTTTTTGTATAGATTACAAGGGGTAGAGTATTGTGACTTGAAGTGATTTTGAATCGAGGATGTGGAAGCAATTAAAGTGGTAATAAGTCAGGGTTCTTATGCAAAATCCCTATATTGTGGACAAATGGGGATAGACAGACACAAAGAACAAAGTTGACATAGAGTTTGAGGATAAGCTACCTAAGTTAGACATTTCAAATGCAAAACTAAGACAAGTAAACGAGACGACTCGAGTCAAATCAACACGGACAACACTCATGTGGGGTTGTACAAGTACGATAATGGATAGAAAATTCTCTATTATAAGTGTGATAAGCTCTACATAGGGATTTGTGTAAGGTCTCCGACCCCGAGCTAAAAGAACACCATTGTACCATGAAACAATCATAAAGGAAAAAGTTACTATTTTTAGCAGTTTTCTAAATTCTTTTGGTTCCATGATGTTTAGAATGTTATAAAGCTTCCAAAAGTGAATTAAAATAATTTTTGTGGAAAATTTTCAAAAATAGTAAGTTTTTGGTCACCCGGCCCGTCTACTTTTAACCATCTCGAAAAACTGCACCCGTACCCCAAATTTGAAAAAAATGCATTTTCGAACGCCGAGGGCTGCTAAATATGGCAGATGCTCGGGATTATGCACCTTAGTTCTAGCTTAGCATAGCAAGTTTCGGCATCAAAATCTGATTAGAATTGCCCGTCTAGGATTAAGAACATTTTTTCCTAAGGTTGTGCGGGGAGGCACCGGGGCTCGGGAGTTGTGTGGGAACCGGCTCTAGGCCACTGCTGAGTTGATATGGCAAGTAGAGGGCGCCCTCACACACAGATAGGGCTCATCGGCTACTTTCCCAGCTTGAGAGATAGTGAGTGAGTGAGTTAGAATAGAAAACGGGACACTTTGCAACCCATGCACCCCATGCAAGTAACCCTGCCCATGAAGGCTTGAGTGGACTATAGACCAGCATAGCAGATGATTTCAAAATTTTGAGCTTGTGAGTCTATATAAGAGCATTCTCACACACACACAACACATATATGCTCACACACACATTCAGTATACACACACACATACACACACACCTTGGGGAGGTGCTGCCGGCACACATAGCCTTTGGAGAAGGAGCAAAAGACGGAAGTGATGCCCAATTCTCGCCACAAGAAGCTCCTTTGGATCAGAAAATTGATTCAAATTCAGCCCAAACTACGGTAACATAAAGCTAATTTCACGTTATGTTATAATTCCTTCTATGGTTCTCATAATTCCGTTGCTAGTATGCATAATCACAGTTAAATTTCTCATTAGACACTCCCTAAATTGCTTTATGATTATTTCATTGCACATTCTTAATTCTAATTGTCAATTATGCAAACAATTCACCTCTCCTAATCATGGATTAATGTATGATTAGCAATAAGGGAATTATCCACTAAGTCATTATAGTTAATGAATGATAGAATCAAGCCCGCAATGTGATAAGGTTAGTCTATTTCATTCTATTACCACACAATGTTTATATAGCTATGTTTAGATTCAATTTGTTCAAATATTAAGATGTAGTTAGTGTAATTAATTCCACAATTAATCCACTAGGAAAAAGGAATCCTCTCACCTATGCATGCGATAAATCTGCAAATCTCTACTTGCATTAGGAAGTGATTAAGCATTCCTAATTCATCTCTAGTAAATAGATCAAGTAGAAAACTGAAATTCTTAATTACCTAGGCCAAATAATTAACCTTAGGGCCAATTCCCATAGAACAAGTAAGGGGCTATCAGAAATCTCTATGTCTTGAAGTAATCAAACCTCTCGTATAAAGGAGTTTGCTTATTGAAACTAATCCGTCATTTTGGTCGTATGTGCTCTCGAATATTAGCTCTCTTTTTCCAAGTTATCAATTTAAGTAGTGAGCATAATATGGCCCCGGTAAAGAGAACTCGTTTCGGTGGTTCCCACGACCGCGAGGCTGGGACAAGCCACACACATGGGAAGGAAAAAGCTCCCATGGTCGACCAAGTATCGGCCATCTCACGGAGCAATGACGAGGAAATTGTGGAGGTAGGTCAAGTTTTAATTTAAGTTTGTTAAAGCAACATTGCATTCAATAAGGTAGGATGAAAAACACTTTTCCCAACATGTTGGAAATCAACGAAAACCCCGGCATTTAAATTAATTGTATTTTATATTCAAGTATGAAAGAATGCTTTCGGAATATACTGTCTAAAGTAGGAAAGATTGGTTGCTAGGGAAAATTTAGCTCAGCTAGTTCATTTTCAATTCCAATGTTGATTTAGTTCGAACCCCCTCTTGATCACAGGGGGCAGCTCGCGAAGTTATTCGCAGGAGCTAGAGTTCCTGGTTAAGGGCTCTTGAATCCACGACTGCTGGTTAAGCGGTGGATATCCAAGACTGCTGGTTAAGCGGTGGACAACCTAGTTGTATGGACAGCTATGCGACAACGGGAGGAGTAAACTCTCGCTGGAGGGGGGATGTTGTACCTCCAAAGCATTGGAACTTCAAATGAATGAGTTTTTGAGTGAATTTTTACTAGAATTACTGTCTTGGTGCCGCTTTACAATACTGGTTGAAGGGCTGTATTAAAAAACTTGCGAATAGAAAAAATAAACAAAGAACTTATATGTTGAACAACCATTGTGGTAGTAATTAGGTAACAAAGGAAGTGTGAGTATGGGGTGGAAAGTGGGGGCTTGGCTCGGTTTGCCAATGCCTATGAGAAGGGTTGTCCCGATTGGTCGGGAACTCTCCATCCCCATAGTGTTATAAATCGACGCTAGTATTACTAATTGCCCCAAGAGCGGCGAAGCCTCAAGTGTACGTGTCTCTGAAACATGGGGGAAAAGGCACTCGAGGCTTCTCTCCTCTTGGAAGGTGGGTCTTAGGATCGCTAGATAAGTTAATCACGCTTCCCCTGCGGGGTGGAACTAGATCTCGATGCTAGTAGGCTCGAACTCGATTCACTTTGTGATGAGAGATCGTCCGCTAGATGAACCATAAACCACTTTGTTTGCTTCCGCTGTAGATCTAGTGGCCACCAGGTTTACCATCAGATCCATCGTTTGAGACGACAGGGTGGGGACCTCACAATTTGTCATAGCAAAAAATTTTGTATGTATTTGCATACATAGAAGGGAGATACACATGTAGTCGTGCTTGATAAGTATGGATGGAGATACTCTGTAGTAGACCGTAAGAAGCTAGAGAGATATACATACTTTGGGGGCCCGCTCCATCAGTATTATGTCACTCTAAGCATGTTTAGACCAATTGTATCAAAGGCAAGACCAGAAAAAGAGAGATTGAGTCCTGATAGAACGAGAATTGCTGGCTCATTTAGCCGACTACAGTTTTCAGTACCTAGACCAATGGGATCCTTGGGTGTAAGGGTTCCAATGACTACATATAGGGACAATGAGGCTCCAAACATGATCTAGATGGCGAGAGTTCCAGATACCAGGACAAAAGCGAGAGATGTGCGACCTGATGAGAGAGCCACAGATAGAGCTCCAACTAGAGTGCCTAGTGGGGGTTATGAGGCTAGAGATGTCCTTGTTAGAGAACCTAGAGTTGTGAGAATGGTTGCCAAAACACGACGCATGTGACCATCATAAGTAGCAAAGTGTACTGCCAAAGTACAATGGGTCAAGGAATCCATATGATCATGTTTCACTCTTCAAACAAGTTTTGAGAGTTGAACAAGTGGCAGATTTCCATACTCAATTTATACGAGGGATTTTGGCTAACATAAGAAGGAACAAATTTAACGTAGTTCCAACCTTTGAACAACAGAGATTTTCCAAACATTGAGCAACTTCTACAAGAATTTGTGGAGGAATTCTCTAAAAGGGGAATCAAGCACAACACAATGTCCCAAATATACGCTTTCAAGTAGAAAGAGAACGAGAAAGTGAGGGAAGCTTCGCTTTGACTCAAACAATACATAGAGAGATGTCTTGTACAAGAGCTACCGCAAGAAAAGAGATTGTCATTTCTCTTTATAGAGGACTTGAGAAACAAAACTCTCAAAAAGGACCTTCACTTGAAATCATGCACCACCTCTAAGCAAACCACTAGAAAAGCATTGTATCTAATTGACAATTGTAAGGTTTATGGAGAGGTAACGGAAGATGCCAACAATACGACCAATAATGCCTCTTCTAAAGCGAGCAAATCAATAACGAAGCAGAATGTTGAAGCTCTAATTGGACCAAATGTTGATTAACTGGTTGAAGAAGTGATCAAGAGAATGAATCAGAGCTATCAACAAAACCCGAACAGATGACAACCACCAGTAGCAACAAATATACCATGACTCTTAAAGTGGTATATGGTTGAGCAAAAGTATACCAATCACGAGACAAGTGATTTTTTTACAACAGGAACTATGTGAGGGAAAGCCCATATGGACCTAAGGGGGTGTAACCTTTACCACCACCAATGAGGTACAAAATAGGCCCAAATAACATAGGACAAGGGGGCCAACAACTAGTGTTGGGCCAACAACCTCCTTTACTTCAAGAGAGTTGGGGCATTGTTAGATACATGTAGCCTATAGAAACACTTTTGCAAGTCAGAAATGTTGCCACCAGCTTCATACTATGAAGAATAGAGTGAGACCTAGAGAGGGAACCTGAGAGTAACACATATACCGATGAAGGTCATCCTTCTTGGGTAAGCACAAATGATGTTGCAAATCCATCATACATTGCTCAACTAACAAAGAATCATTATGTGACGGACTAGAACACACTCATGTTCATAGAAAATCACAATTATGAACCTAGAGGTTACCCTCCCAGAATAGGACAATCAATGCAAGCTCAACAAGCATCCTAATAGAAAGGTCCTTCCTATGAATGTGGAGGTAATCATTGGGCCGCACAAGAGTGACTGTAGAAAAAATTTTGGGTTCTGTGATGGTTGTGCGATAGATCATCTACTTCCAGACTGTCCCAAAAAATATAACAAAAAGGGTAAAGCGACGATGAACATCATTGGGATTATGCCATGGTCGAGTGGATCGAAAATCAAGCCTAAGATTCCAATGAATGTGGTGACTAGAGCACAAGCTTAAGAAGCTGCAAAAAACACACCGATGATGAAGAAAGCAAACTACCAGTTTAAACGAAATCTGAGAGTTTGTCAGTAATGGAAGGCAAAAAGTGTTGGGGTAAAGGTGTATATGCCTTGCTCGACCGCTTAGGCTATGGGCGCCCGCCCACTACTCACCTTATTCTTGTACATATACCAAAAATAAGGAGTATCTTATTTGAGCCCTACTCCACCCACACATCAGTCTTCTCTCTCCCTCTCCCCCTTCATACACGCACACATCGCACCGCATCTGCACATACGCACTCTTCAACTGGTATCAGAGCGCCTCCATAGCAATCGATGCACACGAAGGCATCCCGGCAAGACACGGAAGCAACGGAGCTCGGTTTGAGCTTGGTGATAGTAGATCCGGCAAGGCAGAACTAGATTGGAGGAGCTACGATGGATCTTGGGACTCGGCTTTCCCACCATGTGTGCAACCCCTCTCACGGAGAGGGAATCTTTGAGAAAATGTAGGTCTAGGCAGATTCTGAAGAGATTGCAGAGCATGAGGAGGAGAATGGAGTCCAAGGAAAATTGAGCAACCCACTATGAGCATTGATTCAAGCAAGGCTTGGGAAGGCATTGAAGCCTTAGTGCATCGAGCAATAGAAGTGAGCTTGAGTGCAAGAGAATCGAGGACTTGTAGGGTAAAAATCAGGCAACCCTATAGTGAGTGCAACAGCAAGTGGGCATGTCGACTGTACAGAATCGAGCTTGGAATCTTGAAAAGCGAGAGCATCTGCAAGTCGTCGAGGGCAGTTTAGCGGGCAAAGACCATGAGGCTCTTCAAGGCAACAAGCAAAAGGGGGGAAACAAGCAGCATATCAAAACTCTGCAAATTTGACTATGGCAACATTGGACAATAAAATTATGAGCAAGAATTGCAACTAGTGTAGAGTCCAAAGCTTGGGGTGCAAAAACTAGCAAAGCAAGGCCAATCAGGAGCAATTGGGTAGCCAAATTTGAGCACTGAAGGGGCGCTCTGTAGTGCAATTACAAGGCTTGCCAAAAGGAGTAGACTAGAGCCAAATTGGGGAAGCATAGCAAAGTCGAGTGCGGATCTGTGGTGTGGGTCAATGCAATTGGGCAATTTGGTGGCATAGAGCAGCAAAGGGGGGATTAAATAGTAGTGCATCAGCAGCTTCTTACGGGCAGGAATCGACTGCAACTGCAAAGAATTGAGTCGAGGCACTGAGAGCTTAGGAGCATGTGTTGCACGCACATACACATCATATATATATATATATGTGTGTGTGTGTGTGTGTGTGTGTGTGTGTGTGTGTGTGTGTGTGTGTGTGTATTGTAGGCGACAATTTTCAAAGAATTGATAGAGAGCAATTTTTTTCTTAAAACTTTGTGTGTAAGGGTGCATTCACACACACCCTCACAAGAGAGAGGGAAAGTGAAAGAGAGAGTTTCAACTCTCTTAATCGCGGAGAGAGGCGAGAGAGCATGCAACTCTCGAACGGCTACACTCCCATCCAATGGAGGGAGGCAACATTGAGTTCTTCTCGATTTGATAGTTTTGGCTTGGCATCGACGAATCACGCAGCTCTCAGCATCAGAGAGCTAGGACATCCTCGGTTGAGAAAGCATCTCTCGCACAATTTCTTCTCGGCATCGGCGATTGGCATCGGTCAATGCACTGGTTTTGACATCAATTAGGAGGTTTTTTGACTTCTACGTTCTTCTCGGCATCGACGATTTGCATTGGCTCGACATTCACGATTTGCATTGGCGGCTGCGAGCAAGCGATTTTGTCCGATGGCGGAAGGCAGCATCGACCTTCTTTTTCTCGGCTTTGACATAGAGAGAGAGAGAGAGAGAGAGAGAGAGAGAGAGAGAGAGAGAGAGAGAGAGAGAGAGAGAGAGAGAGAGAGCGGCTACCCTCCCACGCACCCATTTCGGAGCGGATTTGCTCCAATGGACATCTCCAGCATCCTGACCTCTATCTAGTATTACGGCTTTCACGACTCCCAGTTTCCAACTTCGACGGCACATACCGATGCATAGCGGATCCGACGGTCCATTTCAGAGCCTTTTTTGTGAGCGTGCCTCTCGAATGACGATTTTGACCACACGCAGTTCGTTGATTATGCTTGGTGTCTTGATTGTGTGTCTTGATTGTGTGGGGCATTTTAGAGAGTAGTTTTTAGCACGGTTTTATGCACTCTTATGCTATGTATGCATTTGTAGATACAACTTGAGATAGGTATAGCTTGCAAATAGCAAGTTCATAGATTCATAACTTTTTTGGACATGTACAAGTCCATAGAGCTGCTCATTCTAGAGTTAGCCAGTTTGCCAGGGTTTTGGCAGTGCATGTATACCATTTGTGGATCTATTTATTGAAACACTAAGTGTCTGTCTATGCTTTATGCGGTATTGGTGAGATTTTTTGAGTTTTTACTCAGTTTCAAGGGAAACTCTGACAGATTTTTCCCAAATTCTTGCCATTTTTCATGTGTATCTTTAGTTATACTCTTTGATGGTTTAGTGGTCGAGTTTGATTCCCATTTTGACAGGTTTTGTCAGCTTGGACACAGTTTAGTGTTCGCATATCCACTCTTGCAAGAGTGAGGATTGCATATGCTCGTGTGGCTACAAACTTTGACATGACAGGTTTCACAGGTTTTTTGTAGACTTTTGCATGCAGTTTCTCTTGTGGGATGCATTTTGAGCTAGTTTGCTCACTACTTGCATATATGGTTATGCGCTTTACGCTCAGTTGAGTTATTTGTCCCAGGCGTTTATGCCTTGCCCGATCGCCCAGGCTATGGGTGCCCACCCACTACTCACCTTATTCGTGTACATATACCAAGAATAAGGAGTACCTTATTTGAGCCCTACTCCACCCACATAGCGGTCTTCTCTCTCCCTCTCCCCTTCTCGCATGCACATACCGCGTTGTACACGCACGCATCTCCACACATGTACTCTTCAAAAAGTGGCAAAATGAAAGCAAAGTGACTAAAAGAGAAAACTACCCTGGAAACAAAGCTACAACAAGAAAGGAAGTAGCTTAAACATGAACAAGAAAACAAGCAACGAGTGGAAGAAGCGGTGTCTTCCAAAGTATCATCGGGACATTGAGTCATAGTGGGCCAAGTTCTAAAACCCTTAGAGGCTCTATTATAGACTTACAAGGTGAAATTGAAAACCAAGCAAACGTTGGAACAAAGATGGTTGACATATCCACGTCCTAAAGTTGGAAAACAGAGATTAGAAATGTGCAAACGACTCAGCTCAAGCTCTAATGGAGCCAAAAAAACTAAACATCCCCAGACGAGAATGTTAATCCATAAAAGAGATGAGGAATTTGATCATAAAGGAAACAAAATGACAAGGAATTTGAGCACAAATGAAATAAAATGATTGATCAAAACGAAGCAACACCATTGGACGCAAGGGTAGTGGCTAATACCACGGATGGCGCCAAGTCACAAGTGATGATGCCCATTCTAGAAGTGGAAGAGCCACGATCACAAGCCTTATGGAAAACGATTAGGAACAGAAAAGATGGTAGTGCAACTTTTAAGTCTGCACCTATCACTAAGATTAATATGGATCATGAGTTCTACCATGAAGATATACAATCTCTATACGATGATGCAGGAACAAAAATATCTGCAAAGAGAAAACATGAAACATTGAAGACATTGTTGTCTTTCATAGGAGAGCATGAAACAAAATCGGAGGCCAAGGTAGTGCCTTCTCAATTGAAACCAATTCCAAGGATGATGGATACCAAGAGCCTTCATGAACTGATATCGACTCCTACACAATGCACGATAACTCTCTTAGAGCTAATACAGATTAGACCGCATCTATGGGGAGAAGTGTGTAAAAACTTGGAGAAGACGGGGCTGAAAATTCCTCATCAAGATATTCCCTTAGATGAACACATAGGTAGAACAACACAAGAGAAATCAAAAGCTAAGCCAGTTCCTATAAACAAGGTGGGTAATTATTGTGAAGGTGAAGAGGGAAATACCGCCTTGCCATTGGAACATAAAGGTGTGAAAACCATTGCTATACTTGATAATGGGTCCAGTGTGTCCATTGCCACAAAAGAAATATAAGAAAAATGGAAAAGGTCAGTTCTCCAAAAACCAAGAATGAAACTACAACTTGAAGATGGATACATAGAAAGACCAGGAGGTATGTTGGAACAAATCATAGTGTCCTCATGCAAAATAGAGTACCAGCATACCTTTGCCATAGTGGAATATGGCAAGAGGAAAAACTTTGATGTCATTTTGGGAAGACCATTCATGAATCAACTCAAAATAGTGCAAGATTGAGGCTATGACTATATCTGCTTGCGGCACAAGGAGATTACAACGAGGACTAGCCTGAAGGACCACACCTATAGAGATGTTACTCAAACTCTTATAGAGGAAGTTGACTCAACAAAAATCTACAAGAAGGAAATACCTACATGGTTACAAGCCAAAGCATATCTCTGTATGTGTGGAGCATCTGAGTATGAGAGCCTACTTAGAGAAGATTGCATTTTAGAGAGACCAATGGAAGAAAGGATTATATACCAGAGCCATTTCTAGAAGAGTTGTTTGAACCTTTTGACTGGGATCAGATACTTGCTACTCTAGATATATGCATGAACAAAACAACTCCAATGAAATTTTGTGACGAAGAGGGCTTTGACATAGCACCCTTCCAAATGGTGAGTGTTATCTTGGAATCGGGGTCAGAGATTGAGGATCGAGACGCTCAGGAAACAATTGAGTGCAAATGCATAAATGACAAGATTTCCATCAGAGATCTGAGTGACAAAAGGGACAAAGAATTCCAAGATTCACGAGATGATATTCTCGAGATAGATTTAGAGGATGAGCTATCGAGTAGCTCTGAAAATTAAAAACAAAGCCAAATACAAAAGAGGAGATCTTCTACGATTTCCCTAACCAAAAATCCAGAAGACAAGAAAGATATCGTGCAAAACAAGTGAGAAAACAAAAGCATATACAAGGAAAACTCATGCCTCTTTTAAAGAGCAAAATGCAGTATCTAATGCTTGTAGGAGCAACTAATTGTATCAAAAACAAAGTGACACGAGGGTACACTAAATTTGCTTCAACAACGATGACCAATCCCAAGAAGCGGGGTGAACCAAAAACAAAGGACACAATTGAAACGTCATCTAGGATGACAAAACTGAGCACAAACGGAAATATCAAAAGTTGAAATGAACTCTGAAGGAATTTGGACGATTGAAATGCAGAGTGAAGAGGGATTGTGGATGAACAAATTTGACGCACTCTCTCACTACAAAAAATTACACGATACAAGATCAAAAGATTGTGATTCAGTAACCAATGTGAGAACTTAAAGAACCAAGGACATCTTATGATGGACCTGAGAAGGCCAAGGGTATAAACTTAGGTGAACCTGGAGAAGAACCGAGACTGGCATACATTGTCACTGACCTCATGGAGGAGGAAGAGCATCTATTGTTAGTTACGCTCAAAGAGTATAGAGATGTGTGTGCATGGTCATATAAGACTTAAGCGTGTAGATCCGAGCATCTATCAACATATGTTACCCCTTAAGAGTGATGCAAAGACTCACAAACAACATCCCTATACCTATAATGAAACTTCTGCTAAAAAGATCAAAGAAGAGATATATAAGCTTTAAAAAGCAAGGTTTATCTACAAGATTGAGTACACATTCACCAATTGTAGTAGTGCCTAAGAGAAGCGGCAAATTGCAAGTTTGTGTAAATCTCAAACAGGTAAACGATACTACTATCAGAGACAACTATCCCTTACCAATTACTGACCATGTCATTGAGAGAGTTGCAAGCTAGGAAGCTTATAGCTTTCTTGATGGATTTTCAGGCTATAACCAACTTGCTATACATCCAAAGGATCAGTATAAGACATCCTTTGCCATGGAATGGGGTATATTCGTTTACAGAGTGATGCCTTTTTGCTTAACCGATGCACCTACCACATTCCAGAGGCTAATGAGTTATGCATTCAAAGGATATCAAAGATAATTCTTAGAGATTTATATGGACGTTTCATGCGTGCATTCTCTCTTGAGACATGAGCACATAGAGAACTTGAAGAAGATTTTTGAAAAATGCAGAACCTATCGCATCTGCTTGAATCCAGAGAAATGTGTCTTCATGGTAAGACAAGGAAAAATTCTAGGGCAAATTGTGTCCAAGAGCAGCACTACCATGTGTCTTCATGGTAAGACAAGGCAAAATTCTAGGGCAAATTATGTTCAAGAGCAGCACTACCATGTGTCTTCATGGTAAGACAAGGAAAAATTCTAGGGCAAATTGTGTCCAAGAACGGAATTTTCACTGATCTTGAAAAGATTTAAGTGATTGTTTCTCTACCAAGACCGACAAAAGTTAGGGAGGAACAAGCCTTTATAGTCCATTGTAGATAGAGATTCACCTAGATGTATGCAATCATTGCCAAACCTCTCACACAAAGATAGTGAGGGAATCAAGAGCAAACCAAATGGTGCACTCGGCTCTTTGGGCATATCGAGTTGCTTACAAAACAATGATTGGAATGACACCTTTTAATATGGTGTTTGGACTTAATGTCATCTTGCCCATGGAATTCATGATTCCTACACTTCAAGTAACCAAATACTTAGAATGGATAGGCCACGAGCTATTAAAAAGGATAGATATTATCGAGAAGCTAAACAAAATACGCTTACAAGTTGTTGCAGGTATCTATGCACAAAAACGACGCACAAAGGAGTTCCATGATCAATATGTAATCAAAAAGGGATTTTAAAAGGGTGACTATGTATTGATCCACAGTCCACGCCTTAAAACAACACTCAAAAAAATTAAAAAAGTGAGAAAATGGACCATTTGTGATTACCGACATATCATCGTGGTGCCATAGAACTTGCAACATTAGAGGGAGAAGAGATGTCCAACTAGATTAGTGGCTGCAGGTTGAACAAGTATCACCTACAACTAACCACGAAAATGTTGGACAAGATGCACCTCGTAGAAGAAAGAAAGAAACAAGCCCATGCTAATAAAGCATGGGCCTAGGAGGAAGCAAGCGTAAGGAAAGACAAATCAACATATAATTTAACAACCTACAACGACACCTCCTCATATTGAAGCAATTGAGATAGAGCCAAATTGGCTTGGAGGTATGGATGTACGCATTTAAATCCAACTTCCAAATGGATCGATGGAAGGGGCACTTGTAGTAGACATTGGAGCTAGATCCAATGTCATCAATTATTCCACATACATGAAGATGTTAGATGTACCATTGACACCAATCAAATCAAGCTCAGAGCTGCAACCCAAGGGACGATGGTCAATTTAGGTCAAGCAAATTTGTCAACAACATCGATGGCCATCAATGTCCACATCAATTTCATGTAATGGTAGACATAGATCTTAATGAAGCAATCATCCTAAGCGTACCATGGATGTGAACTTACAAAGCACTTCCAGATTGGCACGAGGATACCTTAAAGTTCACTCCTTTGGCACAAAGTGATCACATCTGGGAAGTACAACCCATTGATACAAAATCGCAGCCAGTGATCAAGCATCCACTTGCATGACAATTCATCAAAAAAGCCACAAGACAGATATGTGTGCAAAAATCCATCATGGCAACCAAACCTAAGAAAACATGAATACCCAAGCCACCCAATCACCCCGTGCCAACCAAAACAGAGAGATAAAATCTACTAGAAAAATCTTGACAACATCGCCACAATTATACTTGGAAATGGAAACCCAAACAACCACCAAAACCTCAAGCCAGTTGACCCAAGTATCAATGGATTCCAAAGCGCAATTAGTCCCACCAACCCCAACCTACAAAGACAACCTGACAATGGAGATCAAAGCAACCAACGCAACAACTAGCTCAATTGTCTTTACAAACAACCACCAAAACCTCAAGCCAGCCAACCCAAGTATCAAGCCCAATGATACTCAACAAAACAACAATTAAAGAAAGAGTGCGCCATCTTCAAATACTTTTGTTCAGACCACGTAGTATAGATGGAGCCTCACCATCAAAAACCACTAAACAATCCATTCAATACCCACATCTTGCACAACATATTGTTACCCCATGCATCTCTTTCATTGGCATAATAGGGTCACTTCGCACGGCCTTGCCTAGACACGATGTTCACGCCGATGCATATTTCACAAACCTTCGAGACGACTCAGAATGGGAAGGGGAGAGTAGCAGCCAATTGCAAGATCATGAGCTGCATGATGATGAGAACCCATGTGTATAGTATATCAAGTGTGTCTTTTTGCTTAAAAGATTTGACCTCTTATTATGCATAATAGTGAGCCATATTGATAGATTTCCAACAAACATGATGCCTAGAGTGAAAGTATGTATATATGAGTGCCGCAAAATAAATTTGGATAAATTTTTGCCAAATGATATTTTAGCTAAATTATGATTAAAAAATAATAAGAATAACTAGGAGAGCCGAAATTGAGTTCTAAAAGCAAACACCGAATCGACAAAGCAAGAACCTCAAGCACGTCAAGTTTGGAAAGATTTGATACAAGTCAAATTTCTTGCCAACTTTTTAAGATGGATTAAAATTGCAAAATTGAGGGCAATCCATGATTGAATGTCCAAATGACAAGCCATTTGAGCCGTAGGTGCTATGCCATGAGCAATCAATGCTCCAGGTAAGTCAAGCACTTATAGGCAAAATAGAGCAAATTAGGCCCGATTTGCACTTGCTCTGTGTGTGTGTGTGTGTGTGTGTGTGTGTGTGTGTGTGTGTGTGTGTGTGTGTGTGTGTGTGTGTGTGTGTGTGTGTGAGAGAGAGAGAGAGAGAGAGAGAGAGCTCTTGTTTTTGTGACCTAGAGTGTGTTGCCACACTTCTACTTGCTACAGACATTCATAGCCACCAGAGGGCACGAGTTCGACATGTATGTTCATCTAACATCCCTCCACCAATGCGTGTGAGCCACACTGCACAAAAAACATCAAATTAACCACATTGATCAAATCAAAGTTGGGATTTGAGTAAACTGTCAAAGGCTAGCAGAGGAGGCAAACCAAGTCAAAACTTAAAAAGTTTTTTCCAATGGACTCTCTAAGCGAAGAACTACCAAATCATGTAATGACAGTCAGATTTGGGGCCACCTTTGAATCAAGAAAGATTTCACCCGGTGAATGCCCTCAACAACGTCTCTACAATGGTGTAATCATAGTTCAGAAATCTTGCCAGACATGGATCACGATCAATGTCCTAATAAAAAATGACTTACTGCTAGATCAAGGTAGAGGAAACTCACCTCTCAAATTTAAGCAAAATTGGACTCTACTAGACCCAAAAACCCTAAATTCTTGAGATTTCAGTCTGCAAATGGTCATTTTGACCCATGCCAAGAAAAAGTGATATAAAACCCAAAAGTTGTTGACCAAGGTCTTAGGGGACCTGTCTAGATGCTTCCCCTCAAGTTTGATAGAATTTGGGCTCCAAACATTGATTGCGATCCATGTACCTCGAGAGCAAAGTTGGCAGATTTAGATGTGTGCAAATGTAATAGTAGTCAAGTAATGAAAGAAATAGTGTAAAATTGTCTAACTTTCAAGAGAGGGGCAACTTCAAACTGTCAAAATTGTAAAGGTTAGGATTTTGAGGGAGCAAAGCTTTAAGGTGGAAAGCAAACATATGGTATGCTTAAAATTTGCAAAGAGAAGCTAAGAAACACTTGCAAAAAATGGAATCTTGTCAGCAAGGCCAATCCGAGTCACATGGCAGTAAAAATTGGTGGACAAATAGACATGGGAGTGATAGCCAGTTTCCAATCATCAAATCAGCAAAAACCAACACCCAGTAATCAAAAGAATCAATCAAAGAGGGATACACGAAACAGATATGGTCAAAGTCGAGAAAATTGTGCCATAAACTAGGAATTTGGATAAACTTAGTAAATATAGATCCAAATTTGAAAAGTTTCCACTAGTGAGCTAGGATAGGCTATAGGAACATGCCCACCAAGTCTCATCCCAAAATGGGACCAAACATGGATCATGATCCATGTAGCTTTTTCAAATCTCAGGACCAGAACAAATCCATCATGTCCCACATGCCAATTAAAGCTTAATCCCAAAGTTTCAAGCCATTTGAACATCAAAACCCTTGTGAGAATCCCAAAATTCTCTAAGTCTGCATAAAATTTACAAAATTTGGCTCAAAATCCAAACCACTGATCCAAATCACAAAAGTTTTCACCCATATAATCCTTTGATCATGTTAAATCAGATGGTGAAGAGATCACTCCAAAATGTGTGTCAACATGGATCACGATCCATGTACCTTTAATGAGCCTCTGATCCATAATTGACATGAACTAGTTTGAGCTAGTGCTTGTATTTGTCCTAGACACACTGATGAAGTTTTGTCAAATTTGGAGTTGTTTTGCTCAAGTTATGCTCCTTTTTCAGTTTATGGTCAAGTTTGCATTATTTTGACAACTTTTGACCAACTTCCGGGCACTAAACAGCTCAAATTTTGGTAGCAAGATGCCTTGCAGACACCCTCAGAAAGAGTGGAAGGTAGCACCTTATGAGATAATCAACATCTCATCAAACGAGAAAGCTCATGTCATGGATGAGGAGCTAGAGAAAACCCTAGCCAATATCTTCATAGGCAAATTTCAAGTGACCGATGGTACGAAAGTCAAAGACACAATCTTTCCGAAAGAGCAATGGACACTTCATCAAAAACCAGAAGTCGTAGATAGTGCCACATGTCTCCAGCTTGATAGCTTCTTCAGATTACCTCCGTGGGGGACCAACTTCTAAAGAGCCCACGAGCTCATGAGCACTATTCAATCTACAAGGAGAAGCTACATCAGTTGACAAAGATGGAGCTGCAATAAGAGTAATTATCACAATGATTTGATATGCCAAGCTCTCCATTTACCAGTAGGAAATCACAACCTTTTGATGAAGACTAAGGCCATAGATAATGATAAAGAGTTCCTCGAGAATTAGGGGTGCAAGTTGATCTACAAGGACCTGATATATTCAAAAATAGAGATGACCTTACGATTGATCTCTTAGCGCTTAAAAGTACAAAAGCCACCATGCTACACAGAGCCCGTACTACATGTGGCAGTAGCCATGGCCATTCAGTTAGCAGAGAGAAGGGTGATCAGATGCGACCTGGGAGGATACATTCTCGACAATGTAGTTGAAGCTAATTTGAAAACCAATGACAGGAACAAAATGTACATGAATGCAGGGCCGATGCTGACCAAAATTGCCCAGCAAGCCCTAAGAATGATAGATGATTTACCTGAAGTTGAATCTCGGCTCAATCTACTCCACAAAGCCAAGCATGCAATGCAGACTATGGGTGACTCTTATATAGTTCTTGCAAAAAGAAGAACACACGGCCATAGCTCAAAAGCACCAGCAACAAGCAGTGAAGCCACTCAGTCTGACTTTGAGCTCCAAGGTGAAATCAGAGGAAAAAAAGATGTGCCATCAGAGTACCAATCAATTGAAGAATAAGAAGAAGAAGTGGAGGTCCCATTGATCTGAAAGAGACCGCAACCACCCAATCAGATTCCAAAATCTCAAGCTCAAAGATCAACGAAGGAAGCACAATGGCTTAGAGAAGAGCACCAAGTGAAGTTAGCCTAAGATACGTCAACTACAAAAGGCACGAGGAAGATGGAGCAGCATGTCTCACCAAAACCGCCATCTCCACCTCCTGCTGATATAGAGAAATAGAAGTTCAAGCAAAAAAGAAGATCAAGACCGCACTGTGGGTGGAGGAGCCAAGACACCTCGAGGATCAAAGCACAAGAACTCCTCTCAAGACTAATTAAGTGGCAAAACCTCTTAGAAAAAAAAGGATCTGGTAAAAAGAGATGTACCACTTCCAACTCAAGAAGATGCAGTGGCAGCTCAAAGATTCCTTAAGCAATTTGATCTTAAAGAGGACCTCAAGATGATTGAACTCCAATTTAGATGCTAGAGGTGATTACACGTCTGTGGATCCAAGATGCCAAAGCCAATATGCAAAAAGACAACCAAGATAGAAAGCATCTACTTAGATCTAGAGAACCAAATTGAGGCCAATACAGAGGTCCATGTGCATCAAAAAGCTTTAGAGGAGGCTCTGGAGGGAGAGAAGACAAAGTATGTCCAAGTTGTGCGAATCTTATGACGTTGTTAAGCACGCCCTCTCACACTCCAAAAGTACATGCACATGCCTCTACATCACACTCATCCATGACAAATGCTGAAGAGATGTGTCATAAAATATAATATCTAACTCTACCAAATGATTTTCTCATATTAAACTGATCATTTAATATGGGAAGATAAAAGGGGAACAAGAGTTAGGATATAGATACGTGCTTCTAGACCTATCTCAACAGGGGACCAAAAGAAGAAATGGTTGCATCTCAATAGGGATCCAAAAGGAGACGGTCTACCAAAGAGCAATGTGTAATAAGTGCGTCTAGATTTACCTCAGCATGGGACCAAGAGGAGAGATGGTTACATCTCAATAGGGGTCCAAAAGAAGGTATTCTATCAAAGAGAAACATGCATCTAATGGAGCTTAAAAGACCTTAGGGTTAGCTTTATTAAAAACCTCCAAAAGTTAGTGTTAAAAAGTCCTTTGACCTTAGGCAAACTAGGGCTGACCTTGAGGTGGGAATCCTAACCAAGCATGAGGTGCTTGTCGGCTTGCTAAGTGTTCGTGAGAACCTTGCCCAAAGCTTGAGGTGATTTTTATGCTTAAATGATGAAGGTTCTTGAAATGTTCAATTGAAAGATAAACTCTCAAGAGGCATAAACGGTTTCCATGCTTAATAGACTAAGTGCTTGAAGTGTTCAATTCAAACCAAATGATTTAAGAAGCATAAAAGACACAATTTAAAATCCTCCACATGTGGCCCTCATGATGTGCTTGAATCCTATTGGATAGGCTTTAAAGGGGTCCAATGAGAATTTAGATCCATAAAAATAAATAATTAAGTTTTTTCTCTCAAAGAGGAAAAAGAGGACACGTGTCCAAATGATATAATTAAATAATATGAGAGAGAGAGAGAGAGGTGGACCAAGCTTGAGAGGGGGTATACTCTCCCACACACACACACATTCTCTCATTGTGTGGAGTGCAAAGTGCAAGAGCTCTATCTCCTTCTCCAAGCTTGTTGAGAAGTTGAGATCCTACACCAACAATCTTGGCTATGGAATGCAAATCCAACCAAGAGCCATGCTTCAATGCTTAAGCTTGCCATCTTCTTCATTTTCATTACTATGCTATTATGCTATGCTAAGCAAGAAGAGTGATGATGAGTGAGAAACTATTTCTTTCTCCTATGAATGGTTCTTCTTCCTCTTCCCTACCCTCATTCCCCGCTATCTCTCTCCACCTTCAAAGGTGTTTGAGGCCTTGGGACTGAGGCTTGGGATAGTTAATGATTTTTGCAAAGTTTATGCTATGCTCGTGATGCATGAAGCTTTCCATCTTCATAGCATCACCAAGGTCACAAGGAACACAAAGATTGTATTGTACCAAGTCTCTCTTGATGGGAGAATCTATAATACAAACGCCTTTTGGAGAGGGGACCGGCTCCAAGTAAATCCAGTCCTCAACTATTGTCATGTTCTCTAATACTCTCTCTCTCTTGCAAAAGTATTGTTCATGCCAAGTTAATTAAGTACTATGTTTATATTGCTACCATCAATTAAGTTCACCCTCTATGTTCTCAAAGTAATCTCACAAAAATGCTCACTCTAATTCTCTTAATTCCGCTATTCTCAAAGTTCATAGGCCGTTTCCATTACATTGGTATCAGAGCATTTGGTTTCTCTTTTCTTGCTTAAGAAGAGAGGTCCTTAAGTAGCCTATTAATGGTTGAATTTTTTAATTATAGTACGATAAGTGGGATTGGGATCTATTATGGGTTTTTTGAGCCCACTATGTGGGATATGGTGCTAGGTTGCATCAAGCTATGGGCAACCCTACTTTGCAAGCTAAATTTACCCAACAACTTCGTGCTTATGGGATTTCCCTTCCTCTCCAAGAGGAGAGGGAGTTTAGGAGGCCTCTTAATGAGACTCCCAAAAGAAGACTCTCTCCCATAAGACAGGAGGAATCCAAAGAACGAGAAAGAAGTGAATCCCTAAGTTCCTCTAAAGATGTGGCTCCATGAAGACGGCGGTCTAAACTATCGCCAACTCCTCTCAAGAGGAAACGGTCAACCCATAGTCCTTCTCCTCGTCACTTCTAAAGGGAAGAGAGGAAACAAAGGAAGAAAAAGTCAAGAAAGAGGTCACTCTCTTCTCCTTCTTCTTCACCTTCCTCCTCTTCCGATGAAAGCTATGGCTATTCTCCTAGAGAATACAAGAGGGGAGGACATCGCAAATCATACCCTGCATGGCGAAGATCACAAAAGCTCAAGAAGTTCAAAGAGGGAGGAAAGAGTATCTCTTTCTCATCTATGATGTCACCTTTGGTGCCACTGACAAAGTATTGGCCTTCATCCAACAAATTGATGTGGCCTTTGAAGACGAGGACTTCAAGGAGTCCTCCAAGCTATGCCATGTAGCTATGCACTTCCAAAAATCTAATCGTCAATGGTGAGCTAGCTTTCGTGGCAACTGCGAGGCCCCAAAGACATGGAAAACTCTGTGAGTTTCCATCATGAAGCAATTCCTTGCAAGCGATGCAAAGGACAAAGTGCTTATCGAATGGTGGAGCTTGAAGCTGCTCTTCAACGAGTCTATCCACAAGTATGTAGACAAGTTTTGCGATTTACATCTCAAAGCTACAGTCTTTCAAAGGATGGAATTCGCCCAACAAAAGCATTAATTTTGTGCGGTATTATCTGAAGAAATGGTCGAGTATGTCAACTCACAATGGCCTAGCACTATCACTGAAGTCATCGACCACACTAGGGTTGCTTCAAGGATCAATTCCCAACAAGGGGTAAGAAGAAATTTCAAGCCCATGGAAAACAAGGATCGAAACGAAGCTAAAGGGAAGAGCAATGCTCAAAACTCTTCCCAAGGCAACGCCAACAACAACAATAACAAGGATAAAGGAGCTTACAAAGGTAAAAGCAAGCTCTCTCTCCCGAAGAATTAGAGGCCGTTCATAAGACCATAAATGTTTTAAGTGTGGGAAGCAAGGACATGGTTATCATTCTTGCCCCAAAAGAAATGTACTCAATGACACTCCTAGAGCTTCCATGGTTGAAGCTCCATGTAGACGGCTTAGACAGTTTCACTAAGTGGGAACGCTCTCTTATGAAACGGGCAGTGAATTAGTCACTAATTACTACGATAAACCCCAAGGCATATAAATAGGGCCCATTACATTGTAATCAGGTTGGCATTTGGGTTAGCATAATCTTAAGCATAGTCGGGATAGCATTTTGGCGGCATTTGTACTTGAGTTGTCAATCATTGGCAGTTGTTGTTGGTTGTACTCTATCTATAAATCACATCATACTCATTGTAATCTTTCATCTGTAATTCCAATCACAGCAGATATTCCAATTACACTTACTCTATATTCAGTACTCTGAATCTGAACTTGAATATTATTCTCAAAACATAGTCTGGTTCTTATTCCAGTAGATAAATTCCAGTTCAGTTTCTGATTCTCTGTCCAGTCTACTGTCTAAACTAATACATCACCAATAGCTAAAACCTTCTAACAGTGGAATTAACTATCTCAAGACATCAGCTCCAATTCCATTTTGGCGATCACGGTGGCTCGAGTTGAAGCTCGTTGACTAAAATACTCTTCTCCCAGTTGGAAGTTTTTAGCAATGGCACCCAAACCCAGTCGTGGCCGGAAATCCACCATCCGTGTTGATCCTATTCCTAAGGAGTCGGGAAGAGAGTCTGACCCTAAGCAAGAGAAGGTGACTGACATTGAGGCTCATGAGGAGCATAGTCAAGCTGATGAGACGCAGGACTCACAGCATTCCAGTCATTCTCGACGCAGACGGGCAGAAAAGAAAGCACGGAAAGCCAAGAGTTCTCGGTCCAGGCAGGGGGATGAGGGTACCAAGGGAAGTAAAGGCAGTCACCGCACTTCTAGCAGACAAGCCAAAGAAGACACTGACACAGAGACAGAAACAAATATTGATTGGGATGGCGATACTGACAATTGTAAGAAAACTCCCAAGCGCCGTTTTGAATCTAAGAAGAGAAGCGGCAGAATCAGTGGTAATCAGAATGATTACACATCTTCCCTGAAAATTTCTTTTCCAATATTAAAGGGAGGTAAAAAGGATGATCAAGACGTTCACATACAGGATTTTGAACAGTATGCTGAACTAAAAAATATTGATGAAGATGATTGGGGGAATACTTTCTGCAAACCTTGAAGGAGGCAGCGAGAAAGTGGTATTACCATTACCCCACCTGTCAGCTCAGATCCTACAACAAATTGCTTAAAGCCTTCAGATTGGAGTATTTCGACAACAGAGGTGATGAAGATATCCTCTTATGAATTGGATAAGATCAAGCAGCGGAATCTGTCAGTCCGAAGTTATGTGGAAAAAATCAAGGAGCTAACCAGGCAGTTACAGGAACCGCCATCCGAGAAGAGGTTGCGTGCATGGTTTCTAAATGGTTTTCAAAGCAAAAAGCTTAGGGAGCAGGAGGTACCAGCTGCAACCAAGAAATTCAATGATGTGGTACAATATGCACTGAAGCTGGAATAGCAGGCCAAGAAGGAAAAGAGCCATAAAAAGAGAAGATCCAGTAGCAGTAGCTCTGCTACTGAGAGTTTTGATTCCAGTGAGGTGTCCAACAGCTCTGAAAGCAGCTCTAATGAACGGTCCAAGGATAAGTCAAAGAAGGGATCTTGGACTAAGAAGATTGAAGAAATGGTTAGACAGATTGCCGAGATTAGCCACACCAGAAAACCAGTTCGGAAGATGGAGACTTGGTGCTCGAAATGCAAATCCAAGGACCATATCTCCAACGAGTGCCCACAATGTACTTATTGTAAGGCTTTTGGTCATTTATCGAACAATTGTGGTATCAGGATTCATCACTTTAAGAAGGGCAAAGACCTATCTGTGGTAGCCTATACTGAACCAGTGGAAGTAGAACCCGCCAAAGCATCTCAAGAGGAGAGACCAGGTACCAGTGGTCAAGGACGCAGCCAATTCCAAATGGGTATGGGCCGAGGCAGAGGACGTGGCAACTTCCAGAGTCGGAGTATGAATTGCTACACTTGTGGGAAGTACGGCCATTTCGCAGCTCAATGCCCAAACGCACCTGCACCTACTGCTACTGAGGCTAAGGCACCAGAGCCAGTCCCAGTACGGGTAGTCACAAGAAGCAAAGGCGTAGTAATTGAAGAAATTCCAGATACTTCAGAAAAACCAGTCACTATTGACAGCAACAAATGGGCTCAACAAAGAGAAATTTGGAAGGCCAAGGGTAAAGAGAAGGTGGTAGATGACTGGCAAGAGCAAAGAGAACTAGCGGCTAAAATCACGGAGGATTTAGCCAAGAAGCTGTCAGAGCAGCCAGAAAGTTCTGAAGCCCGAGTCATTCAGAAGATACCAGCCCAATCAACTGAGAAAGATCAGTCAATACCGGGCGTACCTGAGACCATGTTGGCTGCGGTACAAGGAATGGCTGGTGAACTGAGAGTTGATGGAAGGATTGGAGGCACTGCAAGGAAGGAATGGCAGTGTGAAGATACAACCAGTTCTTCGAGCTCTGACAACCAGTCTGACCAAGGGAAAGAAGAAATCCATATTAAAATTTGTGATAGAATTCAGAAGTTGATTGTGGAGCTGGAAGATATCAAAAAAACCTTGCCTGAAGTGGCAAACTTCATCAGACAGCGTAGGAAAGTTGAAGCGGAGGCCAGAATAGTGGACCTAATGGCCGTCTGAGATGATGAAGTCCCGCTCATTCAGGTGGACTACAAGGTTCGGAAGCAATGGGAACCTCTTTCAAGTGTTATTTTGGATGAAGGAGCAGGAGTCAATATAATGGGAGTCCATCTCCAGCAGAGAATGGGCATCATGAATCTATAGCCAACACCATTTAATGTACGAATGGCAGATCACAGGGTAGTACAAGCTACGGGCATGATTGAAAATATGCAGATAAGAGTAGGCAGGGAAAAATTTAAAGCCAGCTTCTTAGTTCTAGATGTGCAAGGGGCATATGGGATGCTGCTAGGATGCCCATGGTTGAGAACAACACATGTTGTTCATGACTATGCAAATCAAACCTTAACCATAGAAGGGGCCAACGGCAGAATTTAGATCTAGATGAACAATACTAGGAGCTGGAGAAAAGAGCTGAGGCCGAAGGAATTATGCCAGAAGTATAAGGCAAAGAAGATTGAATGGATGTTAGCAGCGCTGAACATATTTCCTTTAGCAGAGATTGACTTGAATGCAGTTTTATTGAATAAAGAGTAGGCCGACAAGCAGAAAAAACAATTCCCATATCAATTTACTGAAATCAACACAGGGGAAAGATCAGTTCAGTTAACTGGGAGGTTGGAGGAATCAGCTGACATTAGCATGGTAGAGGAGCCAGTACATTCTGAAGAACACACAGTGGATCAGAATGCTGATTCAGAACTGAATGGACCATCCTGGGATTATGCTAAGGAATCGACCAAGCGAAAAGGAGACGAGCCTAATTGGTTGCTTCCAGACGACCAAGAAGTGGAAGAATGGAACCTAGGCTTGGAGGATAGTCATAGGATGATCAAGGTCAACAAGCATCTCAACCCTATAATGAAGGAAAAGGCACACAAAATGTTTCAGAACTACAAAGACGTATTTTCCTGGGAACACACAGACCTGAAGGGGGTGGATCCTGAAATATGTCAGCACAGGATACCGTTGAAGCCAGATGCTAGGCCAATACGACTGCAAAGATACCGAATGAACCCCAACTATGCTAAGAAGGTCAAAGAGGAGATTGACAATCTTCTCAAGGCTGGGTTTATCACAGAGGTGGCTAGTAGCGATTGGTTATTTCCCATAGTCGTAGTTCCCAAGAAAAATGGGAAATTGAGAGTTTGTGTTGACTATAGGAAACTCAATGCCCAAACTATTAAAGATCCATTTCCATTGCCTTTTACTGACATGTTGCTTGATGAGATCGCAGGATATGAAATGTATAGCTTTATGGATGGTTACAGTGGCTATAACCAGTTACAAATCGCTCCTGAAGATAGAGCGAAGACCACTTTCATCACCAAGTGGGGAGCTTTCATGTATCTGGCGATGCCTTTCGGCCTGTGCAATGCACCAGCTACCTTTCAGCGGTGTATGATGGAAATGTTTAATGAGTTCCTTCATCGGTTCCTCGCTATCTTTATGGATGACTTTACTGTATATTCAGATGAGGAACAACACCTACTATTCCTAGAAATGGTTTTCAAACACTGTCAGGAAAAGCGGATTTGTTTGAATCCATTTAAATCCGTTTTCCTAGTATGGAAGGGACAGTTACTGGGACATGTGCTTTCCCAAAATGGAATAGAAATGGCCAACAATAAAATCCAGTGTGTTCAACAAGCTAAATCACCCAGAAATGCATCAGAGTTAAGCTCTTTCCTGGGATCTGTTAACTTCTATAGAAGGTTTGTGCATAAGTTTGCTTCTCAAGTAGTACCATTATACGAACTCACAAAGAAGACCAGTAAGTTCAATTAAACTGCTGAATGTGAGGAGATCTTCCAGAATCTAAAAAAGACCATTATCAGTAAACCAGTCCTTAGGCAACCAAACTGGGAAGTTATTTTCCATGTACATGTGGACGCTTCGGGATTGGCAATGGGGGCGATATTGGCTCAACCAGACGGAAGGACTGATTATCCTGTTTATTTTGCCAGTCACAGATTCACTCAGGTTGAACAAGGTTATACAACCACTGAGAGAGAAGCCCTTGGAATGGTTTTCAGTGCTACAAAGTTCATGCATTACTTGTTAGGGAAGTTGTTCCATTTTTATGTGGACCATCAGGCTCTTCTGTTCTTGATTAATAAAGTCATTATTCAAGGCAGGTTGATACGGTGGATGATGTTCCTAATGGAGTTTGAATTCAAAAATTTTCATAAGCCTGGCAAGAATCACTGTGGAGCTGATTTTCTGTCAAGAAGTATGGAAGGTTATTCAGAAGTACCCTTGAGGGATGAACCAGTGGACGCTGACTTATTTCAGCTGGAAGCAGGAGAATCAGTTGATCCTGAATGGTATGATGTTTATCAGTTTCTTTCTCAAGGTGCTTTTCCAGAGGACTGGAAGCAGAACCAGAAGAAAGCTTTGGTCATCAAAAGCTTGAAGTTTACTATCATCGGAGGGTCACTCTATCGATTAGGTGTTGATGGTATACTTTGGTGTTGTGTGCCTATGGAAGGGAGAATGCAAATTATTTCAGAAGCACATAATGGCGAATCTGGTGAACATTTTTCCAATGAAGTTACTTACAAAAAGATTCTCCAAGTTGGTTTGTGGTGGCAAACACTAATTGCTGATGTTAGAAGTTTTTGTAAAACTTGTGACATATGCCAAAGAATGGGTAGACCAACAGCTGCAGATATGACTCTTTTAACGCCAGTACAACCATTGGGTGTGTTCATGAAATGGGGATTAGATTTTATGGGACCTTTTAAGAAGGTTACCCCCAGGAAGAACGAGTACATAGTAATGGCTACTTGTTATGTCACTAAGTGGGTTGAAGCTAAGGCTCTTCCTAACAACACAGCTAAGTCAACTGCATGGTTTCTATTTGAGAATATTGTCTGTTGATATGGATGTCTGGTAGAGATTGTGTCAGACCAAGGAACACATTTTATCAATGACACCATGGAAATTCTATTGGATATGCTTTCAGTCAAGCATCAAAAATCTACTCCTTATTATCCCAGATGCAATGGACACGCTGAAAGTAGTAACAAGACAATCAAGACTATTCTCACTAAGGTTGTGCAGAAGAAGCCAGACCAGTGGGATTTGAAACTACAGACTGCTTTATGGGTGTATAGGACAGCTTACAAGGTAACTACTGGGTTGACACCATTCAGAATGGTGTATGGCACTTAGGCTGTGGTTCCTATGGATTTTGTTATCCCAAGTCTGAGAATGGCTGTGAAATATGGCTTAGACTTCAACCACAATCTGAAAAAGTGCCTAGATGAACTTATGCAGTTAGATGAACTCAAGCAACGGGCTATGCTGGAACAAGAAATTGTTCAGCAATGAAGGAAGCACTGGCATGATCGCCGAATTAAGGTTCGAGAATTTCACAAAGGAGATTTGGTGCTTCTCTATCAGTATAGACTGGGCCCGAAGAAGCCAAACCTGAAGATTGCCTGGGTAGGACCATTTGAGGGAGATTGGGTCTTCTCCAAAGGTATAGTAAGACTGAAAGATCTATCTGGATTATTGTTGCTAGGAGTATATAATGGTGGGAAGATCAAGCTCTACTATGCAGAAGCTAGAGAGTCTGGCCAAGAATAAGGTACTAGGGAATTAGGAACTGAAGATCAAGAGATATCAGAACTAGATATTTTTGGGCTTTTTCATGTGCAACCAGTTCCAGTTTCAGAAATAGTACCAGTAGAACCAAACCAGACTGATCTCAGGATCACTACCAGTGTGATCAAACCAGACTGGGAACCAGTCCAGGATCAGTGGTGGGAACACACTTTTCAATTTTTAAGCACCCAACGATCAGATGGCATGCCAGTAGTAATCATTTCAAGGATGGGTAGAAGACTTGTCCAATGCATGTCTGCGACGACAACAGCAACACACACAAGTCTAGGAGCGGCGAGTGGTGGAGCTTTATGGCACGAACGCGTATAACAGTCAAGAGAGTTGGCATTTTTCCTCACAAATCTCCTGCGCGATGATTTCCTCCCGTTGTTCATTCACCATCGCCAAGCTCTGAGGTATCTTCGCTACAGCCGCAGACTTCGTCTTCTGAGGAGACAATCGATTTTCGACTAGCGTTGCCAGCGACACCTGGGTACGGCTTTGAAGCATCAAGTAAGTCTTCCTCTTCCTCACCTGTTTCGTCGTCTTCACAGTGTATGGGTAGGAAGAAGCATTCAGACAAGATGCAGGAATCTCTTGAGGAAACCCAAGCCACCGTCACTGCTACAAAGGCAAGCCTTCCCATTATTCCTTACAGCAAGATTCAGCGCTATGTATTCACCGACCAAGCTATGGCTTTGTTGCAACTATGGGATCTACGAGTACTTCTGCAAGTTGCTTTCGATGCGGCCATCATAAAGCAGGTCCTTGATTCTTTTGATGCTGAAGATGGCAGTGCCATAGTGTATGGTCAAAAGGTGTTTGCTACACCAGAAGACATAGCTTTTGCATTCCGAATGCCTAATGAGCCCAAGCCATCTGTGGCAACCCCACAGCTGATCAGTATGGTCCTAAAGGAGGATGAAGCTGCTAAGCGCAAGCGAAAAGCAAGTGATCAAGGGATTTCAATGGCAGGACTGGAAGCTTCTACTGCTTAGAGGTTTGTGGCCGAAGCAGTGAGTCTTAAAAATAATCCAACATATGTGTCAGAGAAAGTTTTTGCTATACTGCTCGCCAAAACATTGGATTCAAAGGTCTCTATCAACCTTTGTCAGATTGTGTCACACGACGTGCTTCAACAAACTACCAAGTTGAAATCCCATAATGTTTTTAAAGCTTGGTATGTTTGGAAATTTTTATATTTGGGCTACTACTCCAGATGCCCATGGCCAGGTAAAAATGGCTTGGAGTGAGAAGCCAGTTCCAGAATCCAAGAATATTGATCTGTCTTCAAAAGAAGAAGCCACGGATAGTTAGACCACTCCAACTGGTTTGAAAAGGAAGGCCACTGAAGATCAGGCTGGCAGTTCGAAGAAACCGAAGACTATACTGACGAGGAGCAGTGCTTTTCTAAAGCAGATAGAGAGTCGGGTCAAAACTGTTGAAAAGGCTATAGTTAGCCAACCTGATAAACAACCTGCTCAGAATGCTGAGGTCAACCAGTCAGTAGGACATAGTACAGTCGCTACTGGTACTGGCAAAGATCATGCAAAAGCATCGACTTTTGAGAAGGTAGCAGAACAGTCGGCTGTGGACAAAGAACAACTAGACAAGGGTAAAGGTCAACTGGACAAAGGCAAAGGTCCAGCATTTCCAACTTTACTGGGTGGTGTCTCTATCTCAAATAATGAAGAAGCTTTGCACCTGGTAAAGAAGGACAGGTTGCAGCAGATGCAGATCCATCCACTGAAAGGGCGTCTCTTTCTACAGAAAGCTGATTATGCAACATTACCCTATATGGCTCCAGTTACAGTGTATGAGCCTACTGATTCTGACCCAGCTACAATTAAGGATGGATGTTCAGTCCTCATCCAGTCTTCCTGGAATACTATTGTCCAATGTATGGGACAAATTCTGGATGCTCAAGGGTCGGAAGATGAACTGAATAAGGCTAAAGCTGACTTAAAGGACGCTGAAGACCAGATTCAGAAGCTGAAGACAACACGAGATGAGCAGAATCTGCGCCATAGGCTACTTGAAGCTCATTCAGATAGGGCTATTGAGCTATTAAAAAGCAATTTAGTTAAGGCGGAGTCTGATATGCAGATAGTGAAGGAAGAAAGGAATGAAGCGCTAAGAGCTGCAGCTAGGGCTGAAACGATGCTGAAAATGAAGAGAGTTTACTTCAACTCCTTGCTACTTTGCCATACAGCTATGAAGGCTTCCCTCACTGACAGATATATTTATAATAGCTTGGCTGAAATTTTAAATCCCGCAGGTAACGCTGTCTTTGATCTGGAAAACTTGAAGTCTCTTATGGAGAGGAGACTATGCAGAGTGATTTGCAGGACAAAATGGCTGAATACAATAATGATTTGATGAATCAAGCAATCTTGGATTATATTCAGCAGTAGAATTCCCTGGATGAAGCATAAGAAGATAAGGAAGAAGAAGAGGATAAGGACGAAGGAGCTGATAAGGAGGAGGATGACCAAGAAGAAGGGAATACTAATGATGATGATGATGCCTCACCTCCACCTCCAGGACCTGGTACTGGTGGCATAGGGCCAACTGAAGGAGGTCAGCCACAGCCAAACCAGCCAGGCCAGAATGAAGGGCAGAAGTCGGGCAGTCAGCAATCCGAAGAACAGCAACCTAGTCACACTGGTACTGGTGGCATAGGGCCAACTGAAGGAGGTCAGCCACAACCCAGACAAGTCAAGCTAGAATGAAGGGCAGAAGTAGGGCAGTCAGCAGTCCGAAGAACAGCAACCTAGTCACATTGGGATCAGCCATCAAATCAGTCCCAGCTCAGTAGGGAGGCTAAAGAGAAAAGCAAAGTTCAGGATGAGGGACCAGCAGCAACTGGTGAGTAGCATTCCTTACAGCTTATCACCCTTAACAAGCAATTGAGACATCAGCAGGCTTCCATAACCAAACAATATCTGGAGGATGATGATCTCCTGTCTGATCTGGAACGTTTTCAGAGACTGTATGTTGGGGTCAGGGAAATAGTGGAGCATTGGAAATCAGTGGCTTTTCATGATCAAGAAACTTTTCGTTTACCTGTGCATCCCAGCACAGTCCAATTGCTGGAAAGGGTTCCTGAATGGATAATCACTGCTGAAGAGAGAGTGACCAACCCGCATTTGCAAAGACAGTCCACTGCAGATTGTTGCTCTCTTGCTCTTGATTTAGACTTCTGTTGGGAAATAAACCGACCTATAAATGTCTGAAGGATGTTAGGGAACACTTGAAAGAAGTTTTGATGCAGATGCAAATTGCCAGAGGAGTCTTGGATCAAAGAGTAAGGGCCATTCTTGAGGATCAGACAACCACTAGTAAAGGACCTCACACTAGAATGTCAGTCGGAGAACAGGAAACTGCTCTCTGCAAACTGTTTCAGCTAGTGAGAATCACTAGAAAAATGATACAGTAAGAGAACCAGGCTGTTCTCGATTACTTCAAGATTATTGATGAGCTCCAGGATTGGTATGAGCGATCGACTGTAGAATGGAAAACTTGGCAAACACTGTTCAATGATGCTCTCCAACTCAATGATATTCACGAGCTGAAAGAAGAGATGTAGAGGATCCTATGGGTCAGTGGAAGATTCAGATCAGGGGCCTGACCAAGATCACTAATCAGTTGCTGCAACTTACTGTTGAGTCCTCTAAATGGCCTGAAAAGGATATTGCAGCTAAGGCGGGCCTAGCACCACAGTATAGAGAGATGGCTGAGATTATTTTTGAAGCTCGGGTCAAAACCAATTAGCCTCTTCCAGAAGGATGGATCCATACTGCTTCGCATTGTCACAAGCTGGCCAGAACCAGGATCACCAAAGGCAGACGCACACTTTATGATCCTGACACTAAAACCTATCATTCCCTTATGCCTTATGAAGTAGAGATGACCACAGAAAGGCGGGATCAGCTTGAGTAGGAGGCTATTTACCGACTCATTCAAAAGGAGAATGTTGGCACTGGGACTTCTCAGACGCTATTCAGGCCAAAGGGTAAACGGAAGCTAGTTCAATGGAAGGATACTGGGTAGTTCCATCTTAGAATTCAGTGGCGGCTTTTCTTCCTCAGCTGGAAGGTTGATATCAGTTTGTGTGGACGATGAGAGCTCCACCTTGGCCTTTTCAACTGCCTCTCGCAATCTTTGTATGGCCATTCTGTCATTGGTCAAGTCCAATCCCCAAAATCAGAAGTAGACAGTGGATTTTTCAGCTTCAAATCAGAATCAGACAGGGGAATTTTTCAGAAATTTTGGAATCTTGCCAAAATTCAAGAAAGGAGGGAAGGATGTAGACGGCTAAGATAGTTTCACTAAGTGGGAATGCTCTCTTATGAGGCGGGCAGTGAATTAGTCAGTAATTACTACAGTAATTACCATGGTAAACCCAAGGCATATAAATAGGGCCCATTACATTGTAATCAGGTTGGGATTTGGGTTAGCATAATCTTGAGCATAGTCGAGATAGCATTTTTGCGGCATTTGTACTTGAGTTGTCAATCATTGGCAGTTGTTGTCGGCTGTACTCTATCTGTAAATCACATCATACTCACTGTAATCTTTCATCTGTAATTCCAATCACGACATTCCAGTTACACGACATTCCAGTTACACTTACTCTGTATTCAGTACTCTGAATCTGAACCTGAATATTATTCTCAGAACATAGTCTGGTTCTTATTCTAGTAGATAAATTCTACTTCAGTTTCTGATTCTCTGTCTAGTCTACTATCTGAACTAATACATCACCAGTAGCTGAAATCTTCTAACACTGGAATTAGCTATCTCAAGAGATCAGCTCCAATTCCACTCAAAAAGAGGATATTCATTGCAAATGCTCATCGCTCTCCTATGCTTGGGGAAAAGTAAGGGAGCATGATGCCAACATATTGTTTGACCCTGGCTCTACTCAAACCTTATATCAACGGAGTTGGCCACTAAGTTGGGAATTCAAGCTTTTGAGATGGGAGATATTGTAAGTGCCGATGCAGCTTTCAAGGGACAGCAATCCTCCATTACTCCCTTGATGGAAAGTTGAGGCTTCATGTTCAAAGCTACGTCGACAAAGAAGACTTTTTCATCCCTAGGATGTTATCCTAGGGGCACCATGGTTCGGCCGCATGGCTTCCAACATGAAGTTTTCTAAAAGGAGAATCTATTTCACCTACAGGAAAAAGAGCATGTACATAGATGCTAATGGTTCGGGGAACACCATATGTCTCGTAAATACGCTTGCTTTTGATAAGTCAATGAAAAGCTCTATTTTTGCGTAAATGATTTTTGTTAGAGAATCCATAAATGATTCTAATGTTTTCACAAGTATCAATAAAGGGAATCGAGAGGAATTAGAATTGTCTAATTTCCTAAATGGATTCCAAGACGTTTTCATTGATGATATCCTGCAATAGAGCTTCTACTAGGAAGCTCACCGCCTAATAAACCTCCTTATTGAGTTTCACAAGCTCAACAAGAGGAGATCATGAGGCAAGTGCATGAATTGGTGGAAAAAGGGATGGTGAGGCCTAGTTCTTCTCCATTCTGTTCACCAGTACTTTTAGTGCAAAAGAAAGATGACACATATTACATGTGTGTCGACTATAGAGCACTAAATAGGATCACTATAAAAATGCCCAAGATCTTTTTGGCCTGACAAATTCTCTTGAGGAGTACAAGTGACACCTCTAGGTAATCTTTCAAGTTGTGAGAGCTTTTCATTGATCAACAGAAAAGTGAATTTTTCCTTCAAGAGATTCAATATTTGGGTCACATTATCTCTCAAGATGGTATCTGTATGGATCCATCAAAGTTGGAGGTAATAAAAGCATGGCCTAATCCAAGGAATCTACATGAGCTAAGAAGCTTTATTGGTATGTGTGCATATACTATAGACACTTCATAGCAAAATTCTCTCAAATAGCAAGACCATTGCATGACTTAACAAAGAAGAACGTTAAGTACTCATGGACTGCTAAAGAACAAAATGCTTTTAACAAGCTCAAAGAGAAGCTTACCTCTCAACCAGTCCTTATGCTTCCGGATCTCTCAAAGTCATTTGAGGTCCAATGTGATGTTTGTGGTGATTACCTTGGAGCAATTTTTCTTCAAGAAGGGCATGCCATAGCATATGAGATTCGAAGGCTCAATGCCGATGAACGGGTCTTGGGCATATATGAAAAAGAGCTTTTAGTTGTTTTACATGCCCTAAACACATGGAAGCGCTATTTATTGGAAACTCCATTCATTTTACAAACAAACCACCAAAGTCTTAAGTACTTCATGACACAAACCAAACTTTTCGACAAACAAATGAGGTGGGCAAATTCTTTTTTGCAATTTAAATTTCATATTGCTCACATTGCTGGCAAGCACAATCAAGTGGTCGATGCACTTTCGCAACGGCCAAGGGTAAATGTGGTTTCTATAGCAACTCACAATGATCTATCTTTTATGATAGATGAGTATGCTACTAACCAAAACTTTAAGTAGATAATTACAGCCTTTGCATTAGGGAAGGAAAAAAGAATCATTCACCTTGAAGGATGGTTATCTTCCAAACGGCAATAGACTATGTGTTACTCACCCATACAATAAGAAATTCATGTATGAATCCCATGCTTCTCCTTATGCGGGGCAAAGAGGGATTTCATAATCTACTCTTTGAGGAGTAGAAATGTATTTCTGTTGGTCTACCATGAAAAGTAAACTTACAAGAGTATGTTTCAAAATGCGTGGTATGTCAAAAATTGAAATTTGGTTGAGGGAAGCAACTTGGATTGTTTCAGTTGACATGCTTAGCAAGAAAACACACTCTATGACTGTCAAAAAGAATATTAAGGCACATCAAACGACAACCCTATTTAGATCTCAAATTTCAAGTATCATGGCTTGCCAACATCCATAGTGTCGGACGAAGATCATAGCATGACTACTAATTTCTAGAAGGGTCTCTTTTCTACGAAGTAGATTAAATTTCTCTTTCAGCCTATCATCCAAAAACGGATGACCAAAGTGAAATAACTAGTCTAATGATTCTTGAATCTACTAAAAGCCTATGTCATGGAAGTAGATCAACGTTCTCAATGCGAAAAGTACCTACCTCTTATAGAGTATGTGTACAATGACATTGTACATACTTCTATGGGGAAAGCACCTTTCGAGGTTAAAGAGGGAAGATCCAAAAGTCCCTTACTACTTAAAGTATATGGGAAGATCTTCGTTGTTGATGAATATAGCCGAGGCTTACACGAATCTTTTCCAAAGATTAAAAAGGTTATATCTATCTCACAGAAAAGGCAAAAAGTGTTGCTGCTAATAAGCACAGAAGAGCCTTAGCCTTTAAGAAAAATGATTGGGTCTTGCTAAAGTTTCTCAAGGCTCGTCTAAGGCATACTACAGGCAAGAATCCTACGGGCCACTAAGAGTATTATGCTAAACTAGCAAAAAGATACTATGGTCCTTTTTAAATTCTTAAGCCAATCAATGAGATGGCTTATCAATTAAAGTTGCTCAAACATTGGCTCATGCAAAATGTTTGCTTACTTAAGCCTTACAAAGGAGCACCACCAAAAGCCTATGTCATGGAAGTAGATCAACGTTCTCAATGAGAGAAGTACCTACCTCTTATAGAGTATGTGTACAATGACAGTGTACATACTTCTATGGGGAAAGCATCTTTCGAGGTTAAAGAGGGAAGATCCAAAAGTCCCTTACTACTAAAAAGTATATGGGTAGATCTTCGTTGCTGATGAATATAGTCGAGACTTACACGAATCTTTTCCAAAGATTAAAAAGGTTATATCTTTCTCACAAAAAAGGCAAAAAGGGTTGCTGCTAATAAGCACAGAAGAGCCTTAGCCTTTAAGAAAAATGATTGGGTCCTACTAAAGTTTCTCAAGGCTTGTCTAAGGCATACTACAAGCAAGAATCCTACAAGCCACTAAGACTATTAAGCTAAACTAGCAAAAAGATACTATGGTCCTTTTTAAATTCTTAAGCCAATCAATGAGATGGCTTATCAATTAAAGTTGCCCAACCATTGGCTCATGCAAAATGTTTTTTCATGAGAGCTTACTTAAGCCTTACAAAGGAGCGCCACCACCAAAAGCCTATGTCATGGAAGTAGATCAACGTTCTCAATGAGAGAAGTACCTACCTCTTATAGAGTATGCGTATAATGACAGTGTATATACTTCTATGGGGAAAGCATCTTTCGAGGTTAAAGAGGGAAGATCCAAAAGTCCCTTACTACTTAAAGTATATGGGAAGATCTTTGTTGCTGATGAATGTGGCCGAGACTTACAATAATCTTTTTCAAATATTAAAAAGGTTATATCCATCTCACAAAAAAGGCAAAAAGGGTGCTGCTAATAAGCACAGAAGAGCCTTAGCCTTTAAGAAAAATGATTGGGTCTAGCTAAAGTTTCTCAAGGTTCGTTTAAGGCATACTACGGGCAAGAATCCTACGGCCACCAAGAGTATTATGCTAAACTAGCAAAAAGATACTATGGTCCTTTTTAAATTCTTAAGCCAATCAATGAGATGGATTATCAATTAAAGTTGCCCAACCATTGGCTCATGCAAAATGTTTTCCATGAGAGCTTACTTAAGCCTTATAAAGGAGCGCCACCAAAAGAAGCAATAGTTGCAAAACCGCCAGAGATCGAAGATCAATAAGAGGTGTTACGGCCCGAATCAATTCTTCGACACGAAGACAAGAATAATTATCCTTTTAAATATGCTAGATGGATGCACGGAACTAGTTTAAGGATAATATGAACCTTGTCAATGCTTACAATGCTACACTAGAGTAAGCAAATGAAAATGCATTTTAAATGAACAATGTTTTTGTCTTATAAGACTCATTCTCTTTGTTTTATTGTGCACAAAATTTAAGAAGTATGCATGCTTAGGATCATGTTTGTGGTGGCGAAGTCTCCCAAACACCAAGTAGAAATTGTCACTCTACTTTGGAAGTATGATATGGACTAAAGAGCAGACATGCTTACGGCAGCTAAGTCTCCTAGCACCAAATGGATTAGTCATCCATTATGGAATGATGTCGTAGGTTAAAAAGGATCCTCTACCCGCTAAGAACATGGAATAATGACTAAGCTTTATCTTCTTTACCTCATAGTCAAGGACGACTACGATTTCAAGAGAGAGGTAATGTCATAAAATATAATATTTAGCTTTACCAAATGATTTTCTCATATTTATAAATTGATCATTTAATATGGGAAGATAAAAGAGAAACAAGAGTTATGATATAGATATGTGCTTCTAGACCTGTCTCAACAAGGGACCAAAAGGAGAAATGGTTGCATCTCAATAGGGATCCAAAAGGAGACACTCTACCAAAGAGCAATGTGCAATAAGTGCTTCTAGATTTACCTAAGCATGGGACCAAGAGGAGAAATGGTTACATCTCAATAGTGGTCCAAAAGAAGGTAGTCTATCAAAGAGCAACGTGCATCTAGTGGAGCTTAAAAGACCTTAAGGTCAGCTTCAATAAAGACCTTCAAAAGTTAGTGTTGAAAAGTCATTTGACCTTAGGCAAGCTAGGGCTAACCTTGAGGTGGGAATCCTACCAAAGCACGAGGTGCTAGTCGGCTTGCTAAGTGTTCGTGGGAACCTTGCCGAAAGCGCTTGAGGTGATTTTTATGCTTAAATGACTAAGGTTCTTGAAGTGTTCAATTTAAAAATAAACTCTCAAGAGGCATAAACGGTTTCCATGCTTAATTGACTAAGTGCTTGAAGTGTTCAATTCAAACCAAATGATTTAAGAAGCATAAAAGGCACATGTTAAAATCCTCCACATGTGGCCCTCGTGATGTGCTTGAATCCTATTGGATGGGCTTTGAAGGGGTCCAATGGGAATTTACATGCATAAAAATAAATAATTAAGTTCTTTCTCTAAGAGAGGTAAAAGAGGACACGTGTCCAAATGATATATTTAAATAATAAGAGAGAGAGAGAGAGAGAGAGAGAGAGAGAGGGTGGACCAAGCTTGAGAGGGGGTACATACCCTCCCACACACACATTCTCTCATTGTGTGGAGTGCAAAGTGCAAGAGCTCCATCTCCTTCTCCAAGCTTGTTGAAAAGTTGAGAGCCTACACCAACAATCTTGGCTATGGAATGCAAATCCAACCAAGAGCCATGCTTCAATGCTTAAGCTTGCCATCTTCTTCATTTTCATTACTATGCTATTATGCTATGCTAAGCAAGAAGAGTGATGATGAGTGAGAAACTATTTCTTTCTCCTATGAATGATTCTTCTTCCTCTTCCCTACCCTCCCTGCTAGCTCTCTCCACCGTCGAAGGTATTTGAGGGCTTGGGATAGTTAATGATTTTTGCAAAGTTTATGTTATGCTCGTGATGCATGAAGCTTTCCATCTTCACATCATCACCAAGGTCACAAGGAACATAAAGATTGTATTGTACCAAGTCTCTCTTGATGGGAGAATCTATAATACAAACGCCTTTTGGAGGAGGGACCGGCTTCAAGTAAATCCGGTCCTCAACTATTGTCACGTTCTCTAATACTCTCTCTCTTGCAACAATATTGTTCATGCCAAGTTAATTAAGTACTATTTCTATGTTGCTACCATCAATTAAGTTCACCCTCTATGTTATCAAAGTAATCTCACAAAAATGCTCACTTTAATTCTCTTAATTCCGCTATTCTCAAAGTTCATAGGCCATTTCCATTACCAGATGCCTTGAATATTGAGCTCGAGCAAGAGAAATTGCAGCGGCAACTCCTATGGCCGGGATGCTCGTGAAAAACTCCCAAAGATTACAATAGATCAAAGAGCTTCAAGAGCAATTGGACAAGGCAAAATCAGACCTTACCGCTCAAGCAAAGATGCACACCAAGGAGTTACGTGCCAAAGCATTGGAATTAACTGCTCTCCAGAAAAAGGCCATTGTACCAACCATCCAGACATAGCAGTTGGTAGAGTTTGAAAGTACTGGCATGCCCCTAGTGGATATACCAACTGCTCTCCAAACAAAGACCATTGTACCAACCATCCAGACACAACAGCTGGTAGCCTTTGAAAGTATTGACATGCCCCTAGTGGATCTATTGAGTACATCATCTAAGGGATGAATGTAGGATATTGAAGAAGAGAAAGAGTCGATGGATGCCAAAAATGGATAGAAGATATACTAGAAGGCTGCTTAACTATCCATTTCTCACAAAGAGTGCTCACAATCATAAACCTACACAGGTATACATGGTACACACTCTGAAGGCTGTAATCACAATGATGAGGGATGTCCTAGACCTAACCTGCCAGATGACCTACAAAATTGCTAAGACCATCCTCACATGCATCGAAGCTTTCGAGGACATCGACAAGGCCGAACACTCTTGGGGGAGGTGTTTTTAGAAGGCTTCAATGACATCATCTAAGATAGAAGCCCTCTCAAAGAATATCATTATGGGGATGCATGCCAAGTTGATGTTCCTTCGTTCACACTATATGCAATCTTTTGAAGAAGCTTTCATAACGGGATTTTTTGAGATAGACTCCACCATCTTCAACCCGCTCACTACAAATCTGCAGGCAAGGCATATAGCATATCAGAGTACGCCACTAAACAACCCGTTCACAAATATCTCCATCAAAACAAAGATTATTGCCAGAGCCGCAAGATCACAAAGACATAGGAAAGATGGCAATTTGACTACCAAAAGCTTCCAAGACTTGCACAAGGATGTGCAAAGGCTAGGAAGGGGGGAGTGTTTGACCGATGCAGCTGACATGCACCCTCCTAGCCGATCACACCTTGTCCAACCCTATTTTGATGTAATTTATCCTTTTTTTTTATAGAATCCTTGTAACTAAATTTATGAAGTTTTGATCCGGAAGCTATACACTCTGAGTTGTATTATTTTATCCTAAGCCAAAAGCCATGTCAGCCGGTCATTTGGTCATTTGAAAAGCCCTAGGTATAAAGGTCAATACACCTTAGTTTGAACACAACATTGCAACATTATCTTTTGAGGTTGAAGAGCTCTGTATACGTACGACTGTGAGCGGCTAATCAACTACAACTTGTAATCCATTTTTCTCACGATCTGGTAATCCAAATTCAATTTTGAAAAGTGCATTGTGTTCCTTGTCTCTTGCTCTTTCAATTAAGTATAATCATTTCAAGTCTTGTTGTGGTTCACAACTACACGTCTGTGAGTCTTATCTGTAGATTTGAGTGCTGAAATCACTATTTTTTCATATTTCGACCATATGAGAGCGTTATTAGACCTTAGGGCGACCTGTTTATGCTGCTTTGTTGCAGTTTTTATGACGTGGTACATGATGGATCATGATTTTGGTACCTGACCACCAGACTTGGTAGATGTGTGTCCTTAGACCTAATATAGCTTCTCTGAAAGTTTCGTGACGATCTGAGTTCGTTCAGTCGACAAAATGGCATGAAGACCTAGAGCGGCGAGATAGGACACATGTAGATTTTCAAATGAGAGAGTGATGATTAGCTTGTTGGGTTGATATGTTTACTTGCTAGGTTCACTTTTTGAGGTTGACACCCTCAAAGAGTCTCCGTGTCCCATCCTAGTCACTTTCGTGAGTATTGACATATCATGTTAGTGCCAGATAGCTATGCTACAAACGTCTGTCGCGGTGACCAGCTAACATGCAACTTCTAACTCACACTAGGACTACTCTTATACTAAGAATTTGTTGAGGTGTGCATTTTTTCAGTAGAGTTGTATTTTTCTTGAAATCGCAAACACATGTTAATCATCCACAAGACAACGAAATCTTATTTACTTATATATTTATATAATCAAAGAATTAATCTTTGATGGACTTCTACTAGGCATACACTCCTTTGTGCAGAGTTGCTTTTCAAACACCTTTTCATGAGAGTTCAACTTGCCTATCATTGGGAGGAGCTACAATTTTTTTTTGCCAGGGTTGCAATTTTCAATTCTCTTATGCATTATCTATTGCCATCATGCTAAGCATTTCTCACATGCTTGACCAATCTTTCAAAAAAATTTCTCACATTGCCACATTGGTCAATATAGTTTGACAGTTTGAAATTGTAGCAATCTTGAGCATATCACAGATTTTAATTAATTATTTTGGAATGTCAATGGAACAATTGGGAAGGTGCTCCAAGGGTGGGAATCCATTTTGCTGTTCAAAACCCCGGGAGAGAGGAGTTCAGGTGGGACCGTGGGACCTCAGAGAAAATGCTATGTGAAGAGACTTAACGTTGGGGACAACGAGAGAGAGGGGGTGCGGGAAGCAGCTCGCTTTCCTGCAACACACGTCTCTCTCTCTCTGTCCAGCAAGATGAAGACGACGAAGAAGAAGAAGAAGGGCCCCATAGCTACGTAATGCGGAGCTTCTTGAAGTTCTCCTTCGTTTTTCGACTCGCAGTAAATTTTCTCCTCAATTGCAGGCAAGGCTTGTACAATGCTCTCAAATTTCTGTCGCTTTTGTACAATGCCATGGCTAAGAACTTAAGCTTTACTGAGATCTTTCAGCTGACGTAGCTCGCATCAGTCATGTAGCTTCTTTGTTTGGAACATTTTATCCTACACTCTGTGTCGTAGCGAGATTTACTGCATTTTTAAGAGTGCGTTAAGTGTCGAACTTTTTTTTATCATCAGGCTGCAAATTAGACGGACAATTTCGCTATTTGCAGCACGAGCTCTCTTTCTGCACGCCTCCCTTCAACTTCACGGACGAGTTCAATCTCCATTTTTCTTCTGTTTTGAAAATTATCTCATTTGGCAGCTCTTTGTCTGTGTAGTTTTTCAAAAGGATCCACCCACGTTCCTTTGAACTGGTTCAAGCATTCATAAAAGGCTTGTCTGCGGTGAAGTAGGATCACGGCAAAAATAACGACAAAGATGTCTGCTCCAGTAACTCCTTACGAGCGTACGAGGGGCCGAGGGATGAATCTGGTACTAGTTTCTCTTTATGCGAGTTGCATGGTTGTCATCCAAATTGCCAGTGTGTATAATGCAAACACATGACAGAAATTGTTAATTTATTGTATGCAACAAGTCCAGTAGTGCAAGTCGACATGACTTGGCTACTTTGATGGAAACTTTCAACATAGTTTCACCTCTTTCAAACAGTTTAGACACTTTGAGATAAATCATGGTTGGTCACAATACGCTCAATTCAATGTCTCGTTTTCTTCCAGGTATTCAAAAGTGGGCCTTTGTTTATCTCTTCAAAGGGTAAGCTCTAGCAAGCCTCACTTTATTTTATTTTTTCTCTCCCAACTTTTCCGGGGGCTTGTTTTGTGCTCATGGTTGTGTGCCGTACTCCCTGGGTGTGTTGCAAATGTAAAGGTGGTTTACATGCTAGTAGACATTTTGCAAACAGCAGAATGCAAAACATTGGAATGCCGCAACTTGGATTCTACGGTCATCTCAGTTAGGCAGGGAGAAAAAGGGGTAAACTTTTAGTGTCAATTAAGTTGACCAAGTAGGGCATACCTTTCTTTTGCATTGTTAACCAACGTGCTTACAACATTGTGCAAAAGAGTATAGTCTTGGCATTTTGCCCATCAAGAATCTATCATGACGTATTTAGAGAGTGCTTGCTTTCTCACTATCTAGCTGAGTTAGGCAGGGTGATAAAGGTGTATCTGTCTAAGTGTCATCTATTTGACCAAGTAGAGCATCAACTCAAGCAAAGGTTTTTCATATGATGCAAACACGGCAAAAAAATGGCCTTTTTGAGATAAAGCAACCATGCTCCAAGAGTGGCCCCTCTCAAAACAACAAAGATTTGGAAGTTGGCGCAATAGTAAGCCTGGGGGCACTATGAGCCAAATTCTTTTGAAGTGAACATACAAAAATCCGAGCCACAAGGGCTCAACACCGAAGGCAAAGCGAGCCTACATTGCTGCAAATTCAGCTTTAGGCTGTCCACGCATGAGCTGTAATCCAATCTAGTCCTGAAAGGAGGAAAGGGAGGGGGGGGGGGGGGGGGGGGGGCTTACAAGTGCAAATTTGCTATCCCTCCATATGAGATCCAAGAGGGACCTGAAAGGAAGCAAAGGAAGTACATACTGCTCAGGGTCTACTGCTGAGGGAAGTCTTTAAAGTAGCCAACTCCTCAGGATGCAAGCTAATACGAGGATCGAGTAATTTAGATTTGAGTAGCTGAGAGCTTACTTTCATAACCAACCGAGGCTTCTTCCTTCAAAGCCTCTTCTACATATTATTGCCAATTGTCAAGGCTCAATCATGGTACAGGGATTGCAATATGTTTTTGTTTTAGGGTAGATTCCCGCCTCCCTATTTCAAGCCTAATTTATCCCCACCGCCGGGGGGGGGGGGGGTGGGGTGTGCGTGTAGGCGATGCCGGGCGTTCACTCCCCCTCCTTTAGCATATGAGATCTTGGCTTATATGATTAGTGCCCGTCTACTTCTTTCAACTTTCTACCAAATCTCATTCAGGCTTCGCATACAGGTAGTGTTTAGATGCATTGTAGACAATATTTTCTCCTTGAGTGTGCTACACAGTCTAGACAGCCTACTGCTACTTCTGGACTTTGAGAAGGCCCATGATAGAGTGGACTGGGGTTTCAACTTTCTTGATAGATGGATTGCAAGTTTCTCTGCTTTGTACAGATCAGCTAGCAGTGCTACCACCTTTGGAGATTTTTTGGACAACATTTTGAGCTTTCAAGATTAGTGAGACATGATCACCTTTGGCTTCTTACTCCTATTTGGGTTGTCAGAGCCTGCAGATATGTGAGTTGCAGATGCATGTGTCAGAGGGTCCCAATATCAAAGAATTGGCAAAAACAGGACTAATAGTGTGACTTGCACTTGCAGCATGGCTTAAGAAAAAAGGAAAAATCACCCCTCATCTTAGCAAACATGGCATACCTAGTGATGTCTTGAAACTTGAACAATGTGTAACGTGGAAAAGTAAACTATACTCGCATTGATCTGGGAGCTTTGCCAAACCCTTGTGGTCACTGGTGGTATGAGCGACAACAGCCTCTTTATGATTGACCATATGAGCTTTTGTGATCTTGTGATGTTTTGGACCTAGCAATTGTATGAAGCATGCATGGTAAACAGTGTGGAGACAAGTATCCCATGTTGTGACTTTGTTAGCGTTTGGGCAACATACTGCAAACTCTACGTGGTCTTGGAACTCTATGCAAGGCCTTCAACAACCATAATGGACAGGTTACATTTTCCTTATGCATGAGTAGGGTGGATTAACGCTCTTGAATTCTCTCAGAATTGTTGGTCGGACCTTTTATCAGGTGTTTAATTGTGTGTGGGCTTATCTTGAATTCATCTAGGTGTGTGCGCGCCTCTCTCTCTCTCTATTTTGGATGATGATGTATGGGAGTTTTCCAAAGATGGCGACATTATTATCTTGGGGGATTTCAATGCCAGGATTGCCCATCACCAGACAATATTTTATGATACCTCAGAGGAGTTGATGCGAGAGCTTGATATTACAGAAATGGGCCTGTCTAGATTATCACAGGATGAGGAGCACACTGAGTATGGCAGATACTTGATCGATATGGGGACTGCACATGGATTGGCCATTTTGAATGGCCTATAGAGATTCCTTGCAGCAGGTGGTTTTACATGCTTTCCACATCGGCATGGCGCTAGTACAATGGATTATGTTATGGCTCCGCAAGGACTCATTCCTTCCTTTCAGGATGTCATGTTGGGAACTAGGCTAGTTGGGGTAGCAGTTGATCATGTTATCTTGTCTTTCACTCTATCGTTCCAATTCAACACAGCTCCATTGGGAGAGGCCTCCACACGTACTCGGTATACCTTCACGAGGGAGACGGATCCCGTGTACACCGATGAGATATATAGGAAGCTATGTACTCAGGAGCCAAGACGATCACTAGATGAGCTCTCCTAGATTCTGACAGAGATGCTCCACGATGCAGCATCAGAGTATCCCCACAGCCAGCCTACACGCAGACGATCTGGGAGCATGTCCCATAACAGTTGGTATGATGAGGAATGTAGAGAGACGAGGATCATATTACAGAGAGAGGTGCTCATGGGTACTACTACACATAGACAATCACAGATTATCTTTCGCCGCCCTGTGCGACGAAAGAAGAGGGCTTACCTATCTCAACTACAGCGTGATCTATATCAACTGTTTATGAGTCAGGACTCTAGTGAGGCATGGAGGCTTTTCAATGAGCACTCTCCACCGCAAGCCATCACTTCCACAATGACACGGGGGCAATATGCTACATCTATCTATACAGCATCGGGGCAGCCACCTTTGCCTGACCCTCCAGAGGCATGCCCAGAAACATGTACTTTCTTTACTTATGAGAGGGTAAGGAAAGCCATTGACAAGATGAAGGCAGGAAGAGCACAGGATCATGTTGGTCTGGTAGCAGAGCACTTTATCCATGCCTGAGATATGCTTGCAGAGCCTCTTGCTATGATGTTTAATAGAGCCATGTACGAGGGTTTCTCTTAGACTTGGAGTACGTCCACTATTGTGCCTATCTTCAACTCGAGAGATCCTATGCTTCCCGGGAATTACCGAACCATCATGGTTGGTCATAGGCTATATGCATCAATTCTTGAGCATGAGTTGAGTGGATGGGCAGAGAGAGAGGGCATACGTGCAGCAGGACAGGCAGGGTTCAGGAGAGGTTTCTCCACTCTTGACCAGATTTTGACGTTCAGAGCCATTATTAAGGAGGGTAGAATGGCAGGAGGATATATTGTAGCTTTGTGGATTTCTGCAAAGCCTTTGATACAGTGCCACGAGCCATACTCATACGCAGATTGCAAGACATGGGGGGGGGGTGCCCACAGAGCTAATCTGGGGGATCTTAGCTTTATACAAGACAGTGGTAGGATAGGTACGCACTACTCAGGGCATGTCCGACATGGTTCACTCCACCATTGGGGTGAAGCAAGGTTGCCCCTTATCTTCGACTCTCTATCCCATGTAGAGTTTTCAGATTATGTACAGGCAGAGGGTGATAGAGGTGCTTAGCTTGCAAGGACATGGATTCCGTTGCTATTATATGCTGATGATATTGTGCCGATCTCAGATTCTCCAGAGGGGATGCATCGTCATTTGGATGCATTGCATGTATTTGCACGGGATAGTGGATTGTCTGTGAACCTTGGTAAGACCAAGGTAATGGTGTTTAACACCACGACGCAGTGGGTAAGGAGGTCTGCCCCCACTTTTACATATGGTCGAGAGACTGCGGAGTATGCAGATACATACACTTATCTTCGGGTGGTTTTCAGCGGTCCAGTATTTTCCCTGAAGCATGCAGCAGATACGCGATTGACCAGAGCCTATGTAGCATTGGGGAGACTTGAGAGGATATGTTTGCAGGATCAGTTCCAGGAACCTCGGACAAAGCTTTGGCTCTTCGACACTTTGGTCGCTTCGGCCATGCTGTACGGAATGGAGATATGGGGCCCCTCAATTGATCATCATAGCAGAGCTGGCAGTACTGATGGATGGAAATGTATGGAGAAGCCCTTGGTGTCTATGATTTCTCGGATGATTAGGGCCAAGGCCTCAGTACCACATGACATTATTAGGGCGGAGCTCGCTGCTCCTCCATTGGTAGTGGAGGCACTCACTCGATCAGTTTCATTTATGCATAGCACCTGGGCTCTCCCTACAGATAGATATGCTCGATTAGCACTAGAGTCTTCGCAACAGCTGGCATTGCAGGGAGATTGATTATGTTGGTATGTAGAGATGGCATCTTGGTTTCAGTTACATGGCTTTAGTATGGATTGGCTACCCCCATTTCAGTACTCTCTCGATGCACCCTCCATCTCCCTCACCAGGGCAGAGATTACTAGGCTCATCAGACAGGACTTGATTCAGCTGGATACGAAGAGGACATGGATACAACCTACACATGAGCTAGGTACGAAGATGACTTTCTATAGAGAGCATCTTCTCCAACTCACGGAGGATGGTTTGTGATCAGACCAGGATACATGGACACTCATCTATCCCATGGGATACGATGTGCTATTGGTCAGATACGCACATCCTCACATCAGCTAGAGATCGAGACATGCAGATTTAGAGGGAGTACCTGTTGAGTCCAGGATTTGTCAGGTGTGCCAGATAGAGCCAGAGACAGAGCTACATTACATATGTCACTGCCCAGTATGCTATGAGATAGGAGGCCGCTTTCACTATCTATTCAGAGGGTTTTGGGCCACTTTCTAGAGTCATGAGATACAAGGATCAGAGATGCCTCGGATTATACTTACTGCAGATTCGCAAACACAGAGAGGACCTCGTGAAGAGGGGCACAATGAGAGAGATCTAGCAACAACGGAAGATTACAGATTTCTTTCAGTCTCACAGATAGAGGAGTCCGAGCAGCCCCAACAACATAACAACACCAGAGGCATACTGCTTGATCGTGCGATAGAGTTGGGGCGGTCCCATCGCCCACGAATGAGGGGGCCCTCTCTACATCAACGCAGACTGCGACAGAGGATTCATACCATACTCACGCGACATAGGAGCAGTCCTAACAGAGTGCCTACCTGGAGGACATTGAATCTATATAGCCTTTTGGATACTGATGTATATGTATATGCCTCGACTGTTAAGAGAGCTCCATTGTATCAGCTCACCCTTTGTATTTCCCTTGTATCAGCTTTCACCCCACCCCTACCCACTATTTTCTTTTAAGTTCTTTGTACTATGTACCCACACCTGGTATTAGATTTACCACATGTAACCTTTTGTTCTCATCAGTCATTTTGGCCTTTTGAAGATGTTAATATTACATTTTCATTCTCTCTCTCTCTCTCTCTCTCTCTCTCTCTCTCTCTCTCAGCATCGTCGAAACCTTACTCTAATACCTTGTGCGTCTCCCATGGGCGAGGGCGGCCCTGTGGGGGGCAGTGTTTTTTTTTTGGGCTAAAGATCGCCAATTTGGTGAATCTTGAAGATTTTGAGCCTTTCTCTGGCTCTCATTGGTGTAGACCTAAGATGTTTTTCGCCAGACTTTTCTATAAGGTTTTGTATTTTGGGGTAGCTAGTCACCAAAGATATGCCCACTAAAGAACTTGATGGTAGGGGAGATTGAGGGCCAAGTAGGTTGTTTGGCTAGATTTTATGTAGGGTCTGAGATCTTCACACTTCCTCATTTAGTTTTCATGTAGATTTCAAAGACCTTACCCTACTCAACAAGATGTTGTCTCCTAGCAAAACCCTAGTACATATAAGGTGTGTTGTGACATTGATACTTATTTAAAAAGTCTTGGTGGCACTACTTAATTCACTTCTTTCTATTATATAAAAAGTTGTAAGAGATGTTCCTTTTATCCTTTACATGTGATATTGAAAAAAATGACCAATTAAGGTCTAAATTAAATTTTTTGTTGAAATAATGATAAATTTATTTTAAAGTATTTTTCTCGCCAAATTCATAAATTTAGATTCATTTTCTCGCCAAAAACTTGAGTAATATTTCAAGGTCGGTGTTAAAAAAAAATACACGGGGGGGGGGGGGGAGGGGGGGGGGGGGGGCGTTAACAGACAAGCCCTGCCCATACCCAAGCCGCACACTACGCCCACCTGTTCTGTTGCGCGCCCACGTGCTTTGCCGCGGCCTGCTTTGCTGCTCGTCAGGCTCGAGGCCTATTGCAACGAGTACCCGACCCTGCTACAGCCGAGGCCTGCTACAACGAGCACCTGACCCTGCTACGGCCTGCCCGTCAGCATCACTCTCTCTCTCCCCTTCACTCAGCCCGTCGAAAACCAAGCTTTATCCCGCCTACACAGAGTTTAAAGCTTCCACTTCAAAGTTAAATTAGAATAAGCCCATGTCTCACGCATCATTGTGTGTTTCAACAGGAATCCCCTCTTGTAGCTTGATGTCGTCTTTTGGTACCCCTATTGCGCGCAAGAGCTTTCTTGCGGTGGCAGCAGCACCAAGGAAGGACCCCGCTGCCCGCCAAGAAGCACGAATCACAACCCTTGAGGCTCATATTCAAGAACTCGTCGAGGAGAATGAGAGACTCAAAGAACGTTTATGAAAGCTTCAAGATGCGAAGGAAGTAGAGAGCCAAGCTCTGCTTGAAAAAGCACACGCAGTCGAAGCCTCACTCACCGAAACTGTCATGGCATTGCAGAAAGAATCACATGAAGCAACACATAAGAAGATTGACACCAAGATACAGGCGGCCCTACAAGAATGCCAGCTACAAGAATCTCTTGGCCTCAAGGTCAGGATTGGGGGGCTACACTCAGCGTGGTGTACCACGGAGGACACCCTTGAGGAAGCAATCACCAAGCTCAATGACATTCTTCAACCTGTCTACATCAAGCCAGAACCTGTTGCTTGGATCAATGATACACATAGACATGTGTCACCCGAGCATTGCATACTCACCTTCAAGGACAAAGATGAGCGTATGAAGCTGCTATGTCTATCTCGACTTCTCAAGGGAAAAAAGCTTTGGATTGCTCAAGAGTTGACCATGAATCAACTCAAGAGTAAAGCGGGCGAGCTCAAGCAGATGCATGAAGCACGTAAGCAAGGCAAACGGGCAGTCTACTGAGGCGACAAAGCAATCATCCAGGAGTTTCGAAATCCCAAACCCGTTCTCCCCTCAACCGACCCTTCTTAGGTTTTTTTGTTCTCTCTTTTTCCCTACTCTACCCTCTTGATGGACCCTCAGTCCTTAACTGATATGTATCAGCCCGCACTACGAAGGAATTGTTGTAATGTTGTGTTTTTGGTCCAATAGGTCATATATGACCTCCGTGGACGATAATTCAATCTCTCTCTCTCTCTCTCTCTCTCTCTCTCTCTCTTATATATACCAACAATCATCCGAAGCCACACTTTAATCCCCATAAGAAAGCTTAAATTGTATATTCTATAGGATCTTCGAGGTAGGAAAGTGTGTTGTGGGAACTTTGTTTCTGTGCATCTACTTTTTCATATTGGTCTTGAAATTTATGAGCATCTTTTTTGGTTTTTTTTTTGCTTAGAATGATTTGATATGCTACCAATTTTGATATGCTACCTTTTGCTTCTATGGTGCAAGTTCATTGTAGTATGATCATCTTCGCTGACAGTTGTGCCTTGCAAACACTTGGCAGGTCTAGGATGGAAATCATGGAAAAGACGGTGGTTTATACTTACGCGCACTTCTTTGTTTTTTTACAAAAGTGATCCTGTAAGTATTTTATTTTGAAATGGTTGATATGATCTCGAAGTGCTAATGCAGTTTAAGTTTACTTTGTATCTTATTTCTTCCATGATGAGCAAAACTGTGTTAAAACTCTGTTTTTTTAATTAAAGTAAGTTTCTTTTATGAGCTAGCTCTATACAAACCTGCACCTATTCTTTGGGCACTCATAACTTGAGTAGGGATATCACAGTTGTTGTCCAAGCTATACATTATAAAGGTGATGATTTGGACAAGTTAAAGCTACATTTTGTCAAGTCTCATGATCGTTGTTAAGCATTGGTTGTGTATTGCTTTCTAGTTTTGTTAGTCATAGTATCTCATTTTAATAGTCTATAGCTTCTAAGAACAATTATGAATTTTGTCTTTTGTTTTATGCCCATGTTGCTATATGGAATTTGAAGTCTAGGAGCTATGTTTTTACAATGTCATGTCCAACTTTAAATTTTAGAAAGCTTCGTTTAAATAAACTTCTCTTATTTATCTCTTTTGTCTAAGCCATTTCTAAGCAGCTGTTGTTCTGTTTTGTTTAAAATCATTAAATACTAATACAATTATTATTTAGCTCGTCTTGCTTCATTATTGCATTTCTTTTCACGAAAATGTTTTGGCCCCTCTTATAGTCTGTAACTTAAGATTTTATGAGTCTCTCTCTCTCTCTCTCTCTGATATATATATATATATATATATATATATATATATATATATATATATATATATACACACACACACACACACACACACACACACACACACACACACACGTATGTACGTATGTATGTGTGTAGTTGTATGTGTAAACATCTTCAAGGCAGAAAAGTTTGAACTTGTGAATTAAAAAAAAAGACAGACATTCAAAAAAATACAAAAGCAATGGACACAAAATAAAACCAAGAAAGAAAAAACTAAATCGCTTTATTTATTTTTAAGCGAAAATAGATAAAAACAAACCAATAAAACTTGAAAATGCTCTTGAAAAAGGCATAGGAAAAGTAAGTTAAAGTAGCCTACTTGATTGAAACTTTGAAAACGTTAAACAAACAAGGATAAGACATCGCAAAGACTATCCTAGAATTTGGGCTCCACACAACAACTTCTAAAAGAGCAATTTCTTAAATCTAATGTAAGCTAAAGACTACAATGAAAACTACTAACTACCCAGAAGTGGGAAAAGATAAGCAAGCTAGTACAAAGTTGGTTACTTGACAATATGCAACGTTAACTTCGTTGTGTGCCCAAATTGGACGAATAAGATTATCACTTTTCTCATGCATAGCGTGGACAACAACTATGACATCCCTACTCATGTCACCAATGCCTATGAGTAGATACAAAATTGTATAGAGCCCATTGATGATTAGAACGTACTCTATAAAACCGAAGGATTTCATACTCCGGAGGTGATGGGCACTTCATTGCTTGGTTGATCCCCTCTTCAATCAACACTTGATAGACAAAGGTTTCTCTTGGTTTTAGCAACTGCATTATAGGGTTTGTTTATTCCAATAAGGAATTGAGAGAGAAATAGATTGAAATTTGTATTTACGTCTACAATGGGCTTGAATATCTATGAGACCAAATGATTACAGCTTTGCCATATGATCCAAATGCCTAATACAAAAGAAGAAGGTAAAAACTCTTAAAAAATGTAAACAAATAAATGAATAAATAGAGCCAGTTAGTAGTATATCTACCAAAAGTAGGATGCCATGGTAGGTACCATCACACCCCACAAACCATTTAGACCCTCGTTGGTTGGTATTGAGATAGAAAAATTATCTTGAATTTTGACTCTTGGAATTTGAGATTTTTAGGAGAAAATTGTTTCACTAAAATGGTCTTGACCTTTACATACAAACTCAGATTGCAAAACTTGTTTTTTCTAAATAGACAAGTGGATCTACTTATAGCACGTAGGGTTTTTCATGAATTCTTCATCTACATGGTTGTATTTTTGGCTAAAGTTTGGTGATCTGAGCTTATCCTAGATTCGTCTAGGTATATTTTTTAGTCATATAGCGGACATGCAGACTTTACATTGTGAAGTTTTCGTCCGAGTTACGACTAGTTGATATTGTGCTAATTCTTTCTATCTTTTGTGGTGCGTATGCCCTATCAACTACCTCATTTTTGTGCTAATTTTTCCGATTTAATGCTTCTTTTAGTGCTAGGCTTCATTATGGCTGAGTCTGCCCTTGATCTTCGGAGTCATGACAGAAACTTAGTTCGCTGAACTTTGTGTTGATGTATGCTCATGTGTGTGCGCGTGTGGTGTGTGTTGTGCTGGGGAGCATATGTTAGTACCTAGTTCTACACCCACTATTGGGCACTGATGACGTTAGTGGGGATGTCATGGTATTTAGTCAATACTATGCATGATGGAGCTGATGGTTATATTGTCTTGTGGGTGACTGCCATGGGTCTATACCTTGCACTTTCCTTCAAGGGTGAATCTGGGCTTATCCTGGATTTGTCTAGGTATATAAAGTTTGGTGATCTGAAGCTGTTTTGGGTGGTGTATAGGAAATTAAGATGGTTTTCGACATAGTTTTGACTTAGCCACATCTAAAACATCCAAGGCTTAGCAACTAGGTTGCAAGGAATTATTTCAAGTCTTACTCAAGAAAATCTACAATATTTGACTAGACCATTCCTACAGCTTAAACTAGAAAAAAGTTGCAACCCCGACAACTAGGGTGAGATGTCTAATCACTGATCACGTGAGTTTCAAGCTCAACCATGCCACAAAATGGTGACATGTGATTATCATAGTGGGCCGGGAAGGAGTAGAGCCCATTGGAGTTGAAAAGGATTGGAATCTTGACGTCCAAGTGTGAGTGCGACAACTGATGAATCACGACAGGGTTTGCGGTGTGTTTCAAGCTCAACCATGCCACAAAATGGTGACATGTGATTATCATAGTGGGTCGGGAAGGAGTAGAGCCCATTGGACTTGAAAAGGATTGGAATCTTGACGTCCAAGTGCGAATGCGACAGTTGATGAATCACGGCAGGGTTTGCGGTGTGATTCTTGGGATTGTATATAGACACAGACGTGGCCGCATACAGACATGTTGATGTGGCACTACGTATGAATGGTGCTTATGTGACACTTTTTATGCTGAATATGTGACACTCTTCTATTAGCAAATGATTTTTGTGTGCTTTTAGGCACTCTTGTAAAAAGAACTGAAACGCGCGTTCCTTTTGGGGCCAAGTGGCTAGAAATTAGAGGCCAAAGTGCCATTAGCACTCAAGATTGTTGTGAGTGGGTCCACACAACTCTTGGACCTTACGACACAAAATACAATTTGTTTTGGGATCATACAGCACAAGCATAGGCTTTTTTGGACGTTATAGCATTGGCGCTTTTGGCACTTATGGAGTAGGGATGCCTAGCTTTATGGAAGGGATGTATGGCACAATGCATGGCATGCAGGGCTATTGAAACCGGCCCGTGGGGCGGTAGGCATTGGCTTTCACCCGAAATTCTTTACTTTAGACACACACAGAGTACTTTGCAAAGGTAATCTGTAACGAGGATTAAAACCTAAGTACAGACACGGCTCGGAAGCTAGAATGCTCCGAGCAGATGCCGACAACCTATAGGCCCCAAAATTGGCGCCCCTTTCGGTATTTCTTTATTCTTTAATAGAGGGAATAAAACCTGTGATCTCCTACAAGCTGCCCCACACAATCTAGGCTAAGAAACAGTTGTTCTGGCCCGATTTTGGCAGCATAACTGAAGTAGGACGCTTCACAGTGAGTATCCCCACGCAATAGATGACTTTTCCCGATGCATACGGACACTTTGCAAAACCTGGCGAGAATCTGCAGCACGCTGAATTCTCTGTTTTCTGCCCCGAAAATGTGCCAGATCACCTGTACAGCGGTCCCCTCGCGTCCCCGAACCTCGTGGGGGTATTAGGGTCCGTTTAGGGCCGAAACCCTAAACCTGAAAAAATACACAGCAGGCTGTAATTCCCTGTTTTGAGCTCCGTTTCGCGTGCCGGTCGCATCTGTAGCAAGACCTTGAGCTCCCGCACTTGTAGGGCTACTTGCCCTTTGAATCGGACGAGATTTCTCGTGTGAAACCTCTCCGAATTCACCTGTACCTGCGGGGGATTAGCCGCTACCTAATCCAGTACCTGTGCAAGAGGCTCTTGCCTCGGTAATCGCGCATGAACCCACATAACTGTACATTGGTCAAATGAAAAGCCCACTAGTGGGGCATAACATACTGCTCGTAGGGGAGAGAGAGGGCAGTGCGTAGCGTGCAGGGCATCACTCCTGGCACTGTACTGTACATAAGGGGGAAAGGAAGCACTCCATAGCTCTTAACCTGTGACAAAATGCATAATGGACTTCCTCCCAGCTTAAATTTCAGCGCCCATTTTTTTGGAAGAGGCAAGTGCATGAGAATTTGCCACTTGGCGCATTTACAAGCCTTTTCCTGTTTCGGGTTCGCCGCTTAAAAATCTCCCGACTGGTCGCCCGGTTGACTTTGCGGCAGAGTTGTAAAATGTTCCCTTAGTCATACCGGAGGTAATGACGTGAACACATTTCACGGCCCAAAATAGTAGTTCCCTAAATTTTAGGAAATGATTCCGTTGGGCTCCCTGTGGTCATCTGACCATCTATTCTCATTGGGACCACATCCAGAAGTGCAATGTGGCCCAACTGTTGGATACTTTCTGTTGGTAGTCACACCTTGACTTTAGGCCTTTGTTGAGTTCACTTCCTAGTATCCACCAACTTGCTAAGCAGGAGCTTCCCGCTCAACAGGCAACTTCTCAGCAGTACCCCCCCTCAGCATCAGATCCATCGCCATACCTCCCTCATCACTGGTGTTTTCATCTTCAGTAGCTATCGCCATCATCCCCCAGTGCTTGGCGTTTTCCCCTTTACCAGCAGCAGCAGCAGGCTCTACTAACGCTAGCTACCCTTGCGAATCCTCAACGATTTCAGCCCCAAGGCCCAGCGTTTTTGGTTCTCTGACCCAGATCTGCCTGGCGTTTTTGGCAAGAGATAGATTCAGCCAGCGTTTTTGTTTTCAGCCCTAAACTGCATCGGACCATAGCATTTTCAGCCTTATGCATAGTAGCAGATTTCCCCCCAAGTTGGTTGCAGATGCTCCCCCATTTTCAGCCATAAAAACGCAGCCAAAACAGTCATTTTCAGCCACCGAAACAGTCGCGAAAAACAGCAGATAGAAGACTACAGATTTCAGCCGTCGAGTCGTTGTCGTCGTCATCACCGTCGTTGTCATCGACATAGTCCCATTGCATCAGTCCATTGCATACGCATTGTACACCTTTGTGCATATCAAAGTAGACCACTCTCGCCGACGAGAGTGGGGCCTTCGGAGGAGGGTTTTACAACCTCTCGGGTGTCGTATCTCTTCTCTCTCCTTCTCTCAGTCTCATTCGCTTGCACGCACAATATCTACTCACTTTGTTCGTGACCACAACACTCTACAAGACGGAAAGCTCTCTTTCCCTAAGAACTAAAAGGAACCTTGAGCAATAAAGATCACTAATCTTGAGAAAATACAACATTCATTCCGCTGCACCTAACATTGGTATCAGAGCTTTGGAAGTGTTCTGCATTACTCAAGGAAAGAACCACAATAATTTTTTTTGCTTGTTGCGGTCGCACGAACCCAAGTTTACTTGGGCGTGGCGATTCCTAATCGTGTTTTGTTGAAGAGTGACAGGAATCCCAAGAAAGAAGGGCTTGTCCAGCCTCCCCTTGTGTGTCTTTTCACTCATTGAGAGCGGACCGTGCACTTAGCGGCCGGCCAATCGACGTGAGGTGGGAAAAAGCAACCTTGGTGTGAGCGCAAGGCCGCCAAGGGGTGCGCCCGCAAAAAAGGGTAGAACTCGGGTGAAGAGAAGATCCTTCTCCAACGCGATTTGCAAGCGAAAGAAAACCTCAAGAACCCAAGAACCCAAGACCCCCAAGAACCCAAGTTCCTCGTGAACTTAAGAACCCAAGACCCGCAAGAAACCAAGTTCCTCGTGGACTTAAGAACCCAAGACCCCAAGAACCCACGATTGCAGAATGATCATCACTCGAAGCGGAATGAATACTACGCTTGGAGGTGATGAGCATGAGAGAGGCGAAGAAGAATTTTCCCCACCAGGAGGTTTTTTCGACCCTCCCCCTTTACCATCTACGACAAAGATTGCACTAACTCCTATGGAGGAGTTGGACCAAGAAAGAGAAGCAGAAAGAAAAGCCTATGAAGAAGACATGGCAGCCATCGAGCGTAAGTACCAAGAAAGAATGGCAGCAATAGCGCGTGAGAGCGAGCAAGCATGCTTGGAAGCCAAAGAAAGACAAGCAGAATTTGATTGTGAGAACAAAGCCCTCAAAGAACAGAGCGACCGACAAAACAAAGAGATGTTGCGACTTGTTTCTCAAGTACAAGCGTACTTTGCACAGAATCACAAAAAGGAGACTCTCTCAGTCTCTTCTTCTCCAAAGCATGACACACAGGATTTGCATGATTGTGTGAAGCATGATGATGATTTGATTGATAATGATTTGCATGATGATTTGAATGACAATGATAAGCATGATGATTTGGATGCCAATGACAAGCATGATGATTTGCATGATCAAGATGTGATTTCTCACAAGCATGATGATTTGCATGATCAAGATGTGATTTCTTACAAGCATGATGAATTGCATGAAGATGATGTGATTGTTCACAAGGATGATGTGTTAGTGGATGCTTTTCCTAGCGAAACTAACCGCGTTGTAGATTCGATCAATCACCAAGAATCGATCTTGGCTTTCGAGTCGAGGTCCACAGATCCCCCACAAAAAGATTCGATAGATTCCGAAGAAGCGATCTTAGCTCTCGAGCCTTGGTTCAAAGAACCCTCACAAGAAGTATTATGTGTTTGCATGATTGATACGCACGCATTGTTCGAGTGTTTCATTCGTGAAGGTTTCATGTATTTTAGTCAGCATCGTTATGTGATCCCTTTTCTTAGGCATGACATACTAAATGTTGAGCACGTTTCTCTCATGGACGAGCACGAATGTATGCAGATTGTTCATGCAAAGTTGAAAAGTTTGTATGTCAGGAAATCACATTCCATGTCTCTTCCTTGGCATGACACAGTTTCCGAAAGAGCACATGATAGTATGAGCACCAAGCATGGGCATTTCCATTGTGATTTGCCACAGTTGATTGATTTCGATCAAACAGAAAAGATTCGAGCGCATTGTTTGCATGTGTTTGATGAACGGGTTGTCACTCTGTCTCTATGTTCATCTACATTGCATACACAGTCTTTAGGGAAGACAAGATTTTTTTCCTTCACTTTACGTGGAATAGGTATGTTCATGGTTTTGTGTTGGAGATGGTTTCAGGAATTTTCATCCATGGAGATTCTTGAAGACGAAAGAAGCAGGACTCTAGACGAAGTTGAAGCAAGAAAGGAGATTCAGAAGACTTTGTCGCTTTCGGCGCGGCCCAAAGAAGTAAGCGTTGCAGACCTTTATGAAGTTCAAGTACCGCTTGACCCACACAGCAGAGTGGGCCGGCGAAGAGTCCCTTCCAGGATTCCGGATGCTGTTGGCGATCTCCCTCGACGCCATACAGTTCGGTACCAGTACCTCACTTTGAAAAGGAGGAGATGTCACGTGACACATCCCGACCCTATGTGTCCGTGGACAAGCTACACCACAACAGGGTTCAATCAGTCCAGTTAGTTTAGATTAGCAGTGATCTGGCACTTTTGTGAGTCTATTCGTATAGCGTGCATGCCCAGTCACTTAGCATAGATGCATATCCTCCGGTTGCACACAACATGATCATCGGAATTCCCATCAGAATCCATTAGCATCAATTAGGGGAATTTTCCAGTGCATTTAGCCTATTTTCCTATTTATTGGTATTTTCACTTATTATTTTTAAGTGACTTTCCAACAAAAGTAGGTAGGGCAATTTTGCTAAGTTAATATATAAGAAAACCCAAGTTAGTACTTTCTGGCAGAAGAGGCAGCAGGAGCTTCCCGCTCAACAGGCAACTTCTCAGCAGTATGCCCCCTCAGCATTAGATCCATCGCCATACCTCCCTCATCCCTGGCGTTTTCATCTTCAGTAGCTATCGCCATCATCCCCCAGTGCTTGGCGTTTTCTCCTTTACCAGCAACAGCAACAGCAGCAGGCTCTACTAACGCTAGCTACCCTTGCAAATCCTCAGTGATTTCAGCCCCAAGGCCCAGCGTTTTTGGTTTTCTGACCCAGATCTGCCTGGCGTTTTTGGCAAGAGATAGATTCAGCCAGCGTTTTTGTTTTCAGCCCTAAACTGCATCAGACCACAGCATTTTCAGCCTTATGCATAGTAGCAGATTTCCCCCCAAGTTGGTTGCAGATGCTCCCCCATTTTCAGCCATAAAAACGCAGCCAAAACAGTCATTTTCAGCCACCGAAACAGTCCCGAAAAACAGCAGATAGAAGACTACAGATTTCAGCCGTCGAGTCGTCATCGTCATCACCGTCGTCGTCATCGGCATAGTCCCATTGCATCAGTCCATTGCATACGCATTGTACACCTTTGTGCAATCAAAGTAGACCACTCTCGCCGACGAGAGTGGGGCCTTCGGAGGAGGGTTTTACAACCTCTCGGGTGTCGTATCTCTTCTCTCTCCTTCTCTCAGTCTCATTCACTTGCACGCACAATATCCACTCACTTTGTTCGTGACCACAACACTCTACAAGACCGAAAGCTCTCTCTTTCCCTAAGAACTAAAAGGAACCTTGAGCAATAAAGATCACTAATCTTGAGAAAATACAACATTCATTCCGCTGCACCTAACAGTAATAGGACCCCCTACCTTTCCTGCATCCACTGCATGTAGAAAGTACGTCCCAAGCCAAGACGACACAAGGATGTTAATAATGTGTCGTCTCTGAATGTCACTCTTGCTGTCACCCTGCCTTCATTGGCACCAACACTTTATCAATCACTGCGTTTTGCTCATCAAGAGGTGTAGTTCGCATCTGGTTATACTCCAATCCAAACCAAATGTGTCTGTCCAACCTGCGCTATTGCTCTGACAATCCTCTTTCACTGCTCGGTCCTCAAAACATGGAATGAGATGTTGCACTCAATCAAAGTGGGAGCGATCTCCATCTCACCCACCTTCTGGCGCTCCTTCACCTAGGATAAAGAGGCCACTCCCACTCAAGAAGCCAAGGTTGGCTGCCTAGGCACCTGTGTGCCGCCCAAATTATCCTCAACATAACTGACACGGGCCTTCTTCCTAGTAGAAGAGGGCTGCCCTCGAACCTATGTGGATGAACCACCCAAATCTCCCGCAAGAGCATGGTGAAGGGCATCCTGTGTTTATTGTGTAACAACACCTTATCGGAATCACCCATGGCCAGAAAGTGATCAACAATCAACTTGTCCTTGATGTCCTTTGGAATCTTCTTGCACCCCCACAATGATTGCTTGTGCCAGTACCTGTCAAGTGCTTTATGACTCGAGAAATTGTGCTAGTTAACATGAAGCCGCAACACTTTCACTGCCATTCTTCAGGATTATTACAATCTCTGTCAGTACAAGACAATCCTTGGGAGTCTTATCACCATGTATTTCATCACAGGAATTCCAAGGACACCACAAGGAATTGGCATGATTGGGTCATCATAGGTTCGAGGAGGACAACAAGTGGCAAAGACTTATCAACAAGTCTACAACAAAGTGACAATTGGTGGGACACTTGTCGCATTCCTCTCAGAAGTTGGACACTTGCCGTCTAGTGCTTCAACAAGAGGGACACGTGTAGAGGACACTTGTTACACTTGCATCGACCTCGACATGTGGCTTGACACTTGTCCTCATGTGTCACAGGACGGGCACCACATGCCAACGGAAAAGAACAGACTGAACCACTTTAAGCACTTCAAATATCAACTGAACTGAAAGAGATGCACGACACACGAGACGGGGAGTGGCGGAATTCCACCCCAAAAGAGCATTAGCCCCAAACGTTGGTGCCCCTTTCGGAATTTCTTTATATTACTTGAACTCAGTACAATGCCGGTACTCACGCTCTGCACCTTCACCCCGAAGAGTGCCAGAGGCTAAGCCCTTTGCACATATTTAAACGCCCCTGGCCTCAAAAGCAGTTACATGAAAAGTAGTAAACTCAAGAGCATTTGGTCCAAAAGCACGGCACCCAAAAAGCTGCCATCGCGTTTTACGAAAATCCATATAGGCTGCCACGTCAGCAGTCAGCGTAAAACGCGGAATTCTGCTGTCAGCGTAAATTGCAGGTGTCCGTACAGTTGCCACGTCATCATTAGAATTCGCAACGGGAGACTGTATGAAAATTCTTGTGTTGCTTCTGCTTCTTCCGTTGCTTCTTCTTGGGTTTAGGCTCCTTGGCCGGGATCTACAGATTGGCTCTGTTCTTCAGTGGCTTGACACGTTAGCAATTTGTGACATCATGCTTACCCTTTTTATTCATGAAACAACCCACCTTTAAATTCAGGCCTTTTACCCTCATTTCAGCATCATCTACTTACTTAATTTTCACTCTACCATTAGCATAAGAAGCCTTTAAGCTACCGCCATCATCTCCCACTACATCTACCCTCAAATCCTCTTCAAGTAGACATTTCTTTCTCTCTTTCTAGCTTGCTGATTTCAGGGCAGCAGACCTGCAAATCAGAGAATTCAGCCCTACTCTTGGAAACTCGAGCTTTTTCTCTTGCCATGTATACAACCAAGAAGATGGACTACTTTTCTACCCCAAGAAGCAGCTGAATTTCCTCTTGTGCAGAAATGTCCTTTATGTTGTTTGTTTACATGCTTGTGCACATATGCATCTAGCATGATCTATGATTGTGAGTCTTCTTTGACTTGCGTTCGGGCTGATTGTAACTGAGTCCAAATCCAAAGGGACTTGGATTGGGAAGAATCCTTTTTTTGTTTTTTTTGGGGGGGGGGGGGGATCCTTAACCCTCAATTCGTCTCTTGTCTCTTTTTTGTGTTGTGGGCATTTGTCTCTCTTGTTTTTTTGTGCAAGTTGTCAGAAGCGTCCAATCATAAAATAAGCACTCCTAAGGTGGGCGGGGATCTTGGATAACGTCTCATCCATGTGTATATAGAATAATGTTAAAACTCATCATACCTCAAGCCCTGACTACACGTAACCAAGTACATCTCTCAGTTAACTAACATTCTATTGCAACCATTTGTGAGTGTGTTTTCATCACTAACGTGTTTTATCAATATTTATTTATGTGCTACACCAACAAAGCTACCTACTATTGGTATTCACCTGCCTCTCAACAACTTTCATGCAAACCATGGAAAGTTTTCAACAGTGTCCCTAGACGGGCATTAGAGTTGGAAGGGGAGAATGTTACACTTTTCCAATGGTAAACGTAACGATAACACTTAACCTGTGACACGATGTAGATTAGAGCAAGGATGCATAGATGGTGTGAGAGTAATCAAAGTGTTCGGCCAAGGTGAACACAAAGGCGGACAATAGATTTCATGTTCATTTATAGAATACAATTGTATTTTTTGAAATGCAAGATTGTCTAGAACTACTCAGGCACTCCTTGAGTTCTGGCTTGTAATAGTTTTTTAGATGAAGAGCCTAGGTGATGTGGGTTGATGAAAGCTCTCAGTGATGGGCGTCCGGACCTAAGGTCTAAAGTATAAAAGTGAAAATGAAGGATAGGGGAATCTAGGGAGTTGAAGGAGCACGTGCTAGATTAGAAGAAAAAGCAAGAACCCACCTCCACCGTTGGGCTCTCATAGCTTTGGAAAATTGCACCCAAGTGGAGAACCAACCATCGTAAGTCATTGCCAATGCTATTAAGATTGTTTGAACACCAGTAAAATACTATTTTGCTACTTGGAAAGGCAAATTTCGGGACTTTCACGCTTGGTTGTTTCTTCTGTTTTTGAGTGTTTTGACTACTCAAAGTTCATAAAGGATGGCGAGTTAATCTAGGGAATCTACATCATTAGATTCAAGTATAAAGCTCGTCATTTTGGCCGATTTTTAAGAACCGTGATGTTTGGCAATCTCAAGAATTAGGTTCCGAGGGTGATTGATGGTTAGATAGGTTTTGCTTTATCTTTACACCAGGTTTCATCCAATTCGTATGAGATTGGAGGACTCAAACACTTTGTAGATGGCTGCAAGCAGGTAGGTAGTGTCGTGTTGTCTTTTGCATTTGGGATGTTGTGATGGTTTGTTTAGCTATTGTAACTGCTTGATTGTGTCCTCTTGAGACTCCACTGTGCCTGGCAAGCCTACATATCCCATCGTGCTGTTGCGGGCTCCACTCCCTATGTATTGACATGGTTATGTTATTGCACATATAGCGTTGCCGCATCTTCTGTCTCGGCAACGTGCTAACATTGTCTTAGCTTAGGGTTCAGGCTGAGCAATTACTAAAGTCTGACTGTAGTCTATGCTAGGAATAGGACTGCACAGTGCAATGGACTTAACATTATAAAAGATACACAAACTGATCATCATTGCACATGCACAAAATCCCTACTGTCCTCATGTGGTTTAATTCTGTTTTGTTGCAGAACTTGCCATCTTTGAAGGGAGTTGAAGCAAATTTGGCGCTGGGTGGTATAGATTTGAACAACTCAGGAAGGTTGGTATGTTCTTGTATTTCATATTATTGTGTTTTGTAGGACAAGTCTTTCTTGTATCTAATAGTCCTTGCCATGTGCCATGTAGTGTACTTGTACGGACAGATAAGAAGCTGTTGACTGTGCTGTTTCCTGATGGGCGAGCCTTTACTTTAAAGGTATTCCAATTTTGTATGAGAGCTCAGCTTTGCAGATATAGCCTCTTTGTGCGCACATATTTTCTGTTGGGCATTGTTGTTCTTACTTGTAGTAGAAAATAGTCAAGATCTCTGTAGTCAGATTATGTACATTGCTAAAAAAAAGCTCTGTGCAGGCAGAGACCATGGAAGACTTGGATGAGTGGAAAGCTGCACTGGAAAAAGCACTTGTTACAGCTCCAAGTGCACTGCTAGTAGGTGAGGGTGGAATTTTCCGGCACGATTCTATTGATGCTGGTGATGGACTCCTTGAACAAGGTAAAGAATTCTTCTAAGAATAAATGCCGCGTAACTGAAGATAGCTTTTCTTGTCTACACATTAGTGCATCACACACCAAATGGCTAATAGCAATTGCCACATCGTAAACATTGCTACTCATGTACTCTGTAAGGGAAGTACTTATGTGGAAAGCACCTAAAAAGCAAGGTGCAATTTATTGGAGAATAATTCTTTGTGTCGAAGAAAAGTAATCAGACGTTTGCATGAAATCTTTCAATTTACTATCAGCAAACAGTACCACTAAAGCAGCTTGAGCGTAATTTGGATAAGTGCAGGTGCATAAGATGTCAATTTCTGATGAAATGCTTAGATGATTCTCCTGTTCTCAGGGCCCTTGCAACCTTTGTCTTCTTGGTTACTTTCATCGGGGCTGGTTGAAAGACAGACCACAATTAGGCCGACTAAAATTGTGCAGTTTATGTGGTAAACAAGGTTCAGAGTAGGATATATGGTCTGAAATTGAGCAGATTATCTAGTAGAACAAGGTTCAGAGTAGGATAAAAGTTATAGTTTAGCTTTGAAGCCGCCAGCTCATGTGTGCAGGTATTGCAAACTTCCAGAGTTTTACGACAATCTACTTGTGTGCATTCTACCTCTCCTGCGCTACATGCAGAGAGAGAGGAGGCCAGCTAAATTGATAGATAAATCATGTAGTTTTTGTTTGCAAGCCGGGAGTACATGTTAGGGTAGTGCAGACTTCCATTCCACTTTCAGATTAACTGTACTTGTGTGCATTGTCTCTACAGGTAGAGAAAGGAGGCCAGTTAAATCGATGGTTGTTGGAAGGCCCATACTTCTTGCATTAGAGGACATAGATGGAAGCCCTTCCTTTCTGGAAAAAGCACTTTGCTTTATAGAACAATTTGGTAAGGCCACAGAACAGAGGTTGTGCTTTGTTTGCTGAATGACTTCATGAAGTACTTTGTGATGATTGAGGTGTTAATGGACATGTATAAGTATTTTAATACATGAGCTCCACAACTATGTGCACAGGCACTTCCCCCCCCACAAACCAAAGAGAAAAAAAAAGGAATGAAAAAGAACCCACCCACCCAAGATGGCCTTCTTACTGAGGGGCTTTCCTTTTATAATGTATCTGAACTGCTGTTCAATTCTAATGTCTAGGGGTTAAAGTAGAGGGGGTGCTCAGGCAATCGGCTGATGTTGATGATGTTGACCAACGAATCCGTGATTATGAGCAAGGTATGCTTCGACTTTACCAGGAGACTTGTGCTCATGAACTTTTTATGAATTTGAGTTTTATTGTTGTACATTTTCAAGCAGTCCGTATGTGCGGCAGGAACCTCGTAATTTTATGCTGCCCAAAATATGCTGGAAGGGAACAAAACTCTACCAATTGTTTGGCTGCATGGCAATCAATTTTGTAATGTCGAGTCTGATACTTTCTTATGACATGCTTAGGAAATGGGTCCAGCCTAACCACCCAAAGTCTGCATATTGTGTAAGAGATTGCACTAGCAATTCAACTTGTTCAGAGACTTATTACGATCACAGTCAACACCTTACCCCTAGTTATTTTCTAACAGAAGTTTGGCCAATGGCTCGTCCCTTATACTGATTATCATTACGCACCAGATGATGAGAATAGTGAAGAACATGTGATAAAAGCTTGAATGCATAGACAAAATGCCTATATAAGATGCAACATGTATCCAACAACATGCAATGGTCGATCATATTCCATCTATCAATGCATAGATCGTTAATCTCTCTCATCCTTGCAGTATCAATGCCTTGCATGTTTTCAATTTGCTCGACCATGCGAAACATATGAAGTTCCTGCTTGTCCAACTGCTTTCACCGTCCCCAAAAAGTAAGGGCTCTTTACTTTCCATTCAGAAATGTCTTCTGCATAAAAATACTTGCGCAAGGCTTGGTCTGCTTGCTTGTGTGCTTGGAAGCCAAGTGCACCTGCCAAACCCCTTTCTGCAACCTTCCTCTTCTTGCTTGAGGACCCCACATTCGACTTGGAAGAGCCACTTATGTCGGTCCTTCCCTCAACATGTGGGATCATTGAAGCATCTCCTTAAGCTTGAGAAGCATCTCCTTCCAGATTATTCACCAATGCATCTACAATAGCACCTTTGTGTGGTCCATCAGGCCTTACATGTGCATACAATCTTGTGACAATCTCCGCAACATCCTCTAGCGCGTCATCACATGGGCCTCCCACACCATGGCCAGAAATGCCCAATATTTGCGCGTGGATGCAAAGGGAGCTCCATCTCAAGAATGCCCACAAAAAAACACATTCGCAAGTCCATTGCTCTCTTGGGGGGGCCTTCACTCAATGCACATACTGCCACTTCAGGCGCTTGGCCACCTGCAAGGAATCATGCCGCACACGTCACAAATTTTTGGGTACACACCCTCGTACACACACAAAGGTGACAATTATTGAAGCTCGGAGGCTCATCTTAGTAGACCCTAAATTGCGATGGAAGAGAGCCTCGGATGAAGTCCCGAACTCAGGTCGATGTCTTTTTGGCAAAGGCTTTGTGGGGGGAAGTCTCCGAAGTTGCGGGTTGTTACCGGGAAGGTGGGTAAGAGGTGGCTAACTCCTACTTCTAGGGGTTAGGACAACCTTGGAAGTGTTCTCGCACCCTTGTGAGCGTGTATGCAAGACGTGCATGTCCAGGCACTTTAGCGTATAATAGGTTTTTAACTTATCAATAAGTGACATTTTAGCCTAATTATTAGAGATCGTGGGTTTTTTATTGGCATTGCCCGACCCAGCTTTAATTCCATATATATAAGTGATCACTTCGAGATCATCAGAACATCAGTACGAAGTACCCAATGGGCAGCAACACCCTCAACAATCCTTGCATTTTTGCCTAGCAACAGCCTTTCGACGTTTTTCATCGCTCTCAAGCATCAGAAACCCTAGTGTTTTGTAGATTCGCCGCCTCCGCCTCACATTAGCCTAGTGCTGCCATTCCCAGCCATCAAGCAATCAGTCCTTAGTGTTTTATCCGCATCAGATTTCAGCCCTCAGAGTAACCAGTGTTTTTAGATTTCAGCCATTGCCTCTTCGTCATCTTTGTAGATCCAAGTCAGATCAGCCCTAGCGTTTTCAATTCTCAGCCTTAGCCTTGCAGATCCAAGCATTTACCGCAAGATCCCATCAGCATCTCAACATACAGCATTTGTGCAATCCAAAGCAAATAACTCTCTAGCGATAGAGAGGGGGGCCCTTGGAAGTGACATCAAGAAATGGTTTGGAAGATGGGATGCATGTCACTTGGTCAAGGATGCGTCGATGGACTCCCAAGTTAATGAGGCCTTCTTACAACGCCAATGTATCACGGCTTGGGAGAAATCCGAAGGTTCTCGCTTCAACCATTACACCACACACATTGCCCCAAACTACAAATCTCTCTTCTTCTCCGAACGAGGTAATCGAACCCATCCTTACATCCTTGAGCCCATCCCGTTGAGTGCGATCCGTACCATTGCCTCCATTGGTCTTAGCTCCCATTCTCTACGCTGCGAGACAGGACGTTGGGGCACTGGCGAGGAGTCTCATCGACTTTGCACCCTATGCCCTCGTCAAGTGCGAGAGAGTGAGTACCACATACTACTTGAGTGCTCAGCTTTTGACCATATTAGGTCCTCTTTTCTCCATATATTCAGCCATGAGCTCTCCCTACATACCTTCCTCTCTCAACCACGATGTAGACTCTCTATTGAGACGCTCATTTCAGCCATTTTTGAGCATCGAGAGTCACTTATGACCTCCACTCACACAACGTGACATGTTCATTTGGTCCCATAGGGCATATTTGACCTCCGAGGACGATAATAGAACTCTCTCTCTCTCTCTCATACGTCAGGGATCTGATTCAGTTGGATCCCGGGAGCACATACAACCGACAAGAGTTGGGCACGAAGATTGCTTTCTATAGAGAGCATCTTCTCCAACTAACAAAGGATGGATATGTGATGACCTGCCTATATGGACACTCATTTATCCCATGGGATACGATGTGCGATTGGTCAGATGCGCATATCATCACATCAGTTAGAGATTGAGACTGGCGGATTTAAGAGAGTATCAGGAGAGGCTAGGTTTTGCCAGTTGTGTCATATAGAACCAAAGGCACTTACATCACATTTGTCATTGTCCAATATACTATGAGATACGAGGCCACTTTCATGAAGTGGTAGAGGGGCTGGCGATGGGTGTAGCAGACCACACGAGCAGAGAGAGAGTGCGAGCGCTGTTGCAGAGAGAGAGAGGGAGAGAGAGCGTACGATATCAATTGTGTTTCTTAGGCACACAACTAAAAGCCCTATGTTTTATTATTAAGGGTACAAACTTGTGACCATATAAATGGCCTTTGAGTGTGAACACACCCAAGTATAAAAGAATGAATAAATGAGTAAGAGAGGCTATAAGAGGGCCTTTAGACCCAACAACCTCCCACTTAAAGGCCCGATGTGGTACCTTTAAGTAAGTCCCACTAAGTGTAAGCAATGCTGATGTTGTGTCCTAGCAAGACACTTAGTGAGAACATCTGCAGGGTTATCATGTGTCTTGACCTTTGTCAGTGTGACAAGGCCGTCATCCAATACCTGTTGTATAAAATGGTACCGCATATCAATGTGTTTGGTACGAGCATGGAACATGGCATTCTTAGCCAGGCATATAGCACTCTGACTATCACAACCAAGCACTGGAGCATATGCAGGAAGACCAAAGTCTCTGACCAACCTGCCAAGCCAAATAGCTTCCTTAGAAGCCTCTGTGGTTGAAATATATTCAGCCTCTGTAGTGCTCAGTGCCACAATCTTCTGTAACCTTTAACACCATGAAATAGCACCTCCAGCAAGTGTGAATACATACCCACTGGTAGACTTTCTAGTGTCAAGATCACCTGCCATGTCCGAATCACAGAATCCCCGCAATGATAGTGTACCCTTGCCATAACATATACATGTGTCCAGCGTACCTTTTAAGTACCTGAATATGCTCTTCACTGCCTCCCAATGTGGTTTGCCAGGATTAGACATGAACCTGCTAACAACTCCCTGCATAAGCAATGTCTGGTCGTGTAGCAACCATGGCATACATCAATGAACCACAAGCTGAAGCATAAGGAATGCCTTTCATAGCATGAGCAACTATATCATCTTTTGGGCAATCAAGCTTGCTAAGCTTTGTGTGCGTAGGTAAGGGCACACCAAGAGGCTTAGCGTCAGCCATATTAAATCTCTCAAGTACTTTCTTGATGTACTTGTCTTGAGAAAGGAATAAAAGACGCTTCTTTCTATCCCTCCTAATACGCATACCCAAAATATGTTCAGCTACACCCAAATCTTTCATTGAGAAAGCTGAATTCAGCTCCTTTTTCAAAGCATTCAAAGTCTCCTTATGCTTGCCAGCAATCAACATGTCATCCACATATAGGACTAGCACAATAAGACTACCATGAGGAGCCTTTTTAGTGTAAAGACAATGATCTGCTTGACTGCGTTTGAAACCATGATTGAGCATAAAAGTATCAAACTTTTTGTACCACTGTCTAGGAGCTTGTTTCAGCCCATACAAGCTGCGTTTTAGTTTGCATACCAAATGCTCTTTCCTTGGAATGACAAAGCCCTCAGGCTGCAGCATATATAGCTCCTCATCCAAGTCACCATGTAAGAAAGCAGTGATCACATCCATTTGATCAAGCTCCAAATCCAAGATAGCACATAGAGCAAACAACACACGGAGAGTAGACATCTTCACTACAGGTGAGAAGATTTCCTGGAAGTCAATGCCTTCCTTCTGTGCATAACCCTTGGCAACTAAACGCGCTTTGTATTTGGGTTTGTCATCAACACATTTGATCTTATAAACCCACTTGTTAGGAATAGCTTTCCTACCTTTGGGCAAATGCACAAGCTCCCATGTATTATTTGCATACAGTGATTGCATCTCAAATTTCATAGCAAGCTCCCACTTACTTTTGTCGTCACAAGACTGGGCCTCTTTGTATGTAAGAGGCTCTCCCTCATCAGTCAACAAAACACAATCCAAAGATGGCTGAAATCTCTCTGGTTGACGTCTCTGACGTGTAGATCTCCTCACCCAATGATCTACATTTGCCGGTAAAGGGTCTATATCCTCAGGAATGATTCTGTTATCATTTAGCGGCTGATCTTCAGCATTTATACCTTGCTGTAAATCATTTTCAGCCTGTTGGTCATTGTGCTCTACCCCATTTTGTGCATCTATTTGCTATCCTTTTTCTTCTGGCTGTTGCACAAATGGTTGCTGCTCATTTTCAGCATCAATACGCACCATATTTTCAACCAAGGAAGGCTTTATGGCTAGCTGGTCATTATGAAATTTCACCCTCTTTTATCATGGTCTACATGTGTAGCATTTTGGAGCAATTTAGCCTCATTAAATACTACATCTCGGCTGCGTACAACCTTCCTGTAATCAGGTAGCCATACTCTGTAACCCATCTCACCCTCATCTCCATAACCCATGAAGATGCCTCTGATGGATTTCATGTCTAGCTTAGTCCTCTGATCTACAGGCACATGGACAAATGCCTCGCAGCCAAAAACACGCAAATGGTCATATGAAGCAGGTTTGCCAGACCAAACCTCTTCGGGGATGCCATTGTCCACAACACGATTTGGAGAACGGTTGCATACATGAACTGCAGTTTTCAAAGCCTCTCCCCAAAATTCTTGCGGAAGATTAGCTGTGGACAACATGCAACGTATCCTCTCACAAATTGTGCGGTTATATCTCTCAGCCACGCCATTAGATGATGGATTATAAGGGGCTGTTAACTCCCTTTTAATACCATGCATCTCACAAAAACCATTAAATTCACGTGATACATACTCTCCCCCATTATCTGTTCTTATGGCCTTTAACTTGAGACCCTTTTGTGTGGTCACAAAAGCATGGAATCTTCTTAAAGCGTCAAAGACATCACTCTTGTTTTTAAGTACATACACCCAAGTCTTTCTACTGAAATCATCAATGAAAGATACAAAATAGCGTGCACCACCATGCGAGTTCACAGGCATAGTGCAAACATCTGAATGTACTAAATCAAGAGCATGCAACTTTTTAGAGACACCAGACGAATAAGAGAACTTTACTTGTTTACCATAGATACAATCTTTACAAAATTCAAGGCAAGGACCTTTTACATCAAATCTCCCAAGAGAGGAGAGAACCTGTAGTCCTTTCTTACTCATATGGCCAAGTCTCTTATGCCAAAGTTCCATTGGACAATGAACTTCAGCCATAGCAACAAACTTGCCAGGTAAGGCCTTGCAATGCAAATAGTATAAAGTTCCCCTTTTGCTGCCCTTCACAATCAACATAGATCCCTTTTGTATTTTCCAAGAGCCACCACCAAAAGTAGTGAAGTAGCCCTTTACATCCAGCTGCCCAATTGATAGTAGACTCTTCTTAATGCCAGGCACATACCTAACATCATGCAAAACAAGTTCTTGGCCATTTTCCAAAGCCAAGTGAATGGTGCCAACACCCTCAATGTCACATGCATAGTTGTTACCCAAGTAAACTTTACCTAGGTTACCTGTAGCGTATGTGGCAAAAGACTCCAAAGAAGGAGTTACATGAAATGAGGCACCACTGTCTACTATCCAAGACTGGGACAACCCATCATGTGTTGAAAGCAAAGCGTCAATAAGATCTGGCTTCGTGATATACATATCACTTGCCATAGCTACAACATCATCAAAGACACTCGAAGCTATGACAAGTGCTTCGTCCACATCAACAATTTCCTCTATGACCACACTAGAGGCCACATTGGCCTTGCCAACATCCTTAGTAGAAGAGGAGGTGTCATCATCACCTTTAGCATCTTTTGCATCCTTTTTCTTCTTACCTTGCCTGCTGCTTCTTCCTCTCAAGCTCTTGCTTGTAAAATCTGCAGTCAGGCTTTTTATGCCCTTTGCGTCCACATTGATAGCAAGTTATATCTTGAGATTTTCCCTTGCTCTTACTTCTACTCTTGCCCCTGTTAGCTACATTGTTCCTTTTCTCTGACCTGCCCCTTACATGATAAGCTGTGCCACTGCCTTCACCAATGGCTTTCCTCCTAATCTCCTCATTGAGAATGGAGCCTCTTACACCATCATAGGTCAAAGCAGCATTGTTTTACAATGACACAACAAGCGCTTCCCAGCTGTCGGGCAAAGTCATCTAAAGAAAGATAGCTTTCAACTTGTCATCAAATGGTTGCAGCCTTGAATCCTGAAGTTGACTCAAAACACCTGTAAACGCATTCAAATGCTCAGATGCAGGCTTTGCCTCATCCAATTCCATGTTTACAAGTTTCCGCATGAGATGAACTTGATTCACAGGAGTTTTATTCTCATACGTACTAGTCAACTTCTGCCAAATAGCATGTGCAGTGTCAAGACGCTTAATATCAGTAAGCACATCATCTGACACAACCATTTTGATATAAGCAATAGCCTTTTTGTTCAGCTTTGCCCAATCTGCATCTGACAAGTTTTCAGGTTTTGCTGCGAGCAATGCATCTTCACAATCTTTAAGGAATAGAATGCCTTGCAGTCTTTCCTTCCACAAATCAAAGCCAGTGCCATCAAATCTTTTGATTTCCATCAAAGACTTTGACTCACTGCTACTTGTAGATGCATTGGAAGCCATTTCGATACAAAATAGACAAAAAATAACTACTGTAATTTTATAACAGCAGGCTGCAAGTTGCAATTTTAGCCTCTTACAAGCTCAGAGAACACTATAGAAGTGCAAGGAAACGTAACACTGGGTTACAAACACTTTATCCAAAGTGTACAGCAGTAAAAGAGATAAATTTCAGTAGTAAATACTGAAATTTCAGCACACACATGAAGCGTACATCCTGTGCATGAATGCTGCCACTTCAGCAGTAAAACCAAAGTGCATTTGCAACAACCTCAAACCTGCAACTGAGGTAAAAGCTGCTGCAAAATGTATTTTCAGCAATACATAGACTCAATGGGAAGCATCCACAAGTAAATACATGTGTTTACTGTCACATAAACCTCTGTATATGTGAGAGAGGTCTCAAACTCTGCTCAATTGTACCACAAATTGCAATACATGACACAAAACGTCCAGAATTGCATCACATTTGCAAAAGCCCCAAAAGTTAGAGCACAATTTGCTGAAATTTCTAAAAAATCAGCAAAAAGCCCTCAATTTCTCAACTCGAATCCCCGAGAATTTCTCCTGTAATTACACCTGTAGGCGTAGACTTGAATAATCTTGCACTAATGTGCAAAACCCCCAAGCTTAAAGTGACAATTTGCTTAAATTTACTGAAATTTCAGCAAATAGGGCAAAATCCCCAATTCTCCGGGTGGATTGGCGTTGCCCAAAGTGTCCCAAGTGTACCTGTAACACTTGTGCTTGCTGTAATTAACAGATAAAACCTGTTTTTGAAGAGAAACAGCCCGAAATGACCTGTTTTCAACCTGTTTTCAGCATATAAGCACTTGTGGGCTGAGGTATTGTCTTCCCTGAGTCCGGGGAGGAGAGAGAAAACATCTGTGCTTGCTGTTTTTAGAGAGAGAAAACTGCGCAGGAGAGAGAAAATGAAGATTTCTCGCGAGGGAATGCGCGCGGAAGTAGGGAACTTGGCTCTGATACCAGTTTGAAGTGGTAGAGGGGCTGGCGATGGGTGTAGCAGACCACTCGAGGAGAGAGAGAGAGTGCGAGCGCTGTTGCAGAGAGAGAGGGAGAGAGAGTGTACGATATCAATTATGTTTCTTAGGCACACAACTAAAAGCCCTATGTTTTATTATTAAGGGTACAAACTTGTGACCATTTAAATGGCCTTTGGGTGTGAACACACCCAAGTATAAAAGAACGAATAAATGAGTAAGAGAGGCTATAAGAGGGCCTTTAGACCCAACATTTCATTGTCTATAGAGAGGGCTTTGGACCGCTGGCTACAGTCATGAGATATCAGGCTTAGAGATGCCTCGGGTTGTTTTCATTAAAGTTGCGTAGATAGAGGGAGAGTCCCTTGACAAGATCAGGCAGTGGGAGACAATCATAGAGGGAGATCATTGACTTATTTAGAGTAGGACTTGGCGGTCAGATGAGCAAGCCTCATAGCAGACCTCATAGCCCACCTATACCAGAGGTATATTAGCTGATAGAGCCATTGAGCTCGAGAGAGCTAGACGTTCATGTCTACGAGGGCGACCACGACATTGACGGAGGCTCCAGCAGAGGATGAGGACTATTCTAGCACGACATGGGAGACGTCTAGTACGACTATTTTACGGACATTGATGATGCTCTTCAGCGATTGATGCAATATTTTCTTGGACAATCCCCGATGTCGGGCATCCTTGGACATTGTTGATGATGACGATTTTAGTTTTTTACTTTACTTCATTACTTCATTTTTATTTTGTACCTAGACATTGTATTGGATCCACCAAGATTGTATCAAATTGGTCTCATAGGTCATTTTGGCCTTTTGAAGATGTTTAATATAACATTTCATTTCTCTCTCTCTCTCTCTCTCTCTCTCTCTCTCTCTCTCTCTCTCTCTCCTGCACCTTATAGCAACCATTCCAATAGCACTATGGCAGCGTGGTACTTATGACAACTGAAGATTCCTCTCAATTTGTTTCAACAAATGAAAGCTCACTACAACATTCCTTAGGCATGGTAAACATGTCAAAGGGAAAAACTCTCTCTCTGCCAGTACAACTTTTTACAGAGGAGGACATTGACGATGCTCTTCAGAGACCAATGCAGTACATTCTCGGATAGTGCCGTGCCCGATGCCGGGCATCCTTGGAGACTGATGTTCGTTTTAGTTGTTATTTTACTTCATTTTATTCTGTACCCAGACATTGTGTTAGATCCACCAAGATTGTATAAGTTTAGTCTCATGAGTCTGACTGACAAAGCCATTGAGCTAGATGCCCAAGTTTAGGAGGGTCACACGACATTGACGGATGCTCCATTAGAGGATTGGGACTATTCTAGCACGACATGGGAGACGTCCGGTACGACTATTTACAGAGGAGGACATTGAAGATGCTCTTCAACGATTGATGCAGTACATCCTCGGACAACGCCCGATGCCAGACATCCTCAAACATTGATGTTTATTGAAACCGGCCCGTGGGGCGGTAGGCTTTGGCTTTCACCCGAAATTCTTTACTTTAGACACACACACAAAGCACTTTGCAAAGAGAACCTGCGACAGGAATTAACACTTGAATACACACACGGCTTGGAAGCTAGAATGCCCCGCGCAGACGCTGACAACCTGTAGGTCCCAAAATTGGCGCCCCTTTCGATATTTCTTTATTCTTTGAAAGGGTAAATTACAAAGCAGAGTCCTGGGAATCCTTTACGTGTATCCCTCTAGATACTACTTGATTTGGCCAAATTTCGGCAGCATAACAACCCAGCTAGAACTCACTTCCACTGGCGTATACCCTCTGATTCCAGCCCAAAAACAGTAAATTCAGCTCGCTGTATTTACTGGTTTTTGCCTTGTTTTCAGCCCCAAACAGTCCCTTAGCTGTCCTCTACCAGTGGGGCACGATTACCAAGGGTTCTGGTGTCTGCATGGCTGAAAAAACAGTATTTTCTGCGCTTACACAGCACTGAATTTGCACCTGTACAGTGAGGTTATGACCCTCACCAGTGCCTGCTTTGGAGTAGCAGCTAGCTACCACTGTTCCTGCTCAAGGAGGCTCTTGCCTCGGCACAAAAGCATGAACCCACTCAGCTGTACATCAGTCAAATGAAGAGCCCTCTTGTGGGGCATCACATAACTGCACGTAGGGGAGAGAGAGAGAGCAGTGTGTAGCGTGCAGGGCATCACTCCTAGCACCACACTGTACATGAGAGGGAAAGAAAGCACTCCATAGCTCTTAACTTGTGACAAAAACCGAAATGAGGCCTCCCCTAGTAAGAGGCAAGTCCATGAAAATCTGCCACTTGGCTCATTTACAAGCATTTTCCCGTTTCGGGTTTGCCGCTTAAAAATCTCCCAATTGGTTGCCTAGTTGACTTCGCGACAGAGTTGTAAAATGTTTCCTAGTCATACCGGAGGTAATGACGCGAACACATTTCACGGCCCAATAGCAGTTCCCTAAATTTTAGGAAATGATTTCGTTGGGCTCCCACTGGTCATCTTACCATATATCCTCATTGGGGCCGCATCCAAAAGTGCAACGTGGCCTAATTGTCGGATACTTTCTGTTGGTAGTCCCACCTTGACTTATGCCTTTATTGAGTTCACTTCCTAGTATCCACCAACTTGCTAACTGCGACGGGGGTCCTATATGATCTTGCTCTGAGCCTAAACATCCTCTTACTATACGAATTCCAGGGTCGACCACTTCCCATCTGCGGGTGAAACTACCGTTCACATTGGCCATACAATGTCCGACCGTTTGCTACTTCAAAAAGAGGGTCTCAAAATTAAAGCAAAAACAATTGGAAAGAAACCAACAACTAAGGTTAGGAGTTGCCACGTCCTCGTGACATAGTTAACAGTTGCCACGTCCCTGTGACATACCCCCCTCTTGAAATCGCAAACGTCCTCGATTGCATACTATAAATACATGCCACTGATGATCTTGTGTCATTAACACTCTTTTATCATCGCATGTATCCGCAAGAAAGGTCATAACACATAGATACAAATGACTTAATGAGGCCTTCATACTTTTGTCATTTCTATCTATTACACTGAATTCATATGTACATTTGATGTACTAGCTCTATCATTACCCCTCCTTTGCACACGTTGGGTTGGAGCATAGGTAGGTTGTAACCCAAAGGCTTCAAGGTAAAGCTGCAATACATTTGGTGACTCTGACTGTTCATGCTCTTCCATCCACTTTGCATCCATAGGCAGATAGTTCTTGAACTTCACCAAATAGCGTCTTGCAACTTGTCCTTTAACTTTTCTGTCCTTATGTGCCAAAACTTGCTCAGTACCAGGATCTCATCAAGTTCTTCAACTTCTGGCTGATCCTCATCTGGCATATCTTCTGGCACATCACCCACGAAGGGTCTTAAAAGACTCACGTGAAACGCATTATGAATCTTCCACGCATCAGGAAATTTCAGCCTAAGCCACATCGCTGATCTTGTCAAGCACTTGAAAAGGCCCATAGTAACGCTCGTTGAGCTTAGGAAATAGCCGTTCCTTGCCCTTCATCTTCTTTAACCTTGCCTTTTCGAACCTTAACAGAACCCAATCACCAGGTGATAATAGCAATTCACGACGGTGACGATCAACAGCCTTTTTCTGTTTTGCCCGAGTCTTCTCCAAGGCAACTTTAATTTTCTTATACATTTCATCCATGTTCTCAACATATCGATCCGCCTCAAAGATCTTGTCCTTTGTATGCAAAATGGGAGGAACTTTTCTGACGCCTTCAACAATCTCAAAAGGTGCTTTACCAGTAGACGAATGCACCGTATTATTGTACGCATACTCAAGCATAGGCAAATACTGTTCCTACTTGCCCTTATCATCTGAACATAGCATTTAAGCAGATCTAAGACAATAGAATTAGCCTCTTTTGACTGTCCATCAGTTTGTGGATGAAACAAAGACGAGAACTTGAGCGTAGTGCCCATGTTCTCAAACAATCCTCTCTAGAACAAATTGGTCATGCGAGGATCACGATCACTGATATTCGATTGTGGCATACCATGGTACTTAAAACACATTGTACATGAACAAGCGTGCCATCTGATCAGATTTTATCTTCTTTCTGACAGGGATAAAATGGGCCTGCTTGTTGAACCTGCAGATAATGGTCCATATACCATCATTCTCGGTTGGCGTTCTTGGAAGATCAAAGATAAAGTCCATAGCAATGCTTTCCCATGGCTTATCCGGAATTGGCAGTGGTTGTAACAGCCCTGGTGCCTTTTGCCTATCAAACTTGATCTTTTTGGCAAATTAAGCATGCTCGCACAAAGGCATCCACATCTCTCCTCAAGGTAGGCAATAGAAGAATGTCTCTACCGCTTTAACTGTCGCATCAATACCACGATGCCCTGCATACGATGGGACATGACTCTCTTCCATGACCTTATGTCGCAGTGGCCTAGTGACACAAAGTCTGCCATGCATCATCATCAAACCATCTCTGAGGAGGTAGTGCTCATGATGTTGGCCCTCTTGTAACTGTTCGAAGATCCTTGCAAAATCTTTATGAGCAGTATACTATTCCTTCATGTCATCTAGCTCATGATGATAAGGAATTGACACAACTGAAATTTGTGGCTTCCTTGATAACGCATCAGCCACAACATTCTTCTTGCCTTCCACATGCATAATCTGGCAGTGGAACATAGAAAGAATGTTTGCCCATCGCATATGCTTTTCGGATAACTTTGACTTTGTCGAGAAGTATCGCAAGGTCTGATGATCTGTTTGGACAACAAAATCAGCACCTAAGAGGTAGTGCTTCCAGCTAAAAAGCGCATGAATGACGGCCAAGAGCTCTTTCTCATAGACTTGCATAGTCCTCTCTGGCCCTTGTAAAATTCGGCTTTCATAAGCTACTACCCGTCCATCTTGCATTAGCACTGCTCCGATGCTACTGCCACACGCGTCACACTGGACCACAGATGACTTCCTGAGATCCGGCAAAACAATCACGGGATCTGAAGTCAACTTTTCGTTTAAGAGACTAAAAGCTGAAATCTCTTTTTGGGCCCATCTGAAAGTGACCTCTTTCTTTTGCAAAGCATGAAGAGGCGATGCTATCTCTGCAAAATTTTTGATAAACCTTCTATAGTAGAAACACAATCCCAAGAAGCTTCTGACATCGTGCACAGTCTTCAAGTCTGGCCATGTCTTAATAGCTTCGACCTTTGCGAGATCCATTCTGACACCATCCTTTGAGACTAGGAAGAATTCACTGTTCTTAGGATTGACAAGTAGCTTGACTACGCAGCTCTTCGGACACAATGATCAAGTGACGCCTATGCTCCTCTTCATTCTTCGAATAGACTATCATGTCATCAAAGAATATTCCAACAAACTGTTGATGCGAGTGGAAAATTCGGTCCATCATTACGTTGAATGTGGCAGGAGCATCTGTTAGACCAAACGGCATCACTAGAAACTCATAAAGACCAAATGTCGTTCTAAACGTAGTGTTGTGTACATCCTCTGGCCTTGTACGAATATGATGGTACCCACTCTTAAGGTCTATCTTGCTGAAAATTACAGCACCCTCTAAATGATCGAGAATATCATCAATTCGAGGAATAGAAAACCTATTCTTGATGGTATTCTTATTCAACGCACGGTAATCAATACACACGCGCCATGAGCCATCCTTCTGTTGCACTAGGAGCACTGGGGAGCAAAAGGGTGAAGAACTAGGTTGAATCAGCCCCTTCTCTAATAACTCCTCAACATGGCCCATAATCTCTTTCTGCTGTGCCGCGCTAACCCTGTAGGGAGGTCTATTTGGTGGGCTAGACCCTGGCACCAAATCTATCCGATGGTCCTCAGGTCTCTCTGGTGGCAATTGCGACGGTAATGAATCAGAAAAACAGTCACTAAACTTTTGCAAAAATGATGACCTTTCTTTATCTAACACAGATAAGTTTGACTGATCACTATCTGAAACATCACGTGCAAAAATCAAGTACACAGAAAGATGATTCTTTATTACAGAAGTGATAGCAGAAGCAGATACAATAGGGACTGACTCTCCTTTTAGCTTTACATCCAAGATGTGAGTTTTGCCCCTATGCTGTACAGTGATCTTTTTGTTGTAGGCATCCAAGACTCCATGCACTCGGAACATCCACGGAATCCCCAACAAGGCATCACATCCTTCCAGCGGCATGATGTAGAACTCTTCTGTGTCCACATACGATTGAATATGCAGATGCAGCTTTCTAATAATGAGAGTTACACATTGAGAGGCCAAGACATGCCAACCCTGCCTCTGTTGTGTACCCCATCTCTTCAGCTCTGATGCCCAGCTTCATAGCTAACTCTGGTGAGATAAAGTTGGCTTTGGCACTTGGATCAAAGAAGATGAGTGCCGTCTGATCCCTAACTTTACCCCATGTCCTGCATGACTCATTGGCATCTGTACTGGGCCTGTCACTTACCATGTCTGGCACCAAACCTGTCGTGGGTTTAGGCTTCTTTCCTTTCTGGTCTTCTTTATCATCCGAGTCGGCTGGTCTTTTCCTTTGTGGACAATTGGTAGCAAAGTGACCAGGCTGCTTGCATATAAAGCATTTATTTTTAGCCATTAGGACCTTCTTTTCCTTGAGCGACTTGCGCACAAAAGACCTCCTTTCTTGTTTCTTTGCCTGCGCCCCAAAAGTCCCGGCTGAATCCTTGTCTTTGGTGGCCTTTTCTGACCCCTGTGGCGCTTCAGGAGCCGTTTTCACAAAGGGCTTCTTCGCTGAATTTTTCTTTTGCTCCCCTCCTTTCTTGTTGCTCGGTAACCCACTGTCCTCTCCTTTCAACAAGGCAAGACCAGTGTTAGCAAGTTCCATAAGGTGAGTGAGGGTAGCCACTTTGTTCTTGGTAAAGTAATCGCAAAGCCCTTTAGGCAGCCCATAACAGTACTTCTCTATCTGCTCTGTCAATGGCACAAATCTGTAGGAGGTCATTGAGAGTAACGCTTTACAAAACCTCCGATTGTACTCCAGCAAGCTCTTGGATGTAGCCGAAGTAAGCTGGTGCCAATCTGTCATGACGTCGGCTTCAAATTCATTTGACAGCCAAGCAGATGCAAACATTTGCTTGAAGTAAACCCAAGTGGCGGGTGCCTGTCCTTGCATTAACAATGTCGTCCACCATGTAAGCGCATTGTCCTTTAAGAAAGTGGCAACTTTCTTGACTTTTGAGGCCTTTGTAAAATTCCCTCCTGCATAAGCTGTATCAAACTGCTCGAGGAAAGTGAGAGCCTTTGTCAAGTACCGAACTTTACAGTTGCACCACCTTCTTTGTAAGCTTTCGGCTTCTCCAGTGCCCCCAAGTTGTCATAAGGAATGGTCTGCAACATGGGCACTGTAGTAGGCATGATCGGCACATCTTGGCCATTCATATTTTGCATCAGAGGTGCGATATCTGACTGCTGTCCAGAAAAACCAGCCATGCCAAAATGATCCTGTGGCACCCCAAACTGGCCCTGGTTGCATTGAAAAGCTTGCTGCATGCCGATACTACCATACATGGGGTTTGGCATCATGCCTTGCATACCCCCAAACACTGTTCCTGGCATGTACGGCTGACTTCCAGGCGGATAACCAGCCATACTTTGGAACATTGATCCACCCCCGAAATACCCAGGATGTACCGTGGGTGGTGGAAGAACTGGGTGCATTGCCTGGTAACCAGTTCCTTGTCCATTCAAGACAGCATGCGGGCTCTGAAAGGTGGCGGGCTGAACTGGCATAACCTGTGGAACAGCCACTTGTTCAAGCACGGGAGGAATCTGTTTTGGAGCCCCTGACTGTGCAACATGCGAGTGTTCCCTATCCTACCGAGTCGCATTAAGTACTTGGGCTTGAGTCTCAACAAGCTCCGTACGCGGTGTAGGTTGCCTATTTTGCTGTTGCACTGGTGGCGCTTGCAAGGACTCCATAAACCTTGGATTCTGCACCAGTTGCGAAAAGACATTCACCCCGGCAACTAGCTGAGTCCTGAACGCATCATCCTCAAGTTGCCCAGTCATAAAGCCCTGTACTACTAGAGGGACATTCACATTAATAGGAGGTACAGTCTGACGTGGAGCTCTCGCCAATCTCAAAGACCATAGGAATCTCCTGCCTATCCTTCGAAGAGGAACCCTCTTCTATAATGCCCTTCCCTTTGTCGGCCATAGTGTAATCCCGCGTTTCTGTTCTCTGTGTCTTTACCCAAAACAACCGAGGCTAACTCTTTGAGGAAAAAGTGATTGATGTCCCGGCAACGGAACCTTGAAACCGGCCTATGGGGCGGTAGGCTTTGGCTTTCACTCGAAATTCTTTACTTTAGACACACACACATGATGAGTGCGCGGCAGTGTGTGCAAGTGATAGAGCACGCGAAGATGTGCACGCCTTGAGGCTTGAAGCGGAGGCACTGTGCTGCAGAAGGGAAGCGCTAGCAGAACGAAGAGGGAGAGAGAGAGAGAGCTCACGTTTTTGGGGAAAACTCAATAAGTGAGTTTTGGGTTTTCCCACTTTCAAGGGGTTATTTAGGCCTTTAACCCAACAACCTTCCACTTAAAGGCATAAATGACGTCTTTAAGTTAACCAACTCCCACCAGCTGTATGCAATGCTCATGCTGAGCCTTAGCAAGACTCTTGGTGAGAACATCTGCAGGGTTATCCTGTGTATGGAACTTAGTCAAGCTGACTAGACCATCCTCCAATACTTGTCGTATGAAGTGGTACCGCACATCTATGTGTTTGGTACGCGCATGAAACATGGCATTTTTAGCTAAATAGACAGCACTCTGGCTATCACAACCCAACACAAGTGTATGAGCAAGCATGCCAATTTCTTTTGCAAGTACTGCCCAACCAAATGGCCTCTTTTGAAGCCTCTGTGGCTGAAATATATTCAGCCTCAATAGTACTCAATGCCACAATTTTCTGTAACCTAGAACACCAAGAGACTGTACCACCAACAATGGCAAATACATATCCATTGGTAGATTTCCTGGTATCCATGTCACCTGCCATGTCTGCATCACAATATCCCTGCAACTTTAAGTCACTTTTGCCATAACAGATACACTTTGATTGTGTACCTTTCAAATATCTCAGAATGCATTTGACAGCTTCCCAATGCGCTTTGCCAGGATTCGACATGTATCGACTAACAACTCCCACTGCATAAGCAATGCCGGGACGAGTGGCAACCATAGCATACATAAGAGAACCACAAGCTGATGCATAAGGGATTCCTTTCATTTCTTTCAATGCCACCTCATCCTTTGGGCAATCTGCTTTGCTAAGCTTAGTGTATGGAGGTAAAGGTACTCCAAGAGGCTTAGCATCAGCCATATTAAACCTGTCAAGTACTTTTGCAATGTACCTTTCTTGAGATAAAAACAACAATTTCAGCTTTCTATCTCTTTTAATACGCATGCCCAAAATATGCTCCGCATCGCCCAAATCCTTCATAGCAAATGTTGAATTTAGCTTACGTTTCAGAGCATCAAGACTAGTCTTATGTTTTCCGGCAAGCAGCATGTCATCAACATAGAGAACAAGTATGATGGGACTACCATCTTCATCCCTTTTCGTATACAAACAATGATGTGCATGGCTGCGTTTAAAGCCTTGAGACAGCATAAAAGTGTCAAACTTCTTATACCACTGCCGTGATGATTGTCTCAAACCATACAGAGCCCTTTTCAGTTTGCATACAAGTTCCTCACGTCTAGGAACTACAAAACCTTCAGGTTGTTTCATGTATATGTCCTCTTCAATGTCACCGTGCAAAAACGTTGTCTTTACATCCATTTGATTCAATTCCAAATCAAGCACCGCAACGAGAGCAAAAAGGACACGTAAGGTTGTAAGCTTTACAACGGGTGAAAAGATTTCTTGAAAATCAATTCCTTCTTTCTGTGCATATCCTTTTGCAACCAATCTTGCCTTGTACTTGGGTTTTTCATACACAATCTTAATCTTGTATATCCATTTGTTAGGAAGAGCCTTTCTCCCTTTAGGCAATGGCACAAGATCCCAAGTATCATTTGCATACAAGGATTTCATTTCCTCTTGCATTGCAAGCTCCCACTTACTGCTTGACTCACATGTCTTTGCCTCTTTATACGTAAGAGGCTCTCCCTCATCTGTCAACATAATGTAATGCAAAGAGGGATCATATCTACTCACAGTCCGTCCGTCTTGGACGAGTAGACCGCCTCACCCAATGATCCACATTATCCGGTAATGGGTCTACATAAGGTGGCATAATAAAATCATCAACAATGGGCTGGTGTACATCATTTTCAGCACCATTTTCAGCATTGTTCGTGGCTGCAAATGCCCTTCAAGACCCTCAATTTGCTGTCCAACATCATTTGGCTCAAACACCACTGGATCATCTATATTTTCAGCCATATGTGGTGCATCCTGAGGGTCAAAAATAGGCCTAATAGGTGGTTGGTCATGCTGAAATTTGACCCTTTTATGGTCATGCTTTGAGGCACAATTGTTTTGAAGCAGCCTTGCCTCATTAAAAACAACATCCCGGCTGCGTACAACCCTTCTGAGCTGAGGTAACCAAATTCTGTAACCCATTTCGCCTTCTTCACCATATCCCATGAAGAGGCCTTTAATGGACTTGGCATCTAGTTTACTCCTCAACTCAGGTCTAACATGCACAAAAGCCTCGCAACCAAAAATGTGTAAGTGATCATATGAAGTAGGCTTGCCAGACCAAACCTCTTCAGGGATGTCACCTTTCAAAGACATTTGAGGGGATCGATTGCATATATGCACTGCAGTTTTCAAAGCTTCTCCCCAAAATCCATGAGAGAGATTAGCTATGGACAGCATGCATCTCACCCTCTCACAAAGTGTCCTATTGAATCTTTCAGCCACATCATTAGAAGAGGGGCTGTATGGCACAATAAGCTCCCTCTGAATGCCCAAATTTTCACAAAATTTGTTAAATTCAGCACTTGTGAACTCCCCCCCATTGTCCGTACGCAAGCATTTTAGCTTTCTATCTGTTTGGGTGGTCACAAATGCATGAAATCTCTTAAATGCAGCAAAGGCTTCATCCTTAGATTTAAGCAAATAAACCCAATTTTTTCTAGAATGATCATTAACAAACGAGACAAAATAGCATGCACCTCCCATAGACTTAGTAGGCATGCTACATACATCAGAATGTACAAGATCAAGCACACAAGATTTACGAGAGACACCAGAGTAATAAGAATGCTTTACTTGCTTGCCATATTGACATTCATTACAAAAGTCAAGCTTTGTGCCTTTAGCATCAAGCTTGTTCAAAGTAAAGTGTCCCTTTGTTTGTGACCTTTATAATCAGCCTTGAGCCTTTAGTCATTTTCCATGATCCTCTCTTAAACAAGATGCTGTAACCATGCATATCCATCTGACCAACAGAAAGCAGACTCTTCTTGATTCCCTGCACATATCTAACATCATGCAAGACAAGCTCATTTGTGCCATCTATGGAGAGATGCACAATGCCAATATCCTCAATGGAACATGCATTATTGTTTCCAAGGTATACATGGCCACGCTTGCCTGCATCAAAAGTAGAGAACCACTCCTTGATAGGAGTCACATGAAATGAAGCATCGGAATCAACAATCCAAGTCTGGGATAATGTATCATTGACAGTCAACAAAGCATCAATAAGATCACTCTTGGTGATCTGCATGTCCTGTGAATGAACATTTAGAGAGGCATCAATGTTATAAGCATCATCATCTGACAAAGTGACACACAAGATGTCCTCTACATCTGACAGCTTCTCAATCACAACACTAGAAGCCACATTGGCCTTCTCTTTGTCCTTTAAGCTATCTTGTGCATCTGTCTTGGCTTCCTTCTTTTCTTTCTTTTTGTCTCCGCCATTCTTTTTCCGTTCTAACTCAGCTTTATAGTACTTGCAATCGGGTTTCTTGTGACCTTTCCTGCTACATTGATAGCAAGTCACATCACCCTTGCCTTTGCTGGCATTTCCCCTTTCCTTACTCTTACTCTTACTCTTTTGTGCATAAGCATTCTTCTTTTCTGTCTTGCCTCTAACCATGTTGGGAGAGTTGCCTCCCTCTCCACTTGCTTTCCTCATTCAAGATAGAACCCCTAACACCATGAAAGGTCAAATTGGGGTTATTGGATAATGAAACCACCAATGTTTCCCATGACTCAGGTACGGTCATAAGCAAGAAGATAGCTTTCAGCTTATCATCAAAAGGAGGCAAGTCCGAGTCCTGTAACTGCGACAAAGTACCTGCGAACAACGACAAGTGCTCTGTAGCGCTCTTGGACTCATCTAGTTGCATGCCAACAAGTTTTCGCATCAAATGCACTTGGTGGACAGGCGTTGTATTCTCATACATTCACTCTAACTTCTCCCACACATCAAAAGCAATTGTGAGACCTTTCACATCAATGACTGTCTCATCGGTCATGGCCATTTTAATGTATGTAACAGCCTTCCTGTTCAGGCTAACCCATGCTTCATCTGTCATATTTTGTGGCTTTACCTGTTCAAGTGCCCCTTCACAATCCTTAAGAAATAGGATTCCCTGGATCCTGTCTTTCCAAAGGTCGAAACCTGTTCTATCGAACCTCCTAATATCGAAGAGATTATTTACATCCGAAGAAGATGAGGCCATAGTTGCACGAATAAGAGGGCTAATACGCTGAATTTTTGGGCAAAATGCACAAAAACCGGAGTATAGCGTCACAGAGGTGTGCACTGCAGCTCCAAATGGTCACAGGAGCAATTTGGGGCAAAATAGGTCGATTTGGGCACAAAAAAACAATTTCTGAAATTTATACGCAGGAAATTTAAGCGAGCGAATTTATGCTCACAACAAATTTAGTTGTTTTTAACCTCACTGAAAATAAATAAGGCTAATGCACAGCCTTTAGAAGCATGTAAGAGCAAAAGCCCCAATTTGTAGCATCAAATTGCATGAAATTGAGCCACAAATGGTCATACATAGCCAAAATTTGTCAAACGTGCGTAGATTGCATCAATTTGCACTTTCCCCAATGTAGTCGCATCATAAAAACACTTGCAAAAACCTGCATAAATTTGAAATTTGTTGAAAACACCTGTTTTTTGGCAATTTCAGTGTTTTCGGGTAGCGAGGACTTAGGAAAAGTGTTTCCACACTTTAATACATCATTTGCAAAACTTGTATTTTGCTGTCATAACCTGTAATTTGCTGATTTTGATCTAATTTCAGCCTGTTTTAGGTGAGTTTGACTTGCCGGGAGCTCTCTAGTGTTCGAGAACGAGTCTTTTGGCGATGAAATTGCAAAATCTCGCGTGAAAGTTGACCTTCTTGGCTGAAAATCAGCGTTTGCAGGATTGGGAGCAAACCCTAATTAGGCAGCAAACCCTAATTGGGCTCTGATACCAGTTGATGAGCGCGCGTCGGTGTGTGCAAGTGATAGAGCACGCGAAGATGTGCACGCCTCGAGGCTTGAAGAGGAGGCACTGTGCTGCAGAAGGGAAGCGCTAGCAGAACGAAGAGGGAGAGAGAGAGAGCTCACGTTTTTGGGGAAAACTCAATAAATGAGTTTTGGGTTTTCCCACTTTTATTATAAGCGACCTTTAAAAAATGTGTTCAGGTTCACATTGAACCTGGACAAAGTATAAAAATGTACAAAAAGGGGTTATTTAGGCCTTTAACCCAACAACACAGAGCACTTTGCAAAGAGAACCTGCGACGGGAATTAACACTTGAATACACACGGCTCCGAAGCTAGAATGCCCCGAGCAGACGCTGACAACCTGTAGGCCCAAAAATTGGCGTCCCTTTCGATATTTCTTTATTCTTTGAGAGGGTAAATTACAAAGTAGAGTCTGGGAATCCTTTACGTGTATCCCTCTAGATACTACCTGATTTGGCCAAATTTAGGCAGCATAACAACCCCAAAACTTGCGCGAAACCAATTCCCAAGCTAGAACTCACTTCCACTGGCGTATACCCTCTGATTCCAGCCCAAAAACAGTAAATTCAGCTCGCTGTATTTACTGGTGTTTGCTAGCTACCCCTGTTCTTGCTCAAGGAGGCTCTTGCCTCAGCACAAAAGCATGAACCCACACAGCTGTACATCAGTCAAATGAAGAGCTCTCTTGTGGGGCATCACATAACTGCACGTAGGGGAGAGAGAGAGAGAGAGCATTGTGTAGCGTGCAGGGCATCACTCCTAGCACCACACTGTACATGAGAGGGAAAGAAAGCACTCCATAGCTCTTAACCTGTGACAAAAACCGAAATGAGGCCTCCCCCAACATAAAATTCAGCCCCCATTTTTCTGTAAGAGGCAAGTCCATGAAAATCTGCCACTTGGCGCATTTACAAGCATTTTCCCGTTTCGTGTTTGCCGCTTAAAAATCTCCCGATTGGTTGTCCAGTTGACTTCGCGGCAGAGTTGTAAAATGTTTCCTAGTCATACCGGAGGTAATGACGCGAACACATTTCACGGCCCAAAATAGCAGTTTCCTAAATTTTAGGAAATGATTCCGTTGGGCTCTCACTGGTCATCTGACCATCTATCCTCATTGGGACCGCATCCAAAAGTGCAATGTGGCCCAACTGTCGATACTTTCTGTTGGTAGTCCCACCTTGACTTATGCCTTTATTGAGTTCACTTCCTAGTATCCACCAACTTGCTAAGTGCGACGGGGGGACCTATATGATCTTGCTCTGAGCCTAGACATCCTCTTACTATACGAATTCCAGTGCCGACCACTTCCCATTTGCGGGTGAAACTACCGTTCACATTGGCCATACAATGTCCAACCGTTTGCTACTTCAAAAAGAGGGTCTCAAAAATAAAACAAAAATCATTGGAAAGAAACCAACAACTAAGGTTAGCAGTTGCCACGTCCTCATGACATAGTTAACAGCTGCCACGTCCCTGTGACGTTCTTTTTAGCTTTTATTTTACTTCATTTTATTCTGTACCTAGGCATTGTATCAAATCCACCAGGATTGTATTAGTTTGGTCTCATAGGTCATTTTGGCCTTTTGAAGACGTTTAATATAACATTTCATTTTATTTCTTTTCTCTCTTTGTTATGCACGCGGCGAAAAAATGTTGAGCGTAAAAATTCAGGCCCAAATTTTTACCTACTGTGTGGACGTTAGGAAAGTCAAATCGGTCATCAGCCATACTCGGACGCGTACAGACGTATGCCTGCCCAATCGGAACGTGTAGGGAAAAGAATGTGTGCTAGACAACAATGTGGCAATGTGTGGGAAGTCCTTTATTTGTGAACTATATGCTTAACACAAAGTAAGAAATGGTATAATATGATATGTGGTTTTAAGCATCAAGCATTGGCTTATCTCTCTTATCTTTTCTAGATCAAGTTGAATACGAGTGGACGAAATGATAAATCCTTGGACCTGGTGGGACAGTTATCCTAGACACTTCTAGGATCATTATGATGATGTCCACGGAGTGGTTGGAGACATGTCCGAGGACCTGCTTTATAAGTACTTGTGACACTTCAAATTTCTTTGTTCAGTCATTGCTCTGTGGATTGCAAGCCATTTGCCTGCAGAAGCATGACCATGAGTATTTGGCTATGTTAGTGTACGTAGGTGTAATCAAGTACTTTTCTTTAAGAGGGGTATGTCACATAATGATGTCGTGGCATAACCATAGCCGTTTGGAGCAGAGGAGAACTTGGTAGAGTAGAGTAAACCCGGTTGCAGCACTTGGACATCGTGACGCAATTTTTGCCACAATTCGTGGTTTTGTGTGTGAGAATTTTGAAGTTGGAGCCTTTTAGGAGTTTCTTATTAAAAAAAAGATTCTTTTTAGTGCTTTGATACTCAGTTGTATATAGCAAATGATTCTCACTCTGCCCTTAAAAAGTTTTTAATCTTCAAAGCCTATAAATTAAAGGCAAGGGTGCAGTTGTAATCTTAGATTGAGTGAGTGGTCTCACCCATAGAGCAATTTTAACTTGACAGTTTATTAACATAGGAAGAAATACCACAAGAGGGGTCTATTTGGGGGCCAGCAGTTTCGGAAGGAGAGCTATGCCTCTTGTGTGCTGTTTCTAAAGTGGTAAAGTATTCCCATGTTATCCAGCTGTTTTAAGTTGGTTCCAGTGATTTTCCTGCTGGCACATGGTGCCTACAGGTACACTACGAATGCATCGTGTGATGGCCTCCATTCTCCCAAACCTGATGTAGCCGTGGGGGGCCGCAGGATGGTCAGTTTGCTCAGAGCCCACACTCTGCTATGAGACTAAGCAAGGCACTTTTGGGTTCCAGCTTGAGGCAGGATGGCCTTAGCATTGCCCAATGCTTGATTTTTTGGCAGAGTTGGGACTCAGGAGAGAGACTAGGCCCCCTGTGTCACTCGCTCCCCCTCTCATTTTATGATTTTTCTGTTGCACACATGTTGATCATCAAGGGAGTCTCCCTTTTACTTTGTGATGGAGGAGGTGTAGCCTGCTGGACAGATAAAGGACTAATTTCACGTTTAGAAAACAGAAAGAGCTTGCTTAGCAATGCACATTGTTTTTTTAATTAAAAAATTAGACAAGAAAAATCAGGGAGCTAATCTCACAGAAGCATCTTGTTTCAGCAGTGCATTTACTAATACTTCATGTACTAGATTGGATAAGCTGGACAACCTCAACTCTTTCGAATCGGTGTTCCTTGTTCTCTTGTCAAGTATATTGCCATAGGTTGTGCACACGTTAAAAGCTTTGGATCATCATCCACAGTGTGTATTGACAGTTAACCGCTACCTGAAAAGTCGTGGAGAGTGGAGGGTTTGCACGTATGAGTCAAAGCAGTGTGGTGGCCCTGTGCATGCTCTTGAGCATGACATTCTCCATATGATTTTTCAAGCACTTGCCCAAGCATATGAGCGAAAGGCAAAAGGAAGACTCATGCCGTTTGACGCACACTAATTAATCTCAATTATCATGGAGGGTAGTGGCTCAAGGCGTGTATCCAAAAACATGCCTAAGCATTGATAATTGAAATCGATTAGCGGTGCTTATTAGAGAGAGATAAGGGTTGTAGAGTTTCTGTTTTAGCTCTGGTAAATACTCTTTTACTTTCTGCAGACAGAAGTTGTATAAGCTGTGTGTTTGGCTCTCTTGGCATGGCTGGTACAATTTTGAAGATTTAAAAAGAGGATCAGTGATTTTGAGTTTTCTCCCTCACACTCTGCTTGTTTTGTTCTCCTTTCACATTACTCTGGGTTCTAATATTCACTAAGAAAATTGGTGTCTTGTTCTCTCTATTTTTGTTGCTAAGGCATGCATGGACCACTCTTTTACTTGACATCTGCCCATACTAGTGGGGCTCGTATCTTTCTTGTTCCAGAATGTTCACCTTTTTATCGTATTCCTACAGGCAAGAATGAGTTTGGGATGGAGGAAGATGCTCATGTTATTGGTGATTGTATCAAGGTACCTTCAATCATTTATGCTTCGAGGAAGTCAGCTGAAAGGACAATTAATACATGGTTTCATGTGAACTCACTGTACTTTTCTTAACAGCATGTGCTCAGAGAGTTGCCTTCATCACCTGTGCCGACCCCTTGCTGCACAGCCCTCCTAGAGGCCCATAGTAAGCACTAACTTTGTCCAGAAACATTGTGTTGATCATCTCAGTACGAACTGGAAAACTCAGGCGATCCAATGGCATATTTTGATATCAGGGGTTGAAGGCAAAGAGGCCCGGATTATGGCAATGTGCGTGGCTGTGACAGAAACATTTCCTGAACCCAACAGAAGGTTGCTGCAGAGGTACAAATGTACAGGCACACATTGCTTATTGGTTAAAAGTTCTTCATTCTAGGCTCAATGCTTTGAGCACTAGTTTCCTATCTTCAACGTGACAGTGGTTTACTTTTTATTTCTATGTTTGCTCATTTGCGCACCGACCCTTGGTAGTCTGTTGGCCTTGCTAGTATGGGCACTGCACACTTAGGGATGTTGTTGGCACTTGAGTGATCATGTCCCCTATTTTCACCGTTTTCTCTATTTATGGCTTGCCATGGATGTTTTTTGTGTGTCGTGGGGGGGATGTTTTATTGCTTAACCTTTTATACATGCCTTCAGAGATTACACTTGGTCATTCGTGCACTCAAGAGTCACATGCAAGCTTCTTAGTTGATGTAGAACGAGTAGACAGGAAGGTAGCACTCAAGCAACTCCAAAATTGTTAGAATGACACAAAAGGGTAGTGTACATGGGGGATACAGTTGGGGGATACAACATGGTGGAATCTAGTACAATGCCTGGGTACAAAAGATAAAAAGTGGGGTGCTGAAAAAAATATCAAAAATCCCTACCTACTAGATGGTAAATGGGGGCTCATACAATATCTGATACAAAGGCTGATACAGGGCTGAGACAGAAGTGAGACAAGGGCAGATACAAGAGTGAGCATGAAATACAATCCTCATCATGATCACAGGAAGTCCATCATCGGTCACTGGCAGATCTCATCAATCTTCTCCATGGTAGTAGTCTGATCGGGCGTCGTGCGTATCGGGCCAGGGTGACCCGAATCCGCTGATGTAGTTTCCACCGATGCTGTGTAGTCCTCCTTAGCCGTGGCTGCCTCGATCTCCCGAGCTCGGTCGCTCGGTCGATCAGCGTGCCTCTGGTGTAAGGAGAGTATGAGCTTTGCTGTGGTCGTTGCACCTCTGGCTGCACAATATCCGCTCTACAGAAGAAGTTTGTGATCCGTCTCTGAGATTGGCTAGCCTCTCCTCTCAACATGCTCTCTCTGTGTCTTCGTAGCTCCAGCAAGAACAATCCCAGACATCTCTGGTCCTCATACCCTGTGACTCTAGAAAGTGGTCCAAAACCCTCTTTGAACAAGCAATGGAAGCGACCTCATATCTCATAGTAAACTGGGCAATGGCATACATAGTGGCATGGCATACATAGTGCAACTCTGTCTCAGCCTTCGTATAACATAGGGGACATGTCCTGGCCCTTGCTGACACTCCAATGTATCTGTCAGTCTCCACCCGAAACTGTTGTGAAGATGTGTGTATCTGCCAATAGCACGCTGAATCCAGTGAGATAAGTGGGTGTCCATGTATCTAGGCCTCACCACAAAACCATTCTCAGTGAGCTGGAGAAGATGCTCCCTATAGAAAGCCATCTTCGTGCCCAACTCCTGTGTCCGCTGAATCCAAGTCCTCTTGGTATCCAGCTGAGTTATGGCTTGGTGAATGAGCCTGGTGATCTCGGACTGTGTAAGAGTCAGAGGGGGCATTCAATGAGTACTGGAAGGGGGGTAGTCTGTCCATGCTGAATCCATGTAGCTCAAACCATGATGTTATCTCTCCATACTAGCATGTCGTGTCTCCTTGCAAAGCTAACTGTCGAGAGGACTCAAGTGCCGAGCGGGCATATCTATCTCCGGGAAGGTCCCACAAACGGTGTATAAAGGAGACTGGTCTAGTAAGCGCCTCAACCGCTATTGGGGGGGGGGGGGGGGGACAGCTAGCTCTGCGCGAATAATGTCATGTGGTATTGAAACCTTGGCTCTAATAAGCCGTGCAATCATAGAGACCAGAGGCTTCTCCATACCTCCCCATCCATCAGTGTGACCTTTCCTCCAGTGGTGGTCCATGGAAGGCCCCATATCTGAACTCTGTATAACCATGCAGAAGCCACTTGAGTGTCAAAAAAGCTATAGCTTCGTCCGAGGCTCCTGAATTTGGATCTGTGTACACATCCTCTCCAATCCACCCAATGCTGCATAGGCTCTGGTCAATCTAGCCTCTGCTGCTCTTCTCAATGAAAATATAGGCCCAATAAAGATCACCCCCAGATAAGTGTAATGAAGTCACCCAAGATGATAATGTCACCATCTCTAGAAGACTTCCATATGTCATCATCCAAAATAGAAAAGGGGGACTGCTGTCCTTTAGGTGGTGCATAAACAGATGTACTAGGAGGAAAGTAGCATATAGCAATTATAGGTATCTACCTGTCTCAGCTCGCAATCTCACCCACATCTACCTAGCCTCCTCATCTCTATGGGTAATACGTATCAATGGCTTCAACTCCTCCTTGAATAAAATTGCCACTCCCCCTGAGCCTCGTCCTCTATGCTTTGATCGAGTCTCCTTTCTGCAAGCTGTCTCCCATCTGTATCCGGTAACACGTGGCATAGATTGTCCAGGGGCCTTGTGCATCTCTGAGTAGAAGATGATGTTCCTCTCTATGAAGCTGTTCTTGAAAGCACCCACATCAAGACGTAGAGACCCATTACAGTTCCAGGTAGCAAGTTTGAGTGTGGTGACTCTTGTAGGTCTTGTGCCGTCATGCGGAGCGCTTCTCCATAATGACCACTCTCCCATCTCTATAAAATGCCACCTTTTCTTTCTCTCTGGCATGACTTCTTTCATATGAGCAATCTATGGGAGTGTGAGGTCATCCCCAAGGAATGCCCCCGTTTTCTTTAGTGTAGGACTCCTCTTCCAGAAATCTTTCTTCGCTTCCATGGAGAGGAAACAAAGGATTGATGCTCTCCCCTTTGGAGTCTCCCCATTCCCTTCTTCCCTTTCTCTTTTCTTCCCCACTCTCCATGCCTTAGTGTGTGTGGCCTCACCACTCATCATATGTAGGAGATCTTTGACCTCGCCTTGCACATTATCACGGTCTTTTAGGCCGGTTACACGTACATGCAAAGTTCTAATCTTCCTTTGCTCTTCCTCTAGGGTCATGTTAATGATTTTGGGAGTGGGAATGGCTGTTGGTTCTTTCCCCTTCGCTTTCTTGGCGACTTCTATCCACTTTTCGGCTTCATCTACCTTCTTTTGTGTTTTTGTGATTGCATCCACCCATGATGACGTCGTTGCTTCGTGTTGCTTCTCTTCCTCAATTTTTCGCACTTGTTCTTTGATGTCATTGAGTTCGTTTATCACAGAGGGCCTGATTTCTCCCTCCTCTAGTTCCCTCCCCACTCTAGCTTCCGCAAGGCTCTCGTTTGAGGGTTGAGACCTCTTCCTGGAGCGCTTGGACTTCAGCTCGTAGGTCTTCCTTCTCTTTCTTCCATTGCGAGCCTTCATTGAAGACCATAAAAGAGGGCTGGATTTCTCCCTCCTCTAGTTCCCTCCCCACTCTAGCTTCCGCAAGCTCTCGTTTGAGGGTTGAGACCTCTTCCTGGAGCGCTTGGACTTCAGCCCATAGGTCTTCCTTCTCTTTCTTCCATTGCGAGCCTTCATTGAAGACCATTTGGATGAGGTTGGCCTTCTCTTTTTAGCACCCTTCCATTTCGGTCTTCCATCCCTTTATCTCTTTCTCCACATGTGTTATTCTTTTGTTGGTGACCATGAATGTTGCCTATGTCACAACCGTTGGGGATTTGCACCCAGGTAAGCCGACCTTGTTCTCCATTTCTGAATTTGCTGAACAATAGATTCGGCAGGTCATTCGTTCTTCCTCTCCTCCTAATGTGCACTTTAACCAAAGCCTGAGGTACGACCAGGAGCTTTAAGGTTCCTAGGTGCAACAGGTCGCGGTTAGGGTGGGCATCTTTAAGCGCCCAGGGAAGGATGGTCCACTCCAAAATGCAGCAGTCTTTGAAACTAAGCGTGTGGCGTTGCTATGCTGGGGCTAGCAGTACACGCAGGGTAGAAGGCTTGCTGGCTGCTGTACTGTGTTGCGAACTGTTGCATAGGGCTGATGTGCGAGCTCAAAGTTAGCGTAGGCACGCCAATTGGTGTAGGAACCAAAGGTGTCACAAGGCGTGTAGCATCAAGTCGCACAACTTGTAAGCCTCGTTGACAATAGGTAGTGCCCAACAGTTGCAGCACGTTCGAACATCGTTTTAGGGTTTCGCAACTGCAGACACAACGCGTTTCAGGGTTTTGCGAATTGATTAGCCTTGGTGGGAGCGTAGTACAACTGCATCTTTACATAGCTGGTCAGAGGCTTCGTTGCTAGATGTAGATTTCATTGGCAGTGACTAAGGGATCCGACGAGGGTTCCTACTTTCACGCTCGAGATTGACGATGCTATTCTTGCTGATTGGCAGCTGCGCTTAGTGGACATAATGACTTGCCATCTCACGAGGGATGATGGGCTTTGAGAGAGAGAGAGAGAGAGAGAGAGAGAGAGAGAGAGAGAGAGAGAGAGAGAGAGAGAGAGAGAGAGAGTTCTATTATCGTCCTCGCAGGGCAAATATGACCTATGGGACCAAATGAACATGTCACGTTGTGTGAGTGGAGGTCATAAGTGACTCTCGATGCTCAAAAATGGCTGAAATGAGCGTCGCAATAGAGAGTCCACATCGTGGTGTATGTAGGAAGAGCTCATGGCTGAATATATGGGGAAAAGAGTACCTAATGTGGTCAAAAGTTGAGCACTCAAGTAGTGTGTGGTACTCACTCTCTCGCACTTGACGAGGGCCTAAGGTGCAAAATCGATGAGACTCCTCGCCAGCGCCCCAATGTCCTGTCTCGCAGCGTAGAGAATGGGAGCTAAGACGAATGGAGGCAATGGTGCGGATCGCACTCAACGGGATGGGCTCAAGGATGTAGGGATGGGTTCGGTTACCTCGTTCGGAGAAGAAGAGAGATTTGTAGTATGGGGCAACTGTGTGGTGTAATGGCTGAAGCGAGAACCTCCGGATTTCTCCCAAGCCGTGATACATTGGCGTTGTAAGAATGTTTCATTAACTTGGGAGTCGATCGACGCATCCTTGACCAAGTGACATGCATCCCATCTTCCAAACCATTTTTTGATGTCAAGCATCCACCCCGAACTTAGTATTTTGCTCTTGCATGTCTTTTGGACCTTTTGACTTGCTTCATATGTGATTCTAGGAAGTCGATGCAAAGGGCTACGTTGTGTCTTAAGCATGTACTCCATAACCCTTTGCATGCCCAAGACCTCAATGGGAAGCGATCCGGACTCAAGAAGTAAGAGCCTGTAGGGTGTTTGTGTCTTGACTTGGAGAAAGCTGGTGAGAAAACGCTTTTGGACATTCTCAAACTCTTTCCAAGTAGACTTCCCGATGCTTTCACCCCACACCTCCACTCCATAAAGAAACACCCGTGTCACCAATGTGTCAAAGAGGTACTTTTTGAGAGCCCAACACTTGATCTCTCCAGCATTGCACATGTTCTCAAATGCATAATAAGCCCTCTTTCCGGCTTCCAAGCGACGCATTGCACAATCCTTCCATTTATGATTGGACGGAACCTCAAGGCCAAGGTACTTGAAGTGATCTACCACTTCAAGTTGCTCATTGTTGTATACAATGCATAGATTTTCGTCATTAAGGGTCTTTACAAGCATAACCTTGATTTTGGATCCATTCACGATCACTCGCTATGTAGGCAAAAGCGTTCCAAGACACTCATAAGCTTGAGAGAGAGAGAGAGAGAGAGAGAGAGAGAGAGAGAGAGAGAGAGAGAGAGAGAGAGAGAGAGAGAGAGAGAGAGAGAGAGAGAGAGATGAAATGTAATATTTACGTCTTCAAAAGGCTTAAATGACCTATGAGACCAAAAGGTTACATGTGGTGAATCTAATACCAGGTCTGGGTACAAAGGACTGAAAAGAAAATAAAATAGTGGGTAGGGGTGGGGTGAAAGCTCATACAAAGGGAATAGGAAATACAAAGGGTGATCTGATACAATGGAGCTCTCTGACAGTCGAGGCATCATATACGTATACATCAGTATCCGGGACGGCTCCTTTTTCGCGCCAGTATGGTATGGATCCTCTGTCGCAATCTGCGTCGATATCGAGAGGGCCCCCTTATCCGTGGGCGACGGGACCGCCCCAACTCTATCGCTCGATCAAGCAGTATGCCTCTGATGCCTTTGGTGTTGAGAGAGAGAGAGAGAGAGAGAGAGAGAGAGAGAGAGAGAGAGAGGATGGATGAAATGAAATGTTATATGAACGTCTTCAAAAGGCCAAAATGATCTATGAGACCAAACTGTTACAAAATTGTGAATCTGATACCATGTTTGGGTACAAAAAGACTGGAACAAAAATACTACTACTACTAATGAAATGAAATGAAATGTTATATTTACGTCTTCAAAAGGCCAAAATGATCTATGAGACCAAACTGTTACAAAATTGTGAATCTGATACCATGTATGGGTCCAAAAAGACTAGAACAAAAATACTACTACTACTAGAATCCATCCTCATCTGCACTCTGGATGTCGAGAGAGTATGGCTCGAATCCTCTGCTGTAGTCTCCGTCGATGCTGTGTAGCCCCTCTCCTCAATCGTGGCTGTCTGGATCTGCGTAGCTCCAATGCTTGGTCGTTGAGAGTGTCGCTAGTGGTCGAATGAGTGTGGGCCGAGCTCTGCAGTGATGGTTACTCTTCTGGCTGTCCCATATCTATTGAAAAGAAATCTGTAATCTGTCTCTGGGACTGTCTCTCTCTAGCTCTCCTCAGTAAAGTGTCTCTATATCTGTGCAACTCAAGTAGATATAGCCCAAGACATCTCTGATCCCCATAACGCATGACCCTAGAGAAATGACTGAAACCCTCTCTGAATAAGTAGTGGAAACGAACCTGAATCTCATAGTTCATTGTGCAATGACATATGTAATGTAGCTCTGTCTCTGGCTCTAGCTGGCATAAGCGGCATATCCTGTTGTCTGCTGGTATCCCTCTAAATCTACCAGTCTCAATCTCCAGCTGATGTGAGGATGTGCGTATCTGACCAATGGCACACCGCAAACCATGAGACATGTGTATCCATGTAGCTGGGTCGAATCACAAACCCATCTCTTGTGAGGTGATAAAGATGCTCTCTATAGAAAGCCATCTTGGTGCCCAACTCTTGTGGTGGCTCTATCCATGTCCTCCTGGTATCCAACTGGGTTAGGTCCTGACGAATGAGTCTAGTAATCTCCATCGTGTGTGTGTGAGAGAGAGAGAGAGAGAGAGAGAGAGATGAAAATGAAATGAAATGTTATATTAACGTCTTAAAAAGGCCAAAATGACCTATGAGACGAAAAAGTTACAATGCGGTGAATCTGATACAATGTCCGAGTACCAGAAAGTACGGAAAATAAAAGGTATTGAAAAAAATAAAAAAGGGGGTACTATAGAATCCTAAACTGCTAGATGCGGACTAAGCAGGATATGAGGAGGGGGGTGAGAGTAGTGAATGAGGGCTAATACAACACAATGTGGGTGTATCCTCAGAAAGAGCTAAATCACAGGAGATCCATCATGGGTCGTTGGCGGATCTTATCAATCTCCTCCATGGTAAGTAGTTTGGCCGAGCGTCGTGTATGTCAGGCCAAAGTGATCCGAATCCTCTGATGCAACCTCCGTCGATGCTGTGTAGTCCTCCTCCCTAGACGTGGGCGTTTGATCTCCCTAGCTTAGTCCCTTATCAATGTGCCTCTGGTGTGAGGAGTGAAACCGGCCCGTAGGGTGGTAGGCTATGGCTTTCACCCGAAACTTTACTTTAAGCTTTAACACACAGAGAAACCTTGCAGAACGAACCTGTAACGGGAATTAACACTTCAAAGCACACACAGCTCGGAAGCTAGAATGCTCCGAGCACGCGCCGACAACTTGTAGGTCCCAAAAACTGGCGCCCCTTTCGGTATTTCTTTATTCCTTTAGAGGGTAAAGTTACAAAACTAGAGTCCTGAGGATCTCCACTTGTATCCGACTAGATCACACATGTTCTGGCAAAATTTCAGCAACATAACGGCCCCAAAACTCGCCCTGATGAACAAATCCCCTTGTTGGAACTCACTTCCAAGGACTTAAACCCTCTGCTTTCAGTCCAAAAACAGCAATTACAGCTCGCTGTTCAGCCCTAAACAGTCCCGGAACTGTCCTCTAGTAGTGGGGCACAGTTCCCAATGCTTTTGGCATCCATATGGCTGCAAAACAGTCCAAAAACAGTGCGTAACCAGCGCTGAAAATGCACTTGTAAGGTGAGGGACGACGTCAAAAAATCCAATGAAGCCCAGTTCTCAGGTGGTTTTCTCTGGGTGACCCCACCTTGACAGTGTGCCTCATTTGAGTTAGTTTCCTAGTATTCACCAACTTATTAAGTGCGGCGAGGGGACCTAAATGACTTTGAACTGAGCCTAGACACCCTTTTACTACTCGCATTCCAGTGCCAACCAACTTCTTGTCTGCGCGTGAAACTACTATTTCACACTGGCCATACAATGTCTGGCCATTTGCAACTTCAAAAAAAGGGGTCTCAAAAATTAACAAAAATCATCAGAAAGAAACCAATAACTCGAGTTAGCAATTGCCACGTCCTTGTGACAGAGGAGAATGTAAGCTCTGCTGTGGTAGTTGCTCCTCCGTTTGCCCAGTGTCCGCTCTAAAGAACTCTGTGATCCGTCTTTGAGATTCACTAGCCTCTTCTCTCATAAGCCTCTCTCTGTGTCTGTGCAACTCGAGCAAAAATAGTCCCAGACATCTCAGGTTCTCATACCTCATGGCGCTAGAGATGATCCAAAACCCTCCCTAAACAAGCAGTGAAACCAGCCTCGTATCTCATAGTAAACTCCGTAGTGGCATGTGTAGTGCAGCTCTGTCTCAGACATAGGGGACTTGTCCTGGCCTTTGTTGGTACTCCATTATATCTACCAGTCTTGACGCGAAGCTGGTGTGAAGACGTGTGTGTGTATCCACTGTGGAGTGGTGTTAAACCTTGGTTATGGTTTTACCAAGGTTAACAAACAAACCACTGTCGTGGGCAAACCTATGCAAAGCATCCAAGTGGCGTCACATCCCCTCTGGAGAGTCGGAGGTCAACACAATATCATAAGCATATAACAATAGTGGAATCCATGTCCTTGCCAGCTGTGCACCTCTATCACCATCCCTCTCAATATAGTCAGAAACCTCATCCATCACATACATACCAAAAATAGTAGGAGAGAGCGGGCAGCCCTGCTTCACCCCGATAGTGGAGTGAACTAATATAGATAGCCCCTCTAGAGTGCGTATATGCCCCACTACTGTCGTGTATAATGCCATGACCCCCCATATAAGCTCTGTAGGTACTCCCATCTCCTGTAGTCTGCGCATTAGTCTAGCTCTAGGCACTGTGTCAAATGCTTCGTGGAAATCCACAAAGCTACAATATATCCGTATCCCCTATGATTTGCCCTCCTCAATAATGGCTCTGAGTGTTAGAATGTGGTCAAGAGTTGAAAAACCTCTCATGAACCTTGTCTGCCCGGTTGCGGGTATACCCTCCCTCTCTGCCCATCTGCTCAACTGCTGCTCAAGAATGGATGCATACAACCGTGCCAACGTGTGTCCAATCATGATAGTGTGATAGTTCCCAAGCTCCATAGGGTCTCGTGGCTTGAATATAGGTACATTGGTAGATAAACTCCAAGTATTAGGCGGCCCCTCACACATGACATGGTTGGACATCACTGCTAGAAGCTCTAAGAGCAATTCCTTGGCATGTATAAAATGCTCAGCTACTAAACCATGATGATCATATGCTCTCCTAGCCCTCATCCTATCAATGGCCTTCACCATCTCAACGGTGAAAAAAGCATGTGTATGGGCATGGCTCGAGGGAGTCCAGAAGGGCAATCGTCCAGGAACTGTGTATAGAGATGATCCATACTGGTCCTAGGCCTCTGTAGAAGTAATGGCAAGCGGGGGGGAGTGCTCATGGAAGAGTCGCCATACCTCACGTGAGTCTTGACTCAAGAATCGTTGATATAGATCCTGCTCTAGTCGAGCCAAAAATGCCCTCTTCTTCCACCGCACTAGGCGTCGAAAGGCAATCCGTGACTGTTTGTGAGTGATGTCCCCCAAAAGCACCTCCCTCTGAAGTCTGGCTCTCGTCTCGTGGCACTCCTCATCATACCAGCTATTTTATCTGGCTCTCGTCTCGCGGCACTCCTCATCTACTGCCACACCAACAGGTCTGGGTCCAACTGTGAGGTCCTGGATACTAGAGATGAAGCTCGGGTGTGCCCGTGACATAATCCACTGTGCTGGCTCCATGTCTGTGTGGAAAACATGTAAAACCTCCCACGGCGGGAAATCTCCGTAGGCCATTCGAAATGGCCAATCCATGTGTAGTCCCCATGTCTATCAAGTGCCGACCATACTCAATATGCTCCACATCCTGTGATAATCTAGATAGGCCTATCTTTGCAACATCCAGCTCCATCATCATCTCCTTTGAAGTTTCATAAAATACTGTTTGGTGATGGGCAATCCTAGCATTGAAGTCTCCTAGGATGATGATGTCACCATCCCTAGAGAACTCCCATATGTCATCATCCAAAATAGAAAAGGGGGATTGTCCTCTAGCTGGTGCATATACTGACATACTCGAAGGAAAGTAGCAAATATCAATGTAGCGATATTTGCCTGTCTCTGCCCTCAATCTCACCCACATGTACCTAGCGTGCTCATCCTTGCAGGCTATATGTATCAATGGATGCACCTCCTCCCTTAATAAAACTGCCACTCCCCTAGAGCCCGGTCCTCTGTGCTTTGATCGAGTCTCCTGTCTGCGAGCTGTCTCCCATCTGTATCCGTTGACATGTGGCATAGATTCCCCAGGGGCGCGGTGTGCCTCAGAGTAGAAGATGATATCTCTCCCAGTGAAACTATCCTCAAAAGCACCCACATCAAGGCGTAGAGATCCATACAATTCCAAGTGGCCACTCTGAGTGTGGTCCCATAGGTCTCGCGGCGTCATGCGGAGCTTTGCTCCGATATCACCACTCTTCCGTCCTGGTAAAGAGCAATCTTACCTTTTTCCTTTGCTGCTCTAATATCCGGCATTACCTCCTGCATATGAGCGATGTGCGAGAGAGTGAGGTCATCTCCAAGAAAGATGCCCGTCTTCTTAAGAGTTGATCTCTTCTTCAAAAAGTCCTCCTTGGCTTCCATGGAGGGGAAACGCAAGATAAGTGCCCTTTCTTTTGAGGTTTTTCGATTGCTTCCACTTTTCTTATTGCCCACTCTCCAAGCTCTCGTATGTGTCAGCTCATTGACCCCCATTGTGGTCATGAGTTCTTTTACCTCTTCATCAACATTATCTTGGTCTTTGAGGCCACAAATCCTCACATGTAAAGCCCGGACACACCTCCTTTGCTCCTGTTCTAGTGTCAAGTTAATGATGGTGGGTGTGGGGGTTGTCTCCTTACCTTTTCCTTTCTTTGCGATCTCGATCCATCTCTCGGCCTCATCCGCTTTGTGTTGGGTCTTTGTAATAACATCCGCCCACGAAGTCGTCATTGCTTTGTGTTGCTTCTCCCCATCTTTGATGGTCTGCATTTGTTCTTTAATTGTGTTGAGTTCGTCAACTATTGAGGGTTGAAGCTCGCCTTCTTCAAGTGTGTCGTGATCGCATCTCTTGTAAGGTGCGGCGGAAGTGAATGTTGAACTTTGCTCAAGACGAGTGCTCCGAACTGTGCTCAAGAGTTCTTTTTACTTAAGGAAGGGAGAGCCTTCCGTGCTTTAGTGAGAGAGTGCAAGTGATCACAAACAAAGTGAATAGACACTGTGCGTGAAGGTGCTGAGAGAGAGAGAGAGAGAGAGAGACAGAGAGAGAGAGAGAAGAGATACGACACCAGGAAGTTGTCAAACCCTCCTCCAAGGGCCCCACTCTCGATGGCGAGAGTGGTCTACTATTGATTGCACAATCTGGTACAAGATGCTGACGCAAATCTAAATGGTGCTATGTCGAGGCCGACGGTGGTGCCGACGATGACGAGACTATGGCTGGAAACTAAATGCTATGGATTGGTTCTTCTCGCAACCAGTCGGGGCTAATCTGTGTGCTTAGTGCCTTGCCGAAGACGCTTGCGACGCTATCTCTGCTGTCCTACAACGTTGAAGTGCTGTCCTTCCAAAAAACGCTGGCCTAGTGCTGGTAAAAACGTTGATCTGCTGGTCATTTAAACGCTGATTTGCAGACTGTATTGCTTAGGAAAAACACTGAAATTGATGCTGTTTTGTCGCTGAATTCCTGCTGCAAAACGCTGGCCTGATGGGGCTGAAAACGCTGATTTGCAGACTGTATTGCTTAGGAAAAACGCTGAAATTGATGCTGTTTTGTCGCTGAATTCCTGCTGCAAAACGCTGGCCTGATGGGGCTGAAAATGCTGCTGCAAATGGTATCTATGGCTGCTGCAAAAACGCTAAGTATAGGGCTGAATCTGCAAGCGATATTGAGTGGCTGATGGCGATGGAGTTTTACTGATTTGGAAAACGTTGAAGTGTTGAAGAAACGCTAGGCTTCCAATGTTGAAAACGCTAGTGTCCTTGGGATAGTCTTGCTTGAGAAGGTGCCTGTTGAGCAATGCTCCTGCTGCCTCTTCTCCAGAAAGTGCTAGCTCTAGTTTGCTTATATATTTCTTTAGCAAAATTGCCCTACCTAGTTCCTAACAAAAGTCACTTAATAAATAAGTGAAAAATGTCAAAAATAGGGAAAATAGGTTTTAATGCACTTGAAAATTCCCCTGATGGATTCTGATGGGAATGTTGATGATCATGCTGTGTGCAACCGGAGGATATGCATCTACTCTATGTGTCTTGTCATGCACGGTCTGCGAACAGACTCACAAAAGTGCTAGATCACCTCCTATTCTAGACTGACTTGACTGAACTGAACCGTGGTCATGTTGTAGCTTGTCCACGGACACATAGAGTTGGATGTGTCACGTGACATCCCCTCCTTTTCAAAGTGAGGTACTGGTACCGAACTGTATGGCGTCGAGGGAGATCGCCAACCTGGTCTGGAATCCTGGGAAGGACTCTTCGCCGGTCCACTCTGATGCGTGGGTCGTGCGATATTTGAACTTCGTAAAGATCTGCAACGCTTGCTTCTTAGGGCCGCGCCGAAAGCGACACAAAGGCTTTTGTAGCTCCTTCAATGCTTCAACTTTGTATATGGACGTAGATCCACCTTCTTCAAGAATCTCCAAGGCTGAAAATTCTTGAAACCACTTCCAACACAAAAACATCAACATACCTATTCCATGTAAAGTGAATGGAAAAACTCTTGTCTTTTCTAAAGATTGTGCATGCAATATAGATGAACAAAGAGACGGAGTGCCAAACCGTTCACCACACACACGTAAACAATGAGATCGAATCTTTCTCTTCTGATCTAAATCAATCAACTGTGGCAATTCACAACGGAAATGCCCATGCTTGGTGCTCATACGTTCTTGTGCTCTTGCTACAAATGTGTCATGCCAAGAAAGAGACATGGAATGTGACTTCCTTGAATGCAAAAAGTTCATCTTTTCATGAGAAATCCGCATACATCCGTGCTCATCCATGAGTAAAACGTGCTCAACGTACAATATGTCATGCCTAGAAAAAGGGATCACATAAACATGTTGACTAAAATACAGGAAACAATCACGAATGAAACCCTCATACAATGCGTGCCGACTAATCATTTGCACACATAGTACTTCCTGTGGGGGTTCTTTGGACCTAGGCTCGAGAGCCAAGATCGGTTCTTCGTGTTTGATCGAACCTGCCTGGGGGGGGGGGGGGGTGGGTTGTGTGCTGTGGACCTCGACTCGAAAGCCAAGATCGACTCTTTGTGATCGATAGAATCTGCAACGAGGTTAACTTCGCTAGAAAAAGCATGAACTAAACCATCATCCTTGTGAACAATCACATCATCTTTATCGTGCAAATCATCATGCTTGTGAGAAATCACATCTTGATCATGCAAATCATCATGCTTGCTCTTATCATCCAAATCATCATGCTCATCATTATCATGCAATTCATTATGCTTATCATCATGCAAATTTTGTGTGTCATGTTTTGGAGAAGAAGAGACTGAGAGAGTCTCCTTTTCCAGAATCCGTTCAATCTTTGCCTGCACATTAGAAGTGAGAGATGAAGAATGAACAACTTGCTCTCCACGAATGACAATGGGAGAGTCACTTTTGGCATTGAAAGTGAATGTATTTTCCGCCCAATCAATGAGAGGATTATGCTCACGAAACCATCGAATGCCCAAAATCATATCTCATCCTGAGAGAGGAGAGACTAAAAATTTTGTACGAAAAGTAGCTTGTTGAACTGTAAACAACACATCAAGGCACTCTTTCGTGATGAGAGAGTCCATAATGGGAGCGAAGCAAGAGACCTCAAGAGGAGATTGCTGGCTAACCTCTACGCGGGCTCTCTCAACAAGAGAGGGACTAATCACATGATGCATACTGCCTCGGTCAAACAATATGACAAAACGTTGCCCCGTCATATGACCATAACATTTAATGAGAGACTCAACAATGGGAGGGTCATGAGAAACTTGGGGCACACTCGTGTTCTCATTTATTGCATTGACAGAGGAGGTGGGTTCTGTGGATTCTTTAGATTCATTAGAGTCAAGCTTAGGACATGTTCTTTTTATGTGACCCTTAATGTGACAATGAAAACAACCACCTTCCTTAGAATAAGTGCTTTGCTCTTCCGACGTGATGTATCATTCTAAAATTCCCTGTGCTACCTTTTCATATGGAGTGAGCTTAGGTTTAGCAATTGTGTTAGCTTTACCCTTAGGTTCATTTTGAGAGTTCTTTTCTGAGAGACTATGGGAAGATTGGTTAGAAGAGTTACCGTTCTTACCGCTCTTACCATTCTGAGGGTTCTGAGAAGTCTGAGAGGTACTTGTGGAAGTCTTGTGTTCCTTAGGCTTTCCCTTGTTGTGTTGATATACTCGTCCAATCCATAAACGAATGCCCCTTGTGCTCCGCATCCGATTTGTATAATTGAGTGTCGAGCTGCAAAACACGATTAGAGAAAGACATAACTGGCATATACCATTTTGCTCGAGACCGCGCCAATTGTCCTTCAATCGTGCGAGATACTCAGGTGGCATAAACCGCGCTTTGAGCTTGTCTTGGAAATCGGCCCAATTGAAGGAAAAGGGCGTGAATTCGTCAGCTTCCTCTAGGTGCGAGGCTAACTGTGCCTCTTGCCATGCGTGGTACCAATTGATGGCATCACCGGAAAGGTACATAGTTGCCTTCAAAACTTTGCTATTTCTTGTCTTCTTAGTTGTTGCAAAATAAGTATTAAATTGATGCAACCAAGAATGAATAACCGTAGTATCCATCTTACCATCATACTTACTGAACTGGATCTTCTCTATGACTGGGTTGTTGGAGTTCGAATCTCGGCTTGCACCACTTGATGAACTACCAACATCTTTGGCTGGCTCGGACTTCGAGGCGAGAACCTGTCGAACCAATTCTTGTGTGCGTAGTTCTTTGTGTGCCTGACGATCGGCCTCCAAGGCCGCTCTTCTTTCTTCAGCCGCCAAGCGCGCATCATCGCGCTCACGTTCCAAAGATGTCTTTCTTTCTGCTTTTCTTTCTTTTTGTTCCTTGTCCGCCAAGCGCGCTTGTTCACACTCGCGAATCATCCGTTCCTCGAAGACTGCATGTCGTTCTTGGCGCTCACGCTTCAAGGTAATGCGTTGCGCTTCTTGTTGAGCCATGGCAACGCGATTCGCTTCTTATTGTTGTGCCATCATGTCCATCATCGTCTTGATCAAAGCCTCCATAGGATTTGGTGCAATACATGGCGTAGATGCGAAGGGGGAGGGTCAGGAAAACCTCCATGGTGAGGAAATTCTTCTTCACTACTTTCATGCTCATCACCTCCATGCGAAGTATCCATTCCGCTTCAGGTGATGATCATACACTGCGATCTTTGGTTCTTAAGTCCACGTGGAACTTGGATTCTTGTCGGTTTTGGGTTCTTGAGGTTCTTCTTTCGCTTGCAATCTGTGCTAGAGAAGGATCTTCTCTTCACCTGAGTTCTGCTCTTTTCCGTGGGCGCACCCCTCGGCGGCCTTGCGCTTACACCAAGGTTGCTTTTTCCCACCTCACGTCGATTGGCCGGCCGCTAAGTGCACGGTCCACTCTCAATGAGTGAAAAGAGGCACAAGGGGAGGGTGGACAAGCCCTTCTTTCTTGGGTTTCGTGTCACTCTTCAAAAACACGATTAGGAATCGACACACCAAAGAGGACTTGAGTTACGTGCGACCGCAACAAGCCCAAAAAAAATAATTCTTGTGGTTCTTGTGGTTCTTTCCTGGAGTGATACAGAACAGTGCCAAAGCTCTGATACCAATGTAAGGTACAACAGAAGTGAATGCTGAACTTTGCTCAAGATGAGTGCTCTGAACTGTGCTCAAGGTTCCTTTTACTTACGGAAGGGAGAGCCTTCCGTTCCTTTAGTGAGAGAGTGCAATGGACACAAAGAAAGTGAATGGACACTGTGAATGAAGGTGCATGAGACTGAGAGATAGAGAAAGAGGAGAATACGACAACAGGAAGTTGTCAAACCCTCCTCCAAGGGTCCCACTCTCGATGGCAAGAGTGGTCTACTATTGATTGCACAATCTGGTACAAGATGCTGACGCAAATCTAAATGGTGCTATGTCGAGGCCGACGGTGGTGCCGACGATGACGAGACTATGGCTGGAAACTGAATGCTGTGGATTCGTTCTTGTCGCAACCAATCGGGGCTGATCAGTGTGCTAAGTGCCTTGCGGAAGATGCTTGCGACACTATCTTTACTGTCCTACAACACTGAAGTGCTGTCTTTCCAAAAACGCTGGCCTAGTGCTTGTAAAAACGCTGATCTGCTGGTCATTTAAACGCTGATCTTGATGCTGTTTTGTCGCTGAATTCCTGCTGCAAAACGCTGGCCTGATGGGGCTGAAAACGCTGCTGCAAATGGTATCTATGGCTGCTGCAAAAACGCTAAGTGTAGGGGCTGAATCTGCAAGCGATACTGAGTGGCTGATGGCGATGGAGTTCTACTGATTTGGAAAACGCTCAAGTGCTGAAGAAACGCCAGGCTTCCACTATTGACAACCTAGTGTCCTTGGGATAGTCTTGCTTGAGAAGGTGCCTGTTGAGCAATGCTCCTGTTGCCTTTTCTCCAGAAAGTGCTAGCTCTGGTTTGCTTATATATTTCATTAGCAAAATTGCCCTACCTAGTTCTCAACAAAAGTCACTTAATAAATAAGTGAAAAATGTCAAAAATATGGAAAATAGGTTTTAATGCACTGGAAAATTACCCTGATGGATTCTGATGGGAATGTTGATGATCATGCTGTGTGCAACCGTAGGATATGCATCTACTCTACATGTCCGTTCATGCACGGTCTGCGAACAGACTCACAAAAGTGCCAGATCACCTCCTATTCTAGATTGACTTGATTGAACTGAACCCTGATCATGTTGTAGCTTGTCCACGGACACATAGAGTTGGAATTGTCACGTGACATCTCTGCAAGCTCCTTCTTGAGTAACACTATCTCCTCATCTTGGGCCGTCACCCGACTCTCATGTGTTTATCGTGCTTTCTTGGACCGACATGCGTTGTTCGAGTATCTTTATGGTGCCTAGGAGGTTGCGATTAATTTTATTAATGGTCTCGCTCATTTCTTCTTGAATGGCATCCTCCAAAGGGTCGTCTTTGTCATTTTGCTTCTTCATGTTTGAGAGGGAGAGGGAGAGGGAGAGAGTTTGTGAGAGAGGGAAATGCACACTACGTAGGTATGTGTTTCTACATTATGCATACATGGCATTTGTTTTCACTCTCCACATCATCCATACACGTGCACTCCGTAGCTATCCACAATCTCTACACTTTCTGAAATGAATTTTTGAAAACTCCAACCTGCAACGCGTACTTAGCTGCTGCCTCGAAACCCCCACACTTGCTGCTGTCGGGAACCTGCTGTTGGGAACCCTAAAGTGGCGACCCGCGACCTGCAGGCGAGCAGGCAGGGCAGCGTGCAGGCTACACAAAAGGAGAGAGTGACAACGTGCGCGTCACCTGCTCGGGGGGGGGGGAGAGAGAGAGAGAGAGAGAAATGAAATGAAATGTTGTATTAACGTCTTTGAAAGGCCAAAATGACCTATGAGACCAAAAAGTTACAATGGGTGAATCTGATACCATGTCTGAGTACGGAAAGTACAAAGAACTAAGATTAAAAAACACTAAGGAAATGAAGCCGAAGTTGATCCGGAGCTGAAATGAGATAGAGGGAGGGGGGGGGGGGGGGGGGGGGGGGTGGTGGGTTCAAATGAAATCTCTCATCGGTCGCTGTCGAATCTCATCGACATCCTCCATGGTCAGTGTTCTGGTTGGGCGTCTTGCATGTCGACCTAGAGTGATCTGGATCTTCTGCTGCAGCGTTCATTGATGGTGGGAGACCCCTCGAGGTCGTGGACGTCTGGATCTGCTTGGCTCAATGGCTCGATCATTCAACGTACCTCCAGTGGGGGTGGGCTTTGAGATCTGCTGTGATAACTGCTCTGCCTCTCCCCTGGCTGGTGTAAAGAAATCTATGATCCGCCTTTGAGACTGTCTCTCCCCTGATGTCCTCAGCAAGCTCTCCTTAAGTGTGTGCAGCTCTTGTAGGAACAATCCGAGACATCTCTGATCCTTGTATCTCATGACTCTAAAGAATGGTCCAAAACCCTCTCTGAACAGACAGTGAAAGCGTTCTCGTATCTCATAGTACGCCGGGCAATGACATGTGTAGTGCAGCTCTATCTCTGGCTCTAAGCGCCCCTTTTGGTACCCCTCGAAATCTGTCGGTCTCTATATGGAGCTGATGTGAGGATGTGCGTATCTACCCAATAGCGCATCGTATCCCATGAGATAAGTGCGTATCCATGTATGCAGGCCTAGTCACAAAACCGTTCTCCGTGAGTTGGAGAAGATGCTCTCTGTAGAAGGCCATCTTCGTGCCAAACTCTTGTGTCGGCTATATCCATGTGCTCCTGGTATCTAGCTGAATCAGATCTTGGCGTATGAGTATGGCGATGTCTGTCCGTGTGAAAAACAGGGAGGGTGCATCCAGGGAGTATTGAAACGGAGGCAATCTATCCAAGCTGAAACCATGTGACTGAAACCATGTTGTCAGCTGTCCATACCAACATGCTGCATCGCCTTGTAGCGTTAGTTGTGGAGATGACTCCAAGGCAAGCCGATCATATCTGTCTCTGGGAGGTCCCATAAACTGTGTAATGGATACTGATCTAGTCAATGCCGCAACACGAGGGGGGGCTAGCTCGGCTCGGATAATCTCATGCGGCATTGAGGCCTTAGCTCGAATCATCCGAGCGATCATAGAGATCAATTGCCTCTCCATATATCTCCATCCATCTGTGCTTCCAGATCTCCCATAATGGTCTACTGAGGGTCCCCATACATGAACTCCGTAGAGCTGAAGTCACTAGAGTGTCAAAAAGCCAGAGCTTTGATCGCGGTTCTTGCATCTAAACATGTGAACACATCCTCTCTACTCCTCCCAAGGTTGCATAGGCTCTTGTCAGTCTAGTCTTTGATGCTCTCCTCAGTGAAAACACTGGTCCACTGAAAACTACCTCAAGATAGGTATATGTACTCCACAGTCTCTTGGCCATATGGAAACGTGGGTGCTGACCTCGTGACCCACTGTGATGTGGTGTTGAACACCATAACCTTGGTTTTCCCAAGGTTGGCAGACAATCCATTGTCACGAACAAATGTGTGCAAAGCATCTAAATGACGTTGCATCCCCTTTGGAGAGTCAGAAATCAACACAATATCATCAACATATAGTAATAAAGGAATCCATGTCCCTACTAGTTGAGCCCCTCCGTCTCCCTGACACTCTACATAGTTTGAAAACTCATCCACATACACCCCAAAAAGAGTCGGAGGTAGGGGGCATACTTGCTTCACTCCAATAGTGGAGTGGACCATGTCAGAAATTCCCTCAGTAGTGCGTACCCACCCAATCATTGTCCTGTATAAAGCCAAAATACCCATATCAGCTCTATAGGCACACCCATGTCCTGAAGTTTGCGTATAAGTCTAGCTCTTGGTACTGTGTCAAAAGCTTTGCGAAAATCCACAAAGCTACAAAAGATCCTCTTGCCATGGTGTCTACCCCCTCAATAATAGCTCTGAGTGTCAGAATCTAGTCAAGAGTGGAGAAACCTCTCCTGAATCCTGCCTGCCCTAGTGCTCGTATGTCCTCTCGCTCTGCCCATCTATCAACTCCTGCTTAAGAACGGATGCATACAGCCTCGCCAATGTGTGACCAACCATGATGGTGCGATAATTCCCGGAATCATGGGATCTCTTGATTTGAAAATAGGCACAATCGTAGACATACTCCAAGTCTCAGGAAAGCCTTCATACATGGCAAGAAGCTCTGCAAGCATATCTCTGGCATGGATGAAGTGCTTTGTGCTACCAGACCTTCATGATCATGTGCTCTCCCTGTCTTCATCCTGTTAATGGCTTTCCTTACCCTCTCGAAAGTACATGTCTCAGGGCATGTCTCTAGTGGGTCCGGCAAAGGTGGTTGCTCTGATGCTGTGTAGAGAGATGTGGCATATTTCCCCCATGTCTCTGTGGAGGTGACGGCAGGTGGTGGTGAAAGCTCATGGAATAGCCTCCATGCTTCGCCTGAGTCTTGACTCATAAATAGCTGATACAGATCCCGCTCTAGCTAAGATAGATAAGCCCTTTCCTTTCGTCGCACTAGGCGGCGAAAGATAATCCGTGACTATCTATGTGTAGTCATACCCATGAGCACTTCCCTCTGTAATTTGATCCTCGTCTTTCTACACTCCTCTACATACTAGCTGTTTTGGGGCATGCTCCCAGCTCGTCTCTGTGTAGGTTGGTTATGGGGGTATGCCTCTGATGCTGCATCATGGAGCGTCTCTGTCAATATCTGAGTGAGTTCATCTAGTGGCCGTCCCGGCTCCTGAGTGCATATCTGCCTATATATCTCATCCATATACACAGAATCCGTCTCCCTCACGAAGGTATACCGAGTGTGTGTGGGGACCTCTCCTAATGGAGATGTGCTGAACTGAAACGTAAGAGTGAAAGACAAGATAGCATGATCAATTGCTACTCCAACTGGCCTAGTGTCCACCATGAAATCCTGAAAGAATGGAATGAGACGTGGCTGGGCCATAACATAATCCATTGTACTAGCACCATGTCGATGTGGAAAGCATGTAAAACCTCCAGATGTAGAAAATCTTTGTAGGCCATTCAAAATGGCCAATACTATCAAGTATCTGCCATACTCACTGTACTCCTCATCCTGTGACAGTTTCGATAGGCCCATCGCTGTAATGTCCAACTCCCTAAGCATCTCCTCGGAAGTATCATAAAATACTGTTTGGTGATGGGCAGTCCTAGCATTGAAGTCCCCTAATATGATAACGTTACCATCCCCTGGAAAACTCCCATATGTCATTATCCAAAATAGCAAAGGGGGACTGTCCTTTAGGTGATGCATATACTGACGTATTAGGAGGAAAGTAACAAATAGCAATGTAGAGGTATCTACCTGTCTCTGCCCTTAGCCTCACCCACATGTACCTAGCCTGCTCATCCCTACGCGCTATATATATCAATGGCTGCAACTCCTCCTTGAATAAAACTGCCACTCCCCCTGAGCCCCGTCCCCGATGCTCCGATCTGGTCTCCTGTTTGCAAGCTGTCTCCCATCTATATCCGCTCACCTGTGGCATGGATTGCCCGGGGGCTTGATGTGTCTCAGAATAGAAAATGATGTCTCTCCCAGTGAAACTATCCTCAAAGACACCTACATCAAGACGGAGTGACCCATTACAATTCAGGTTGCCATCTTTAGTGTGGTCCCATAGGCCTCGCACCTTCATGCGGAGAGTCACTCCAATATCACCACCCTTCCATCCCGGTAAAAAGCAATCTTCCCTTTTTCCCTTGCCGCTCTAATTTCCGGCATCACCTCTTGCATATGAGCAATGTGCGAGAGGGTGAGGTCATCTCCAAGAAAGATGCCTGTCTTCTTTAGAGTCGGTCTCTTCTTCAAGAAGTCCTTCTTCACTTCCATGGAGGGGAAACGGAGGATGAGTGCCCTTTCCTTCGAGGTTTCCCCCCTGCTCCCACTTTTCTTATTGCCCACTCTCCAAGCCCTTCTATGTGTCTGCTCATTAACCCCCACCATAGTCGTGAGTTCTTTCACCTCTTCATCCACGTTATCTTGGTCTCTAAGGCCACGTATCCTTATGTGTAAGGCCGGCACACGTCTCCTTTGCTCGAGAGGTCGTCATTTCTTTTTGTTGCTCCTCACCTTCTTTGATGGCCCGCACTTGTTCTTTAATCGTGTTAAGCTCTTCAACTACTAAGAGTTAAAGCTCTCCTTCTTCGAGGACATTTTGCATTCGCACCTCTGCAAGCTCTTTCTTGAGTAGTGCGATTTCCTCATCTTGGGCCTTCACACGATCCTCAAGTGTATGTATCGTGCTTTCCTATGCCGACACGCACTCGTCGAGTGCCTTTATAGTACCTAGAAGGTGGCGATTAATCTTGTTAATGGACTCACTCATTTCTTCCTTGCATTTTTGAATGGCATCCTCCATAGGATCATCCTTGCCATTTTGTTTCCTCATGATTGAAGGCTGCAAAAGGAGAGGGAGAGGGAGAGGAAGGGAATTTTGAGGATTTTTATTTCTCTCTACGCGTGCAGGTTTTCTCTCTCAACGTGCGCAGGTTTTCTCTCTCTACGCTTTTTATTTCTCTCTCTACGTTTTCTTTTTCTCCACTTTCTCTCTCTATGCACGGGGCAGAGTCACAAAACCATCCTCCGTAAGCTGGAGGAGATGCTCTCTGTAGAAAGCCATCTTCGTGCCCAGCTCCTGTGCTGGCTATATCCATGTCCTCTTGGTGTCTAGCTGACTCAAGTCCTGACGAATGAGCCTGGTGATCTCGGACTGTGTAAGAGTCAGAGAGGGCGAATCCAGTGAGTACTGGAAGGGAGGCAATCTGTCTATGTTGAACCCATGCGCGTGAAACCATGATGTCATCTCCCCATACCAGCATATTGTATCTCCCTGCATGGCTAACTGTCAAGAGGACTTAAGTGCAAGGCATGCATATCTATCTCTGGGAAGTTCCCACATGCGGTGTATGAAGGAGACAGATCTGATGAGCGCCTCAACCACTAGTGGGGGGGCAGCTAGCTCTACTCGTACAATAGCACGTGGTATTGAAGCCTTGGCTCTAATGAGCCGCGAGATCATAGAGACCAGAGGCTTCTCCATGTCCCCCCATCCATCACTGCGGCCTGTCCTCCCGTGATGATCCAGTGAAGGTCCCCAAATCTCAGCTCCATAAAGCAATGCAAAAGCCACCAAAGTGTCAAAGAGCCAGAGCTTCGTCCGAGGCTCCTGAAACTGAACCTGTGAACATATCCTTTCCAATCTACCCAATGTTGCATGGGCTCTGGTCAATCTAGTCTCTGCTGCCCTCAATGAAAATGTTGGCCCACTAAAAACCACTCCAAGGTAAGTGTAAGCATCTGTATACTCCATCGTCTCCTGGCCGTATGTGAATGCTGGCGCTGACCTCCTGATCCACTATGGGGTGGTATTAAATACCATGACCTTGGTTTTACCAAGGTTGACGGACAAACCACTTTCCTAGGCAAACCTATGCAGAGCATCCAAGCGATGCTGCATCCCCTCCGGAGAGTCGGAGATCTGTTAGGGAATAAAGGCCTAAGTGCCTTGTACTTATTAACTTATAAGTTAAAAGACTTATAAGTGAGGGGGCCCAAGTGTGAATGGCCCCCTAGTCACTTACTCATATACTCAAAGGTCAAGCCCAAAATAAAAAATATCGTGACTTCTCCCAGATTTTGACGAGCGTTCTCTCTCTCTCTCACGTCCTTCTCTGCGTGTGCTTCTTTAGCGCCTCTCTCCTCTTCTCCTTCACTCTCATTGCATAGGACAGCAAGTGGGCTCTCTCTCCTGCTCCCCCACACATGGTATCAGAGCTTTAGGGTTTCCAAGAGAGCCATCTTCACAACACATATCAGAATTCTGTTCTTGCTCGCTGCGGGAAGGATATTCAACCGTTTTCGATCAACTCTGTCGCGAAGGGATCCTCTCACCGTGTAGAATCGACCTCCGGTGACAGTTTCCCCAAAATTAGGGTTTCAAAAACTGGTGAACAGCAGCCTATTTCTGCTGAAATTGACCAATTTCGGGGTCAATTTGATGCAATTTCATTAGGGCAAGTCTCACAGGTCAATCTTACAGGTGTTTCCACCAAGGAGGTTCTGAAAATTCAGCAAAACAGGTGTTTACAGGTCTGATTTTTTCCCTAAAACAGGGAATTTCAGCAAGCAAATGATGTATACACCTTGTGGAAACCTTTGGTAAGGGTTTGGCAGTGAATGTACGCCGTTTTGGGGTGATTTTGCGTGAAATTTGCTCGCTGTTTTTCTGTAACAGCAAGCTGTTTTTTGCCCGATTGCGCACATTTGGGCGTGTTTAGGTCGGCAAAACAGGGTTTCAGTGTTTGCAATCACTCAGAATGGCTTCTAGCAGTGAAAGTGGCAATTTGTTGCACATTCGCAAGCTTGAAGGTGCCCATAACTTTGCTATATGGAAGAAGCAATGTTATAATGTGATGTTGGAGAAGAAACAGACGAAACCTATTAAGTTACAGGGTGTGAAACCGGTTGATATGGAGGTTGAAGAATGGGAAGAAGTGGACGAGTTGGCTCGCTCCACGATCATGCTTTCGGTGTCTGACAATTTACTCTTCAATGTAGAGAATGAGCAGACAGCATGGGGCATGTGGAAGCGTTTAGACGAGTTGTATGCACAGCAGAGTGCTGCCAGTAAAGTGTATTGGCTTAAGAAGCTTATGGATCTCCGCATGAAGGAAGGCACGCACATGTCAGTGCACCTCAATGAATTCAATTCTATTTTCAGCCAACTGACAGAGCTGAAATTCACGATTGATGAGGAGTTCAAAGCTACTTTTCTGCTATGCACATTGCCCGAGAGTTGGGATGTATTCTGGACAGCTCTTAGTAACTCAAGTGCGTCACTTAAGTATGCAGATGTAGAGAGTTCTCTCTTGATGGAAGAGATGAACAGGAAGAACACCACAGGTGGGTCTTCTAATGCATTGCACTTGAGAGGCAGGTCTCAACAGAGGGAGAAATCTGACAGTAAGGACAGGGCACGCAGCAAATCTCGTAGGAAAGATGTTGTGTGTCATCATTGTGGAAAGAAAGGGCATTATTAAACGGGAATGCTATGAGTGGAAGAAAGAGAAGAACAAGGGTGCTGAAACTGATGCAAAGGACAAGGGAAATGCCAAGAAGAGCACTGTGTTGATTGAGGAAATCAATGTTGCTAGTAGTTGTGACAGTGACAGCAGCACTGATGTACTCAATGCCTCTTCTGTGGATGCACATACCCTTGCTATGGGTTCTGATGTGGACATGCATACTCGGATTCTTGATTCAGGTGCCTCCTTTCATGTAACACCTCATAGGGATTGGTTTACACAGTACTCAGGTGAGGTGCAGGGCACTGTTTATTTGGGAGACAACTATGCATGTGACATTGCAGGTATTGGCAGTGTCCAGTTTTCCTTTGCTGATGGTATGACTTTTGTTTTGCACAAAGTGCGCCATGTGCCACAACTCAAGAAGAGTTTGATTAGTACAGGGCAGCTAGATGATGCAGGCTATCACACCACTTTTGGTGATAGCAAGTGGAAAATTTGTAAAGGGGCCCGGATTGTAGCCAAGGGTTGTAAATCGGACACTTTGTATCCTTTGCATGTATCTAGTGTGCGTGACCATGTTGTCGCCGTAACCGAGCAGCCAAGTGTTTCTTTGTGGCATGGCCGGTTGGGACACATGAGTAAAAGAGGAATGGAAACTCTGTCTCGTTGTGGTTATTTGCCGTGTTTGAGGTATGCTGATTTTTCTCATTGTGAGCACTGTATTTATGGTAAGCACAGTCAAACACCGCACAAAAGGTCTCTTTCTTTGAAGTCTGACAGGTTAGACTTAGTGCATTCCGATGTATGTGAAATGCCACAGTTGTCCTTAGGGGGAAAGAAATATTTTGTCTCGTTTATCGATGATACTACACGTAAGGTGTGGGTGTATCCAATACGTGCTAAAAGCGATGTTTTGGATACTTTCAAGAAGTTTCTTGCGTTTGTTGAGAATCAAACTGACAAGAAGCTTAGGTCTTTGCGCTCAGACAATGGGGGGGAGTATGTATCAAAAGCATTTATTGACTTTTGTGCTACTAAAGGTATTAAAAGAGAGCTCACGGCTCCTTTTAATCCCTCTCAGAATGGAGTTGCAGAGAGGTTGAACCGGACTATCCAAGAGAAAGTTCGGAGTATGCTGTCACATGCTGCATTACCTCATGGTTTTTGGGCAGAAGCTGTGCAAACAGCTATTCACTTGATTAATCGCTCACCTAGCAAGGCTTTGGGTGGAAAGGTGCCTGAGGAGGTGTGGTCTGGCAAGCCACCCTCATATGCACATTTAAGAGTGTTTGGTTGTGAGGCCTATGTTCACATCCGGAGTGAACTGCGCACCAAACTAGAACCAAAGTCTCATAAATGCATTTTCCTAGGATATGGTGAGGATGGTGAAATGGGGTATAGATTATGGGATCCCGCATTATGGAAAATCATACGCAGCAATGATGTCATCTTCAATGAGAATTGCATGCACAAACAGCCCACAAAGGTCGAGGAAGTGCGCCGGGTTGTTTTTCGTGAAGATGTTACATATGGACAGCCAAGAAGGCCCAATGTTCAGCAGCCTTTACATGCTGAAAATGGTGCTGAAAATCAGCCATTAGCTGCTGAAAATCAGCCCCAACAAGTTGCCATTGATGCACCACAGGTAGAGGAACAGGTTGATGCTCCTAGACCGCCCGTTGTTGCGATGCAACCGGCTGAACAGCCTGCTGTTTTTGATGGTTTACAGGCTGAAAATCCACCTGTTATGGATCATTGGGTGCGTAGGTCTACTCGGGTGACAAGGCCCCCCGATAGATATGAACCGTCTTTGGACTATGTCATGCTTACTGATTGTGGTGAGCCGTCTTGCTATAAAGAGGCTATGCAACGGGAAGACAGTAAGAAATGGTTCAAAGCAATGGTTTTGGAAATGCTGTCTTTGGAGAAAAACCATACGTGGGACTTGGTTGATTTGCCTAAAGGGCATAAGGCTCTGCCATGTAAATGGGTTTACAAGACCAAGGTCACATTTGATGCTTCTTCTAAGTACAAGGCACGTTTGGTTGCTAAAGGGTACAAGCAAAAGCATGGTGTGGATTTTGATGAGATTTTTTCTCCTGTTGTAAAGCTTGCCACATTACGTCTTGTTTTAGGCCTGGTTGCTTCTGAAGATATGGAGTTAAAGCAAATGGATGTCAAAACAACGTTTTTGCATGGCGATTTGCTTGAGATGATCTATATGATGCAGCCAGAAGGTTTTGTGTCAAAGGGGCAAGAGAAGAAAGTATGTAGACTCTTGAAGAGCTTGTATGGTTTGAAACAGTCTCCCCGTGCATGGTATCACAAGTTTGATACATTCATGAGGTCTCAAGGATACAAAAGAAGTAATTCTGATCACTGTTTGTATATCAAAACGGCAAGTGATGGATCTCGTCTATTGCTGATTTTGTATGTTGATGACATGCTTATTGCGGGTAAAAATGTCACGGAGTTGGATGCATTACAGCAAAGCTTAAAGAATCGCTTTGACATGAAGGATCTTGGTGATGCTAATCATATTTTGGGCATGCGTATCTCTCGAGATAGAACCAACAGGCGTCTGTATCTATCTCAACGAGATTATGTTAATAAGGTGCTACATCGTTTTCATATGGATGGGGGAAAGGCACTTGGTACTCCGCTGCCTCCATATGTAAAACTGATTGCACATGACTGCCCAAACACAGATGATATGCGGGCTGAAATGGCCAAGATTCCTTATGCATCAGCCGTTGGCAGTTTGATGTATGCTATGGTTGCTACACGTCCGGACATTGCATTTGCGGTGGGAGTGGTAAGCAGGTACACGAGCAATCCCGGCAAAAAGCATTGGGAAGCAGTGAAGTGTATCTTGAGATACTTGAAAGGCACTAAAGACTTGTGCATTTGTTTTGGGAAGAGTGAGACATCTGTGCATGGCTTTACAGATGCAGATTTTGCTGGACATCCAGATTGCAGGAAGTCTACCTTTGGATATGTGTTTACATTCACAGGAGGTGCAGTTTCTTGGATTTCTAGACTGCAAAAATGTGTTGCTTTGTCTACCACTGACGCTGAGTATGTGGTTGCCACTGAGGCATGCAAAGAAGCTTTGTGGCTCATGCGTTTGGTAGAAGAGCTTGGCATTAAGTCACCGGTTCCTGTGCTACACTGTGATAGTCAGAGTGCTATTATGCTTGCAAGGAATCCTGTTTTTCATGCCAAGACAAAGCACATAGAGGTGAAGTATCATTTTATCAGGAGTGTGCTTGATGACAAGAGCATTACACTTGTCAAGGTGCACACAGATGACAATCCTGCAGATCTTTTGACCAAGAGTCTTCCAGCAGAGCGGTTTGCATATTGTCGTCAGATGATGGGTGTTGGAGGAGTAAGTGCATGATCAGCTGATGTATTATAGTTAGTTGATTCTTTGATCTCCCAAGGTACATTGCCTTTAGGTGGGAGGTTGTTAGGGAATAAAGGCCTAAGTGCCTTGTACTTATTAACTTATAAGTTAAAAGACTTATAAGTGAGGGGGCCCAAGTGTGAATGGCCCCCTAGTCACTTACTCATATACTCAAAGGTCAAGCCCAAAATAAAAAATATCGTGACTTCTCCCAGATTTTGACGAGCGTTCTCTCTCTCTCTCACGTCCTTCTCTGCGTGTGCTTCTTTAGCGCCTCTCTCCTCTTCTCCTTCACTCTCATTGCATAGGACAGCAAGTGGGCTCTCTCTCCTGCTCCCCCACAAGATCAACACAATATCATCAGCATATAACAATAGTGGAATCCATGTCCCTGCCAGCTGTGCACCTCTATCACCATCTCTCTCAATGTAGTCAGAAACCTCATCCACGTACATACCAAAGAGAGTAGGAGAGAGCGGGCAGCCCTGCCTCACCCCAATAGTGGAGTAAACCGGTGTGGATAGACCCTATGGGGTGCGTACATGCCCTACTATTGACCTGTATAATGCCATGACCTCCCAAATGAGCTCTGTGGGTACTCCCATCTGCTGCAATCTGCGCATCAATCTAGCTCTGGGCACTGTGTCAAATGCTTTGCGGAAATCCACAAAGCTACAATAGATCCGTCTCCCACGCGATCTGTCCTCCTCAATGATGGCTCTGAGTGTCAAGATATGGTCGAGAGTAGAAAAACCCCTCCTGAAACCTGCCTGCCCGGCTGCGCGTATCCGTTCCCTCTCTGCCCATCTACTCAGCTGCTGCTCAAGGATAGATGCATACAACCGTGCCAATGTGTCCAATCATGAGAGAGAGAAATGAAATGAAATGAAATGAAATGTTATATTAACGTCTTCAAAAGGCCAAAATGACCTATGAGACCAATCAGTTACAAAATAGTGAATCTAATACCATGTCTGGGTACAAAAGAACTAGAAAAGAACTAGAAGTGGAACAAAATACTACTACTACTACTACAATCTAAAACTACGTGGGTGTAGCAGCTGATACAATAGGTACCCGGTAAACTGGATGTAACAGTGTGTGAAACAAAGATGGAAGAAATGGTGAGGATCCATCCTCATCTGCACTCTGGATGTCGAGAGAGTATGGCTCGAATCTTCTGTTGTAGTCTCCGTCGATGCTGTGTAGCTCCTCTCCTCAGTAGCGGTCGTCTGTATCTCTGTAGCTTCAATGCTCGGTCGATGAGAGTGCCAGTAGTGGTCGAATGAGTGTGGGACGAGCTCTGCAGTGGTGGCTGCTCCTCTGGCTGTCCCATATCTAGTGAAAAGAAATCTGTAATGTGTCTCTGGGACTGCCTCTCTCTAGCTCTCCCCAGTAAAGTGTCTCTATACCTGTGTAACTCAAGTAGATATAGTCCAAGACATCTCTGATCCTCATAACTCATGACCCTAGATAGAGGACCAAAACCCTCTCTGAATAAGCAGTGGAAACGCCCCCGTATCTCATAGAACACTGTGCAATGACATATGTAGTGCAACTCTGTCTCTGGCTCTCTCTGGCATAATCGGCATATCCTGCTGTCTGCTGGTACCCCTCTGAATCTACCAGTCTCAATCTCGAGCTGATGTGAGGATGTGCGTATCTGACCAATGGCACAACGCAAACCATGAGACATATGTGTGTCCATGTAGCTGGGTCGAATCACAAACCCATCTCCTGTGAGGTGGAGAAGATGCTCTCTATAGAAAGCCATCTTCGTGCTCAACTCCTGAGGCGGCTCTATCCATGTCCTCCTGGTGTCGAGCTGGATCAGGTCCTGACGAATGAGTCTAGTGATCTCCACCCGTGTAAGAGACAGCGAGGGTGCCTGAAGAGAATACTGGAAAGGGGGCAACCTGTCCATGGTGAAGCCATGCGTCTGAAACCATGAAGTCATCTGTGCATACCAGCATGAAGTGTCCCCCTGTAGAGCTAACTGTCTGGAAGACTCAAGGGCCAGTCTAGCATATCTGTCTCTAGTAGTATCCCATAGGCTGTGCACAAAGGACACTGATCTGGTAAGCGCCTCAATCTCCATGGGGGGGGCAGCTAGCTCTGCTCGAATGATTGCGTGAGGTACGGAGGCCTTGGCTCTAATCAATTGGGAGATCATAGATACCAAGGGCCTCTCCATACGTCTCCAACCATCCTGGCCTACAGAAGGTCCCCATACCTGTACCCCATACATCATAGCTGAGGCTACTAAAGTATCAAAGAGCCATAACTTTGTCCGAGGTTCCTGGAACTGAACCTGCGAACACATCCTCTCCAAGCCTCCCAAGGCCGCATAAGCTCTGGTCAGTCTAGTCTCTGCTGCTCTCCCCAAAGAAAACCTCGGCCCAGTGAAGACTATCCCAAGGTAAGTGTATGCATCTGTATACTCCACAATCTCTTGACCATACGTGAAGGTCGGTGCCGATCTCCTGATCCACTGCGGTTCCTCCACCGTTGTTGGAGCTGTTTGCATACGGGCAGTCCCACAGAGAGAGAGAGAGAGAGAGAGAGAGAGAGAGAGAGAGAGAGAGAGAGAGAGAGAGAGAGATACATAGTTCTATTATCGTCCTCGGAGGTCAAATATGACCTATGGGACCAAATGAACATGTCACGTGGTGTGAGTGGAGGTCATAAGTGACTCTCGATGCTCAAAAATGGCTGAAATGAGCGTCGCAATAGAGAGTCCACATCGTGGTTGGGAGAGGAAGGTATGTAGGGAGAGCTCATGGCTGAATATATGGGGAAAAGAGAACCTAATGTGGTCAAAAGCTGAGCATTCAAGTAGTGTGTGGTACTCGCACTTGACGAGGGCATAAGGTGCAAAGCAGATGACACTCCTCGCCAGTGCCCCAACGTCTTGTCTCGCAGCGTAGAGAATGGGAACTAAGACGAATGGAGGCAATGGTGCGGATCGCACTCAACGGGATGGGTTCGGTTACCTCGTTCGGAGAAGAAGAGAGATTTGTAGTTTGGGGCAACATGTGTGGTGTAATGGTTGAAGCGAGAACCTCCGGATTTCTCCCAATCCGTGATACATTGGCGTTGTAAGAAGGCCTCATTAACTTGGGAGTCGATCGACGCATCCTTGACCAAGTGACATGCATCCCATCTTCCAAACCATTTCTTGATGTCAAGCATCCACCCCGAACTTAGTATTTTGCTCTTGCATGTCTTTTGAACCTTTTGACTTGCTTCATATGCGATTCTAGGAAGTCGATGTAAAGGGCTACGTTGTGTCTTAAGCATGTACTCCACAACCCTTTGCATGTCCAAGACCTTCGAGGGTCTTTACAAGCATAACCTTGGTTTTAGATCCATTCACGATCAGCCCGCTATGTAGGCAAAAGCGTTCCAAGACACTCATAAGCTTTTGTGCATCTTCTAAGGTATGTGCCAAGAGCACTACATCATCGGCATAAAGCAAAAGCATGATCACCGCATTTCCGATCTTAACCTCTTCTATGCCTTCTTGCTGCATAATATCAAGAACCATGCATTCCAATTCATCAATGAGTAGCCCAAAGAGGGTTGGGGAAAGTGGGCATCCTTGTTTGACACCAATGGTGCTTGCAAAAAATTCTGAAATTCCATCTCCCATACGTAATCGACATATCACTTTTTGGTAGATGCGAAAGGCTGCATGCATAAATTCTCTCGGCACTTGAAGGCTTTGCATACGTCTCCAAAGATTTCCTCGCGGTACCATGTCAAAAGCTTTCTTGAAATCCACAAAGCAACAATACAACTTTTTTTCTTTCAATCGAGACACTTCCATAAGAACTCGAAGAGTGACAAGGTGATCAATAGTGCTATGATGCTTTCGAAAACCTGCTTGGCCAAGCGCACGTTTGCCATTCTTTTCAGCCCATTCACTTATCTTCATCTCCATGATACATCTAAATAACTTTGCCATCAAAGAACCAACCATTATAGTGCTATAGTTGTTCACATTGTTTACATCTTCTCCTTTGTGCAAGGGTTTGATCCAATTTGCACTCCAATCATGAGGCATGCCATACTGAAGTGCAAGGTTAAACATATTGCATATCCAATATCGTATTTTCTTGCTTGTCTATTTAATCATTTCAGCCTTGACACCTTGAAGGTCACCTGCCTTGCGAGTAGCAAGTTTCTCAAGCGCGCGGCATACATCTTCAATGGTTAAGAAGGGAGACATAAACGGAAAGGAGCTACAACACTCCATCTTATCAACATTTGGTTGCTCATAGAGGTTCTTGCAATGTATATACATATCCTCAAGAGTCAAGTCACCGAAGCTCTCAACACGCTTGCCTTTTAGATTTTGCCAAAACTTGCCACATGCATGTGCTTTCTCTTGCGCTAAAAGAAGTTGTTTTATGACTTCCCACCTTCTCCTCTTCTTTTGAACAAGTGCTTTGTATGTGTGAACATTCCAAGTAAACTTCCTTGTCTTTGATTGCATCCAATTTTAGCAAGCGTTTTCGAGCTTGACTACATTCCATGTCAAACCATTTCTTCTTGGTGCTACCCTTCTTAGACCTTTTGCAAGACGTGTTTCACCGAAAAGCATTCCTTCGCACAAGAGCAAATTACTTCTTTAAAAACTTTCCGCTTGCATTCTAATGTTAGGCTCTCTTGATGCTCTATCGTGCTTAACATTTGGTCCACCATATCAGCATATATAAGTGCTCGTTTGAAGTTTAGACGTAGGTACAAATGATTCACATCATGATTGGAGGCTACATGCTCGGGCCGTCTACCACACTTGAGGTCAATACATAACATCCTATGATCCGATTCCGGATTTTATTCACCAAGTGTAAAGCTTTGTATGCATTCTAGAGTGGCTTCCGAGAACAACATATAGTCAATCACGCTATCACCATTGTGCTTTCTACATGTAAAGTCATTGGTGCCTTGCCATAGAGATACACCATTTGCAATGAGCATTCCGGTACTATTGCACATATGTAGAAGTGACTTTCCATAGTGATCCAGTTCTTTTGCATCATTAGAACTTCGATTATACATGTATGAGTCATCCATTCTTCTTGAGACATGCGGCATGTCGACTTGTTGTGTGTCGTGTTGTAACATATTTGTGCGAGCATTCATGTCTCCAAAAACAATGACTTCACCTTGATCCTTGTAATGAGCAATGTCTTCAGTTCAACAAAGGGTTGCTCTCTATCCATATTCAAGCGAGCATAAAAGTTGGAGTCATAGTGAGGAATGTAGCAACCAACCACAAACATGACTTTATCATTTGGTGGGCTGATTTTCAGCCATAAGTAGTGTTTATACTTATCTTCTTTGACAATGGAAACATCTTTCAAACCCTTTTTGGTCGTACATGCTACGCCTCCTTGGCCTCTTCGTTGCTTTGCATTTTTGGCCCACATCAAAGAATGCACATCGTATTTGTCAAATCCAAGAATTTGTTGCGCATCATACTCCCATGTTTCGACAAGAAGTATCACATCGGAGTCATTGGTAAGCTCATCAGTGCCAATTCCCGCATTCCATGGATACCCGTTACAATTCCAAAAGCTTATTCGCAAGCGTGAGTTGGTCTCATAGATCATGTGTCCCTATTTGTTGGGTGGACTTGCATCCTCCTTAAGTGGCTTTTCTTCTTGAGATGATACCTTAACCTTCTTGCTTCTTTCCTCATATGCTTTGCGACGTACATTTTGTTGCATAAGAGTGCGATCCTTATATACATTACAACCCGTTCCTTTGAGGTAGATCCAACCATTGTCAAGGATGATCTTTCTCTTTACCTCATCAGCCATGGTACATACAATAGGTCTTTCTCCCAAGCGAGGGACTCCTTGTTTTCCAACTCGATGTGCACCATAAGCCATGATTCTTGACATACCAAAGTGTGTAGCAAAAAACTCTTCAATAGCAACCGCAAGAGATTGGGGTGTTTCCATGCTTTCCTCCTTGATTCCACGAATGATGATGTTCTTGAGCGTTTTTGTCGTTCTTGCAATTCTTGAGTGTCCACATTCTCTACATTCTTTGCTTGGACAACGGCTTGCGTGATAGGAGATGTAGAAACCACATTATCCTTTACATATATCAGCCCATGATTTGGATGCATTTCTCATCTCACATATATCATGTCGTATTGTATCTATTGTTTCCTCTTTCAATACATGATCACTCTCAACTTTGCTCAAGCTCTCTTTCAATGCATTCATGTCAACAAGAGAGCGTTTACATTCTTGAACTTCATTCTGAAGATGCATCAAGCGTGTTGTTTGCATTTCAAGAACCTTCTTGAGGTGCTCATTCGCCACAACGAGAACTCTTAAAGTGCCATTCTCCATTGCAAGTGCGGGCAACTCTTTACCTTGCTTGTTGATGGTTTCTTGTAACGAGATCAAGTAAGCCATGATCATTGCTTCCGTTGTTGTAGACGATGTGGTTGGATTAGCATCCAAATTCCTTGGAGATTTTGCATCATTCTCCATGGCGAGCGTGGCTTTTCCACCCTTGCGAGTTTTGTCTGACATTGCCTTCAAGTCGGCAACAAAAACGAAAAGTTTTGACAGTTTTTTCAGTTCTGAGATGCTGTTACAGCAAAGCCTTCCATTACACAGAAAAATTCTGGAGAGAGAGAGAGAGAGAGAGAGAGAGAGAGAGAGAGAGAGAGAGATGCTGCTCAAGGATAGATGCGTACAACCGTGCCAATGTGTGTCCAGTAGAGAGAGAGAGAGAGAGAGAGAGAGAGAGCTGATATCTCATTGTAAAACTAAAAGTACTGTTGTAACTAAATCCCTCGCTAGAATAGGACAGAACCAGCTCCTCACCACTCTAGGCTGCAGGCTGGTGTAGGACATATAGCATCTTGTAGGAGTCATCCCCACTTAGCCCATTGTCTCCATTTGAGAGTGCCTCGAGATAGAGACAGCTCAATAGTTGTCATGCATTGTTCCCTTGATGGCGGGGGATGATGGCTTGAATCTGCTTGTGGTGATGAAGCTGTTGATGTGGCCCTTGTGGTCGTGGACATCTGAATCTGTGATTGGCAATGACCCTGTCCAATGTTATCCTCTGGTGCCGCATCTACGTCGTGCTAGACCGGTGGGTGGAAGAAGAGGCCTCTGGATTGGGGTGATACTAAAAAAGTCTGTGAGGGTCTGTGTTGGCGGTCTGGGGCCTGCTTCTCACCTCTCTCTCAAGAGAGTTTCTCTATTGCTTTTAAGCTCCAGTGGGAAGAGCCCAAGACGCTTCTATTCCTCAAAGCTCATGGTCTGAAAAGACAGTGGAAATGGGAACAGAAAAATCTGGGAATGCCCATTCCTTCTTACTATTGTGTATATGAAACATGTAGGGGGCGCCACCATTCTGGTTGAAGTTGCTGGGTGGATGACATTATCATCCTTGTTTACTACCCTAGCAGGCTACTACTTTCAATTTTCTCACGAAGTCTCCACCTTCATTAGCTTGTAAACAGCTTAGCCGTCACTGGAAACTTGTTGGCCGTGAGAATGCGAAAGATATGTTAATAGTAAAAGGCCAGGTTTTAACTCAACAAGCTGATGTCCCCAAAGAGTTGGTCTAATGGTAAAAGGCTTTGGCCTCTCAACCTACGGGTTGTGGGTTCAAATCTCCCGTTGGGTCCCCTCTAGACGAGGAGGAGGTTCCTAGCTGGTTTCTACGAGTTCTCTCCACCGTTCCCAGCACTTGGCCATGGTGATGCCTACGCGTGGCTCTTGTCCGATGGTACCCGGCCGACCATGTTTTATGGCTAGTATTTGGAAGGGATAAGCACCTCCCCCTGTGGGCCCTCTGGTGTGTTGTGAAAAAAAACTCAACAAGCTGATTGGCACAGTCCAGTACTATGACAGTTTGCTTTACTTCCATTGTTTTCATTGATATGAAGCATGACTGGATGCGAGTTTTTCAATTTGAGATCTGATCCAACAAAGTATTTAAATTAGATGCAAGTATAATTGATCAGTTAAGCATAATGATTCTTAGAATCGTTTATCTAGAGGAGGGAGACAAAACAGGTAATGAAAGCAATTGCCTATCTTTGAAAAGGTAACAAGGGAGAGTGTATTCAATGTGGCCAACCGTTACGCATTTGGAAGCAGATGGAGATAAAGGCTAGATATTTGGTTACATAAATATGTGGATAAAAAGCTTGGACAGCTATCTAACATGCAAGCTTAAGTGCGCAGTGCCTGTAGAACTGTCTATCTTGTCATCTGTCTGCTAACGTCCTTATCAACACCACCAAGCTTACAGGAAGGGCTAACGTTAGAAGCCACATCAATGTCACAAAAAGAGAGAGCTTGAAGGCATATGATTTTTACCAAAGAATGTGCCGGAGCTGATGTAAAATTAGGCTTTTTACATTTGCGAAAGACGCAAATCACATCAAAGCCTTGTTTTTTCCGAATTTTCTCAATTACTGTACAATAAAAGCATGCAGCTTGTATTGAAAGGCCCTTAGCTTGGTGCATGATCTACTGAACTCTTGGGAGCAGTTTTGATAATGTTGCTAAAGCAATACTTTATGTGGTTTAAAATTTTAACAATATTTTCTGTATTCGCTTCAGAGTTTTGAAAATGATGGGGACTGTTGTAAGTCATAGCTCTGAGAACCGCATGACAGCATCAGCCGTGGCAGCTTGCATGGCTCCTTTACTTCTTCGGCCCCTTTTGGCTGGTGAGTGTGGCCTTGAAGATGATTCAGACGTAAGTGGGGACAATGCTTCTCAGCTTCTTGCAGCAGCAGCAGCAGCCAACAGTGCTCAAGCGATTATTACAATTTTGCTCGAAGAACATGACAGAATTTTTGAGGTACGTTTTACTGATTTCTCTCTTTTTGAACACCTTCCTGTGCCCATTCTACATGTTCAGAAAGATATAAACAAAGCCTTTAGAAATCTTTTGTATATGAGCTGGTTTTCCTGGTTGTTTTGTATTGCCAATTGGTGTGATGAGGTTATCAATTTTTGCCGACAAAAGGTGATCTTGTTCTTCTCTCTGTAAAAGCTGGTTTTCTTGGCTTCCCTGCATTAATGCCAATACCAATCACAACACCATGGTGATTAGGTTTCACTGTTTTGATGTGAAAGTGGCTATTCATGGACTAAACGATTTAAAACAGAAGTGTGTAGGATGCATCGGTCAATGTATGTTTATATTTTTTGACAAGCTTGATTATATAAATAGTGCTTCCTTCTATGGGAGCCCTATATAATTTGATGTTCTTTTTTTTTTTTAATAACTAACTCTGCCACTCAAGGACGTGAAAAGGAATGGAATGGAGATATGAGTGCAATTAGGACTACATCCACTGTTTGGCCTCTAGTCAATACTATTATGTCAGAGTTATTGTCTGTAGATTACTACCAGGAGTTGCACTTGCTTTACTCGGATTTGTCCATGTTTATTTGAGAGTTGTCTCTTGTGTGAAAAGGCTGTAAGGGGTAGGAAGTAGGTCCTTTTTAAAGTGTAGAAAAAAATGCAATGTATTGTTACTATCGCTTGCTCTAGAGATTTCAATCTGGAGTTTGTAGAAACTAGATGAAGATATTGTCACACAGAGCAGTATTGATACACTAAGTAACAGCAAATCATGAATAAATCAATTCTAGATATGTAATTGATGATTTTATGGAAGTAGTACAAAACAAAGAAAAAATACTTAACAACTCAAAAATATACAAGGGTTTCTTACACGTGTCCATACATTTGAAGCGGTACGATGAACAGAACAGTTATGACAGCCATAGACTATCGTTGTCTTTCAGGTCAATATGGAATCAAAGCAGCCATGTTTTGATATGTATCCACAAGTAGATGATAGCGGTAGCGAGGGACTGTCTGAGGATGAGGCTCCCCAGGTGCATGATGAAGGTTATCAGGATGCCCCCAATGAGCTTGATATAGATGTTGATGAGGATGCTGATCGCCTTGTCAGTGGGCAATTTAGTGAAAGCAGTGGCAATGAGGAAAGCGATGTTTATGATCTAAAGGTGTGGTTCTAATCCCAAGCTTCTGTAAAGTGATGAATTAAAGAACTAGCGTGTCACGGCTGCAATCATCTGTGCTCTTCGTTTTTCCTGCTGTATTATTGATACAGGTCTTTGAAGGGGCCGATTCAGAAGTAGATTCACCCAGTGTACCAGTCAGCTCTTTAGCAACTCCCACTGTGAAAGGTTGGTCACAGACAGTACCGTTGGGAAGTGAGGAGCGATCTAGAGGATCAGAGAGTGATGAATTTAGTGCACTTCCTTTACCTCCAACTACACCTTGGGGGGATGCAGAGTCCCCTGTAGCAAGTCCTAGATCAAAAATTCCGAAAGGGAATGCAGGAGCCGCTGACAGTACTCCCGCGAAGGCTCCAAGATCTGCTCCCAGTAGCAAGCGCTCATCTGTATGGGGTCTTTCTTCGGTATAGACTCACAAAGCTTTCAGATTTTGACATGTTTGTAAATTTGATTGCCTTTTGACTGTGTTGTGCATGCATGCACAACACAACATAAATGCTCCTTCAAAGTTAAGAGTTCGTGGGTCAGTACAGTGTCTTTCAATAGTGCAAGGCAAAAAATTATAGTGGAATTTTGTGCGAATGGTGCATAACTTTTTCTTTTGCAGATTGGAAAACGAAATTTGTCAGCATCGGCAGAAGCCACAGACTCATCCGGGGATGAAGAGTAAGCCATTTCTTGTGTTCATTGAAACTATCATCTGTAGAGAGGACTTGTTTGTCTAATCTGTAACTGATCAACTCTATATGGATGATCGTTTGTGAAAAGAGTACATATTCAATTTGTTTTTGGCTTGAGGATGTGTGGATGAGAGCATGGAGAAACTTCTTCTTTATGCATCTTGTTAGTATATTGAAGGAGAGCTAAACATGAGAGCTCAACAAATTCAATGTACTGGTTATTTGTATATTGAAGGAGAGCTAATTATGAGAGCTCAACAAATTCAATGTACTGGTTATTTGCTTGATTGTAAAGGTTTTTTAAAATTCCACTAGAGACGTAGCTCACTGTAGAGGGCTCAAACATAGCCATCAGTATTAGGTACTGTGTGAGGATTCAAATGTAGCTATTAGTTTAGGTGTTCATATGTGACCACTGTGTGAACTTAGCTGAGTTCTTGAACAACTTTATTGTGAATTCTTGCATGTTTGTGTTGTATGGCAACTAATGTGCCAAGATTCTTGTTAGCTGGGTCTCAAGTCTCGTATGGTTCCTTGTTTCTTCTTTTTCGTTTTAATTGAATATTAGTGGTGGCCACCTAAAAAACAACAGCACTTGCAGAATGGCGATACAGAGACTGGAGGCAACAAGACAAGAACTTTGCAACAAAATTGCCAAGGAGGTTTAAGATGTTTTTGCAAAATGTTTCAAGCACTTTACCAAGGGCTTGTATATGCGTTCCATGTTAAAGTTGTTTCATAACTTTTTCAACAGGCAAAGGGGAACGCAGAACTTCAAGCAAGCCTTGAGAGGAGGAAACAAGCACTTCATGAACGGCGTCTTGCACTTGAGCAGGATGTGAGTTTGACAATTCTTTAGTTTTTGTTACACCCTGTTTTTTGCAAAAGATGTTCACTGAAAGAGGGTTGGTTACAGATAATTAGACATGTTGTCACATTGAAGATCAGGTTGTAGTTATCTGTACCTTAACATGAATCATGATTCGAAACAATGGATTCTTTCCAGAGTGGTGTGCCTAAGCTGCCCAAGCGTAGTCCCTGCAAATTTTTCAATTATTTACTGCATTGCCAACAACACTGACACTGACCTGGAGCATGAAAAAAGTGAATCAAAAGATTTCTTTTCACTTTGATCAGACCCTTCATACTCCAAAGGCCTGTTCAAAATTTCTGAACTGAACTGTCAATCTTTATACAGCATAAATAGGGCTATAACTTTTTGGATGTGTCTAGGCCTTTCTTAAACCTTGCTGAAGGAAGGTAAATAAGATGAGTCAGGAGATATAAAAGTCGGGGAAGGAGAGGATCGAGTTTTTGAAACTCCTGTCTTTTTCTTCTTAGGCATTGCTAAGCTACCCAGCTGCTTGGGTGAGGGGTATGAAAGGGCTTGATGAGCAGTGGCCAGTATTTCTCGTGGTGAATGTGTTATGCATGAAATGGACTCATATATTTAACTTACTCTTATGGTCGTGTGTAGGTTGGCTAATATTTCATGTGGTGAATTGTGTCATGTCATGAAAAGTGACTCCCATATCTAACCTACCCTTGTGATTGTGTGAAGGTTATGAGGTTGCAGGAACAGCTACAAACAGAGAGAGATTTGCGGGCTGCTTTGGAGCTTGGCCTTGGAATGCACTCTGCACAATTGCCAATGCCTGGTAGCTTTGATAGCAAGGTTTGCTTCAGCTCTTCAACATTGAAAGACCGGTTCTGCCCTTAAATATACTAACTTAACCTTGGACCTTGGTTTCTGTCATGGATGCATTGCAAGCTTGATTAATCTTGCCACAAATTGAATTTTGGCCTACTTCAGATATTAGGTTCATCGAATTAACAATATTTTTTCTTGATAGATTAGACAAGGGCTGAACTGGAGGAAATAGCAGTTGTAGAGGCTGATGTGGCAAGGTTAAAACAAAAGGTGACAGAGCTTCATTCACAGTTAAGCCAGCAGCGCCAGCAGCAAGGTGGTTCCCTTGCGGAGACCAATGACAGATACCAGCGAGTGAAAAAACTTCAAGCTCAACAGTAGGGCCAAGGGTTTTTTAACTATGCTTGTGTGTGATCCTTTCTGGCAATTATGTGTTGTTTGATGTTTAGCTTGGCCAAAGCAAGTTATTAGGGAAACTAAAGCAAATCTTGATTGAACCAGCAGGGGTGGTTTATCAACAAAACCTCATTGCATTTTCTGATAATGCTCATGAATGGTCTTAGTTTTATCAGCTCTTCCTCCTTGAACTTACAGCAAGTTTGGTGTCAATTGTGCAGAAAGGTTCTACAACAAGAATTAGAACGAACTTTGGCACTTTGTCAGAACGAAAAGCAGAAGAACAATGAGGTTTGAATCTGGGCAACTTTTATATCTGTATTTTTGGGCTTAATGTTCTTTTTCTTCTGTTTTTCATTGAACAACATAATGGTTAGGGCTCTGGCCAACCTCAAAGCTTCATGAACTGGCTTGCAGATAGAGGGCGGCCGCAGTGGAGCAGGGCAGGGATCAACGTTAGAGCAAGTTATACTTCACCATCGCAATGCTTTGGCAGAGGCGAAGGTTACACACCTCCAAAAAGCTAGTATTTAGTTACAAATTTCTATAATTTTGAATGAGGAAGCAGTTCTCTTTTTAAATATAGTATCTGAAATGGTACAACACCCTGCTAATCCTCTTCTCAAGAGTAGTAGCAGTTGGTCTGCAATCTCATTTGGCTATAAAAGCCTCTAAAACTAATTTAAAAAGTCTTTTAGTAACAAATTTTGTTAGCCCTGACAGAAATGCTAATCTTGGGTGGTCTAGGAAACTTTGAAAGTGGAAAGAGCACGTGGGATGGAGCTTCGGCGGCGTGCTCTGCAGCAGGATTCGGTATCTATAAATGATTGGAGGCAGCTACAGCCACCTGCTGGGCCATCTTCTAGTGGCAGGCAGTTTGCTTGGAGGCATGGAATGGATGGAAGTTCTGCAGATCCAAGGCAGTTTGAATCTCTTGCAAGTGAGGGCCCTCCGGCTGATTTGGTAAGAGCATGTGGGTGTGTTTTTTTTTTTGGATGTGCGGGGGGGGGGGGGGGGGGGGGGGGGGGGGGGGGGGGGGGAATGTACGAGTACACTCCTTAGCCACAACTAGGCTCTGATACCATGTGAAGAAATAGACTAGAGAGCTTGATGCGCACAGACACTAAGTGCGGGTGTGTGCACGCGTGGGTGCAGGTGTAGGTGTGCGCGCATACGTGGTGCTTGGGGGTGTGCGTGCACGCTTTTTGTGTGTGTGTGTGTGTGTGTGTGTGTGTGTGTGCGCACGCGCTTTTTTTTTTTTGGGGGGGGGGGGGGGGATGCGGGTTGGGGGTGTGTCTAAACCTGAAGACCTATCAGTTGAGATTTTTCTTTGTATCAGGTTGGAAATGGCTCAATGTTTCAGCGTCCCCAAGTGCCATCATATGCTCTTGTAGAATTGAGCTCAAGACTCGATTTTTTCAAAGAGAGACGCTCTCAGTTAATGGAGCAGCTCCACAACCTTGACCTGAAATTTACTTCCTCCCCTTCTTCAGTTAACAGCCAGGATGGCACCTATTCCTCACCACAATGGACGAGGCAACACTAATTTTACAATTTTGTCTTGATATCCTTGCTGTGACCTGGTGTTAGCTTGGCAAAGATGTGTCTTGTCGCCATTCTTCAATGGTACACTTGTAAAGCTGTATATTAGAAATCAGAATGTACCCCCTTAGGGTCACTATAAGAGTCCCTCTTCTTTCTTATAACTTAAATTGACAAAAATGCATTGATTGATTGTTATTTTTTTTTCTCTCCCCAATAAAGCTGGTCTTTCCAGTATCCTTTCAGGATGACTAATGAAATGGGGCCTATGATTATGTAGTTTATGACATAGTCACCTTAGCTCTTTTTAGCACAGCTATGGAGCCTTTATATTCTCCATGCCATTTTTGGTAGAATTGGGAGGCCTCCGAGTTCAATCAACTGTGCATGCCAATTATGTTGCGTGCGAATTTTAAGAAGTTGATGGTTGGCAAGGTGAACGTCAAGTGCCTAAAGCAAATTTGGTCTTTACAGAAGCAACGAGGATTTTATAAGCTATTGATAACCATTGCCCCTCCAAAGTTTTCATCAGAGGTTTGAACTCGTTCTTTGAGTGCCTCTTAACATCATCTTCTACAATTTATGAAGCCTGGATACTAAAGGTTAGGTTTGAGCTCCAAGCTAGGAGCAAAGAACAGAGATAAAATAATGTTGGTTTGTCAAGAAATAGAAGCCTAAGGTGGTTAAAGGCATACCAACTAGGATGATCAAACCATATGATGTTGGAGATCCAAGATGCAACAGTTCTCAAGGAACCTACATGAACATTTGAGATATTACTTGTAAACATCCCAAAGGGAATCAAAATCAACATTGTATTATGCAATAGCTTTTTTGTACACAACAAGGCTTGTTAAGCCTTTTATGCATAAATTTAGTTTAATTTACTTTTAAGTGATGCAAGGTCCAAAAATCTCATGTTAAAAGGGTGCTTTCGTAAGTTCTCCTTTTTCCAAGAATTGGACACCTTTCAATACTTTAAATATGCAATCCTTCAGGGTGTTTGGTGGGGGAATTATCAAGTTTCCATTAGAATTGGACCAAGAATCCCTTAGTGACATATTTATGTTCATTTTATCTAGTTTGTGAAAAGGAAAGGAAAAAGTCTTTTAAACTTTGACACTGAGTGATCTCACTTATAGATCAAAGGCTATGATGCAATTCCTTGACCGCTTTCAAGATGGCTGGCGTTTTATTTAAAAATAATGTTTCTTCGCTCGAGCTAGAATTGTTGAATGGTGGAAAAAAGAAAGGTTAAGTTTAAACACTGATTTAGAAAATTAGTAATTGAGGAGAAAATTGTCCATTCTTCATTATGACTGATAATAGACAATTCATCTTATAAAGAAACTATAGACTTGTCTCACTTGGTAGAACTTCTGCTAACATTTGTATCCTAATAAGAACGATAAATATGAACTTCTAATTGAAAACTTTAGGTTGCTTGATACACCTAGAACTGGTAGACTAAGTTTTGAGAAAGTTCAATGGGGATGTCCTTGGAGAGATTTGAAAATATAAATGTTAGTCTTAAGTACAAGACAAAACCACCCGAGGTCGTATGTAGATGAAGTCTAGCTTCAATAGAATCCCAAGAGTACATTGTATATGCAAGATTCTAGTTTCGTGCTTCTATAATCATATCTTTTTTTTGAGCTTTTTTGTCATCATTTTGGTTGGTGCAAATGTCTTGCAATGTTCCTGTCTCACGTTTATCACGTTGCAACTCTTATTGAGGCTCTAGACTAATCTTTGGCTCATTACAAAATCTATCGAGCACCAAATCACATAGTCAACATAGCACACAACTCAACTATGCAACACTACAATGAATTTGAATGCAATCGTGGACAACATCGCAAGAGAATTCCACATAACACAAAAAACATTACAAACTATTCAAATTCTTTCACACAATTGGTATAGCTACCCTACACAAATGTTCTATAATATATACTTTTTGGTTTAAGTTACACAAATCAAGGTGGACAATGTGAAGTTGGCCAAGTATGAAGGCAACATCCATGAGAGTTAGTGTAGGCTCGTGAATCACCATATGCTCCTTAGGCTACAGTCCCAAAATGTGTGCACACACATAATGCATGTGTTTACAAGCAATAAAAGACTCACGTGCCATTTCTCTTTTTTGAAAGTCGAGATGTGTAACTTGGCTCTCCTTTGATGTGAACATCATATTTGTGAGTGAGTATACAAAAAGTGACATGTTGCTTAGGAGACTTAGTAACCTCCTCAGCGAAGGTTGCAACCATGTCATCGTTCGCTTCCCACGTTCTTTGTCTATCTTTTGAAATGCAATTCTTCCACTCCTATTGCTTGCTACTAGAACTACCTTTTAATGACTGCTGAGGTGCTAATGGGTATTGCTGGAGATGCTTGATATTGCAACAATGACGACAATGACAAGTTTGTGGGCTGATTTGCTATTGTCGGAGACGTGACGACTGAAAGCTAAAAATGTTGATTTGATCCAAATTTGAAAACGTTGACCTGATTTGAAATGTTGAATCAGAAACGTTGGTCAATCAATGCTGGGTTGAAAACGGTAGATGGCTACTGGGTAGTGTTGAGCAGAGGTGCTTCAAATACTACTTCTACCTCTTTTGCCTTCTCTAGTGTCCAAGGGGTTCCTTTTATAGATCTTGTAGCCATTTGCCCTGCCTACTTTAAGATGTCATGTTAAAATCACTTACTAATAAGTGACTTAAGTGATTGCTTATATGCCTATATGCTTAAGTGACTTAACTGTCCGAGTGAGGATACACAACTATGATCGGCATGGACATGCACATCTTGCTAGAGGCTCACAAGGGTGCCAAGCTAGGTCTTAAGCTAAGACTGATGCTAGAGATTGTAGCAGAAGCGTGTCCATGTGGTGCAAGTGTAGTGCACACGTGACATCTCCCCTGGTAAAGGTGAGACACAAATGCCGAACTTCTACCTTTGGATGCTTTTTGGACTTTTGATGCTTCAGGATGCATAAGCCAATGAAAACTCCTCCAAACTTGTGAATACTGTCGATGTAGGTATTGTTGCAATGTAAACACCGATCTTACAAGTTGCTAAGTAGCCTTATTACTGTCGCATAATACCAGCCACTCTACCTTGCGAGAAAGTACGACCACTCGAATAGTCTTGTCGTGAAAACATTGCGGGTGAAGATAAAAGGTAGGGGAGCTATGAGGTATTTCCAATAGATTCTTGTCGACGAAAGTGGATGCACGCTACATGCGAATGCGAATACAGAAGAGGGTTGGGGATCCTTGCATCAACTCCTTCACTATCCACATACGAAGCAAGTAGATCTTGTTACACAAGATCCGGATCCTCGTGTATTCGATGTCGATCTTTCTTCAAAAACATAGCCATAAATACGGGAGCGCGCCCAATGCGCAATGGACTAAGGGTGGGAGTGGCTATTAAGTCAACGATTGGGACACAAATTCTTTGAGGGAAAAAAATTGGGAGAGGTTCTTTAGGTTCTTGGTGGTTCTTTCGAAGCATGCACAAAGCTCTGATACTAATGTCAGGTGCGGTGCACACAGAGCTCTAATACCATTGTCAGGTGCAACAGAAGTGTTGAAGGGTGCTCAAATCTAGTACTTCGCAGAAACACAAGGCTACTTTACTTCACTTGAAAGAGCAACTAAACTTGAAGACAACGAGAGAGAGAGAGAGAGAGAGAGAGAGAGAGAGACGACACCGCAAGTCAAGTCCGAACCACCCTTAAGGGTCCGCTTGCTCTATTGTCAGAGCAAGTATTTGCTTTATTACTTGCACAATCCTGATACAAGGATACTAAATGTTGAGATGCTAATGGTTACTTGATGCAACTGATACTAGGTACAAACAAGGTATTGTGGTATTGTGAGACTAAGGACAGGTTACTACAAGTACTTGGTGCTTGATACTACGGATACTGTAGCGTATTGGGGGTGCTTGATACTGTAGGTACTTGGGTGCTAAGGACATGGAGGTCATGATGATCCCTATGCTAAGCTACGCAAGAGCCAAGCCCAAACACCAAGAGTGAGGATATTGGGTTACTGTGGACGACGACAATGACAATGAAGGATACATGTACTACAATACTGTTGAGGTGCTAATGGATACTGTTGGAGATGCTTGGTACTACAACAATGATGACAACAACGAGGTTGTGGACTAAAAGCTGAAAATGTTGATTTGATCTTAATCAAAAAATCTGAGCTAAATCTGAAAAAGTTGAGATTTGATCTGAAATGCTAGCGATCCTGGGCTAAAAACGCTAGATAGCTATTGGGTACTATTGAGAAGAGGTGTTACAAATACTTCTACTACTTCCTCTTTTGCTTTCTCTAGTATTCAAGGGGTTCCTTTTATAGGTCTTTAAGCCATTTTCTCTACCTACTTTAATAAATGTCGTGTCAAAGTCACTTATTTAATAAATAACTTAAGTGACTGTTCATATGCCTATATGCTTAAGTGACTTAACTGTGCATTTGAGGGTACACAACAATGACCGGCCTGGACATGCATGTCTTGCTAAAGACTCACAAGTGTGCCACGCTAAGTCTTAAGCTAAGACTGACATTAGACTGTAGCATAAGCTTTATGCACGTGGCGCAAATGTAGTGTGCACGTGACATTTGCTTAGGGAGGTACTTATGACCCCCAAGAGTAGTATACAAGCTCCCTCAATCCCTATTGTATTATCATCAATTCATTACCAAGGTTGGTTGGTTCAAAACTCTCTCTCTCTCTCTCTCTCTCCTTGGTTCATCACTTCCACATCGTCAACTTTGACATGGTATTAGAGCCTTGGATAAAGGCAAGCACGTTGTGACGATAAGAAGCTTGTCGATGCTTTGCTCCTTGCTTGCCACATTTTTGGGCGACGCGTATTGTTGTAGCATCTTAAAATGCTCTTTGCAACGACCCCCTTCCCACAATGCGTTTTGATGTGTTGCCTCACTCTCAAGCTCTTCCTCATTATCGAGGGCGTTTTAAAACACTCTCCCCCTTCTTCTCTTGCAACTTATTAGTACTTACTACCATCATTTTAAAACACTGTTGTGGCTATGCCGTGGGAGGTGAAGCAAAGAGGCACCAAAGAAAGTTTCATTTATGATCAGCTTTGGGAAGTGCGAAAGGAACTTGCAAGGGTAACAAATTTTTTTATTGGAGACATTTTTTTGGCAGCTTGTGAATTTTGTGGCTTTTTTTGAAGTATGAAAGAAGACAAATTATCCCCAAATCTTGTACCTACAACAAGGAACCCCTCTTGCTCAAGTACCAACGACCAACACTGACTATCAACATCAACTATGAAAAGTGGATCGACCAATATCCAATCAAAGCCCTATGGACATACAAAATTCTCAAGGAAGCCATCAAATTTTTTTGGCTCGAAATTATGAAACCAAAAGCAAATGCATGAGGTCGCTATAGGAAAAAGGCAAAGGGAAGTTTGACTAGGACAACACCAATGCTCAGCTAGCTACTTCGATCAGTTGTTTGTTTGACTCACGAATGCAAAGCCCAAAGAGAAAAGCACAAACTCACAGAAGAACAAAATCAAAAGCAAGTTGGATAGAGATAACAATGATAAAGATTTGACAAAGATCGGCATGACACAAATGGTGGCGATGTTACATTTGTAGTCAAAAGATAACGATGATAAGATTTGACATAGGCATGACACAAATGGTGGTGATGCCACTAACTTCAACCAAGGAGAGATTTGTGAGTGACAAAGAGAGACAAATACCGCTCCCTACAAATAATTTGGGACAATGTGTTGCAATTGAATTATAATGTTTAAACCCATGGGTCAAAGTTCAATACACATGAGTCTAGCAAGGAACCAATGCAATGAATCTAGAACACTAGAGATGTGTATACCAATCCATTGTTGTTGGTTGAAATATGGACAAGATATGTTTCTAAGTTCATTAGCTAGACAGATTTAGACATGCTATGTTCGCAGTTCAATTTACAATGAGAATTGCTACTCAAGATGACATTCTTCTACAGTGACACATTGATAATAGTAAATTTGACATGTATCCAACATGACAACTATTGTTGGAGTATTCATGGTAGCTTCTTCATCAAATTAGTCTCACTATTTATATATGTTGTAAACTAGAGAGAGGCTAGTGAAGATTATAACATCTCAAGTAAACAACCCAATGTGATCACAATATATGTTTCACGAAACTTAAGTCTTTATTTTACTAATTTGTCAAAGTTTTGGATAGGGCAATTTGCTTAGGTAGGTTACTTATGGCTCCCACCAAAGCTAGTATATAAGCTCCCTAAGCGTCCCATTGTATTATTATCAATTCATTGCCAAGATTGGTTGGTTCAATAGTCCCTTTTTCTCTCTCATGCTTCTCTCCATGGTTCATTTCTTCTACATCATCAACTTTGTTGCTTATCTATGCATGATAGCAACAACTCCATGGTGGGACTATTATAGGTTTGCCATCTCAAGTGGATTGCCCAATGTGATCCCATTATTTGAATTAGGTTTTAGGTATTTATTTACCTTTTTTTTGAACAAGACAATTTATTTAAGTTGGTATATAAGCAACCCTCGATCCCCATTTTATAGTTCATCAATTATTCATTGCCAAGGTTGATTAGGTTCAAGAGACTCTCGTGAATTCTCCTCTTGGTCTGAACGCTTCCACATTGTTGGCTTTGGCATGGTATCAAAGCTTTGTGCTTCATGACTTCGGTGGAGGCGTGACTCAATAAACAAAAGCCCATGACATTGTTGAGAAGAGCACTCGTTAGAGGAGCCAACAACACCAACCCTATTGCATTTTCAAACACTATTGCGTTTTTGTTTGTCCATTGTTACCTACCCATGACCCTTTCCCACTCCTGAAGTCTATGTTTTAAATGCTAGCACAAGCAACATAGCAAATAGCCTCTTGGCAATGCATTTTGAAACACAATAGACAATAACAATGATCCCACGACAATTTGGAATGCAAAAGGTAGAAGGAAAGTCTCCTGATAGCACGTTTTGAAACACTTGCAATGTTAGGGAGTGACATGGACAGAACTACATGGCCACGATAACAATATGGAGCTCAAATCTTGTGTTTTGATATGCTACTTTCAACAATCCTCGATGGCGATCAAAATTTAACAATAGGTATGGAAATCGACATGGCACACATGGTGGCAACCACAATGGCCACAAGACCAAATTTTTAGTTAGAGGACAATTACTAGAGAGAGGCTTGTGTGGTAGAGGGACAAAGAAGGCTTGATATAATTAATTTGGATCCTTGAGTTAGAATTCAAGTTATCATCGATGTATAGCCCATAGGTTGGAGTTCAAGGCACATATATCTAGTAGGAAACCAATCAACCATATCAAAAACACTATGGATGAATACATAATACCACCGATCCATTGTTGTTGGTCACTATGGACAAGTGTTTCATTCATTGTCAAAAAAGTTCTAAACGTGCTGTGCACACAATTCACAAATGTGGATACTTGGAAGTAGCTTGGTCTACAACTCAAAATTCCACAAGGAAAACGATACTTTCTTCCAAGGAACAAAGTTAAAAGTGGCAAGTCCAAGGTGTGTTCAATGGAAAAGATCCTCTACAAGAATGTCCAATGACAATTTTTTCATTTACTTAGTCTCACTATTTATATCCACTATGAGCTGAAGAGAGGGTGTTAGATTTTTAACATGTCAAGTGAACTGCTCAATATGATCCCAGCAACTTGAGTTCTAAATTTGTGCCCTCGTGGAGATTTATTGACCTAGTCAATTTTGGACAATTGTAAGAACAAGTAAATCCTCCTTCACCCATTACCTGTACAAAACGTAAATTTGTAAAAAACCACATCTATGGTAGATTGTATGTTAGGAGTTGCCCACTACTAAGATACGTAAAGATTATTATAACATATAAGTGCCCTATTGTGTACCACAATTCAACCCCAATCCAACTTTGCCAACAAGAAAGTCAGGCTTTTGCAATTGTTTTCACATGTTTTACAAAAGATTTACATTCGACAAAAGTCCCATGGCAATTATCAGAGATGAAACCCTGGCTCTTTCAATGTGTTAAAGATAAAAAGCCTTTATGATGTCCTCTATAGTCTATTTTGAAATATAAGCGCTCTGACCTCAAGGAGTTGTGCCTACCACCTTTGTAACCTTCATAAGGCACTAATTCAAACAAAAGGTATGCAGCATTGTATGGTTTCTAGAGTGGACTTGTGAAGTCTGCTTTCTCGAGCTAAAAAAAAAAGGATCCCCAATTGGCAAACTTGCCACCGTGATTTGTATACGATATCTAGCCTCAAGTATAGACTATGCCATCCTCGAAGACTGGCAACTGAGGTTGGGCGGGGCATATTATTAGGACCCAAAAACCTTGTATCCTGCAGTCTCTCTTACCTATTTTCTGATTAGAAGGAACGTTCTTCTAAGTAAGGATAGCGACCTTCGAGGTCAACCCTCAAACAAATAGCTTCATGTCCTCGACAGCAGATTCTACAACAGAGCAGCAGAACCGGATGCGCCTGGTAGGGATCGAACCTACGACCGCTGGCTTAGAAGGCCATCACTCTATCCATTGAGCTACAAGCGCGGGTGATTGTAACAAAGATGACAGCCAATTTAATATTAGATCGTACTCACAATGACCAATGGTCAACAGCAACACCAACACCAACACCAAGAACAGGAAACAGAGCCTCAGTGAAAGCTTACATTTTCACAGAAAGCGAGTGGCTTCCTCAAAAATACAACTATTCACCATCATAGGCTCCAAAGAAGAGCAAAACGCCGACACGCAGAGAGAGCGAGAGAGAGAGAAGCAACCAACCAATGGGTGTGCCTCAGAGGTAGTGACAATGTGAGCTTCATTTCATCAGCTTGCGATTCTCTGTTATTACGTGCATTCCTCAATCTCATCACTGGCACAGCTCCTCTCTACTTCTCCTCTCCTCTCCGCTCCTCTTCCTAGGGCTTGTAACTTCTTAAAGTAACTCCCCTCCTTCGCATGCTTTCACACTCTGCTTTGAGAGGCCGCCCTTTGCAAACCCTGCCCACGGCTCTCTTCAACGTCCACAATCGTGCCCATTTAATATCAAGGCTAGATAGCACAGACCTTGATAGTGGGTAGACCGAAGTGTTAGCATATGCCCCCCAACCTGGTCGCGAGTCCAATCTATATGAGGGTGCACTTTACACGTGTCGAGAATTGCGAAATGAAGGCTACAATCTAAAAATCCTCTGCGCACGATACAGAGGGAGAGAGAAAGACAGAGACAGAGGCCACCGAAGGCGGCCGGCCGTACTAGTATTACAAATGCCAAATGGCAAGTGGAAAAAATCTCTATGGATTTTACAGTTGGCCTACCTTCTACCATGCATAGAAATTTATTTATTTTTGCCATAAAGAGCGAGAGAGAATTTGTATCAAAAAGCGGACAAAATTACATTTTTCTGCTGTATACTAAGATAGCATCACCAACTTGCCAGTGGCTCTGTACAAAAAAGTGGATGCATACAAGAACTTACATAGATTCTTATATAAATCAGGATTACACTTTTCTTAAAGCTTCAGGGACTGCCACCCAAACTACTACCCCCTCGGGAAAGCCTAATGACTTCCTGCAAGTGGGTAATAAGTCTTATCCCATTTTCGAACTGTCTCTACAGCTTTGTATTCATCAAACATTCTCTGCAGATGCGAATAAGAGCCATCCATTAGAACCTCCTCTTGTTTGTTTATATTGGCGCTATTGTAGTAGCTCATGCAGTCCATTAGCACTTTGTAATTTGCTTGGTAGATTTTGCATTGTTCCAATTTGAGTTGATTAGCCTACTGAGAAGACAGTGATCGAGACTCCAATTAGCAACTGTTTCCAGCTGGGGGTGAACCTTAAACCACTAATAAGAGGGGCCAAAATATCTTTGTTAGCAGGACAATTAATGAAAAGGTGAGGTATGTCTTCTTCACTTTGGTTACATTGCTTACAATTCCATGCCCCCCTGTCTGCAACCCCCATTCTATGTCCTGTGCAAACACCTTTATGCATGATCAACCATAACAGAACAGAGTGTTTGGTAGGGGTATTCAAGCGCCACAGATTTTGAAACTTAAAGTTCCACTGCCTTCTATCCATAGATACGCGCCACTTTCTTGTAGAGCTGGGGGGCGATTTGGGGGATTAGAAAGAGCACCACCTCCTGACCAGTATAGTGCCTTAGGTGACGGGGTCTGGCTGTTTGGAGAGTGTCCACTCCATCTCTTCTGGGAACATGGCTATTCTTGAGTTGATAAGGGTCAGCTCCCAAGGTTGAAGGTGGAATCTGGAGAGTAGTTCCATGTTGGTCATCCACCTATGTTCTGTTCTATGCCAAACGTCCCTCCAGGTGATGATGCCCTTCCTGTGTAACCTTTTAGTTGTCCTTATTTGTCTCTGATTGAGAGGGGGAACTGGGGGGGAAGACCACCACATAGACTCAACTACTCTGAGCTGCAAGCTATGTTTTGACTCCCAATTTATTCTTAGTAGGTTTCTGTATCTATTCCAGGCATTCCAAAGTGATTTAAGTAGGTCTAAGCCATTTGCTACCACTTCAAAGGGCCCAAAGAAAATAGTGATCCAAGGTAGGTTTTTGACTCCCTGCATTCCTCGGATTTGAAACCTGTTTAGGTCTCGAAATAGAAGTGAGTCCCATTCTTCCTCAGGTTGTTCATGGGCTATGAGAACGAGCTTTACTGCCAGCTTGTTAGCCCATAGATTTATGTTGGTGAGACCCAGGCCCCCTTGCTCTTTAGGAAGACAACAAACTTTCCATTTAACTTTAGCCAATCCTTTCTTGAGAGGGTCTCCTGACCATAGAAAGTTCCTGCAGATTCTAGTTATGTCTTTTAGCTGGGAGTCCGGGGGCCTCCAGCAGGAGAGGAAGAAAAGGACATAGCATGAAATGTAGTGTTTGATGACTATAGGTCTACCTGCCAAGTTAGCTTGAAACCCAAGCCATTTGTTCAGTTTAGAGTAGAATTTGTCCATAACCCATTGCCACCTTTGTGCCATAGATACCCTGAAGCCAAATGGTATTCCTAATAGTCTGAAGATAGTGCCATCTTGGATAATGGAGCACCCCTGCTCATCCACCCAACTTGGTAGAGGGGAACGAGATGCTCTGATGCCTGTTTTGGAATGATTGATCCGAGAGACAAATATTGTACAGAACACATTGAGGCACTCCCAATAGGCTTTTAGGGACTTGTCATCATTCTGTAGAAGCCCATTTGTGTCATCAACGAATTGGGAGAGACACTGCTGCCTCCCATCTGGTAGCTGATACCTCGGAGGCTCCCTTGTTGTATCTTATCTTTCACCAGCCAGTTCAAAGAATCAGTTGAAGTGGCAAAGAGAAGAGGTGCTAGAGGGCATCCCTGTCTAAGAGATCTGCTGAGTGAGAATGAATCCGACAAACCATTGTTTAGTGCTACTCTGGCTTGGGCATTTCCCAAGAGAGTTTGAGCATACCTTACTATCCTAGGGCCAAACCCCATCATGACCAGACACTCTAGAATGAAAGACCATTCTCGCCTGTCATAGGCTTTGTCAAAGTCGACCTTAACGAAGACGAAGTCTTGATTGGATTCCTTTGCATGCTCTATCCCTTCTCACATGGCTATGACTGCTTCCATTATCCTCCGACCTTTGATGAAGCCCTTTTGTTTAGTGCACAACCACTCGGAGAGGACTGGGGCAATCCTGAGAGCTATGGCCTTGGCAAAGATTTTGTAGGCAGGGTTAACATTGTTATGGGTCTATAGGTTGGAGAGTATCTCCTTTGGGCCTTTTTGTATAGCAATTTGATGATGCCTATGTTAAGTTGTATTGGGAGGGCCCCATGTTTAAAAGATTCTTCCCAAACTATGCGTAGAGATTGGTGCAATAACATCTCTGAAAGTTTGAAGAAACTTAGCTAGGAGGCCATCTATGGCCGGGGTCTTCTTTGGTTTAAGAGAATCTATGGTCCTTTTTATTTCCTCTATCGAGAGCTCCAAATCGATTTGTGCACTCAAGTGGGGTGGGACCACTCTCTTCCTGCAATTCCTTATGATTCCCCTTGCGAGAGTAACAGACTCATCTTGTCTTTTGGGTGGACTGAACAGCTGGGCGAAGTGCTCCTTAGCTAGCTCTAGTTTAGCCTCTTCAGAAGTGGCTTTTCCTTTAGTACCTACCAGCAGCGGGACCAACCCTCTCTGATGTTTCTTCCTAAGGCTCCTGAACATTACCTTAGTATGTTTGTCCACCTTTCCTACCCACCATTCACGAAATAACATTGTTGTATGGTGAAGAGTAATGTCTTCCTCTATTTTAAGTTGATGCCTAAGAGTGGATATTCTAGTCTGAGTGTCTACCTCCTCTGTGTTGGATGACTCTAGTTCTATTAGCTCGTTGTAGATAACGTCCTTCCTTTTCCTTCGTATCTCAGTTACCCTTTTCCTAAAGGTGACTAGAGAATGTTGTGTGTTGGCAATAGCCAGGTTCCAAGCTTTGGCTGGCATGATGGCCTTAGAGAAAGCTTGTGCCCATATTGCTTTGATGCTATCCTATACTTTCCCTAGTTGAAAGAGTGAGGAGTCAGTGTGAAACCAATGATTGCGGATTTTGTTACATTTATCATCCAAAGTGATGATCAAAGGGTAGTGATCTGAAGCACAGGAGGTGAGTCTTGGAGTTGCTTTTACTCTATTGAACTGCCTAGCCAGTGGCATGCTTAAGTAGCACCTATCCAGTTGAGCCAAGAGCTCCTTTTGAGTAATTCTGCTAGCTGAATTCTCCAGACGTGCCTACATCCCATAAATATATTTGCTCCTTAAGTTTCCCCCATTCTTGTTGTTCTATACCTGCCACTGTTGCCCTTTCATTTGGTATCGATCCTCCATCGACTCAACCATGTTGAAGTCCCCAAAAAAGATGATCTGGCCCTTGAGACGGGCAAGCTGACTCCACAGCTTGGTTCGGTCTTTGACAGAGCCACCTACATATATGGAATGTTGGGATTAAAGCCCAAGTGGCCTCTTCTACGGATATGGCCGGCCGCCTGCCTAACTCACTTATCACTAACTCTTTGTACATACTCACTTATACTTTTATAAGATTTGGGAGATAACCCTTCAAGCGATTCTTTGCGTACTGTGTAAGCTCTCTGTGTATCTCTGTATGTGTGTGTGAGTCGATCTACGCTCCGCTCCGCGACCTCAATTGGTATCAGAGCTTGGTTCAGTGCGGTTTTGCGTAATCGCGCGCGCGCACTTTTCAGGCATATTTTGGATCTGGAGCTTGGAAATTGACACTCGGCGTTCCGGGAGTATTTCTATCAGGTGACTTGGGGTTTTACCCCCCTTTCAAAGTTGTTTATGCCCTCAGAATTTTGTTATGAGCACTACATCAGAAGATAGGTTTCAGTCGCAAAGAAACCCGTCTTGTGTAGATTGGCAAGCAGGAGGTGGTCGGCATCAATATCGGCATCGACATACATCACTCATTAGTCTTCAAAGCATCATCTATAGACCAGGTACACATATATATCATCATATATATATATTGCAATCTGCATTGCTACTTCTTGTGCTTGTCAGGTTCCAGGGGAGGTGTGGCCATACGACAGCTTAACACCATTGGCATGTATTGCAGATTGATGTACAATGATTGTGGGTCTGCTAGTTGTGAGTCACGCTAGCAGACAGACCGTTGCAGTTGTCATAGGACAGTGACTGGTCTATTGTAGGATGTATGCTAGTTCTGGGCAGTTTGTTGAGCCATCTGAGAGGGTCGTGTGTGAGGTTTTTTGAAGCCGAGCACTGGGGGCTGGGTTACCCAGTGTGAGGTGGATTAGGTTGTTGGAGTTCCCCTCTACACGCATCCTCTTCGGCGACTTTTTCCCATAGGATGTATGACTTTGTGTAGACACTGGATTGCATCTTATGCGTCAAGCCGTTGAGGCATTGTTCAGGGTTCAGTCTTGAGACAGATACAAGTTGTGTGATCGCCCAGACAGGAGACAGTGAATGCTTACAGGACAACATATTACATAGATTTTTAGATTTGTCACTGGTCAGCTATTTATGATTGTTTTTGAGCTATCTTTTGGTTCCCAGAGCTTAGTTTACAGGGGAGACTCTGTCAAATTTTTTCAAAATACTAATAGTTCTTGAGGAGAGGTGTTCAGCTTGTTGTTTACAGCCTGTTTATTGTGTATAGAGGCCATTTTATAGGGGAAACTCTGCCGGATTTTTCCCAGAAGTAAATAGTTTGGCAGATATGGCATCTTCTCAAAGTGAGACTCTTTACAACATAAAGAAGCTGGATGGCACAAACTTTTCATTTTGGAAGAAGCAGATTTGGCAGGTTTTGGTGCAGAAAAAACAAGTGAAGCCACTGAAGCTCAAAGGGGAGAGACCAGAAGGTATGGTTGAAGATGAGTGGAAAGAGCTTGACGAGTTAGCTTGTTCCACAATCATGTTGACACTGGCAGAAAATGTTTACTTCAACGTAGCAGAAGAGACTACAACGTATAGCGTATGGCAAAAGCTATGTGGTATGTACGAAAAACAAAGTGCTGCTTCTCAGATTTACTGGCTCAAGAAATTGGTGGATTTGAAGATGAAGGAAGGGACAGCCATGTCAAATCATCTCAATGAATTTCACACAATTTTCAACCAGTTAATAGCACAGGAGATAATCTTTCCAAATTCAGTGAAGGCTATGTTTCTCTTAATCACTTTGCCAGACAGTTGGGATACTTTTCGTACAACGTTAAGTAATTCTGTCACGCCAGAAGGTCTTACAAGTGCTAATGTAGAAGGCATCTTGCTCACAGAGGAAGTGAACATGAAGAACATTGACAAAGGCAAAGGCAATAGTACTTTGGTCGTTCGAGGGAGACAACAGTCTAAAGAGAAGAAGGGTAAGAAGGCACAAAACCGAAGTAAGTCTCGTGACTCGAAGTCAAACGATGACATAGAATGCTACTATTGTGGTAAGAAGGGTCACATGAAGCGAGACTGTACGAAGTGGAAACAAGAAAAAGGCAAAACAAAGAGTTTTGAGCAAGATGAAAAGAAGAGTTCAGTGAAGATTGAAGAGGTGAATGTCACAGGATCTGGTTCAGACAGTGATTCTGGTATAGCATATGGTGACATCTTCCTCACAAGCAATCTTGATGTTGTTTTCTTGACTGCAGAGGATGGACATGCTATGAGTGATTGGATTATCGACTCAGGGGCATCTTTACATGTTTCTCCGCACAAAGAGTGGTTTACATCATATGTGGCTACTAAAGATTATGTCAGACTTGGCAATGAGCAGGTTTGTGACATACTTGGAGTGGGGGATGTGCAATTGAAGTTTCATAATGGCTCTTCTTTATGGCTCAAGAATGTCAGACATGTTCCAGCAATCCGAAAGAGCTTGATCAGTACAGGGAAGTTGGATGATGTGGGTTATGTGACAGTTTTTGGGAACGGCGCTTGGAAGATCTCCAAAGGTTCGATGACTGTAGCACATGGCAGCAAGTCAGGAACTCTGTACACTTTACATGTTTCAGAGGTTAAAAACGGTGTAATTAATGTGATTGAGCAGCCAAGTGTGTCATTGTGGCATCGTAGACTGGGACATATGTCAAAAAGAGAAATGGAAATACTTTCTCATTATGGTTATTTGCCTGGCTTTTCATTTCAAGATTTTGAGTTTTGTGAGCATTGCGTTTATGGTAAGCAAACACGGGAACCGCACAGATCAAAGAGGAATCGTAGGGACGAACGGTTAGCTCTTGTGCACAGTGATCTATGCGGACCAATGCCTAGTTTGTCACTAGGGGGAGCAGCGTACTTTTGTACATTCATAGATGACTATTCTCGCAAAGTATGGGTTTACTTCTTGAAGCACAAGGATGAGGTGTTCAAGGTCTTTAAGACTTTCTTGCAGCTTGTGGAGAATCAGAGTGGTCAAACGCTGAAGTGCTTGAGAACTGACAATGGTGGAGAGTACGTTTCCAAAGCTTTTCAAGACTTTTGTGAAGCAAAAGGGATTAAGCGGGAACTTACTGCACCATATAATCCTTCACAGAATGGGGTTGCAGAACGTATGAATAGGACCATACAAGAGAAGGTCAGAAGCATGTTGTCAAATGTTGAGTTGCCTGATGGATTTTGGGCGGAAGCAATGGCTACAGTAGTCCATTTGATCAACAAGTCTCCTAGTAGGGTTCTGGATAAGATTGAAGTGGCCAAGATGCTATGGACAGGCAAGGCACCTTCGTATAAGCATCTCAGAGTCTTTGGTTGTGAAGCTTATAGCCATATTCCTAAGGAGTTCAGGAATAAGTTAGAACCAAAGAGCAAGAAGTGTATATTTCTTGGCTACAGAGGATCGGGCGAGATGGGTTACCGGCTTTGGGATCCTGAGTCCATAAAAGTTATTCGTAGCAATGATGTGCATTTCAATGAATCCAAGTTTCACGCTAAGCCAGAGAAGACAGAGGAGATAAGAAGAGTTGTCTTCAGGGAAGATGGACCTAGTGCTAGCACATCAAGACAGCATGGTCAGGCTCAGGAACAGCCTATAGTGGCTAGAGAGGCAGAATCAGTTGTGGTGAGACGTTCTGAGTGTGTCTCCAAACCACCTGATCGTTATGTGCCATCTCTAAATTATGTCATGCTCACAGATTGCGGAGAACCATCTTGTTACAAGGAAGCATTACAAGTGGTTGACTCAAAAAAATGGCAGTTGGCCATGCAGTCGGAGATGATAGCTCTGCATAAAAACCACACATGGAAGCTAGTTAAATTACCACAGGGCAAAAAGGCTCTACCTTGTAAATGGGTTTACAGGTATAAGATCACCGCTCATGATAGTCAGCCAAAGTACAAAGCAAGGCTTGTTGCCAAGGGCTTTAAGCATTGACTTTGATGAAGTCTTCTCTCCAGTGGTCAAGATGACTACATTGAGATGCTTTCTTGCATTGGTTGCCGTATTGGATTTGGTGTTGCACCAAATGGATGTCAAGACAGCGTTCTTGCATGGTGATTTAGATGTGGAAATTTACATGCAACAGCCAGAAGGGTTTGTTGAGAAAGGCAAGGAAGATTTGGTATGCCAGTTGTTAAAGAGTCTTTATGGCTTAAAACAATCACCAAGGGCATGGTACCATAAGTTCCACCAGTTTATGCTTTCTCAAGGCTACAAACGTAGTGAGTTCGATCACTGTCTATATACAAAGAAGGTTAAGGATGGCAGTTGGATGATCCTTATTTTGTATGTGGATGACATGTTGATTGCTGGAAAACACTTGGAAGAATTTTCAGCTTTGAAGTCAAAGATGGCAAAATCGTTTGACATGAAGGACATGGGTGAGGCAAGTCATATACTTGGTATGCGCATTGAGAGAGACAGATCAAAGAAATTGATTTGGTTATCTCAAACAGAGTATATTGACAAGGTTTTGCAACGTTTCAATATGGAGAAGGGAAAGGCATTGAGTGTTCCATCGCCACCATAAGTGAAACTTAGCAAACAAGATTGTCCTGTGTCTGAGGAAGAAAAGGCTGAAATGGATAAGATTCCATATGCGCCTGCAGTGGGTAGTTTGATGTATGCAATGATTGCTACACGTCCGGATATTGCATTTGCAGTGGGAGTGGTTAGCAGATATATGTCAAATCCCGACAAGAAACATTGGGAGGCAGTGAAAGGTATCATGAGATACTTAAAACATACAAAGAGTATGCGCATATGCTATGGTAGTCAGGATTTGAGTGTCAGAGGATACATTGACTCAGATTATGCAGGAGACTTGGATAAGAGGAGATCTACATCAGGCTATGTCTTTACATTGGCTGGAGGTGCCATATCATGGCGATCTCGATTACAAGATTGTATTACGCAGTCTACTACAGAAGCTGAGTATGTTGCAGCAAATGAGGCATGCAAAGAAGCTATTTGGCTTGGTAGATTGGTAGCAGACTTGGGAATCAAAGTAGATATACTAGAGTTATATTGTGATAGTCAAAGTGCTATACAATTGGCAAAGAATCCAGTGTTCCATTCGAAGACTAAGCATATTGATGTGAAATATCACTTCATTAGGGAAGTACTTGAAGACAAGTAGATACAATTGCTGAAGATCCACACCAAGGACAATCTTGCTGATCTACTCACAAAGGGACTTCCAGGAGAGGGCTTTGTGCATTGTCGTGAGTTATTAGGCATTGGATAGATGGCAGCCATGTAAATCTTTGTACATTTATGTTCATAGATTTACAGTTACTCAAAGTGCCACATTGGACTTTAAGTGGGAGGTTGTTGGGATTAAAGCCCAAGTGGCCTCTTATACGAATATGGCCTACCGCCCACCTAACTCACTTATCACTAACTCTTTGTATATACTCACTATACTTTTGTGGATAATAAGGTTTGGGAGATAACCCTTCAAACGACTCTCTGCGTACTGTGTAAGCTCTATGTGTATCTCTATATGTGTGTGTGAGTCGATCTACGCTCTACTCTGCGACTTCATGGACACCATCAAGCAGTTGATTGGGGACTCAATGGCTAGTGCTACCCAGTATTCTCCTATTGAAGACATTTGATGATTAATCTTCCAGCTCGGGGGGATCCCCATGGCAGTCCCTCCCGATCCTCTGGCGTGAGTTGAGTGAAACCGGTGATGTTCCTTGGATATCGTTTGCAGTCTTTGGTTGAGCTCCTACCCTATAGTGTCAGGACACGGGTCCTATGGGCAGGGCCCTACCCTAAAGGGGGGTCACGGACCCCGGCCACGGGCCAGCTAGCAGTGTGGACAGGGGATCCTAGGGCTAAGAGCCTATAAGTATGGGCGGTTGGGTGGAGGATCCAGGTCTCTAGCTCCTATGGTTCTTACACTGGTATTAGAGCAAGGTGGAGAGAAGGGCGAAGCAAGGAGCTATGGAGGAGCGATGCATGGTGTCTCTCTCTTCTCTCTCTTTCTCTCTCTCTTTGGAGAACCTTGAGGAGACCTTTTTCGACATGATGCAGGGCGTGCATGGCCCCTTGTATAGAGGTAGGGTACTCGGGACCACTTGACAGGGAAATCCCGTGTGTAAGGCCGCTTGCGGAGGGCAGGGAGCAAAGCTCAACCTCCACTAAACCGCTCGCAGGTGCAGTCGATGGGAGCGCAAGGCGGAGGAGACCACTGTTCGTCACAGGGCCGAGCCCAAACTCGCAGCAGAAGTCGGGTTAGCCGGCTTTCTCTCTCCGCGCAGAGCCGCCATGGCTCCTGCAGGTTTTCTCTCTTTTTTTTTCTTTTTTTAAAAGCTTTTGGCCGTCTTCAGTTGGGCGCCGTCCAACCCTGGCAACCCATCCCACGCTGTGGCCTTCCATGGTTTGCCTCGATGCAGTCATGCATGACTGCATGCTCTTGCAAACGGCCTATCCAAGGTACCGGGGAGAAGAAGGGCATGGAGGAGCATGCAAGGTGAGCAAGGCTCAGCATGGTGTCTCTCTCTCCCTCCCTCCCTCTCTCTCTCTCTCTCTCTCTCTCTCTCTCTCTCTCTCTCTCTCTCTCTCTCTCTCTCTCTCTCTCTCTCTCTCTCTCCCCCTCTCGTTCGTGAAGATCCCCATGGCGGAGGAGTTTTGCATGGCCTTGAGGAAGGAGGGATAGGGAGTCATGGACGATTGCATGCAGCATGTGCAAAAGGAAGTGGTTGTGGTGCAGCGTGAGAAGACATCCCTGCTAAGGGTACCCGAGGAGTCGATGATAGGCCGCATGAAAGGGTTCTTGCACCACACCAAGTCACCGCATTCGGGTGAGCATGGCGCGGCTCGAGTACTTCGTACGGATCAAGTATGGATGGCGAGGTGCGTCAAGAGGAACATGGGCAGCAGGAGCACTTACTGAGCCCAAAGTTATGCTTGAAAACTCGAATCAAGCACGGCTTGACTCCCAACCACCTAGCTCCGAAGCACGACTTCTCAGCGGTTGACTTTGATGCAAAAGCATAGCAAACTCACGATGCTTTAGAATCTCAAGGAGATTGGCACATCCTACTACTCGACTTGATGCGGGGGGGGGGGCATGTTGCTCGGCATGGCCGACTTCGTGTCACTGTTTCTCGAAGCGGACAGAGGATGTTTGCCACACAAGACTGGTTACTTTCAGTAGAAATCCCTCGACAAGGTCGATGCTGTTTGTCATGATATCTGTGTCTCAACAGCCGACTTCATCGTCTAGTATCACAACATTCTTTATGCGAAGCAAGGCTTCAAGCCAGGTATATTGCATGGAAAATTCCCACGTTCGGCTTATGCTATGAGCATACAAACTTGGGAAGGATTTGGCAAAATGCTTCCAGCTTATTTCATTGCATGACAGACGAGCGTATATGATACAAGTGATGTATATTTACATCCAACACCTCCAACAGCTCCCATCCGTGCAGCAGATATGGCTACGAGCCATTTTAAGCGAGTTTTGTTCCACGGACTTTTGAGTCAACTGGTGACTGCAACGACCAGGTTAGCCAATTTTATGTTCGTATTATTTTTTCATGTTTACACTTTACTTGGCAATTACTGTCATTGTGCAAAGCAAAGTGCTTTGGCAATTTTACATGAAGCACGGCTTCTCCCTTGTGCCAAGGAACTGCCCAATGACTTGTTATCAAGGGCTGTGGCACAGAAGTTTGACAAAACTGGCAAAATAAGGAATATCACCTCACAAAATTCCTCCTAGTTTCGATTGTGCAAGGCACTTATGGTTGTGGCTCTCACGTTTGAGGCCATCACTTTTGCCAAGGGCTTAAAATTATGTATGCACGGCATGCTAGCTAGGTGGATTCAATTCTACCGCCACAGGAAACACGCTTCCGCTCTCACACCAGACACTTTGTCAAGGACAAGATACGTTCTGGATTGTTTTTGGGTTTCTATCAACATACAACAACACTTTTCACAGGCAAAGTGCCAATGCTAAGTCATTTTCATACAATCACGACCCTGCAAGGCAGGTAGATCAAGATGTGGTTGTGTTTTTCTGTTACCTCTCTCAATGAGAGAGTCATCGCAGAAACTTGTTGCATGCTTATAGGATACGCTACACGTTAGGCATAAGATGCACACGAGCATGGCAATCAACTATACACGTCATAGTCGTTCAAGGAAAGTTCCGTAGCCCAGCATGCTCTTCTTCTCTGTCGTTCTCTCTCTTTAAGGGAATAATGAACATCTTCTAAGAAGCTTTTGATACGTGTTTTGCTAGAGAGTCAGTCTGAGTCAAGGTGCTCTAACTCTCAGCTAGCACATGGATAAGCTGCCACTCAAATTAGTCTTCATCGGTTTGTCCATTGAACACTAATTTGCATAAGGGCTGTGAGCCACGCACGCTAAGAGCGAGTGTTAAGACCAGGGTACAGCCCAACTATTGGCATTCTTTGGGTGATTGTTCTCAAGATCGAACAGATCTACCTAGGGGAGTACACCTCGACGTTAATGGACAAGCAAGAGTCTTGTCATTACGGATGTTTAGGGTGTCATTTTTGCACTACCTGTTCTCAGTGAGACACTCAAGTTGAGTTTTTGAAAATCTTCAATAGCTAATCTCTACAAGGAAGTATAGATGCAGCAATCAATTGAGATAGTATGGTTGTCCACAAGAGCTAGGCAGTTCACTTGTGTGGATTTCCTGCTCTCTCTATAGCACTACGAAGTGTCTATGGACATACTGTTTTGGGGTACGACCCGACGGGTGACTGCTACATCACCCATAGGCATTGAGGATCACAGTTTGATCTCTCCCAGTTAGACTTTCAAGGAAAGCATTCTGCAATCTACCACACGGTAGCGGACAAACTCAACTTCTCAAGTTGATTCCAATCATTATGTACACGGTTAACTATGTTGGTTACCGTTACCTGCTAGTTCAACAGTCTCTACAAAGGGTCTCACCAAAGGGTTTGACTATGTCGATTTTAACCAAAGGGGTTCGATTGCGAGGACAACACCCATGGTTCCGAGTGCAATGCTGTTTGATTTTTCAGGTAGGAGACGTGCTCCTCTACGCTTGAATACGGGTAAGTGAACATTACGTTCAAATTTCCAGGTACGCATCTATTGATTTGGTGTTATTTCATTTTTAGTATGCTTTGCTTGGTTTTTTCAAGACGTATACATACGCTTGAATGTTATAGAGCCATGCCAAGGGCATGACGGCACAAAGTATTTTGGGCCAAGAGTCCAATCTATCTTTCTGTCTTTTGCTGTTACGAACCTACTTGTAGGGTTCAATTTGGCACATGTTGTCACAGGGGATACAACATGGTCTAGGAACTCCAGGATTTCGGTTTAGCCATTGTGGAACAATGAATGAGGGTCCCTCTCACTCTTGTCGTAGAGTGTTTGCAGTTACCTCCACACACAAGTACATCTCGTACTTGATGGATGTCACTTTTCTTGATATCCTTGTTTGAGACATATTCCACATGTGGAGAATATGAGTCTCTGGGACTGACACTGGTGCCAAATTTCTACCAATGTGTCGCGACGAAGTCCCTAGGTGCGGGTCGTATCCATTGGTTCGACCATTTTGAGCACACAGTATCAGGAGCAATTTCAGTGGCTAAAAATTGTCGAGTACTAAGTACAAAATAGTTACGATTACAAGTGCTGTGAAACCCCCTTAACGGAGGGTTGTTTCTACATATAGCTAAGTATGCTATGTACATGAGAATGTCTCATGGTTGGTACCTAGGTGTGACCGGGTTGTCACATTCTGTTATGGTCCAAAGTCTCGTCATGGAATTACGGTTCGGATATGTTTGTGTTAAATGCATGCACACTAGGTGTTATGGGCCCTAGTGTTTAACACAAATTTATTCGGAGCGGCATGCAACTTCATGGACATTATTGTTTCTGCAATTTTTTGCACTGTCAGTACAATTTCTCTTGCAGATTTAGTATGGGTTCACACCCTGCCATACAAGGTGATGTCTAAGTATGGGTGTTTGTGATTGGATGCTTGAAACTCCAATCTGTTTTCAACCTAGTTGGTTGTCTCCATTCCATATCGAGTATATGGCTGGATACTCAATGATTGAGTCATAGTTTGTCGTCAGTCGTGGGCGACTTTCTGTAAGTGTTGGGGGAAAAGCACCTCACTCTTACTGCTGCTATTCATCCCAAGTAGGATGGACAGTTTACAAGCATTCTATTTAGTACTAAAGGATATGCAAAGTGCATACACTAAAGGATATGCTAAGTGCATACGTTAGCAAGAAGTGAAACAACTGGATCGGTTACCTTTCTAGTTTGGAGTTTGCTTCATATGATGATAGGCATGTTACGACTACTTTTAGTCTCTGCCTGTTATTCTCAAGTTATCAACCTTAATCATCAGTTTTGATACGGTTGGCTACTGGCAAGAAACCATAGCAAGTCAAGGACTTGGTTGCTGCTGATGAATATGTCAGCATAGTACTTTCATGGAAAGATGAGTCGAGGCTATATTGCACATTCAAGTACCTCCAGAAAGTCTGAAACTTGGGTATACATTTAGACACCTCTTCGTTATGATAACTCGTTTAACATACTCAAGTGAGTTTTAAATGGAGTCTTCACATTATGTTGGTTACGGGTCGGTTAACCAAGACGGTTGTACAGGGACAACAATGTGGAAAATCAAGATGTTATTCTTGATCTCATTGAACCTCCCAATGAACTGGGTTTCGATTCAACAAACCGTTGGATCCATGAGGGCTGCCACGGTGGAAAACATTAGTGTTCTTATGAAGATACCACCACTTGTGTTTTCGAGGACGAAAACTCTTCCAAAGGGGGGAGTAATGTCAGGACACGGGTCCTACGGGCAGGGCCCTACCCTAAAGGGGGGTCACGGACCCCGGCCACGGGCCAGCTAGCAGTGTGGATAGGGGATCCTAGGGCTAAGAGCCTATAAGTATGGGCGGTTGGGTGGAGGATCCAGGTCTCTAGCTCCTAGGGTTCTTACATGTAGTTTTTATTTCTTGTAGACCTATGATGTCAACCGGATAGTTGTTAATCCATGATTTGATCTTCTTGTCTTTATTAGGGTATGACAACCCTTTTATATTCCAAGAGAGCACCTTCATTTGTTACTTCTTTGATCTTTGCGGTTTTTGATCGGAGCCCTATGTGAGGGCTCTGTTATACTGAATTGTGACTCCTCTTGTTATCCTTGTGGATCTCCATGGGTGAAGGGCCTACGTCGGGGCTCCATCGGGCTAGGGACAATGTTCTCCTTATTGTGCTCGTTGTTGTTGGAGACTTTGTTCAGATTGATGGCAGTAGCTCTATCTGCCTTGTTAACCTAGTCTTCCAGTCGGGATTCTGTGTCGTCATCCTCCTCAAAGCCCTGCCCAATAGAATCGGCCACCTCCGAGTTTTCTCATTCACGGAGTGAAGCTAGCAATGCATACATGTTGGAGGATCTAGTTCTGAATCTCTCATTTGTCTGATTTTCAGCAAGGGGCAAATACACCCTGGTGGCCTAAGGGGGGATAGCTGACGAGGGAGCCTAGTTTTTGCGATCACTCTTCTCAGTGATGGTTGGGGTCTGAACTGGTTTTGGGTTTTTGATAGTGCAGTCACAAACAAAGTGCCCCTTAGTTCCACATTGGAAACAAGCATTTGGTAGGTATTTGTAGCTCAAGGGCTGTTCAAAACATTCCCCATCATCTAGCACAATCACCATCGCCTATGGGAGGTCCTCTGAGATATCCATCTCTATTAAGTCTTGTGGGTGCCAGGAAGGGATGTAGTCCCCTCGTGGGCGGCCTCCTAGGACCTTGCTGAGCTGACAGCCAATTACCTACAGGTGGTTGTGAAAGTGCAGTGGCAAATTAGGGAATTCTACCCATACAAGGAAATGCAAGAGAGAATCTCTCTCAACATTGTACTCCTTGTGCCATTTGAGTAGGCACAGAGGAAACGTTCGCAGTAGCCATTGCCCTGTACTGAGAATCCTAAAGGCCACATCTGCATTCTTGAACACAAGATGTATTGATTCTTGGGCAGGGCCTGTATAATCTCTACTTCTGCCCCAATAGAACCCCATTGATTCCTAATCCATTCTCTCAGAACTTCAGCTGGGGGATGCGGGCCAGCTAACAACCCTATCAGAGCTCGGTTTTCTTAATCAATTTGGGTTTTTCGAACTTGAACAGAGGGCAGTATGACCAGAGGCTTATCGTTTGGAGTTTTACCAGGGCCTCTTGCAACAGTGCCTCCACTTCCTCCTGGTTGAGGCTCAAAGGCAGCATTATGGGCGGTTGTAGCGGCAAAGCCTTCAGTAGGCCCATGATATACCCCTGCTGGTGGGTTGGCAGAGGATGGCTATGTGAAGAATCCGGCATCCTGGCGAGCTTGTCTTGCTGCTTTGAACTTGCTTATGTTGTCATGCAGGAGTTGGTTGCCTTTGCAGGGGAATGCTACAGTAGGGCTAAAGTGGGTAAAACTTGCTAGTGGAATCCATTTACTCCATCTGCGTGGACGATCGAGGAGTTGTTATGGACTAATGAGTGATGGGGCAACCCGCTTGACGCCCAAATGTTGGGGGATCTTATGTCAGCAGAGCTAGAGTGGGTGAGATGACCTGAGAGGTCATCTCACCAAGGGCAGGGAGGGGACGAGAAGACAACTCAGAGAGGCTAGGGCAGTCACGCCATCGCTAGGGAGAGCTTGCACAGAAACTATTAACATGTTGATCAACTTGTATAAATTTATAGCTACCTTCTACCATGCATGGAACTTACTCAATATGGGTAATTGTAGACATGTTGTCAACCTTGTATAAATTTATAGCTATTAAATAGACTATTATTTATGGAACGTGTTTACAAGCTTTATCACTGTCCTTTTTTCTTACCAAACTTTAGAAGCTCTTCTATGAAAAACCTCATAGAATACTTAAAGATTCTTGAACAAATTATGTTTTATTGTTTGTATAAGTGAAATGATAAAAATAACATCTAAACACAAAAAATCATTATTCATCGCATTGTTGGAATTAGAATTGCAAGAAAACACACATAACTTTGAGAAGACGAAGGAAGCTCAAGGCACACAATAGAGAGTGTATTACTTAGTGTGCAATGGAAAGATAAGATAGCCCTAGAGTGATGGGCGTATATGCAATGCACGGGAAAAAAAACCTCTTAGTGAGGGAAAAATGCCCCAACAGTCCTAAGTGTGTTCACACACATCACTACCACATGTTTATGGTAACAAATCCCCTCTGGGCGTGATGCAGTTGAACGAGAGCTGACACATAAAGTATAGGGATGTAACATAATAAGGCTAATAACATTGATTGTAGCGGAATTAAAGTGACAGTAGTAGTGAGCGTTTCCATGAGAGAATTCTTAATGAACATAGGGAGAGTACTTGATTGAAGATAGCAAGATAAACATTATACCTAGTTAGCTTGGCATGAACAATACTTGCAAAATAGAGAGAGAATTAAAAAAATTGACAAGAATTGAGGACCAAATTTACTTGAAGCCGGTCTCCCTTCCAAAAGAATTTTGTATTATAGGTTCTCCCATAAAGAGAGACTTGGTACAATACATTCTTTGTGTTCCTTGAGACCTTGTTGATGCCATGAAGATGGTAATATTCATGCACCAATATTATGCCCGTAATTAACTTGCAATAAACATGAACGTGTCCCCGGCCTCAATTGTTACCATATACATGTGGTAGTGATGTGTGTGAACACACTAGGACCGCTGGGGCATTTTTTCCCTCTTTAGGAGGTTTTTCCCCCCGAGCATTGTATATACGCCCATCACTCTAGGGCTATCTATCTTTCCATTGCACACTAAGTAACATACACTCTATTGTGTGCCTTGAGCTTCCTTCGTCTTCTCCAAGCTGTGTGTGTTTCTCTCCAACCCTAATTCCAACAATTGGTATCAGAGCAGGTTGCGTCCTCCCGGGCTTAGTCGCCAGTTGCTCCAGTACACGCCTGCTCACTTTCTCTGATTTTAGTGAGCGTTCACAAGTCGACAAATATTTTGGGTAAGCTTGTAGAGCCAAGTCTGCTCAGATTTCTGATTCGGGCTCATTTCGGCCTCCATTTCCACTACAAGCAGTACTGCAAAGGCTATTTCGTCATTTTGTGCAGAATTTCTGTCAGTGCAGTTTTCTGCATAATAGGTGCCTTACAGTCTTCTACGGTTTGTGCTATATAGCACGTGTTGTTCTCGCTCCGTTTCTCCTATTTTCGGGCAGTTTTCACATCAGGTGCAACATTTACCATGTATGACAACAACAACACAAATATGTTCAAGATGTTTGCTGCCGAGGACAGGTTGGATGGGGACAATTACCCTTTGTGGGCTTATATGATGCAACACGTTCTTGTGTCAAAGGGCGTCTGGAATATTGTGTAGGGCATTGATGTATGTCCTGGTTCTGAGGATGTAGACGATGTTGAGGATGTTGCAGGTCTTGCTGCAAGGATTGCTGCTGTTAGAGTTGTTTTGCCTACGGCAGAACAAGCTCATTGGGATGTTAAGGATGCGCAAGCTCATGCATTGATTGCGTTGTCTGTGAAGCGCACCATTGTTCCTCACATCCGTTCATCAAAATTTGCAAAACAGGCTTGGGATATTTTGGCTAGTCTTTATGCAAGTTGCAATGAGGCTAAAATTGCTTTGCTGTGTAAAGAGCTGGAGTCAAAGATTATGCATGAGGAAGATGATATGGACACTTTCCTTGCTAGTGTCAAGGATATCAATGAGCAACTTATTTCTGCAGGAGAAGTCATTTCAGACAGTTTCCTTGTGCAGATTGTTCTTGATGCCTTACCAGATTCCTACCAGACTTTTGCTAGAATTTGGAGACTGATGACCCAAGGAAATCCTGAAGTTGTCAAGTTTGATGCATTATGCACATTGTTGTTGCAAGAGTCACTTTCTAGAAAAAACAGGAATAGACAACGTGCAGTTGAACAGGGTTTTATTGCTTCTCAAAGAAAGGGTGGTAACAATAATGCAGCCACTTCTTATGGTTCTACTACGAGTGGCAAAAATTCTGTTCCTAATGCTTCTGCTGGCAACAATTCGTCTGGAAATTCTGGTGATAAGGGCAAAAAGAAGATGCGTTGCCATTATTGTAAAGCTAATGATCACTTGATCAAGTCGTGTCCTAAGTTGAAGGCCAAAGAGGCTAAGAAGAAAGAGGGTGGTTCCACTGCAAATGCTGGTTCCACTACAAATGCAGCCATTGTTGAGTCTTCTGTGAAAGGAGACTGTGTTGCTGATGTTGATGCAGAATGGGCTTTTAGCGCAGAGTGCACTTACAATCGTGCTGTCCATGATGCATGCTTGTCAGTTGTTGCAGATTCACATGTGCGGTATTTCGACAGTGGTGCTACAAAGCACATTACCTCACATCGTGAATTGTTTACCTCTCTCGAGTCTGTCCCTCATGGGAATTCCGTCACTTGTGCCAACAATGCCTCTTATCCAGTTCAGGGAGTTGGAAAGATTGTGCTCACTGCTGCTAATGGCAGCTCCTTCACACTTGTTGATGCACTTTATGTACCTGGGATCAAGAAGAATCTCTTGTCTGTATCCGCACTTGCTAGACTTGGACTTGTAGTCAAATTTGTGGATGACAGATGTACAATTCATGATCTCAATTTTGGTGATGAAATTGTTGCATCTGGCCTTTTGTGCCGTGGGCTGTATAAGCTCACTTTGTATGACAAGTGTGAACAAAATTTTGCAAATGCTGTTGTAGATTCAAGGGCTATTTCAGATGCAAAACTTTGGCATGCACGTTTTGGTCATCTGAATTTTGCCAGTTTGGTACGTTTGCAGAAATCTGATATGGTTGCTTCTTTGCCGCCTCTTGAAGCACCTGTCAAACATGTTTGTGAAGGTTGTATTTTGGGTAAGATGCAACGTTCTAGGTTTCCAAAGGATGGTTCAGTTCAGGCCACATGCAGGTTGCAGCTTGTGCATAGTGATGTTTGTGGGCCCATGCAAACTCCGTCCTTGGGCAATTACCTGTACTTCGTGACTTTCATTGATGATTACTCCAGGCATGCATGGGTATTTTCGCTTAAAGCGAAGTCCGAAGTTTTTATGTGCTTCAAACAGTTTTTGGCTATGGCTAAAAATGTCTCGAAATGTACTATGGGCACCCTCTGTTCCGATCGAAGGGGGGAGTATATGTCTCATGAATTTAATGCATTTCTAACTAATCGTGGGATAAAACACCAATGTACAGTGCCTTATACACCTCAGCAAAATGGTGTTGCTGAGAGGAAAAACAGGTCACTGACGGAAATGGCACGATGTATGGTCAAAAGTCAAGCTTTGCTGCATTCTTTTTGGCTTGATGCCATCATGTGTGCCACTTATGTACTTAATAGGTGTCCTACGAAAGCTTTGCAGTCTATTAATCCATATGAAGCATGGCATGATAGAAAGCCTTCTATTGAGCACATGCGTGTTTTTGGCTGTTTGGCATATGCTTTGTTGCCACAAACACAACACATAATATTGGATGATAAGGCTGTCAAATGTATTTTTGTTGGTTATAGTGCTGAAAGCAAAAGTTACAGGTTGTATCATCCGTAAAAAAATCGTATTCTGGTTTCACGGGATGTAGTGTTTGTGGAAGATTCTGTTCAGCCCTTGCTGTCATGTACTAGAGACAATAATGTAAGCTTACAGGACATTTATGACACTTTGTTGCCTCTTTTCAGTGGTGGAAATATGAATGTAAGTTCCAATGAGGCAAATGTGCAGCCTATGGGGGTTTCTGAGAATGTTACAAATCAGCCTATTACAGGTGCAGATGTACATGATGTACTTGATGAGGAAAGGGCTGAAAATGAGCAGGCTAGAGGTATGCCAAAATGGCTGGTGCACACTTTGCGTGACAGTAAATTGGATGCACCTTTGTCTAGTCGTACTTGTTCAGGCTCTCTCCATGCATCTTATGCAGCAAATTGTTATGCTTTGGCTGTGTCTAGCTTACATGATGTTGAGGAGCCTCTGTCTTTTGATGAAGCACAGAATTCAAAAAATTGGATGGTTGCCATGCAATCAGAATATGATGCACTTACAGAAAATGACACATGGACTTTATGCGATTTGCCTCCTGGCAAAAAGGCCATTGGTACGAGTGGGTTTACAAGTTGAAACGCAAGCCAGATGGTGAGATCGATCGCCATAAGGCTCAACTTGTTACAAAGGGTTATGCACAACAAAAAGGCATTGATTATGAAGAGACTTTTGCTCCCACTTGTCGTATGACTACTGTGCGTTTTCTATGTGCATTGGCAGCTCATTTTGGTTGGGATGTACATCAATCAGACATTGTTACTGCTTTCTTGAATGGTGACATATTTGAGGAAGTTTATGTAACGCAGCCTCGCGGTTTTGTCATAAAAGGACAAGAGGACAAAGTGTGCAGATGTAAGAAGGATTTGTATGGGTTGAAGCAATCTCCTCGTGCTTGGTATGAGAAAGCTGACACTCATTTGGTTAAACGAGGCTTTCGTAACATTCCAATAGAAAGCACATTGTATGTAAAGCGTGAGGATGATGTACTTCTCATTGTGGTTCTTTATGTCGATGATTTGCTGATCATTGGACCAAATGAGAGACATATTGCTGAATTTAAGGCAGATTTGAATGCTACTTTCAAGATGAAAGATTTGGGGCTGTTGCATCATTACTTGGGTATACAGTTTGAGCATTGTGATGGTGGTATTGCCTTGTGTCAGAAAAGTTACATAGAGACATTGCTATGTAAGTTTGGAGTTGAGGAATGCAAACCTATTGCCACTCCCATGGAAACAGGTTTGAAGTTGAGTCTACATGATGCTGGCGATCCTGCTGATGTCACTCTTTACCAAACTGTTGTTGGCTGCCTCATTTATGTATGCAACACGAGGCCAGATATTCAGTTTGCAGTCTCACAGGTCAGCAGATTTATGCATAGCCCAGGGTCTAAGCATTGGCAGGCTGTCAAGAGGATTTTCCACTACCTTAGTGGCACTTTACATCGTGGCTTGTTTTATCCCAAGGGGGGATCATTGCCGCCAGACTTACATGCTTTTTCGAACTCAGATTGGGCTGGTTGTTTTGACACGCGAGTGTCCACAAGCGGTTTTTGTTTCATGCTTGGCAGTTCATGTATATCATGGTTGAGCAAGAAGCAACCTACTGTGGCCACTTCGAGTTGTGAGGTTGAGTACAGGGCAGTCTTCATAGCTACGGTTGAGTGTGTATGGCTCAGACGCCTTATGGCTGATTTGGGTGTTGGACAGGACATTGCCAACACTATCGACACTGACAGTCATAGCGCATTGGCAGTTGCGAGGAACCCAGTTTTTCATGCTTGCACAAAGCACATTGAGGTGCATTACCACTATGTCAGGGAGAGGCTCTCAGCAGGAGAGATCAACTTGGCTTATGTGCCAACACATGACAACCTTGCAGATCTTTTCACAAAGGCATTGTCTCGTGAGACGCTTGAAGCTTTCCGCAAAGCTTTGGGCTTACTCCCCTTTGTGGACCGATCATGTCCTTAGGGCATGGCACTTCCCTTTACTCATGTGCCAGCTCTCATTCACCGCAACACTCCAGGGGGATTTGTTACCATATACATGTGGTAGTGATGTGTGTGAACACACTAGGACTACCGGGGCATTTTTTCCCTCTTTAAGAGGTTTTTTCCCCCGAGCATTGTATATACGCCCATCACTCTAGGGCTATCTATCTTTCCATTGCACACTAAGTAACATACACTTTATTGTGTGCCTTGAGCTTCCTTCGTCTTCTCCAAGCTGTGTGTGTTTCTCTGCAACGCTAATTCCAACATCAACCCAAGACCTCAAACACCTTCAAAGGTGAAAAGAGCTAGCAAGGAGCGAGGGAAGGGAAGGGAAGAAGATAAATTTTTACAAGAAATAAGTAGTTTCCTCACATATCATTACTCTTAGAGCATAGCATAGCATAGTAATGGAGATGAAGCAGATGATAAGCATTGCTTTGAAGCTTGACTCTTGGTTGGATTTGCATTCCATAGCCAAGAGGTGTTGGTGTAGGCTCTCTACTTCTCAAGCTTGGAGAAGGAGATGGAGTTCTTGCTCCACACGTGAGAGAATGTGTGAGTGTGTGTGGGTGTATGCCCAAAAAGGAGGCCCCATCTTGCTTTGGTCGACTCCTCTCTCCCTTAGCACTAGCTTTCACCCTATTGGCCATGCCAAGGTCTAGCCAATCATAGGCTTTGGTCATAACTAACAATAGAGGTAGCATTTGGACAAGTGACCTCCTTTTCCCTTTTGAGAGAGAGCTTAATTAATTATTTAATTGAATCTAAATTATCATTGGACCTCCATAAAGGCCATCCAATAGGATTCAAGCACAATAGGATCCAATAGGATGCTAGAGGCTTGACATGTGTCCTTTATACCTGTTGTGGAAGGGTGACTCTTGAGAGTGTGGGTGTTCTCTCTCATCCCCTACCTTTAGAGCTTGCCCCCTCCTTTGTAGGCATCATGTTTTACTTGAACACCTCAAGCATCTTAGTCACTAAGAACCTCAAGCACATACCTAGCTTGCCTAAGGTCTAAAGTACCTAAAGGTCCTAGGTCTAAGGACTTTTAGCACTAACCTTTGCAGGTCTTTAAGGAAGCTAACCCTAAGGTCTTTTCGCTCCATTATCTACACATTATTAAAGCTAGTAGACCATCTCCTTTTGGCCCAGTGCTGAGGTAGGTTTAACAACACATATATGTGTTCTAGCTCTTGTTCCCCTTTTATCTTCCCATATGGAATGATCAGTTTAATAAGAGAAAATCATTTAATAAAGTTAGATATTAGATTTTATGACATTACCTCTCTCTTGAAATCATAGTCGTCCTCGACTATGAAGTAGAGAAGGTAAAGCCCTAGTCATTAGTCTATGTTTTTTAGCGGGTAGAGGATTCATTTTCACACTACGACATCATTCCAAAATGGATGACCAATCCATTTGGTGCTTGAGAGACGCAATTACCGCAAGCATGTCTGCTCTTTAGTCCATATCATACTCCCAGAGTAGAGTGGCAAATTCTACTTGGTGTTTGGAAGACGTCGTCATCACAAACATGACTCTAAGCATGCATACTACTTAAATTTGTGCACAATAAAAAGAGAACTAGTTTTATAAGACAAAAACATTGTTTATTTAAAAGGCATTTACATTTGCTTACTCTAGTGTAGCATTGTAAGCATTGACAAGGTTCATATTATCCTTAAGCTGTGTTACTTGCATCCATCTAGCATCTTTAAAACGATCATGTTTGAATTTAATAAGATACCATCGAATAATCTTACCATGTCTTTGTACCTTTTCTTCATGTCGAAGGATGGATTCAGGTTGGAGCACCTCTTCTTGATCTTGAATCTCTGGAAGGTCCTTAATTATTGGTTCTCTTGGTGGCTCTCCTTTGTAAGGCTCAAGTAGTCTCACATGAAAAGCATTGTGTATGAGCCAATGAGGGGGCAACTTTAGTTGATAGGACATCTCATTGATTGTTTTAAGGATTTGAAAAGGACCATAGTATCTTTTTTGCTAGCTTAGCATAATACTTTTGGTGGCCCGTAGGATTTTTGCTCGTAGTTTGCCTTAGACGAGCCTTGGGGAATTTTAGCAAGACCCAATCATTTTACTTAAAGGCTAAGGCTCTTTGATGCTTGTCAGCAACAACATTTTGTCTTTGTTGTGGGATGGATATAACCTCTTTATTCTTTTGAAAAGATTCTTGCAAATCTTGGCTATATCAGCAGTGAAGATCTTCCCATGTATTTTAAGTAGCAAGGGACTTTTAGATCTTCCCTCTATGACCTTGAAAGGTGCCTTTCCGATAGAAGTATGTACAATGTTGTTGTATGCATACTCTACAAGGGGTAGGTACTTCTCCCATTGTGAGTGTTGATCTACTTTTGTAACATAGGTTTTTAGTAGATCTAGAATGGTAAGGTTTGCTATTTCACTCTGGCCATCCATTTGTGGGTGATAGGCTGAGGAAAAATTTAATCTTGTACCTAGATTGTCAAAGAGACCCTTCCAAAAATTAATGGTCATTCTAGGATCTCTATCTGACACTATGGATATTGGTAAGCCATGGTACTTGAAAATTTGAGATATGAAGAGAGTTGCCATTGATGTGCCTTAATAGTCTTTTTGATAGGTATAAAATGTGCTTGTTTGCTAAACCTATTTACTATTGTCCATATTCCTATATTTCCATGGATAGACTTGGGCAATCCAAAGATAAAATCCATGGATATGCTCTCCCATAGTGAATTAGGAATTGGCAATGGTTGAAGCAATCCAAGCTGCTTCCCTCTATCATACTTTGTCTTTTTACACACTACATATTTTGAAACATACTCTTGTATGTGTACTTTCATAGTGGGCCAATAGCAGTAGGTCTCTACTCCCCAAAGAGTAGGTTGAATCCTTCTATGACTTGCATAAGGAGTAGCATGGGATTCATACATTACTTTTTCACAAAGTGAGTTAGTAACACATAGCCTATTGCCATAGAGGAGGTAACCATCCTGCAAGGCGAATGGTTCCTCTTTCTTCCCTAAGGCAAGGGCTGAAATGACATCCTTGAAATCGGGGTCGGTAGCATACTCATCTATCATGAAAGATAGATCATTGTGAGTTGTTATGGACACCGCATTTGCCCTTGGTCATCGTGATAATGAATAGGCCACTTGATTGTGCTTGCCAGCAATGTGAGCAATATGAAAGTTAAATTGCAAAAGAAAATTTGCCCACCTCATTTGTTTGTCGAAGAGCTTGGTTTGCGTCATGAAGTACTTAAGACTTTGGTGATCCGTTCGTAGGATGAATGGAGTCTCCAAAAGATAATGCTTCCATGTGTCAAGGGCATGTAGAACAGCTAGTAGCTCCTTTTTGTATATGCCCAACACTCACTCGTCGAAATTGAGTCTTCGACTCTCGTATGCTATGGCATGCCCTTCTTGAAGCAAGACTGCTCCAAGGCAATCTCCACAAGCATCACATTGGACCTCAAATGGTTTTGACAGATCCGGTAGTGTAAGCATATGTTGAGAGGTAAGCTTCTCTTTAAACTTCTCAAAATCATTTTTCTCTTTGCAATCTATGTATAGTTAACATTCTTTTTTGTTAAGTCATGTAATGGTTCTGCTATTTGCGAGAATTTTTCTATGAAGCATCTATAGTATGCACACATACCAATAAAGCTCCGTAGCTCATGTAGATTCCTTGGATTAGGCCATCCTTTTATTACCTCTAGCTTGGTTGGATCCCATGCGGATGCCATTTTGAGAGATAATATGGCCCAGATATTGAATCTCTTGCAAGAAAAATTCACTCTTCTTTTGACAAGATATTCATAAAGACCAACATTGTGTGAAAAGTGGTCTTTACAATATCTTCATTGACTATCCTTATTTGAAGATAGCCATTTTTAAGGTTAATCCTACTTGAAGTAGGTAGACCCTTGTAACTTGTCAAACAAATCTTCTACCCGCGGCACAAGAAATCTGTCTTTGATAGTGATCCTATTTAGTGTCATGTAGTCAACACACAAGTGATAGGTAGCGTCTTTGTTTTGTACGAGAAGGACCGGTGAACAAAAAGGACAGTAGCTAGGCCTCACCATCCCTTTCTCAACGAGTTCGTGTATTTGCCTCATGATCTCCTCTTGTTGAGCTTGTGAAACTTGATAGGGAGGGTTATTGGGCGGTGAGCTCCCAGGTAGAAGCTCTATTGTATGGTCAACATCCCCTCATTTTGGAGTAACTCTCCAGGGATGTCATCGATAAAAACATGTTAGAATCTATTTAGGAACTTAGACAACTCTAATTCCTCTTGATTCCTACCACTTTGATTTAGTAAAACGTTAGGATAATTTATGGACTCTCTAATACACATGTGGAAATTGAGCTTTTCATTGACTCATCAAAAGCAAGAATATTTTCAAGGGGTATAGTACGACCCAAATCATTAGCATCTATGTACATGTTCTTTTCCTTGTAGTTGAAATAAATTCTTCTTTCAAGGAAATTCATATTGGTAGCCATGCGGTTGAACCATGGTGCCCCTAAGATAACATCCTCATGTTGGAGAGGGGAGATGAAAAAGTCCTCTTTGTCGATGTAGCTTTGGACATGAACCCTCAATTTCCCAATCAAGGGAGTAACAGAGGTGTCTTGTCCCTTGAAAATCCCCATCAACAGTCACAGTGTCTCCCATCTCAAAAGCTTGTATGCCTAACTTAGTGGCCAACTCCATTGATACGAAGTTGTGAGTAGAGCCAGGGTCGAAAAGGATAAAGGCATCATGCTTCCTTATCTTTTCCCAAGCTAAGATTTGAATTGAGTCTTCATGCATTCCAAACTTTTTTGCTAGTCTCGTCATCTAAGGACTCAATTTAAGCATAGGAAAGGGATGATCCTTTGCAATGAGTATCTTCTTTTGGAGCTTCAACCATAAAAGCCCTAGGTGGCTCATTGTGTGCATTTCGTTTAGGGCAGGTGCGATTGCCATGTCCCTGCTCCCCGCACTTGAAACAACTCTTACTCTTCAAGAGAGAGTTTATTCTTACCTTTGTAAACTTCTTTCTCCTTGGTTTTGATGTTATTGTTGCTAGAGTTGCCTTGGGAAGAGTTTTGAGCCTTGTTCTTTCCTCTAGGCTCATTTCGGTCTCTAGTTTCCATGGGCTTAGAATTCCTCCTAGCCCCCTTATTAGAAATTAATTTGTGAAGCGACCATAGTATGGTGGATGACATTAGTGATGGTCATAGGCCTTTGAGAGTTGACATACTCAGCATGTATTCAGGTAGACCATCACAAAATTGTTATTTTTATTCTCCAAAGTCTATCTTTTGGTAGACCGTAGCTTTGAGATGTAAATCCCAAACTTGCCCACATACTTGTGGATAGACTCATTGGGAGATAGCTTCAAGCTTCACCATTCGGTGAGAACTTTGTCTTTGGCATTGCTTGCAAAGAAATTGCTTCATTAGGGAAACTCTTAGAGTTTTCCATGTCTTTGGACCTTCACCATTACTGTGCACCATTGTCTGGCAAACTTTTGGAAATGCATAGCTACATGTCATAGCTTAGAGGACTCCGTGAAGCCCACATATCCAAAGGCCGCATCGAATTGCTAGATAAAGGCCAAGACTTTGTCTGTGGCACCAAAAGTGCCATCATAGGTGAGAAAAGAGATGTTCTTTCCTCCTTCTTTGAACTTCTTGAGCTTGTAGGACCTTTCCAAGTAGCATAGGACTTTCGATGTCCTCTCCTCTTGAACACATTAGGAGATAAGCCAATGCTTTCATCGGAAGACGATGAAGACGGAGAAGAGGATGACCTCTTTCTCTCCTTTTTCTTCTTTTGATTCCTCTCTTCCTTTTTGGAATTATGAGGAGAAGGACTATATGTTGACTTTTTTCTCTTGGGAGTGGATGGGTCCGTCGTCTTCGCAGAGCCACATCTTCCAAAGGGTTTGGAAATTCACTTCTTTCTCTTTTGCATGATTCCTCCTCTTCTCTCACTGGAGAGAGTCTTCTTTTGGGAGTCTCAACAAGAGGCCTCCTAAGCTCTCTCTCTTCTTGGGGAGTTTGGAGAATCCCATGGGTGCTAAGTTGTTGGGTAACTTCGACTTGTAAGGTGGGGTTGCCAATGGCTTGTTGCAATGTAGTGACAAGATAGTTCACAAACATGGGGGCATCATTAGTAGCACCTTCATGTGCAAAATTCAATTCGTCAATATTCATTCTACTATCTTTATTAATGTCAGCCACGATATCTAAATTTATGTATATGCTACTTTGTTCTTTGGCGGCCTCAAAACCTTAGTTGCTACTCTTCTTAAGTTTTGAAAATTAGCTCTCAAGCAACCACACACATGGTTTAGAGACTGTTAATTGCAAAGAGTAGTGGAGAGGGTCTAACAATGCTCAGTTGATATGGTTCCTGTTGAGCTTGCTAGTAGCTCAATAATGGTTAAGCCAAAGGCAAGCCCCGAAATACTCCATTATTAAGTCTATATTCTCAATGGTGTACCTCAAACTTTGTTCATTCCAACTGGGATAATAAATCCCTATCCCACTTACCCTCTTGCAATGAACAACTCCAACCTTTCATGGATGACTTAAGGACCTCTCTTCTTAAGCAAGAAAAGAGAAACCAATAGATCTGATATCAATGTAATGGAATAAGGCTAATAACATTGATTGTAGCGGAATTAAAGTGACAGTAGTAAGCATTTCCTTAAGAGAATTCTTAATGAAATATAGAGAGTACTTGATTGAAGATAGCAAAATAAACATTATACCTAGTTAGCTTGGCATGAATAATACTTGCAAAAGAGAGAGAGAATTGAATAAATTGACAACAATTGAGGACCCGATTTACTTGCAATAGGCCCCCCCTCCTAAAGGCTTTTGTATTATAGGTTCTCCCATAAAGAGAGACTTGGTACAACACATTCTTTGTGTTCCTTGAGACCTTGTTGATGCCATGACAATGGTAAGCTTCAAAGGTGAAGAGAGCTAGTAGAGAGTGAGGAAAGGGAAGAGAAGAAGATGTATTTTTATGAGAAAGAAGTAGTCTCCTCACATATCATTACTCTTAGAGCATAGCGTAGCATAGTCTTGTGTTGAGGTAGGTCTAACAACACATATCTATGTTCTAGCTCTTATTCCCCTTTTATCTTCCCATATTAAATGATCAATTTAACATGAGAAAATCATTTGGTAAAGTTAGATATTAGATTTTATGACAAGGGAAGTGCCATGCCCGGAGGACATGATGAGTCCACAAAGAGAAGTAAGCCCAAAGATTTGCGGAAAGCTTCAAACTTCCCATGAGACAATGCCTTTGTGAAAAGGTCTACGAGGTTGTCTTGTGTTGGCACATAAGCCAAGTTGATCTCTCCTGTTGAGAATCTCTCCCTGAGATAGTGGTAATGCACCTCAATGTGCTTTGTGCGAGCATGAGAAATTGGGTTCCTCGCAACTGGCAATGTGCTCTCACGGTCACTGTAGATGATGTTTGCAGTGTCCTGTCCAACACCCAAATCAGTAGTAAGGTGTCTGAGCGATATACTCTCAACCGTATAGCTGTGAAGACTGCCTTGTACTCAGCGTCACAACTGGAAGTGGCCACAATAGTTTTCTTCTTGCTCAACCATGATATGTTTTGTTTTAGGAGTCGGGTAGGGCACTCCCGCTCACTCTCCTCATACACCAGAAAAGTGCACAAGGAGAACGACCAAGACTATGCACCCAGAATCCTAAAGCAGACGCTTTTGTCACTAGTTTCCTATGGACTGTGAGAGGCCAGAATTATCTACACTCTTAGAGCCATGACCCATGCCCTTAAGAGACCCATTTTGCTAACTTGATATGGGCGTGACAATGACCAAGTACCTCTGTTCAGAGGCCCAGGTACTACGGGACTTGCTTCGGTCTTCCCTTTGGAGTTGCCTCCTCCAGGTAACTTATCTCTCACCTCACTAAATTGCCTTTGTAACTCAACGGTTTTCCCCTACGAAATGCCATACCCGCTTGGAAGGGCGTCGTCTCACAAATCATGATATGCATTTGCTATTGAGCGCATGAAACAGATACCACTCGTGGACACTCACATGTCAAAACAACCAGTTCAATATGAGTCCCAAAAAGTATGTAAATATGGCAGCAATGATCCCCCCTTGGGATAAAACAACCCAAGATGTAAAGTGCCACTCAAGTAGAAAAAGTTCCTCTTCACAGCCTGCCGATGCTTAGACCTTGGGCTATGCATAAATCTGCTGACTTGTGAGACTACAAACTGAATCTAGCCCTGTGTTGCATACATAAATAAGGCATCCAATAGTAGTTTGGTAAAGAGTTCCATTGGCAGGATCACCAGCATCATGAAGACTCAATTTCAAACCTGTTTCCCTGGGAGTGGTAATATGTTAGCAATCCTCAAGTGCAAGCTTACATAGCAATGTATGTATGTAGCTTGTCTGGCACAAGGAAATATTACCATCACACTGCTTAAATTGTATGCCCAAGTAATGATGCAACAACCCCAAATCTTCCATCTTGAAAGTAGCATTCAAATCAGCCTTAGATTCAATAATATGTGCCTCACTCAGATCAGTGATCAACAAATCATCCACATATAGAACAACGATGAGAAGTAAATCACCCTCATGCTTTACATACAAAGTGATTTTGGTTGGACTGTTACAAAATTCTCCTTTGACCAAATGAGTGTCAACTTTCTCATACCAAGCACAAGAAGATTGCTTCAACCCATACAAAGCTTTTTTATATTTGCATGCTTTATTCTCTTGACCTTTCTAGACAAAACTGTGAGGATGTGTTACATAAACTTTCCTCAAGTATGTCACCATTCAAGAAAGTAGTAACAATGTCTAATTGATGTACATCCCAACCAAAATGAGCTACCAATGCACATAGAAAACACACAGTAGTCATATGACAAGTGGGAGCAAAAGTCTCTTCATAATCTAAGCCTTTCTGCTGTGCATAGCCTCTTGCAACAAGTTGAGCCTTATAGCGATCAATTTCACCATCCGGCTTATGCTTCAACTGGTAAACCGACTTTGTACCAATGGACTTTTTGCCAGGTGGCAAATCACATAAAGTCCATGTGTCATTTTCTATAAGTGCATCATATTCTGATTGCATGGGAGCCATCCAATTTTTAGAATTTTGTGCTTCATTAAAAGATAGAGGCTCTTCAACATCACATGAATGGGAAACAACCAAAGCATAGCAATCTGATGCATAAGATGCATGGCAAGAAGCAAACGAGTATGACTAGATATAGGTGCATCCAATTATTTCACGCAAAGTATGCAGCAACCATTTTGGCATACCTCTAGCGTGCTCATTCTCAGCCCTTTCCTCATCAAGTAAACCATGTACATCTACATCAAAAATCGACTGATCTGTAACATTTTCAAAAACCGCCATAGGCTATACATTTGCCTCATTGGAATTTACATTTGAACTTTCACCATTGAAAAGAGGCAATAAATTGTCATAAATGTCCTGTGAGCTTACGTTATTGTCTTTATTACATGACAAAAGGGCTGCATAGAATCTTCCACAAACACATCTCGTGAAACGAAGATACACTATGTTTGTGAATGGTACAACTTGTAACCTTTTCAACACTATAATCAACAAAAATGCAATTGAGAGTCTTATCATCCAATTTTTTATGTTGCGTTTGTGGCACCAAAGCATAAGCCAAACACCAAAAAATGCGCATGTGACCAATAGATGGCTTTCTATGATGCCATGCTTCATATGGAGTCATAGATTGCAAAGATTTCATAGGACACATGTTGAGTACATAAGTGGCACACATGATGGCCTCAAGCCAAAACAAATGTGGCAAAGCTTGACTCTTGACCATACATCTTTCCATCTACTCTTCTTGCTTTTAGCAACACCATTTTACTGAGGCGTATACGGCACAACACACTGGTATTTTATCTCACGACTAACCAAAAATGCATTAAATTCATGAGACATATACTCCCCCCCTTGAATGGAACGAAGGGTGCTAGTAGTACGTTTAGTGAAATTTTCAGCCATAGCCAGAAATTGCTTGAAGCACATAAACACTTCAAACTTCACCTTAAGTGGATACACCCATGCATGCATGGAGCAATCATCAATGAAAGTCATGAAGTAAAGGTAGTTGCACAAGGACGGAGTTTGCATGGGTCCACAAACATCACTATGCACAAGCTACAACCTACATGTAGCCCTAACTAAACCATCCTTTGGAAACTTCGAACGCTGCATCTTACCCAAAATACAACTTTCACAAACATGCTTAATAGGTGCTTTAAGAGGCCGCAAAGAAGCAACCATATCAAATTTTTACAAACGTAGCAAATTGGCAAAATTCAGATGCCCAAAATGCGCATACCAAAGTTTTGCATCTGAAATATTTAGAATCCACAACTACATTTGTAAAATTCTACCCACACTTGTCATACAAAGTGAGCTTATACAAACCACGACATAAAATGCCTGATGCAACAATCCCATCATCAAAAATGAGATCATAAACTGTACATCTGTCATCACAAATTTCACAACAAGACTAAGTCTAGCAAGTGCATATACAAACAAAAGGTTCTTCTTGATCCCAGGTACATAAAATGCATCAACAAGTGTGAAAGAACTACCATTCGCAGGAGTGAACACAATCTTTCCAAGTCCCTTGACCGGATAAGAGGCATTGTTGGCACAAGTGAATGAACTTCCATGAGGGACATCCTCGAGAGAGGTAAACAAGTCACGATGAGAAGTAATGTGCTTTGTAGCACCACTATCAAAGTACAACACATGAGCATTTGCAGCAACTAACATACAATGCATCATGGACAGAAGGATCATAGTGCACTCTGCACTAAAAGCCCATTCTGCATCAACAACAACATCACAATCTCCTTTCACAGAAGACTCAACAATAGTTGCATTTGTAGTGGAACTAGGCTCTTTCTTCTTAGCCTCTTTTGCCTTTAACTTAGGATACTGCTTGATCAAGTGATAATTAGCTTTACAATAATGGCAACGCATCTTCTTTTTGCCCTTTTCACTAGACTTCCTAAACGAATTGCTGCTAGTAGAAGCATTAGGAACAGGTGATTTACCACTCACTGAACAACCATGAGAAGTGGTTACATTGCTATTGCCACCTTTTCTTTGAGCAACAATAAAGGTCTATTCAATTGCACATTGTTTAGCCCTATTTTTTTAATGGAAAGTGACTCTTTCAACAAGAATGTGCATAATGCTTTGCAGATTTTGTTGAACGAATGTGAGCAGTAATAGTGTGCTTCATAGACAACACAATCAATGCATGAGCATGTGCATCTCTTACATCCCAACAAGCTTGCTTAGCTGTAGGCAAAACAACTATGGCAACAACAACCCTGCCACCAAAACCTGCAACATCCTCAACATCGCCTACATCCTCAGAACAAGGACATACATCAATGCCCTGCAAAATAGTCTAAACTCCCTTTGACACAAGGACATGTTGCATCATGTGAGCCCACATAGGGTAAATGTCCCCGTCTAATCTATCCTCAACAACAAACAACTTGAACACATCTGTGTTGTTGTCAGCCATGGAGAATTCCTACACCTAATGTGGAAATTGTTAGAAAAGAGGAAAAATGAAGCGGGACCAACACGTGCTATATAGCACAACTTGTAGAAGATTGCAAGGGACATGTTATGCAAAAAATGGCACTGACAAAAAGTTTGCACAAAATGACGAAATTGCTTGCGTAGCATTGCTCATAGTGGAAACGAAGGCCGAAATGAGCCTCAATTGAAAATTTGAGTAGGTTGAGCTCTAGGAGCCTACCCGAAGGATTTGTCAACTTGCTGATGCTCATCAAAGCTCACTGAAATATGAGAAAGTGAGCAAGCGTCTGCTGGTGATGCTGACGACTAAGCCCGAGAGGATGCAATCTGCTCTAATACCAACTGTTGGAATTAGGGTTGCAAGGAAACACATACAGCTTGGAGAAGACAAAGGAAGCGCAAGGCACACAACGGAGAGTGTATTACTCACAGAACAGACCTTTTCCATGGGGGAGAGAGAGAGAGAGAGAGAGAGAGAGAGAGAGAGAGAGAGAGAGAGAGAGAGAGAGAGAGAGAGAGAGAGAGAGAGAGAGAGAGAGAGAGGATTATGCCACTCGATCATCGATCCATATCTTATATCTTCTGTTTCAATAGCACTAGAACATACCTGTGCCATGAGAGAGAGAGAGAGAGAGAGAGAGAGAGAGAGAGAGAGAGAGAGAGAGAGAGAGAGAGAGAGAGAGAGAGAGAGAGAGAGAGAGAGAGAGAGAGGAGAGATAGCAATATGCCTATTGAACATCGATTCAAATATGAAATCATTGCATCAAGTTGACATGCATCCAAAATTCTATGAAAATCGTAAAACCAACCTAGATGGAGCAAATTATGTCAAAACGAGCCTCACCTTTCACATACTTGACATATTGACCATCATGGGGGGGCGCAATTTCAAAAGGTAAGGTGGACGTAGGTGGGTATGGCCCGTGGAAACAAAGGGCGATTCCAACATGCCGATGAGCTGAGCGATGACACTGTCTTGTTTTTCCTTGCATGCCCTGTATTATGCTAATGCGTATTTTGTGTCCTACAGAGAGAATATATACTCACGACACTGGACATTTGGATTGCACAAGTGTAGCTCTAGCTGGACTACACTGCAAGGTTCGTTATCTCCATCCAACTCCCCATGACTACGCGTTTGCTTGGCGCAACACATAAACGCTACGGGGCAGGGCACGGCTTCCGTTTCTTATAACATTTGGAGAGACCACTGTGCCAACTCTCCACCATACTTTTGTATGGCACTTCTGCATGCCGTGCACTGTATACTTAGCATCTTCAATTTATGGCGCTTCATTGTAGGATGAAATGTTTAACTATTCACATTCCTTTCCTGTAGCTTGAGCCAAAGATCGGCGTGTAGCTTGGACAATCCGAAAAGTACCACATTTCAGGTCAGTGAAGTACTTCATTTCAAATTGCAATTCATTGATGCTTTATCGAGTTGCTTGATTTAGAATTTTGCAACTTGCTTCCTTCAGTTTTCTTTACTTGCATACTGCTTTCATAACTATACAATCGATGTCGACCAACATCTATATATATTAATAATACATAAAACTCTTTGAGTAGTAAACACATGTAGTATATTGCAATCGTAAATCCACTCGTTGCATCTTAACTTTTCACCTAAACAGTTGATGCCATACTGTATTTGTCCTCATTTCTCCCAAAGTAGGTATCAATATGAAGTTCTCAAGGCCTACAAGGTTACAGTCTAAGCGCCACGATTCCAGGAAACGAACCGCAGCCAAGTTGAAAGCAGCTCACCATCCATATGCTAGGTCATGGTTTGAAATTACTCCATTATATAAAGATTGGATCATGCAATGTGACATCCTCGCTCACAATCTAGAACTGTGTCCTTCTTGCGCGATGACAAACCTCACGTACAATGACAAACGAGGCCGTGAGACAAATGACATAGACAGTCTTGCTGCACTCACTTCAGTATTGTTGTTGAGCGCTTTGGAACATGCAGAAGTCAAATACTCATGGAGGACGTGTACTTCTTGTAAAACAACTAATTCCCATCAAAGATATATTGCCATTCATACACCTGACTACATAGAGCGTATTCTCTCTGCTCGACAAATATACACACAATTGCTTAGCATTATAGATGTATCGATCAGTGTGACAAAAACTACACATGCAATAGCACGAGGATCACCAGAGCGGAGGTCATTGCTAGATAACCCACTAATATCTTGGTCAAGTGCTGCTAGTCTACACTCAACAAGTCATGAGCTATCCACCTCAACCATTTCAGATGTCCTGGCTTTCAATATCAAGAACAATCCCATATTGCAGAGATATAAGTGCATGGCGGAACGACCACACAAAAGAATAGGGTTGTGCATACTGTCTGAAGAGGTTCTAGGAGAAATGATCCGTCATCATTCAGAGGTACAACCCTTCGACTTGATGGAGCAAGCCCAGAATGAAAACAGCTTCTCAATTTTGGAAACATTGGCTGAGCCATCAAGACGACACGCATATACCACATATGACACGCATGAGTTTGGTTCCATACAGCTCCGCAATGGAGATATGCTTCTCAATCGTGTTGCTTCCTTCATGTACAATGGCTTGCCAAGTCGGATATCAGATTTCAAAGACATCACAATAGAGTCAGCTCTTTTTTCGTTCTCCTTTCCTTATGGACATGGCCAGTACAATGGACATATTCGATTCAGTGACTACATTTGAATGAGAATCCACACCCTATTCTCTTTGTATACATTGTACAAGCCATATCCCCTGCGAATGTACCAGTTGAAATAGGAAATTTTGATCGCGAACAGTACAACAACCACCATTCTGCAGAGAGATATCGACAAGTACAAAAGAGCACACAAGAATGCAAACGACGAGGAAGCCATAAGGAACATATTTCGCTTCAACCTCCCAGCAACAGTTGTTGGCAGCCCATCCTGGCATAGACGTTCATTAAAAGATTTGATCACCATGGTTGATGCATGGGGTTTGCCAAACATATTCATTACTTTCACAGCTGATAAAGTGACCGCCACAAAATGGAATGAGATCCGTACAATGGAGAGGATAGCTTGGACATTCAACGTTGAGTTCTCTTTGGAAAGATTGTCCAGTTGAATGTGCATTGCTCTTCCACAATCGATTGAAACAGTTCATGAATCGCTATATCTTACAAGGAAGCTAGATCCTGGGCCGAATTCATCACCACTTTATACGGTATGAGATCCAAAACAGAGGATCCCTTCATGCCCATGTCATCCTATGGGTGGATGAGAACGACATCGAGCAAACATCATCAGAGATTTCTGCTCATATTCCTATTTCACTTGCTGATGAAATGCATGCAAGCACACTTCGTGAACTCGTCCTTAAGAAACAAATGTATGTATGTCGTGATGCATGTCACATCCACAGCCACAATGGCAAATGCAAGTACGGATTTCCATACGACACTCATCCAAATCCTTGTCCATCTCTAGATTCCCATTCCTTGAAGTGGATGTACTATCGACCAACTCACGATGATCGAAATGTGGTTCCGTACCATTTAACTATTCTTCTACTTTGGGACGCTCATATGAATATCCAACGTGTCACAAATTCATCTTTGTCGTATTATCTACTCAAGTACACAATGAAGACTGAGGATATTGGACCATTGAACATATCTGCAGAATCAACCACAAAATTGGGTTTGGAAGGACTCGACAAGATTAAACTGCAACTGATAGCTGCTGCTCTTTTGACTAAGCCAATTTCTGCCCCATAGAAGCTGCTTTGAATTGCTTACAGATTCCAATCATAACAAAAAGAGACGATGTATTCTACATAGATTCGTCGCCTCCAGAACTCAGACAACATATCATGTCCAAATCACACATTGTGATGCACCCTGTTGATTTGTATTGTACTAGACCAACCACCCTTGAAACCTTGACATTCTTTGAGTACCACAAAAACCACATTGTCGAAAAACGTCGGCAAAGTGCACAATGCACACCTTTGCTGGACAACTATGGCAATGCCATTAAACATCAGAAAGATTGGTCAGGTTCATAGAATACCATCCAGAACACCACACAGAAGCCTTCTTCTATAACATCTTGCTACGTCATGTATGCTTCCGAAGAGAGACAGATCTTCTATCAACTGATAATACAATGGGCTCTTACTTTGTAGAGTGTCAGGCAAGGGATTTGATCCAAAGCAGCGAGGACTTGGAGATGTACATTACAGAGTACACACAAAGAAACATGCTAGTCAATGAACAAATCGATCAGCTTGTCCATATGATACTCCAAAAAACTACACTGCGAAGAGCAAATGAAACAATTACACCTTCAACAGATAATGACCCAGACATGCACCACCATCGAGTAAAGTCACTAGCCATATTGAAGGAGTTCGCTGCTGTCAATAACTCAGAACTCACAACGGAACAATCAAATATATACAACAAATTATTGAATTCCAAGAACGGCTTGCATGTCGTCACGGGGAACGAGGGAGCGGAAAAACACATCTTATGAGATATTTGACATATGAGTATGTCAGATGAAACATGAGTGTCATACTTGCTGCATTGACCGGAGCTGCATCAATAAGACTTAGCAGCATTGCATCTACAATCCATTATCAATTTAAGACACCAACAAGGAATCAACAGCATCCCCTCTCTATTCACGAGACCGACGAACGATATTTGGATATAAAATAAGTAGATATTATAATCATAGATGAGTTGTCTATGTTAACACGGACCACTTTCGATCTTATCATAAGACAGATTGTCAATGTAACAAGCGGTACATTGACAGATCCCTTCAACAACAAATGTGTTCTCTTGCTTGGTGACCTTGCACAGTTGCCCCCAGTTTGTAATCACGCACGGGACCTTTGTGAAGCATGCCATATCACAAGCTCGGTGCACTGGCTGCATGCAATGTTCTACAAGATGTCATGCTCCATACGACATGCAACGGACCCTGAACTCCTCCAATTCTTGACCATTATTCGTGAAAGAAGACCAACCACAGATGAGATCAATTGTACCTTGGGAGCATGCATTATAGACGAATCACATGTTCATGACTACATCAACGACTCCACTACAATAATTTGCACTCATAGATCAGACATCCAACACTACAACAACCTTGCCTTGAATAAGTTGTACAATCAAACTGACATTACAAAAGTTGACCTGAAGATGAACGCGGTGTTGGGCGCATTTCTGACACCCCATTTTTTGTGAATTTGTACATATGGACATGACGCCCGATGTCAAAAGGGCGTTTGGGCTTTCTTTTTGTGGGTTTTTTAGCTTGCTTTAGCAAGCACTTGTACATGCACTGCAAGTCGCTAGTATAGTGATAGTTGTCGGGCTATTGTAAGTGTCCGTGGGTGAGTTTTTTGAAGTGAGCCTTGTATATAACTAAAACTCATGTACAAACTAAAAAAAGTTCAGCCAAAGTTCAGAAATTTGCAGGTTTGTGGTCGTTTGGGCTTCTCCATGCTTTCTAATGCAGTTTTTTGCCTCGACTAGCCTTCTCTACGTGTAGTCGTGCTGGGACAGCTTTGTGTTGGCGTCAATTTTGCTCATGGCGGCGTATGGAATCAATTTTGGTAATCTTCAAATTTCTCGCCAGTCATTTTTCAAGCTTTATCTCAAGCTTTAAAGTGCCCCAATTGGAGTTGTGCTCTTCAGGTTACGACTAGTTCTCTGCAGGGTTATGGCTATGGCAGCCTAGTGGCAAATTGTGTGTAGACAGATTCGGAGGGCATGTATCTATGAATTGTGGAATTGATGTTGAAGTTGTGGGTTTGTGATGTTTGATTGTGGAAGGAGAGGCTCTTGTCTTCATATGCATTGGTCGGCGTGTGCTGTAAATCCGTGCTTTGACAGGGTTTTGCTCCTATGTGACATAGTCTCTTGGGTGGGTGACGGCCAGTAAATTCCCAAGGGGACTACTCCTATTGGACTTGTGGTGTTTCAAAAGGATTTTGCAAAGCTTTTGGTGTCTTTTAATTCTCTTTCAACGCTCTTGGGTGACATCGCTATAGAGGTGTTTCAGTTTGCTTGTTTCCCAACAGTGTTTTGGTGCCCGCCACCGAGGAATCGCTTCAAGTTACCTTCGGTTTATAGGTTTTAGAAGACATGGCGTTTAATTTTCCAGAGTTTAGTGGGAAATCAAATGAAAGTTCTAAAGGTTTCATTGAGAGAATGGAGTTTGCTTGCCTTCTTGCTGATAGGCAAGACCCAACGTTGGTGCTACGAATCTTCTACTTCTGTTTGAAGGGAGATGCTAGGGAATGGTTGGAAGGCTACGAAAAGGAGCTACAATCAGCCCAACCTCCTCAAGTCATGACTTATGAAATGGTAAGGCATGCTTTTCTTACACACTTTCAACAGGTGGAAGACCCACAAAAGGTATGGCAGTCTATTCAAGGCTTGGTACAGGGTGAAGGCCAAACCATAGAAGACTTTGTGAAGGCGTTCAATGCATTGTGGACAAAGTGGTGCACATCTTTGGGGGCTGAAATTCCTCTAGCCATGTTGAAAAAGGACAGGTTTCTTGCAAGCTTGAGGAGTAACCTACGCTTGAAGGTAGAGCTTAAGCAGCCAAGGACCTTTGAGGAGGCAGTTGAAATTGCAAAGAATAAAGAGTGGAAAGCAGAGCGTCTTCATCAACTTGGAATCAATGTCGAGCCAAATCTTGAAGTGAAAGCGGTAGAGCAACCAAGGGTCCTCATCAGGGAACCAGGTTATGATCAACAAGCTTCTCATGATGTGAATGCCTTTCGCAAGGAGATGCAAGAGGTGGTAGGTCTTATGAAGAATCTTAGTGTGCATATGATGGGAGGTGGAAGAGGTCAAAGTTATGGATATGGACGTGGTTATGGAAGCAATGAGGTTATACAGGTGGTAGAGGAAGAGGCATGGCTGGAAGAGGGGATATGTTTCAATGCTACAATTGTGGTGAATGGGGTCATAAAAGCCCTCAATGTGACAAGCCAAAGAGAATGGGTGGTGACATGTTTCCTCTTCCTCCACAAATTCCTTCTCGAGCTCAAGATTATGGTATTGAGATTAAAGGGGAAGCAGGACCAAGTGGATTGACAGCAGAAGAAAAGGGCAAAACAAAAGTGGTAAGCATAATCTGTTTGGAGAAGAAAGAGGATGATTTGGGAGCTATGGTCATGCCTGTAGGTAAGAGGGTTACAAGAGATCATGACATGAGTGATGCAAGTCCCAGCCATAAAAGAGGGAAACAGGTTGAAACATGTACAGGTAAAGAGAAGAAGAAGAGAAAGCCCAGGAAACATTACAATGCATCTGACTTTCCTTTGGGGGAAGGGCAACCAAATTATAGTTTAAGGGTTGATTTGGTGGGTAGAAAGGCTGATGTTACCTTTGGGCAACTCATGGAGATGTGTCCCAAGTTAAAGAGGCAATGGAAGCACGTAGTCAACCCCATGAAGAAGGAGCCTGCAAGGGGGTCAGTGAGAGTCTTGTCTTTGAATGAGCTACCTGATATATGTCCTACTATGGATGCATGGCATAAGAGGAAGTGAATTGGAGAGGCTTATATTGATGGAGGTGCACAGGTATGTGTTATTACTCAAGCTTGTGTATCAAAGTTGGGACTCAACATGGTGAAGAATTCAGGTTTTCGCATAAAGCTTGCCAACCAATCAAGGGTGAGGTGCTTGGGAGTTGTAAAGGACTTGGAGGTGGATGTATTTTATGTTAAAGTGCTGGTCAATTGCCATGTTATGCCCGCGGGTATTGGTGCTTTCCCTCTCATCCTTGGAAGACCATGGTTACAGGCAACCAAAGCTATACAGGATTGGGGACATGGTACCATCACTCTCTACAATAGAAGGGGTGATAAGAAGAGGTTTGACATGGCTAGCAAGCAATCTTTGGATGCTGATTTTGATGAGAAAAGTGATGAAGAAGAGTCCTCAAGTGAAGAAGAAGACAATGGGGATGATGGCAGTGAAGTGGAAGATAGCAGCGATAGTGATCTAGATGTTTCCTCCTTGTTTCTTGAAGAAGAGCATGATGAGAAACAAAGATTTCTTGGCCTTATGGAGAATGAGGATATCTCTGGTACTTATGAGTAAATTGAAGAGCTGATGCAACCCAAAGTTCAACCTAATGTCAAACAGGAGCTGATACAAGGTATGTTGTCTCCCGACTTGACTAGTCATGAGAAGGGTGAGTACCTACATATGATACAACAATTTCCCCATTTATTCATCACTTCTTATGAGTAAATTAGAGGCTTTAAGGGAGAGGAAATCCACATTCCAATCAAGGAAGGAGCTCAGCCCGTACGCCAAAAGCTAAGGAGAATGGGACAGATACAACTTAATGCTTTAAAGGAAGAGGTAGACAAGCTTCTTGAAGCAGGTTTCATATGTCCTGTGAACACTGCAGAATGGGTGAGTCCTGTTGTTGTCACACCCAAGAAGGATGGAAAGTGGAGGATATGTGTTGATTTTAAGCCTCTAAACGCAGCCATGAAGAGGGATCCATATCCTCTTCCTTTCATAGATGACATACTTGATTCTATTGCAGGGCATGAGAGGTATAGCGTATGTGATGGATTCTCTGGATATTTTCAGCTCACCTTGGCTTTGGAAGATCGAAAGAAGACCACATTTATCACGCCATGGGGATGCTTTTGTTATTGTGTGCTTCCTTTTGGTCTTATGAATGGCTGTGCGTGGTATCAAAAGCGCGTCAACAAGGTGTTCTCTCCCTTTCTTGGCAAGTTTGTGAAGGATCTTATTGATGACTTTTGTGTTTATAGCTCTAGAAAGGATCATTGTGCAAAGCTTGGGATGGCATTGAAGCAATATGATGAAAGTGGAGGTCAACTCAACCCAAAGAAGTGTCATCTTGCTCAACCAAGAGTGAAGTTTTTGGGGCATATGATCTCAGAGAATGGGATTGAAGCGGATCCTGACAAAGTGAAGGATTTGATGCTCCTCCCATCACCTAAAGATACAAAGCAACTTTCTACTTTTATTCAAAAGGTGAAGTATATGGCAAGGTTCATTCCTTTGTCCTCTCAACTTCTTTATCCTCTACAACAAGTAGCAAGGTTGGATCCTCTACAGTGGACAAATGAATGTGAAGAGGTTTTTCAAGGCATCAAAGAGGTTCTTGGTTCTCTTCCTGCTATCCAAGCTCCTAATTGGGATAAGGAGTTTTATGTGAATCCATCAGTAGGTGAGGATGCTATTGGAGCTATGCTTCTTCAACGAGGTAACAATTCCCACTACATGAAGCCTATCTATTGTGCTAGTAGGGTGAAGCTAGAGGTGGAAAGAGACTATACTGAGGTGGAGCTCATTATGGTGAGTGTGATTTATGCATGTAGAAGGTTTAGGCACTACCTTCTCCCTAAACCATTCACATTCCTCACTAGCTACACTCTTCTACCTCAATTGGTGAATAGCCCTACTTTGTCAAAGAGGCTCATGAAGTGGATTGTGGAGCTACAAGAATTCCAATTCTCTTTTCTTGTTGAGGAGAGTACAAGGGCTACATTGGCTGATTTGCTTACCTATAAGAAAAGCCCTCTTCTTCTTAAAGAGGATGCAGTGAAGAAGCAACACATGGAAGCTCCTGACATAGACAATGCCTATCTATTGTTTTTTGATGGCTCTTACAGGAAAGCGCATGGTGAAGCTTCAGGAGGTGTGGTAGTTTATGATCCTCAAGGTGCTTTGGTAACTAAAAGGAGTTTGAAGCTTACAACACAAAGCAACAATGAAGCTGAGTATCCTACTTTGGAGAAAGGTCTCAACCTTTGCCTTGAGCTTGGCATCCGTCGTGTGAGGGTAAGAGGTGATGCTCTTTTGGTGGTTAAGCAAGTACTTGGGGTGTGGAAAAGTAAGAATCCAAGGCTGAAAAATATGTGTTTTCAAGTGAAGAATCTGCTTAAGCATTTTGAAGCTTGGAGTTTAAGGCATGTGGACAGGTCTCAAAATGAAGAAGCACATGGTGCAGCGCAAGCTTCAATTGGGCAATTGTATGTGATAAGGGCTGATTCTCCTCTTTATTTGGGAAGGGAAGCTTTAGAGAGGGAGGAAGAGTTTCTACAAACAGGTATGCTTCCATCAGAGTTGGAGAAGCCAAAAAAGTACACCTTCCTACGTCGTGCCAAAAGGTATGTGCTACTTGGTGATGCCTTGTATATGAAGGGGGCTGATCTTGTGATGAGAAAAGTGCCTTGGAAAGAGGAAATTTACAAAATTTTAGAGGAGAATCATGAGGGTTCTTGTGGTGGTCACTTTGCTTCAAAGATCACTTTGCATAAAGTCTTGCAGGAGGGTTATGTGTGGCCAAGTGTTCAACGTGATGTTCATCATTGGTGCAAGTCTTGTAAAGAGTGTCAAAGCATGGCAAATAGGGTTCTCAAATCAAAAATTAGAGGCACCATTGTGGCTTATGATGTGTTTGAGAAGTGGGGTATTGATGCAATAGGTCCTCTACCTATGACAGCTAGAGGCAAATGTTACATACTTATTGCTGTTGGCTATCTATCTAGGTGGGCCGAAGCCAAAGCTGTTAAGCACATCACGAGTAAAGATGTTTCCTTATTTATATATGAAGATATTTTCTGCAAATTTGGCATGCCATTGGAGTTACTTTCTGACAAGGGTCCAGGTTTCAGGGAAGAGTTGGTGGATTATCTATGTGAGAAGCTTCATGTGCATCGCAGGTTTACTACTCCATATTATCCTCAATGCAATGGCATGAATGAAAGGTTTAATGGAGAGCTCATAAGGATGCTTACAAAGATGACAATAAACAATGTGAATATTTGGGATTTAGAGCTACATTGTGCTCTATGGGCGTATAGGACTGCCATCAAATCAAGTACTGGTTTTCCTCCCTTCCAGCTAGTTTTTGGCAAAGAGGCTTTACTTCCTATTGAGGTGGAGATACCAGCCTTGAAGATGATGCTAAAGCTTGAAGAAGAGCCCAATGATGCATTCAAGGAAAGACTTTTATATTTGCAATGTGTACAATTGGATAGGGTGTTAGCTTTTCAGCATTATGAGCAGGTCTTGAAGAAGAATCAAGCAAAGGCAAATGAGAAGGTAAAGAGCAAGGACATCAAGAAGGGTGACATGGTGCTTCGTTACAATAGTAAGCTTGATAGCACTTTTCAAAAGAAATTTCAAATCAAGTGGCAAGGTCCTTTCTTGGTCTTAAACAGGTTTCCAAATGGCACATATCAGCTTGCTGACTTGGATGGTACCCCACATAAAGCACGTGTGAATGGATACAGGTTGAAGAAATATATTGCAAGGTTGATGACTGTGATTGAGGATGAGCCTTCTTTTGAAGAATTTTTTGATCATGCTTCTAATGATGAAGATGAAGTGAAGACTCCCTCATGTGGTTTACAAGTTCTCTTTTGTGCTGCTGATCATGAATGATTTAGCAGGCTGGGGTGTGGCAAACTATGTTAGGCGCATTTCTGACACCCCGTTTTTTGTAAATTTGTACATATGGATATGACGCCCGACGTCAAAAGGGCGTGTGGGCTTTCTTTTTGTGGGTTTTTTAGCTTGCTTTAGCAAGCACATGTACATGCACTGCAAGTCGCTAGTATAGTGACAGCTGTCGGGCTACTGTAAGTGCCTGTGGGTGAGTTTTTTAAAGTGAGCCTTGTATATAACTAAAACTCATGTAAAAACTAAAAAAAGTTCAGCCAAAGTTCAGAAATTTGCAGGTTTGTGTTCGTTTGGGCTTCTCCATGCTTTCTGATGCAGTTTTTTGCCTCGACTAGCCTTCTCTACGTGTAGTCGTGCTGGGATAACTTTGTGTTGGCGTCAATTTTGCTCATGGAGGCGTATGGAATCAATTTTGGTCATCTTCAGCTTTCTCGCCAGTCATTTTTCAAGCTTTATCTCAAGCTTTAAAGTGCCCCAATTGGAGTTGTGCTCTTCAGGTTACGACCAGTTCTCTGCAGGGTTATGGCTATGGCAGCCTAGTGGCAAATTGTGTGTAGACAGATTCGGAGGGCATGTATCTATGAATTGTGGAATTGATGTTGAAGTTGTGGGTTTGTGATGTTTTATTGTGGAAGGAGAGGCTCTTGTCTTCATATGCATTGGTCGGCGTGTGCTGTAAATCCGTGCTTTGACAGGGTTTTGCTCCTATGTGACATAGTCTCTTGGGTGGGCGACGGCCAGTAAATTCCCAAGGGGACTACTCCTATTGGACTTGTGGTGTTTCAAAAGGATTTTGCAGAGCTTTTGGTGTCTTGTAATTCTCTTTCAACGCTCTTGGGTGACATCCCTATAGAGGTGTTTCAGTTTGCTTGTTTCCCAACAGCGGATAATATAAATGTATCAACAATGGCTCCTAGACGCTAAGTTCAACAAGCTAAACTCGATCGCAATTGGGGCTCGCTGCATGATCACAGAAAACATTGACTTAAAAATCGGTGTAGCAAATGGTGCAACATGTACTGTTGACGACATAGCGCATAACAACGAAGATCAACTTACATGTATCGTTGTTCTGATTCATTGCACCGGTAAAAAGATGGCACTTTGTCGAACAAAGCATAAACGAACTGCAGTCAATGCCACATGGTTTCACAAATCCACATTCCCCTTGATACTTGCATACGCCATGACTGGACACAAGGTGCAACAATTTCTACCAAAGTTCTTCTTATCTTCAGAGATGCATTTGCACCGGGGCTTGCATACGTCATGTTATCGCGAATCACAGATCATCGAAATCTCCGAATACTCAATCTACCGACTCCTGATATATTTCGCCCTGTTCCACTTCATATTATACATGGAACTCATTAGGAAACTTTTGGTGGCTACTTGATCATGTACTCTAAGAGTTCGTAAAATTTTCTAATGACTTTGTTTTCCAGCAATTGTGCAACAAATAATATATAACCTATGTCTCAAGAGTTCTTCCATATTGATCTTTTGAAACTGTCATTAACTTGCACTCCACTCTTTGTAGCATTATCTCGCGCTCTACTTTGTCTCGATTCTTATGAACACTTTCTCAGCGGTTCTGCACAATTCTACTATTATTTTTTCCAGTATGAACTCTAACCATCTCACCATTGCAGGCAACATAGATAACGAAGAGAATAAAATGAGCAATTCAAAGGTATACTGCTCTATAAAACATATCACATTATGTTCCTCCAATGTACACAAAATACTGATTGCTTTTGTATAACCTTGCAGAGACTTGTTGCCCTTTTCAAGCAAAACATTGCCTCAAAGAAAACCCCCCAAATCGAACCACGTCAGTATCCAACAGAGAGGAAAATGCACTTGCTTAACCTGGCAGGTTGTCGCCCGGACACTTACATCAAGGGTTTTGCAAACTATGCTGAATTGCGATTGTTAATAGATAGATCCATAAAGCAGCTCGAACAAAACAAGAGCATGGGTATCAAAAGAGCAACAGGTTAGCTCTACACACATGCAATTTTATATTTTCCTTCTTCTCATTGCTTTGCTGTCTACAATAAACAAGAAAAAAACATGCTTTTTTAAAACGAAAAAAAAATTGTTTGTCCCTTCTAATACTCTTTTTCTCTAGGTCTAATGAAAGAGATAATTTGCAAACTATCTATAGAGATCGACGTGCCCTAGGATCTCATGATAGTAGAGGATGATAATCGTTTGCTTCAATTGAAGACACCAATAAAGCCCTACATTCTTGAGATGTTGCACTATGGCTACGATGTCACGCTCGAGGACCTCTTAGAGACAACGAACAATGACGCAAGTGAGATCTTTGCAAGCTTCAAGAGACAGTGCAATGACGAGCCACCATCAATTACAGAGCAAAAGCTGACGTGGCAACACAACAAGGATGTTTACAAAGCACACTTTGGAAGTGACTATCCGTACGCTTTCATCAACATCAACAACCCATCCACAGGTGACACCACCATGAAAAAAATTCAAGAAATACCCCGCTCGATTATATAGTCTAATATTCTCAAGTTCTAGCATGCAATCTTGCAGTAATCCTGTTTCTTTCTTTTCTGTTTTTGTTGTGCAGAACAGGACAACAAGACTCAAGTTCTTCTTCTCGAGCACGACAATCAACCAAGCAAAAAACAATGGACATTGAATACACCGTCTACTCCATCACATGCAGCCAAAACGGACGAAAGTACATAGGTGTCACAAACAATTTTGAAAGACGAAAGGCAGAGCACACTCGACAACCACCTTCAAAAATGCAATCTGACGTTGTTCGCTACCAGCCATTCGAAGAAAACTTTATTTTTGACATACTTTCCATCTCCAAGAATTTACATGTAGCGCGTATACTAGAAAAAACATTCATCGGTACACATAGTAGTACAAGTTCATTTTGTTAGACTAGCAGGTAGACAGACATGCGAATAACCTCCCAACCATCCTATATATAGGCCCCTGGCCCTCTTCCATATATAGACCCCTTTACTGCATGTGTGTTCGGCACATTGCCCGGGCCGTGCCCGTCTAGTCCTACCCTTGGCATGACATTACTCCCCCCTTGGAGAAACGTTTTCGTCCTCGAAAACACAAGTGGTGGTATCTTCATAAGAACACTAATGTTTTCCACCGTGGCATCCCTCATGGATCCAACGGTTCGTTGAATCGGAACCCGGTTCATTGGGAGGTTCAATGAAATCAAGAATAACATCTTGATTTTCTACATTGTTGTCCCTGTGCAACCGTCTTGGTTAACCGACTCATAATCAAAAGAGCTTGAAGGCTCCATTTAGAACTCACTTGAGAATGCTAAACGAGTTATCACAACTAAGAGGTGTTTAAATGCATACCCAGGTTTCAGAATTTCTGAAGGTAGTGGAATGTGTAATATAACCTCGGCTCATCTTTCCATGAAAGTACTATGTTGACATACTCATCAGCAACAACCAAGTCCTTGACTTGCGGTGGTTTCTTGCCAATAGTCAACCTCATCCAAATTGATGATTAAGGTTGATAACTTGAGAATAACAAGCAGAGACTAGAACTAGCCGTAACATGCCTTTCATCATATGAAGCAAACTCCAAACCAGAAAGGTAACCGATCTAGTTGTTTCACTTCTTGCTAACGTATGCACTTAGCATATCCTTTAGCGTGCTTTACTAATGTATGCACTTTGCATATCCTTTAGTACTAAATAGAATGCTTGTAAGCTGCCCATCCTACACTTAGCATATCCTTTAGCGTACTTTACTAACGTATGCACTTTGCATATCCTTTAGTACTAAATAGAATGCTTGTAAGCTGCCCATCCTACACGGGATGAATAGCAACAGTAAGAGTGAGGTGCTTTCCCACAACCACTTACAGACAGTCAGTCGCCCACGACTGACGACAAACTATGACTCAATCATTGAGTATCCAGCCATATACTCGATATGGAATGGAGACAACCAACTAGGTTGAAAGCAAATTGGAGTTTCAAGCAGCCAATCACGAACACCTTAAACACTAGGGCCCATAACACCTAGTGTGCATGCATTTAACACAAACATATCCGAACTCCAATTCCATGACGAGACTTTCCACAGTACGTACGTGAAAGTCTTGCAACAAATTTGGACCATAATAGAATGTGACAACGCGATCACACCTAGGTACCAACCATGAGATATTCTCATGAATATAGCATATTTTGCAACAAAAGTTGGACCATAACAGAATGTGACAACCCAATCACACCTAGGTACCAACCATGAGACATTCTCATGTACATAGCATACTTAGCTATATGTAGAAACGACCCTCCGTTAAGGTGGTTTCACAGCACTTGTAATCGTAACAAGTTTGTACTTAGTACTCGACAATTTCTGGCCACTGAAATTGCTCCTGATACCGTGTGCTTAAAATGGTCGAACCAATGAATACGACCAGCACCTAGGGACTTCGTCACGACACATTGGTAAAGAGTTGGCGCCAGTGTCAGTCCAAGAGACTCATATTCTCCACATGTGGAATATGTCTCAAACAAGGATATCAAGAAAAGTGACATCCATCAAGTACAAGCTGGTACTTGTGTGTGGAGGTAACTGCAAACACTCCGCGACAAGAGTGAGAGGGACCCTCATTATCATGCTCCACACTGGCTAAAGTGAACTCCTTGAGTTCCTAGACCATGTTGTATCCCATGTGACAACATGTGCCAAATCGGACCCTCATTATCATGCTCCACACTGACTAAACTGAACTCCTTGAGTTCCTAGACCATGTTGTATCCCATGTGACACCATGTGCCAAATCAAACCCTACAACTAGGTTCGTAATAGCATAAGGTATAGTGGACGCTACGGTCCAAAATACTCTGTTCCAACATGCCCTTGGCATGGCTTTGAAACATTCAAGCGTATTTATACGACTTGCACTGGAAACCGTGGGTGTTGCCTGCACAATCCAATCCCTTTGGTTAACATCTGCGTAGTCAAACCCCTTGGTAAGACCCTCTGTAGAAACTGCTCAACTAGCAGGCAACGGTAACCAACATAGTTAACAGTGTACATAATGATTGGAATCAATTTGAAAAGATGAATTCGTCTGCTACCGTGTGGTAGATTGCAGAATTCTTTCCTTGAAATTTTAACTGGGAGAGATCAAACTGTGATCCTCAATGCCTATGGGGTGATTTAGCAGTCACCCTCCGGGTCGTACCCCAAACAATAATGTCCATAGACACTCCGTAGTGCTATAGAGAGAGCAAGAAATGCACACAAGTGAACTGCCTAGCTCTTGTGGATAGCCATGTTGTCTCAACTGATTGCTGCATCTATGCTTCCTTGTAGAGATCAACTGCTGTGAGTTGAAGATTTATCAAAAACTCAACTTGAGTGTCGCACTGAAAACATGTAATGCAAAAATGACACTGTAAACATCCTGAATGACAAGACCCTTGCTTGTCCATTAACGTCGATGTATACTTCCCTGGGTAGATCTGTTCACTCTTGAAAACAATCACCCAAAGAATGCCAATAGTTGGGTCTTACCCTTGGCCTGACAATGGCTCTTAGCCTGTGTGGCTCATAGCCCATGTGAAAATTAGTGTTCAATGGACGAACCGATGAAGACTAATTTGAGTAGCATCTTAGGCACGTGCTAGCTGAGAGTTAGAGCACCTTGGCTCAAGCTGACTCACGAGCAAAACACGTATCAAAAGATTCTTAGAAGATTTTCATTATTCCCTTAAAGAGAGAGAACGAGAGAGAAGAAGAGCATGCTGGGCTGCGGAACTTTCCTTGAACGACTATGACGTGTATAGTTGATTGCCATGCTCGTGTGCATCTTATGCCTAACGTGCAGCGTATCCTATAAGCATGCAACAAGTTTCTGCTATGACTCTCTCATTGAGAGAGGTAACAGAAAAACACAACCACATCTTGATCTCCCTGCCTTGCAGGGTCGTGATTGTATGAAAATGACTTAGCATTGGCACTTTGCCTGTGAAATAAGTCCTAGATTTAGGTTCCTTTTAGTGCTGTTGGGTGTTGATAGCAACCAACCATCAAGTTCAACAATCCATCACTTAGTATGTCCTTGACATCGTTGCGAGTGTGATAGCGGAAGCATAATGCATAAAGTGGTGGAATCCATGCCACCTGCTTAGCATGCCTTGCATGCAAAAACGTAAGCCCTTGGCTACTATAAGGGTCTCAAGCGTGAGAACCAAAACCATAAGTGCCTTGCACAGAATAAACTGGTAGGGATTCTGTGAGCTGACATTCCCCATTTTGCAAGTTCCCCAAACTTGTGTGCCAAAGCCCTTGATTCCAAATCAATGGCAGTATCTCGGCACAAGGGAGAAGCCGTGCTTCATGTAAAATTGCCAAAGCACTTTGCTTTGCACAATGACAATAATTGCCAAGTAAAGTGTAAACATGGAAAAAAAAACAAGAAAAACATAAACTTGGCTAACCTGGTAGTTGTTGCTGCAACCAGTTGTCATGAAATTCCAAAGGAAAAGCTCGCGTAAAGGTGGCTCATAGCCAAATCTGCCGTGCGAGAGAGAGTTAAAACGTGCATTTTAATATTTATTTGATTGGTGTTTTTATACTTAAGAGTGCATGACTCGTCCTCCAGATGTGGGAGAGAGAAACACGTGGTGGATGGTGGACTCGGAACCACAAAGCTCCTCTCTACTTCTCCTCTCCTCTCCCTAGGGCTTGTAACTTCTTAAAGTATCCCCCTTTTCATGCGTTCACATGCCCACATACCTCTTCAACATCTTGCAAAGTGTTTTCATCACAAGCACTCACAATCATGCCCAGTTAATATTAAGGCTAGATAGCTCCAGCAAAGTATTTTCATCGGGGTATAATGTTTTCGTCGGGGTAGTCCATTGTAACTTTGCTTCTTTTTCTTTAATATAAATCTGCTCGCGCCCTTTATGGAAAAAAAGTGTTTTCGTCACAAACACTCACAATCATGCCCATTTAATATAAAGGCTAGATAGCCCTAACAAGCCCACGGAACTCGATGTGGGGTATCGTGATATTATTCACAAAAAGTTTCGAGTTTATTCAAAATTTAATGACTAATATATGAATTTATAAGACAGATGGATAGAATTGAGTACATGTATGACATTTCAAGGCTCAAAATTACACCAAAATCACGTTTTTGTTTGCATCATATGAATTTTATAGCACGTGAAATTGAAAAATTATTTAGCTTAAACATGAAGAAAAAGCTTGACGTTATCTATCAGGCCTT